>NW_025106653.1:1313655-1970483 GCF_013123115.1 Colletes gigas | reverse complement strand
CCCATTTGATACATCCCAGATATCTTTGGTAACCTCGATAAAATATCGACAGTATTCACACGTATACGTAAACTCCTGGGACAAGGTGCCATCGATTCGGAGGTCCGCCATATTTCCGTTGGAATATACGTATACATAATTTTACATCTAGTTGAGTTTTAATATCCGGTACCAATTTCATTTTTAATTCAACAGCAAGTTCGGAATTTCTTTTTTTGTTTCTACTCGTTTTTGTATTTATAAACATAGAAAATTTGATTTTTGTCGATGCCATTATCGATGTTGTCAAATATTTTAAATTGAAAAAAAAGAAACATCTCATGTTTCGCATACAAAAACTATTGTGTCAGAAATAAATCGATGAACTACTGAGAAATCGTTTAATATTTTTAAACAGAAAAATGGAGATTTGAGCCTCCTCTTCTTATCTGCCTCCTGTCGATGCCATTATCGTTGTTTTCAAATATTTTAAATTAGAAAAAAATAAAGATCTCATGTTTCAAATATAAAAATTGCCAGAAATAAATCGATCAACTACTGTGAAATTGTTAAATATTTTAAAAAAGAAGAATGGACTCTGAGCCTCCCCTTCTTATCTGCTTCCTATCGATGCCATTATCGTTGTTCTCAAATATTTAAAATTAGAAAAAAAGAAAGGTCTCATGTTTCAAATATAAAAATTGCCAGAAATAAATCGATGAACTATTGAGAAATTGTTAAATATTTAAAAAAAGTAGAATGGACTACTGAGCCTCCCCTTCTTATCTGATTCCTGTCGATGCCATTATCGTTGTTCTCAAATATTTAAAATTAGAAAAAAATAAAGATCTCATGTTTCAAATATAAAAATTGGGAGGAATAAATCGATCAACTACTGTGAAATTGTTAAATATTTTAAAAAAGTAGAATTAACTTCTGAGCCTCCCCTTCTTATCTGCTTCCTGTCGATGCCATTATCGTTGTTCTTAAATATTTAAAATTAGAAAAAAGAAAGGTCTCATGTTTCAAATATAAAAATTGCCAGAAATCAATCGATGAACTACTGAGAAATTGTTAAATATTTAAAAAAAGTAGAATGGACTTCTGAGCCTCCCCTTCTTATCTGCTTCCCGTTGAGGCCATTATCGATGTTCTGAAATATTTTACATTAGAAAAAAAAGAAAGATCTCATGTTTCAAATATGAAAATTGCCAGAAATAAATCGATGAACTACTGAGAATTTGTTAAATATTTTTAAAAAGTAGAATGGACTCTGAGCCTCCCCTTCTTATCTGCTTCCTGTCGATGCCATTATCGTTGTTCTCAAATATTTAAAATTAGAAAAAAAGAAAGGTCTCATGTTTCAAATATAAAAATTGCCAGAAATAAATCAATGAACTACTGAGAAATTGTTAAATATTTAAAAAAAGTAGAATGGACTACTGAGCCTCCCCTTCTTATCTGATTCCTGTCGATGCCATTATCGTTGTTCTCAAATATTTAAAATTAGAAAAAAATAAAGATCTCATGTTTCAAATATAAAAATTGGGAGGAATAAATCGATCAACTACTGTGAAATTGTTAAATATTTTAAAAAAGTAGAATTAACTTCTGAGCCTCCCCTTCTTATCTGCTTCCTGTCGATGCCATTATCGTTGTTTTCAAATATTTTAAATTAGAAAAAAAGAAAGGTCTCATGTTTCAAATATAAAAATTGCCAGAAATCAATCGATGAACTACTGAGAAATTGTTAAATATTTAAAAAAAGTAGAATGGACTTCTGAGCCTCCCCTTCTTATCTGCTTCCCGTTGAGGCCATTATCGATGTTCTGAAATATTTTACATTAGAAAAAAAAGAAAGATCTCATGTTTCAAATATGAAAATTGCCAGAAATAAATCGATGAACTACTGAGAATTTGTTAAATATTTTTAAAAAGTAGAATGTACTCTGAGCCTCCCCTTCTTATCTGCTTCCTGTCGATGCCATTATCGTTGTTCTCAAATATTTAAAATTAGAAAAAAATAAAGATCTCATGTTTCAAATATAAAAATTGGGAGGAATAAATCGATCAACTACTGTGAAATTGTTAAATATTTTAAAAAAGTAGAATTAACTTCTGAGCCTCCCCTTCTTATCTGCTTCCCGTCGATGCTATTATCGTTGATTTCAAACATTCTAAATAAAAAGAAGGATCTCACGGTCCAAGTACAAAAATTGCCAGAAATACCCTTGAGAGATCGTTAAATATTTTTAAACAGGACTTTCGAGCCTCCCCTTTTCTCTTTAAGGACATCGTGGCACAAAATGAGCAGAGTATCGTGTTCTTGGAATTTTCGTGCAGAGTTCTTGAACCGTCCTGTACAATAATAGCATATCGTGCGTCTGCGTGCATATTGGAATATCCATAGAACCACTAATTGATGCCAATACGGTTGTTGCGGCCGCGAGGCTCATTGCGGTGAGTCGGATCGTAAGTCACTCGAGCCCGAATCTGGCTTTGCCCCCGGCGCGGGCAAACGGGCGAAAAGACAAGTGGAAATATTCCTCCGCGGAACTTCTCAGAATCATTAGCGATCCCCGGTTGCTTTCAGCGACCAGCAAACCGTCGATTCAAACGCCGTTACCGAGCATCTTTCGGCCAACGTCCCGTTGCAATCGAGCCACGGACGTTCGTCGACAGCGCGCCTCGCCGTTGATGATGCGTGTCATAGATTAATGGGTTCGTGGATCCGATCCACGGTTAATCGGGCCGCGGGTGCCAGCGAAACTGTTCATCTCCGCTAAATAATCGGTTCGCGTTTCTAATTCGCGCGTTTCACGTTGGGCAATGACACGCGCGATTCGTAAATCAAAGCCTCGTAGAGGATCGGGGGGAGGGTGCGGAATTAATGTCCACGCAAAAGTCCATCGTGAAAGTGGCTCTACAGATTCATCGTCGTTGAGTAATTTCGTGACAGATTCGCGGACAGGTGCGTGAACAACGGTTCCTTTAAACAACGATCAACTGTCAGTCTTAAATCTTCGTAAATATAACAAACTTGTAAACTTGTCACACTTTGTACTGCCATGTCTCCTATGTATGGGTGACAGAACTTTTAACAGTGGAACTAGAACAATTCTCAAGTTTAAATGTTAAAGAAAATTAATTTGAATAGGCTTTATGAATTTTAGGGAAGTTACAAAAGTAAGTACTGCAAGTTTTAAGTTGTGTAGTTTACATTTGTCTGAAATCTAAGTTTTAGTCTCGTAAACAATTTTACGGTTTTAGACTGGTAGACGACGTGTTAGGAGGAATGGCAACAGGAAAGAAGTTGTGTAGTTTACAGTTGTTTAAAATCAAGGTTTTAGTCTCGTAAACAATTTTACGATTTTAGCAGTCAACGTGTTAGGAGGAATGGCAACAGGAAAGAAGTTGTGTAGTTTACAATTGCTTAAAATCAAAGTTTTAGTCTCGTAAACAATTTTACGATTTTAGCAGTCGACGTGTTAGGAGGAATGGCAACAGGAAATACCAATAACGAATTATAAAATAGAAAATAGAAGGTATATAAACTGTTGCTTTCTACATCGATGCAATTATCTAAAAAAAGCTGTTCCCTGTTTGCAGTAAATAACGATGAACCCCGGTTGTAGCACACTGTGCGTATTTAGAGTACGTCGCTAAGCGTTCCTTCGAATTAGTTTCGCAGCACTAATCGTGTTCGTACCGCCGTGTTAATATGTCGGTTGATTAACTAAATTTGTGAGATACAGGTTGAGCAACGGCTGAACATTTTAAAATAATGAAAATAGAAATCGATCGTCTTCTGGTCGCTAAATGATACGTCGAAGAGAAACAATGGGGACTAATAGCGCGAGGTTAATAAATAGGTAACAGTTGAAGAGCGAGGCGAAAGAGAAGGAGAGCGAAGATGACATCTTATCTGCGTCGGTTCTTCCTGGAGGCCGGTTAGGTTCTCCGAATCATTAAACGCCGAGCACGGGATGTCCGTCGCGACCAGCTGATTGCATACGATGGACACTCTTCAAACAGTTGGCAGCATCGTGTAATTATCATAAATCACCGTACGTCGGTTCGCCGCTTAGCCACGGCTGCTCGGTAACTTCTGCTATCAAAGGTTTCTTGGCAAGGCCGCTCGTCCTTTCGCGGACTCTGTGAAACGGTCGCGAGTCGATTCGATGGCTGACCGGTATCGCCGTTGCCAGGCCATAAATTCGCCGAATTAATTCGCCTTTTGTGCGGCTTTCACCCGTCGGCACTGTGCTCTCATAAAACAGCACGATTAATGGCGTCTGTCATATTCGCCTGTTTCGCGTCCAACGTACGCGTTTCTAGTTCCAAAGCCTCGCGAACTTGGAAATCTAACTCGAGCAGTTGTCGTGGTTCTATTAGTTTAACTCTGTGGCCCTAAACTGTTACAACTGAAATAAAGAAAAAGATTATCGACTGATAAGTTCTTACACAATTGTAAGCAACGAAAATGGTCATTTCCTTGAGAAGGAAAATTCATTTTTTCCCTGCTATGATTCGTGTTACATTATTTATATTGATTTACAGTAATTTGGACCAAAAGTTGTATCATTAACAACAATATTGATTGAATGTAAGCAATGAGTTTAAAAATTGATAGCTTCTTGTTGGCAATTTGGATTGATTATTTACATACGTATAGTAATGAATATCTATTCGTGTAATAAATAAGGTAAATAAATTCTCGCTGTAATACAGTCGAACAAGTATTATACGGCGATGAAATGGGTTTCGCTACTGAATGGAAGTCTGGCGTGAAAGGTGTTTTACGTTATCGTTAACAATGTAGCGTAAGCTCGCTGAACCGTGTTAATTGGAAGAGAAAGGTCCATTGAATTAAGTTAAATTCTCGATAATAAAATCAAACAGTATTACTTTCTATCGATTAACGACTGATAGCGCCATTTAACGTCGATAAAAAAAAGCGAATTTCAACTCCTGTGACTTTGAAATAGAATTTAGAAGAAAATTAAGAATGTTCATTTTCGAAAATTTGTCGGTTTCTTGGCGCTTCTGATAGCTATAGAACGCAAATAAGAAATGAGCAAAATTTTATTTAAGTTATAGATGAATAAAAATTGATTTCTAACATTCATTCCCTCGAACAGTTATTTAGATAAGTTAGTATATTTGCTCGGTGTGAAGTACAATTTCGATCGTTTAGTCGGAAGTTATTTACCTTTTAGATAAGAGTTCCGTGTATTACTGATTAATATTCAGTTGGAAGTTGAAGGGCGGAAAATAGATCGTCGAGCGAATCGTCGTTATCGACGCATTATAAATAACAAAGTTGATAATAAAGGGTCGAGTGTCGTCTATAATTATTTGCGTGAAGCCACGATCAAGCAATTTTCTGCACTAGTAGGCGATATCAACAATCTTCTTTTTTTAACACGCAGGCCGTACGGTTTCCTCGTTACTTTTAACTTCGGAGAACAAGAATACGTCAAAGCCGGTATTAAATTTAAAAACAGAATTGTCGATGCACGCGTGACCGTGCCTTTAAATATCGAATCATTCGCGCTGAAAATATCTCTTCCGGAATTATTCATTCAACGTGCCAAAAGTGAATCTTCACGTTTGATGCGCAGCGAAATTGAATCTGCCGCAATGAAGGATAATTAAACCCAATAACGAATCCAGCGATAGTTGATCGAATTACCTTCTAAACGATTTGCATGCGTTCGAGCCTTGCGAAACGAATTCGCCCCAATCAGAACCGAAATAATTTCATTTTAAACGCGTCGGAAATTACGCAAACACAGTCGCGTTAATTATCCTTGCGATCGTCCTGTGCTGCTTTACTTTCCGGCCTGCAAGAAAGAGAAACAATATTTTTACCACGAAACACATTTTAAATTTTACTAATTACGCTTTCAATATTAAAAGAAATTTATTTTTGAATTACTCAATAAATAGATAGTTTAGGTTTTCAACTAACAAAGCCACGAAACAATTCCATGCATACTTTTATGCCACTAAATTATTGGCACATATCGTTCTATATTTTATTATAGTTAATATTTAATAGAATGTCCTTTTTACGACTTGTAGAAGTTGATATAAA
Organism: Colletes gigas; assembly: GCF_013123115.1. Classification (NCBI taxonomy): domain Eukaryota; kingdom Metazoa; phylum Arthropoda; class Insecta; order Hymenoptera; family Colletidae; genus Colletes; species Colletes gigas. The sequence continues at coordinate 1,964,404 of NW_025106653.1, read as the reverse complement.
ATTCTTCGACATTCTACCATTCCTTCTTCAACTTATTTTGAAAAAACAAAATATTACATAAATTCTTAATCATATTAATATTGTATACTATAACTGTTGTAACGAATACATTCGTGAAAATATTATTTCTCTAAAATAATTTATGTCATCGATTAAAATAATATTAAAGTATTTCGATGTATTGGGCTCCGTTAGTTTTGGGGGAGGAATTCCTTTTGTCGTTTTGATTTCACCGCGACCGCATTCGGAATCGGACACGCGGGATCGATCGATCGATGACAGATTGATCGAGACGACGAAGGAGGTCGTCGGGAACGTCGGGTAATTGCTTGGAAGCGTTGCGTCTACGGACGCGTGATTGGCATGTCTGTCTCAAGTAACTCGCACATCCAAGTGACCTTTGACTGTTAACCCACGTATAGAGCTCTCGCGTTTCCCTGGGGTCGTATTTCGGCAATCGTCAACTGGGGAAAATAGAAACGCGCGGACAATTTCCGCAAGCTAGACGCGGTAAACGAATTTTTTAGCCACTTTGTTGCAATCACTTACAAGCCTCCAAATACTGATTGCAATCTTTCGTGATTTCGACTTGTTCTCTAACGGTGACAGAGTTCATATAAACCAGATTATAATCACAGGTTGATAGATCAGGGTGTATATTAATTGAGGTCACTGTGGATAGATAAACTGTTAGTGTACTATAATTTATATTGATGTGATTATTAGAAGACAATTTTCTACTCGTTTGTCTCTAACAATGACAGAGTTTATATAAACCAGATCATAATCACAGGTTGATAGATCAGGGTGTATATTAATTGAGGTCACTGTGGATAGATGAACTGTTAGTGTACTATAATTTATATTGATGTGATTATTAGAAGTCAATTTTCTACTCGTTTGTCTCTAACAATGACAGAGTTTATATAAACCAGATCATAATCACAGGTTGATAGATCAGGGTGTATATTAATTGAGGTCACTGTGGATAGATGAACTGTTAGTGTACTATAATTTATATTGATGTGAATAACATTATTAGAAGTCAGTTTTCTTTTCGTTTGTCTCTAACAATGACAGAGTTTATAGAAACCAGATTATAATCACAGGTTGGTAGGCCAAGGTGTATATTAATTGAGGTCACTGTGGATAGATGAACCGTTAGTGTACTATAATTTATATTAATGTGAAAGACATTATTAGAAGTCAGTTTTCTTCTGTATTAGTATTTTCTCTAAATCAAAACCGATCCATAAATATCATTCTTAAAGAGGTAATAATACTTTCGGAAGTATTTTATATTTGATAAACACTATATTCTAAATATTTTCCGACTAGTAAGCTTAACGTACTCTTTTCTGTAGTCTCTCTATAGTCTACGAATTCTTTAATCCGTTCTGATTCTCTACTTCTTCCGATCTGCCTACAACATGCTCACATTTAAATTGCACGCTTACGCGACATGAAAAATGGCGATACCTAGGAACATTTAATATAAACGGTAACATTCATCATTTCGGAAACGAAATTAGTTCTAAACGGGTCGACAGCTGGATTCAATTCCTTCCTTAGCCAATAACAATTAACCAACTCCAGTTGAACATAATCTATTTGATCCATTAATCAGTACACGGTTTTCCGGTTGCCGAAAATCGTCCACCGTTACGTACAATTAATGATCGATAATGATCCGACGATGCATCAACCTCGAGTCCCCACGTCCCTTAAAGTTGTTCATTGTCGCGTGGAAGAAAAAACACGGTCACGGTGAATTATTTAAGAACAACAAGGTCGTTTATCATCGCTGTCATCGCGGACGCATCGCGCAGCCGGGATCTACGGGGGTTCGCGTGTGTCTCGTGACGTGTCGCACCGGGTGCACGCAGGTGCAACCATTCACGCACCATGACAACAATTTATTGTAGGCGGCAGCTATTCGGATTGCCGTGCTTCCGAGAGACCCGGAATCCAGCGTGTGATTTGAATGGCTCAATTAATTAGAAAACTCGTGATTCGGTAAAACTAAAAATTTAACTCATTGGGATCTTATCAAATTTTATACGGGAACAAAATCTGTTGGATTCGTTAATACGAGTGTATTGTAAATAACGGATGCTCGAAATATCAAACTTTGAAGAAAGGAATGTATTGTGCTTCCGCGAGAAGTTGGCTAGCGAAAGGAATGCGGGTCTGATTGGTGCTTAAATCGCGATGGGCGGAGCTAGCTACCGTCCCACTAGCCAACTTCTCGCGTACGCACACTATGTGTAATCTGATTGGTTGGAAAATGGTTTAGCGCGAATAGATTGGAATTTAGACCTGGCAGTGTCTTCTAAATTGTTAATTTTAGCAAATGGTAACTTTTAAGTAACTTGTAATATTTTATATACTTGTTAGAATATGAGCTAGACTATTTATACGAACTAAAAGAAGCACATATTTGGAAATTTGAAAATACAGGATGAATTTCGTAACATGACGACTTCAAAATAATTCAAGAATTATTTGTTGTACGGAAAAATTGTTCAGATAGAAGTTACATAATTTTTAGGCGAAGATGTAATATTGATATCGGTTTTACGTTATTTTTTTTCTTTTATTAAGATACGAAGGTCACTTTTAGTTTTTTTAAAGCATTAAATTCTACGTAAAAAAGTATTATACCAAAAATAAATTATCTTGTGTTAGAGATGATCGTCAATCGACGAGATTGTTAGCACAACGCAGCAAGACGACTTTGTTTACGATGGCCGGTATCTTGATAAACACAGTTCTTGTCAGACGCTAGGTATCATCAACCAACTAAGAATAAGCTTAGTAAATGTAAAGTCGTACATGAAGAAGGTCTTACTTTTGCAATGTTCAGTAATAACGAGAAATACGATATGAAAGTGTATCTCTAGTGTCTCAACAACTATTTATTTTGAACCCTTATTTGGTATAATATCTTTATCGAAATTCGGGAAGAAATATTAAGTGAAAGTAATCTTAATATCCTGATAAAATAGCAAAATAAAACAGATTAGAATGTTGTATATCACTCTAAAAAGCATACAACTTTGATATAAAATATGTTTTCGTGCAACAAACGATTTATGAGTTATTTGAAGTCATCGTGTTACGAGATTCACCCTGTATAACTACGATGGGAATAAAAAAGTCGAGTCTAACCTCGTTCAGACACAAGTTGGACAAGACTCGTGAATGGTGGCAGTCGTTGCGTTAAATTTTCCTGGCCGTTTCCCTGACGAGATCGTCAAAGCTTCTTCGCGGGTCGCGGCCTTTCCTTCATCCATTTTCCAAGCCACGCGTAAGGACTCTCCGAGATTATTCTGACCGCGTAATTGGCGAACGAGAACGAAGCCGCATCGGTCTGGTTAGCGACCGCAATCTATAGAACAGGCGACCCCGTGGGGGTGGCAGGGCGTACTGCAGCAGCGCAGACACGCGGCTGCGGGTAGTACGCAATAATTGATGATTACCGGTGAGTCGCTGCCCCGTGTAATTAAAATAAATTAATAACGAGCGTGAAATAAGGCGGGAAGCGACCGGGAGAACGTTATTACAGGCGCGGGGTTGTTAAGGGCTGGCTACTCTCCGGGCTGTCGGGACAAAAGGAAGATGGGAAGTGGTAAAGGAGAAGTCGGAAGCTCCTGTATTCAGATTCAGCCGAAGAACTACCCCGTGGCCCGTGCCCCGAAAGATTTTCGTGCCCTGGAAAGAACCCAGTCCCTCCCCCTTTCTCTCTCTCAACTCCCCCCTTCTGCTCGGTTGCTTCCGCCAAGGCGATGCGATTTAATTAAAGACTCCTCTCCCGCCACCACCCACCCGTGACTCGGTTCCGTGGCTTTTCTTCTTGGCCGGTTAACGAACCTAATTTTTAGTCGGATTGTAGATTACGTCGGGGGATTCGTTCGAACTCGAACCACCATAATTCCGGTCCCTCTCGAGGCTGACGGGGTTACGAGCCCGCGGGGTCGTTCGTTAACTCGACGGTCCAACCGGCGTACCCGCGTCGGCTAACTGAATTTTATAATCGCGTCTGATGTTATTAAATTCGTAGCCCGATACGGTAACCCCCGCGCCTCCCGATTCAGCAAACCAAGACGACGACGGCGGGAACGTCGCCGAAGGAGCGGAACACCGAGTTCGTTTTAAATTACGGCAAGGATCAATGCGCGATTAGGGGAACCGGGGGTATTGGTATTCATTTACGTTCGTTAGCCCGCGCCCTTCGCGTAACGAAGGTAAGTGAATTTCGTAATTGCGGCCCTGTTCCGCGATCCCACGGTGGTCCGGTGTTCGGTCGCCGCGTAACCTACGGACCGTTCTATTTTAATCTTTAAATGCATATGTTTTGGTAACCGCTTCCTCCGGGATCAACCGCTCGACGCGTGGAAAATTTCTAGCAAATACAAATCATCGTGCAGGAAGTAATATTCTCGGTCGAAAGAACAACAGGGTTATGACGTTTCGACCTAGATTTTACTGCGACCTTTATTGCGGATTTTTGCCTTACAAAACGAAGATGCAAATGGGCTTTCTGGATGGATTCGAAGTTGGATGATTTTGTATTTAATTCAAATCGTAGGTCTCGACGAAGAGAATAAACAATTTTTTTTTTAATTTCTTTGTGGGTTATTAGCGACTCAGGTAGGTCATAGCTTGTTATAATATAATCTTGTAGGAGATTCTTGGTTGTGTTGTTATTTATCAGGTTGTCTTTCATGATTGGTTTTATGTTGCTTTCTACTGTATTGTTTCTATTTGTTAATTTGATGTAGAATTCTTGGCAATCTTGGACAATTGGGTCATTTGTCCACGGATTCTGGATTAATGAAATGGCGTTTATTGAGTCGCAAAAGTTCTTGTTTTGATCTCTGGACGTAAGCTCGATAGCGTGTTTAATCACATTTAATTCACAGTGGAGGATGAATGGTAAACAATTTTATATACTTTGTTTCTTAAAAAAGGGCATGTTAAATCTTCAAATTCTACATACGCCCCTACTCTATAAAAATTGTTATCGTATACAAGTGTCTCTATCTTCATCGACCAAAGGTTGTATGGACTATTTTGAAACTCGTACAAAGACACGATGAAAGACCCTGTCGAGATATGCGTTAATGTTAAATTGTAAGCCTCGATCGCTGATTACGACGTTTTATAACGCGACGTACGAATTTCCCGTTGGCGTTACGTCGGGCCAAAGCGCGAAAACGCGCCGGCGATAATAAAGGAATGGCAATTCGAACGATATCCGGCAATTACCGCGGCCGTCGCGAATACAAAATATCGTTTCGTGCCGCGGCGAAATTGCTTTACGCACTTCATTAATGTAATTGCCAATCGCTCGGTGATTATATTTAATCGGATCGATTGGATTTCGCCCACCCTGTCAAGGCTAGTTCACACGGTGAGCGAGCCTCGCGGCGAATATTGTTTTCGAATTCAAATCTCGCACGCCGACACTTTGCGCGCTGAAATTGTCGCTGAATCGAAACATTGTTCTTCGATTTCTTTGAACTAATGTACAGAATGTTCGACCACCCCTGTGAAAAATTTTAATGGGAGATTCTAAAGGCCAAGATGAAACGAAAATCAAGAATATCAATCTGTTGATTGAGGCTTCGTTAAAAAGTTATTAACAAATTAAATTACAAAATTTCAAATCATTCATGGAAAAATTATTTTCAGTTGCGGGGGTCAATTACAAGCATTTTTGGTGAATAGACATACCCCCGAAATCTTACGCAGTTTCGAGAAAAAAATTCATTACCAAAATTTCATGTCTCACCATACCATTGATATGTTTCACTGAAATTTCATGCGTATGTTCAAAACATCAGAACTTCTGAACGAATTGGAGGATTTTAAAGTTTCAAAAGGCAAATGACGCGTATTTTAGTGGAGAATATGTAGGAACTCCGAGAATATTCGAAAAGTTGTTCCTTGTCCCCGTAAAATTAGAAAAACCCCATAAAAATGGTCCCATTCTCAAACGGCCATAACTCCCACAATAGTCAATGGATCTCATTGAAATTTAGTCTGGGAGTAGAGCTCATGGATACCTACAAAAAAATACTAAACAAAATTTCTGCAGAACATCAAACAAATTTATTAAAAATGGAAAACGAATTTTTAAGAAAAATCGACAGGGGGTAAATTCAACGTAAAAAAAATGTTGTCAAATCGTTCTGAAAAAATTATTTTCGGTTCCGGGGGTCAATTACGATCATTTTTGGTGAATAGGCATATCCCCGAAATTCTACGCTGTTTCAAGAAAAAAATTCGAGAAATTTTTCAGCAAAAAAATTTTTTCGAATCGTTCTGGGAAAATTATTGTCGGTTGAGGAGGTCAATTACAATCATTTTGGGTGAATAGACATACCTCCGAAATCCTACTCACTTTCGAGAAAAAAATTCTTTACCGAAAATATACTGTGCAGCCGGAAATGTTTCTATAACTTTTTAACGAAGCCTCAATTAACAAATTAGTATCTCTAATTTTTGTCTTATTTTGGCCTCTAGAATACTAGTAAGTAGAATACCAGTTGCAACGAACAACATCTGGCAAAAATAAATCGAAAGCATTCGTAAGAAACAAGTTTCTTTTCATTTATAGCAAATCATCGTTATAGTGTACCGTTCCAAGTGGGAGTTTAATTTAATTATAAACGTCTGAGAAATGATTTCTTTGCTCAAACTTATTATATAACAAAATTTAGTTTGGACATTTACTTCGTAAATGGAACACCAGTTGCAACGAACAACATCTGGTAAAAATAAATCGAAACGATTCGTAAGAAACAAGTTTCCTTTCGTTTGTAGTAAATCACCGTTATAACGTAGATACACGAGTGGGAGTTTAATTTAATTACAGACGTCCGAGGAATAATTGCAGTTTCTTAAGATGGAATAAAATTCATGCAATAAAAAATTATGACAACACTAAATCTCGTTTAATAACAGAGAGGCTAACTTGCCAGCCTTCCGGGTATAAGAACAAGAACTTGCCTTGGAGTTCAACAAGGCTTAAGTATTAACTTATTAGAAACTTACATACATAAGTCCTGGTATTCGCGTACGAACCGGACAAGACTATACTAACTTTGCTATACAAATCACAACGAAGAAAAATAAAATGCATCTTGCGGTCTGGGCTTAATCCTTAACTGCCAGTTGTACGGAAACTTTACTTGTGTCGTCGCGAATACAAAATGTGATTGCTTAATTCACACAGGCCACGCTGTGCGAAGATTAGTTTAATTCTTTGTTATACTACGGAGTCCATCGACGCCCATAAGGTCAAGTACTTTTTACGCAGCTACTGTTTCCTTTAATTGTCTCGTTATCACAGCGATCGCAGTCGACCTCTTTGATTGATATCTTCAAAGTAACAGAACTTGTGTGTTTATCGCAATTTACGCGCGTCGGAATACTTCTCAGACATATTTGAATTCACGAGCCAAACGTAGATAAGTGAACAGTCAACGAACGTTTTAAGTACCGAGTGTATGATTTGGGCGAAAGAATGGCCGGATGTTATTAAGTGTTAACGTGGTGCAAAGTAGATTATGATCTTGGAAACCCCATCTTCTTTCTGGTATACATTTATACGAATAGTGTGATTCATATGCCCATAAATTAAACAAGTTATGGAACATCCGCGTGTAGATTTTGCAATCTTGCAACACAAATTAATAATAAGTTTCTTTTCAATTAGCCTCTTGTTACTTTAACCTGTACAATATTCGCATACGTTTTCCAAGCTTAAAATTATGTGTCATTTTCCTGAAGATTATTAATCGTCTTTAGAAAAATTAAAAATTATTATAATTATTATTTAAAATCGAAGGGTAGTAATCTTGCTTGATCTGAATTTAGAATTCATTTTTCATTGATGTTTTCGATGTGACTTTTATTATTGCCGGATGGTGTTTGCTTCAGTGTGTCCTTTTCCTGAAGATCATTAATCGACTCTAGAAAAATTAGAAATTATAATAATTATTATCTAAAATCGAAACGTAGTAACTTGATCATAATTTAGAATTCATTTTTTCATTGTACGAATAACTATATAATTTGTGGTGCATAAATGTTTGCAAATCTATTGTTCAATTCAAAAGACACAGTATAATTTGTTGAAATTAAAAGTCTTCGATGTCCACGACGCAACTGAGAAAGAGAACCAATCGACATAAAATTTAGTTTGAAAGGCTTTTCCATCATTGCAATCATTATTTCGATGTTTTGAATCGCCCAATTCGTTAGATCCCACTGGGAACCGATTAAACGATAGAACCGTTCGTATACCTGTTCTTCTCTGGCTGCGTCCATTCGATCGAGAATGACCGGTCGCGAGTTCGTGTCGTGAATTGAGGATGAATTTCGCAGTTTGCAGCGGTTTGACGCGCGTTATTGTGAACCGACCCGTGCCATCGTATTCCACGCGGTCGAAAGTGTCGCATACAGTTCAGACGGCCGAAAGCGTCTCTCGTTTGTCTTCGGAGCTTTGTAACCAGTTTTGATTCGATCGTCGACGGAACACGTTCGTTGACGTTGCAATCGGTTCATCGAGGCGCGCGAATGAAGCGGCCCTGCGGTTTGCAGATGCGTTAACTAATTAACCAACAAATTAGTAACATTTCGATGCTGCTCAGAACTTCGGGGACGTTCGTTGGCCGCGCATCCGTCCTGCAACGGCTGCGATCTACGTGAGCGATGACAATCCACCGATCTCGACCAACTTTGATTCTTACTCCGATGGCAACTTTATAATACCTCCGTCGACAATTAAGCACGTTTCCTCGATTATTACCCTAACACTCCGGGCGACGAGAGCTTTTCGAACGATCGTAACTTGGAAGGCTGCGAATTTGAATTTAAATTTAGGCAATCATTTATCATCAGACTTTCGTTATGAATTTATTCTGGGAAAGAAGAAGATTGGGACATGTATCAAGATCAGTCTTGGAAGCAAGTGTGTATTCCTGATACATCACTTTAAGTGCCACAGTGTGTTCTACAAGTAAAACTAAGATTAAAATGTTATGTGACAAAAAATCCATAAATGCTTTGTTAAGAAGTTATAACAAACATATGAACTGTGAAACTTGATTGAAATTCAGGACATTAAAATAGGGGAAAAAATTTATAATAAAATAAAATCGATCTTTTGCAAGCATTCGATATCGTGAGTTTCTTTGCAATTTACTGAACATGAACAATAGTTCAAAATTTTATCACAACAAAACGTTATCATTGAGGAAAGAATACTTCAGCACCCAAGATAAGTGATAGAAACTAAACTCTGATAAAGAAATGTTTAAGTTATCCACATAATTCTACGTTAAAAATATTTTTTCGTACTCCAACTAGCAGTTGCTCTCTTTAAACAAAATTTTAGTAAATAAAAAACATCACATTTCATATTTTTGTCGTAACTTCTTAACAAAGTGTGGCGTCGCCTCTCATACTCGCCACCAGAGGGGTCACGCTCTCACAAGCGCTCGACCGACCCCTCGGTTGCTATACATTCCTCGAACGACTTCCCAATATCCCAGTCGTCTAAGGCAGGGCCTGCTAGTAAAGCATTTATAAATTTTTTGTTATATGGCACTTTAGTCTTATTTTTAGTTGTAGAACACACTGCTTTATATAAAATTGGATAATTGATAATTAACCCGTTGTTGTACTATAACGAGTCTGACTCGTCATAAGTACACATTTTTACATTCACGAGGTTTTCGTAAAACAAGTCTGTTCTTTTTCATGATCATTCCTTGTAAGAAAAAAATTATTTGGAATTAAATCGTATGTCAAGAGGAGTTAATCTTAATTGTCAACATTTTCCCTACAGTGAACAATCTGTGGCCACCGTAGGTGCAGAGACACCCTTTGCCATAGATCGACATGTTTGAGGTTGTTTGAGGCGCTGAGGATTATGTTTCCAGTAATTAATCGTTTTTCATTTGTCTTTGAAGTCCGTCTCCTTTGATTATAAATTGACAAGAGTGGTTTGGGTCGTTGTCCTTGACCTACCCCCGTCGTCAGACTCTCTTCCATTTGCAAGCTGTGACGCCGATCGTTCGGTGACGCGACACGATGACGTCCCGTCCGTGGAGGGTCATTGGACACTCCAGCGGCCGGTGTCATCGCGTTTCCCGCTTGTTCCCGCGTTATTAACGACGGGGCCGGGCATTAATTGCGTTCGGGAGTGCGTATTGTTCCTGGTTCTGGTGTAATTAACGTTTGTTCCGTTGCGAGGGTGTTCGCGTTATTGAATGCCGATTGTAACGCGTTTCTGTGCTTGGGTTTGCGGATTGCGATAGACAATCGTGCGGTTTGATGGTTTTTCGGAGCCAGAAGTGGAATTGAATTTGCAGCCAGCTTCTTTGGCTACTCCCTATATGTTTCGATGTCGAAGATGGGAGCAATAAATAGAATTTTTACTTTCGCGGAAGATTACAGTCAAGTACAGTAATGTCTTTCGGATTGCTATACATTTTATTTTTAATATTGTGGTCTGTTAGTAAATTCCATCAATAAAGCAACCCTGACAAGCTCTGATTTAGATGCTGGAAAATTCAATAATCGATCGTGTACTTGTGAGAGAGAAAAGTTGAACGCGCCCTCTGGTGGCGAGTATGCGAATTGTCGCCACGAAAGAAACGCGCTCACGTATTTGTCGAGCACCCCAATGTCTTCTGGACTGTCCTAAATTTTATTTTTAATATAATATGATGCACCTAATATATGATTTACTGAAAGTTAAACCATTAATAAAAAATATGACATTAGTCGTTAAAATTCGGACAAAAAAGTGGAGAACAAATGCCAAAAAACGTCACCCACAGAATTTCGCGTCCCATTCGTATCATCTATTATTATTATCCATGTCATTCGCAGAAATAAACGAAATATATAACACAGTACGAGCTCGTCTTAGGGGGTCCAAATAGATCCGGCGTCGTTCGTAGCGCGAACAAAATAAATCGTAAGCGTCGATGACTAGGTTATCGGGCGTACTTTCACAGGAAACCTATTATCGCGTTGAGCGCGTTAATGGAATATTCGGTGCAATAAATTGACCAGCTCCGGTCCGGTGCTGTCCACTTGGAATCCATCGAGCGAATCGACGATCGCGGGCTTCCATAGAACCGAGCCGCTCGATAAATTGATTCGGCCGGGGCGTCATTCGATCGAGCATGCCTCATAAACATGCGGTAACTGGCGTCGAGCCTCCTTTTTATTCTCGCGGCCATTAATCCTGCGGGAGCTTCGCTCGGATTTACATTCGACAAGCCCCCGGAATCGGCCTATAAATTTCGCGAGGCGCGACCGGCCGCATTAACATATTTCTGACGAGTTCGTTTTCCGCGACGGCGTTCCGCCAACCGGGCCTCGGTTTCTTCGTGGATCGCGCCGCGCTGGCGTTTTGAATATGCATGAGACGCGTTGACACGACGCGTGCACCCGGACCCATAAAATTCCCGCGAACCTTTCGAGGGATAAGCGCGACGACGAATCTCCGTCGCACCCCTCGAACGTAGCCGAGACTCGAGATCGTTGCAGCCAAGTGTTTTCGGAGGGAACGAAAGCGTTCCAACTCCTACCGGAATCTAAACAGGATTTTGAAGTCGTCGAAACTGTTGCACCGTGCCTTGGGTTCATCCTTCAGGAATTACGAACTTTCGTTCCCCTCGGGCGACGGATCGAACACGTGAATTCTATCGGGGCGACTTTTATTTTGACAATAGACGCTCGATCACGCGACAATTGGCTATTGAAATTATCGTAGCTTGATATTATCGCGTTGATTCGGTTCTCTTCGGGTATAGATTGAAAACATGCAAGATGCGCCCGTATCAAAAATAATTATGTGCATGCAGAAGTACCTGCTAACCGTATCCCCAAACATGAAAGTTATGAATATTTATGAGAAACCGAAAGCAAATACATTTATGGCGCGATAAGCTGAACGTGTGCGTCAAACCTTCTTCGCCCGACTTATCAAAACTGTAGAAAGGTTTAAAAAGGTTAAACAATAGACCATTGTGGAACACAGTGAATGTCGTGGACTTGAAGGGAATTCTATTCACCAAAGATCAATTAGAGTACACCTAATTACCAACTGGGAGAAACAAAAATCCCCAAGATCCTATCAATGTACATTTATCTGATTTTATGATATACTTATCTCTTAAATTGTTAATTATTGAGAACAATATTCCTCTTCAAAGTAACATCCTTCGAAGGATATACATGACGTCTTGTATTATTGTGGAATTTAACTATATTGAGTCACAATTTCAACGATTATTTCCCTGTTAACAATATTCTTCAATTTTTATTCCGAATTAATATCTACAAAAAATTATTCTCATCAATTCTTTGAAGATTTGTAAAGATCGCTCTAATTGAAGAATTGTTTTTTATTTTTCCCGTAACAAGGTAACTTAACCCCTTAACGCTCATATTTTTCGGGTTAACCAACAATGATCAGTTTTCTTTATTGGATTTGTTTCTAAAAATACGGTTTATGTTAATTACAAAACAAATATTATCATCCCTTAAACCGTTGAATTAAACAAATATTGTTTTCAAAGCAGTCAGACCGGGCATGAACGTTAAGGGGTTAATATTCCACAATTAATTGCAGAAAATATTAAAAAAAAACAGTAAATAGAGTACAAAAAATTTGCTAAAATTTTTACATACAGCTCGAATTTATATTTATATTTCCTGGAACATCCAAGTACTTATTACATCGACTAATTAATTTCACAATGCTCGATTCGAAATTCCCGAAGCGACCAAGCTCGATGAAAGTTTTTTCCCATCCAAAAATAAGTCATAGTGGAAAAGATCTAAGCTGTGAGAGTAAAGGAGGCCGCTCGAGCGTTTCCCGCTGGAATTTGGCGAGCAGATCACGAGTTTTTTGCGAACAGTTTCAATGGAATCGTCCGCAATCGCGTCACTGGGTCGACCATTGGCTGGGCGTGCATCGTCTCGCGTTTCTCTAAAAATCATTTTCTCCGCCTGTGCTCCATTTGGATCGACGCGTTCACCGGAGTGTGTTCCGAGCGATTCTTTCCGAATTTCGGGCGCATTATTTCCTACCGTGGATAGAAAGCTGATTTGACACTGTCTTTAATGACAACTCTGTGTGATTGATTACTGCCACGCACGTGGTTGAAGCTTGACGAATGAAACTACATATGTATCGTTGCCACATCGACGTATTAACGTCGATTTTCGTTCGACTCGGTGCAGACAACTGCAGACAAAATTTGCTTGTCAGACGCCTTTATTTTAACCCCTTGACATACGATTTAATTTCAAATACTATTTAATTTTGTTTAAATTTGTTCGTACAAAGAATGGTCACGAAAAAGATTTATTTTACGAATTCCTCATGGATCTAAATTTGTGTTAATATTAATATATAAAACTTCATGAAGAGTGAGTAATGATTGTAAAACTTGACATCAAGAACTTGTAACGAGTCAGACTCGTCATTGTATGGCAAAAGGATAATAGGTTAATATTTCCAAATATGAACTGACACGTGCGATGCTGAGTAATTGTTTTCCTTTCTGTTTCAGGTGAGTTTTGAGTTACTGTCTCCCTCTTTTCATCATGTAAGTTTTAAAAGATGGTTGAAACAAGTATGTATATATTGGTCCTTCAAATTCATCTTTCTCATCTCAGATCCTTGAATACTAATAGAGTATAAAAAATACTTCGTAAATAGCGAAACACGTATTTTTAAACTGTCTCGAAATAAGCTTACATTTTGTTTCGTTCCTTCCATTTATGGGCAAATACTGATACAGCAAAGTTAGCATCTAAAATTGAAAACGATAAAAAGAATAGAAAGGGAACTTCCTTTTCTTTATTCTGTAAATGTACAATACAAAAATAGTGTCGTTTTATTATGTTCCATACACTTGTAAATATTTGCACGAGTGTGCTGCTTCCAAACGGGTAGAAAGATCGTCAAACTTGTTTACACGTCCCAAAGCTACGTCCCAAAAATAAATGAAATAACATTCCATACAGTATCGCGACGAGCAAACACGACGGAAAATCCTTATTCATAGCGATAACGTTCCAGTAAACAATTGTATCTCCGGTAAGAGGATAAAAATGCCCATCGCCCGGCCAGCGTTCGTCAGCCATAAAGTTGGAAACAAACGCGTTGAAAAAAGGGGGAAAAAGAAATAAGAAAAGTTTCAATCGCATTGGGATAACACGCGTTTACGGGACAACGGGCGAGGAAGTTCCGGCGGTCCTGGCGAACGGAAGGGACGCGTAGCTCCTGGTCCGATTTAAAGGGTTAATAAATCGCGAGGTCCGAGAGCAGAAGAGCGAGAGAGAGGGTGAGAATTTGGTACAGGGGAATCTGAAGGGGGTGAGGAGTGGGGGGGGGGCGAGAGGGGACAGTGTAAAAGGGAGACAGAGCGTAGGTCGTGTAACGATGCTCGTCGCGATAGTTCCCGGCATTAATAACGTGGGTGGAACACGATTTTGCGCTCTTTATTGCCGGCGGGCAGCGTTAAGGGCGGGCTAGGCGCACACATATCGGTACGGCCATCCATCGTCCAAGATCTCGTGGTTGTGCACGACACATCCGCTTACGGGATATATCGCGCAACGGCGGCGTTGGTACGGCGCTAAGGTGCCTCGTTTAACGTGCCACTAATTTATTGCTCGACGAAGCACGGGAGGACCTCGCCCCGAACACGTTAATGAAACCTACCGGGGGCCCTACGCGATCCTGCGAGACCCTGGATCGCGATCGTTTTTTCAGAAACTTGGTAGTTAGAACCGGAGGCTCGAAAGGCAAAGGACCTTAATTGACTTTATAGCCCTACGTCTCTTCTTCTCTGCGAATCGTGGAACGCTTCCAAGTATTATTTCGTAGAGTTCGTTACGAGAAAGGGATCCTTCGATTTTTAAGAGAATTTAACGATTGCAATTACTGTTCTCGATTAGTACTGTGCGTGAGCGAGAAGTTGGCTAGCGGGACGGTGCTTCGCTTGCTCCACCCACTTTCCCCATTTCGGTCAATAGAAAAGCAATGGGCTGGTCAAACTCTAGAGTGAGGGATCAATCAGATGCACATTCCTTTCGCTGGTTAACTTCTCGTGAAAACACAGTAGATTTTAGGCAAACCATTTTCCAATCGATCGAGTACAAAAAATTTATTTATAACTCGGTAGGAAACAAAATTAACTTAATCCTAGAAATATTCTACAACGTTGACAAAACTGCTATTCCGGAACCAGTTAAAAGCAAGATTGTAGATTGTTCGTGGGGTCGTGTATCTTTATTGCCATCTGACATCATGCACATTGCAGTTCAAACACACGACAAAGATTAATATCCATACTGTAGAACTGTAATTATTTACATCTTTAAAATTATTCTGTAATTTACCATTGTTAGAAAGTAGACATAGAAGGTGGTTCCTGGTCCTTTACGAGCCGTGAATTTTGAAACCGACTGATAACTAATTAACTAGACGAAAGTTACGCGCGTATAATAACTTCGTAAATACATATTTAATTGTCGTCTCTAGCACCGTTCGCGTCGTAACAGGCAAGTTTATTACCGACCAAAAACCGTTTCACTTTCCGCGGCAGCGTCTTGCCCCGGATCACGTGAGCATGAATGAAAGTTATTACAGCTGACGATCGTGTACTCGCTGCGTTTATGCGCAGAAATGATGGTATTACGGGCGTTCCGTGTTTTGCGGTTTGGACGCCGAATACAGACATCGTTCGAGCCATCATCTACTCGGAATTACATACGAAAGTGCGCCGCGCTGTGGATTAATAAACGTGCAAATAATTGCTATCGGATAACAGCGGCTGTATGAACGTTTATCATAATTACAGCTGCCTTTGAGGCTGTACGTTTCGAGGCGTTTGATGTTTTTCGACGATTAATGGTTGTCGATTAAATCAAACTGTTGGCACTAATTAAGTAATTGATACAGGAGAGATATTCCATTCTCGTGGAAACGTTAGAAACGCGTGAAAAAATTCCCCTTTCATAGGACGATATAGAGGGTGCTCGGCTACCTCTAGGAAAAATTTTAATGGGGGATCCTAGAGGCCAAAATAAGACGAAAATCAAGAGTACCAATTTGTTGACGGAGGTTTCGTTAAAAAGTTATTAACGTTTAAAGTTCCGCCCGTACTGAATTTTTTTCTCGAAAATGCGCAGGATTTCGAGGATATATGTAATGACCACAAATGATTGTAATTGACCCCCGCAACCGAAAATAATTTTCTTAGAACGATTTCAAAAATTTTTTTTGCCGAAAAATGTCAGCACCTACCTGATTTTTTTTCTCGAAAGTGGATAGGATTTCGGAGATATGTCTATTCACCAAAAATGATTGTAATCGACCCCTGCAACCGAAAATAATTTTTCCAGAACGATTTGAAATTTTTGAATTTAATTGTTAATAACTTTTTAACGAAGCCTCCATCAACAAATTGGTATTCTTGATTTTCGTCTTATTTCGGCCTCTAGAATGCCTCATTAAAATTTTTCCCAGGGGTAGCTGGACACCCTATATGTACATATATGACAATGTATTCATTTTTATTTTACAATCTTAAAGAAAATATTTCAACGCTGGATTACAAAAATTAATGAATTAAATTAGAATCTAAAGTTAAATATTATTCTTAAATTAAGGATATACGAATTTAAAATAGTTTGTGGCCATTTGTATTTTTATTGTTGTTTTTATATTGTACGCCCCTGATGATAAGAACTGCAGTCACGCGCTACTTGGAATGTTTTCATTCTACAACCCGGAAATGAAAAAAGGTTGGCTCGTACACTGGCGCAAGATTAATTTTTGTTTTATTCAGCTTCTTTTAACACTTAAATGAGTTGCATACATCCATACGTTGATTTCTCTTTCACAATTTCCATATAATCAGATATTACATTTACATATCTCGGTTTAGCTTTCAGTTTCTTGTAGCATTGAACGGGCAGAAAACAAATTTCCGCTTAAACGCTTCATGTATCGTTAGTTTTAATCTTATGCAAGTTTAATGACGTTTTCCAAAGGCTGTTAGCGTACAGTTTCAATCTACTAATTCGATCTGATTTATATACTTTCATTTATAACATAGATTAACTTGCTTCCTCCATTAACTAATTGCTTCATCGTTTACTGTTTGTATATTTCATTCTGTTTACAATCTATTTAATCTTCCCAATTTTTTTTTTTAGAACGATACCATTCGATTCACTGTTCGATCACTTCGCATAATTTCATATACTAAACTCTTTCGTTGCATCTAAATAAACCAAAAATACCATGAGAAACCGCTTAGGCCCGCTTAGTGGAAAATATTGTTTGTCGCGAACGTGGTATTAGGAACTGCTCAGAACTATATAGTCAAGTTACGAGTGCATCGAGAAAAAGCAGTCCGTCAAATGATTCGTATCGGTGCATTCTAGTAACGCAATTACGCGAAACCATCGTACCGACGACGTTTGCAAGAAAAACGACAGCAGGGGAACGAAACGTTGAGTTTGTATTACTTTACACAGAGCTCGCAAACACGATCGAGCAGTGAATGCCTACCGACAAAAACTTTACACTCGTCGTACCGCAGAATTACACGTTTCCCTCTTGTTTGCTATTTTGTGCGTTATATTGTGGAAAGATCGTGACTGTCAGGATCTGGTATTGTCAGGTTGATCACGATATTAATCTCGGAACAGTTTTTCCTGGCAACATTTGCAAACGCTCGAGACACTAATAGGAAATAATTATTTGTCGATCTCCACGGTTATTTACCATCGATGTTTTCAGTTCATTCGTGGTCACGATCGGCTGCAACGAATATTATTTCTTCCATTTCTGTTTTATAATTATTATTGTTATAATAGGTTCTTAATACGTAAAATTTATAAATAATAAGTACAAGTTAATTTTTGATGTTAATAACATTGACTCAACGTTTGATCCCGACAGAGACACTATTTTGGCTCGATACGCATTAACACATTTCGCGACACACTAATTAGCTACGATAGCATGTAATTGTGATCTCCAGGTATCAGATAATCGACGAATAATTTGCATAGAGAATATCCTACGGTTATTCAAAGGGTATTTATAAATGCTTATAACGAGTTTCGAGCTAATCTCACGATGCTTTACATAATATCATTCGCGTGCATCGTATTATTATGAAATGCATAGTACGGTTAATTTGAAATTACGAAATTACTAAATATAATCACACCGCCTATACTGACGACATCGTTTGTTCTAAAACATATTAATAAACGCTAAGGTATACGACACTGGTACGTAAAAATTCTACGAACAACAGAAATAAGAAATTCCTGAAAAATCGTGAAATTAATATAGATAATTGAGAACCGATTCGACGATTGCAATTGGTTCGTTGACTGTTTATTTTCCACATTTAGTACCGCGAAAGCCCCGACGTCTTGGATTTAAGGATTAAAACACCAAATTGTACGAGTGTCGTACGCGATTCGAGCAGAATGATTTGTTGCATCGCGAAATCGTAACCCGGTAGCCGACGCGATTTTCGAGATCCCCAATTCGTTATTGAGATACAGGATCGCGGTGAATCTATGGACAACCTCGACACGGATATGTCTTCGCGATAACGATCGGCCTCTCCACAATGGCTACCCAGGAGAAACGAGCTTCTGCTCTTACAATGTACGTGCAAAGACCCCTTATGAATGGGCACGTGCTCGTATATGCAACGCAGAGGCACGGTTACGGTCTGAAAGCGTAATTAATTCATTTCAGCGACCGTCGTTCGCACGGAAAGAAAGCACCGGGCAAACAAAATTGAACGCGATTTCGATTTCATTTGTTTTCGTTTATTTCGAGATTCGATTCCAACCTACAGTTTCACTTGTATCGCTTATTTTGTTCAAGAGTACTCGTAAAATATTATTCTCCGTATATTGTATTCAAAGATTTTTTCTCGAAATATAATACAGCCGTGATTTAAACGTCGCACGTTTTAGCGGAAGTTAACTGAAATTCGTTCCAGCGAACCACCGTCTCCCCTTTTTCATATTTTTAACAAGTTACCGAGTCCCGCAGGAGACAATTCCGATACCTCCGTTGCTCGTCGAAAATATTTTCCCCGTCGTTGGAATTTCGTCGATCGTTCGGCTGGCAAAGGTGATTCGAAAAAAAGATGCATTTCCCTCTGAATCGAGGCTCCCGGAAATCTTTCGTGCGCATTAAAGCCAGAGGGGGATCTATACGAAATTTATTCACGCAGGGTTGGCTTGGTAAGGGACGGGGGAACCTCGGGGGTCTAGGAACCAAGGAAATATCCCGAGACGTTTTTTGACCGATCGATTCACTTCCACTCGCTCGATTTCTCTTTTCCATTCTCCCCGTTTCTTTCCGAGCCTTATCCGAGCAAACCATCTGCAAAGCAGCCGCCCATGGTTTTTCGCCGGTTACTTTGTCCGCCATCGGTCTGACCGTGCACTCGGAATCGATACGCGCGTCCCTGCACCGAACGCGAGTGACATTACGGCTCCATCTTTGGTTTTGCGTCCATAATACTCGAATGTCTATTCGACGACGACGATAACGAAGGAACTACGCGAATAGATTCGTACGGCGATCCGTCTTTCCCCTTGAACGGTATCCAAGGGATCCTCGAATCCTCCCGATTTTCCGTCTTCTTGCACCGATCTTTGCAACGTCCGCGACAAAGATGGAACAAACACGCTCGAGAAACGTTGGAATAAGTGTCCTTTCAGGCGCAGAGCAGTCGATGGAAAAATGAACGATTCCCATCCACCATTTTCGATTCTTTGTTTATTTATTTCTTGCTAGACGCTCCAAAGAATATCTCATGTTTGGATCATTTGTCTTTAACCTCTCATAGATATTTTGCTCTCATGAAAACAGTAAAATTGCATAATTAATTACTGGAAAATAAAAATGGATAAATGGGACCTTGCATTATTATCTTGGGCTCCTGAATACTTAGGTACGGTCCTGTCTCCGAGTGATGTCTTCTCACCCATAAATTGCGTCTTTATTGATAGTAAATGCAGTCGTTCGATGCACGTAAGATATGCAAAGAACATGTGACATCTATGACGTGAAATTGTGCAAGTGATTAGTACAATATACGTTTACTGCGTAGAACATTAACAAAACTCCATTTTTTTTTCTTTTAAATAAACTTGTATAATCTGTCAAATACCATTTGATATTAATGACGAAATAAATTTCAAAGTCCCACTTTTTGATCTGTTTGCATTTGGATGAACGTCCACAATCTAGTTGTCAAATGCATATTTTTATAAAATAGATATAGAGAAACGAAACTTCAGAAACATTATTCGTTCCTGGTTGCCTTAATCATTTAGCAGATTTGCGATTGACGCACTTAACGCCCCGCTTCAGACGTTTCAGAACTTCACCCTATTTAGAACAGATTGTGTAAACTTCCCTCTACAATGTGAAGTTGGTCTTTCCAAAACTATTAAATGATTCGCGTCGGAATCTGATTCACCTTAGGGGATGGATAATCATTATTCTAAGTTTACAAATTCCATTGAAACGTGGATCGATGCATGCTTGAGCGTTACATTGTCAAAAGTTTAGTGTTTCTTTCAGACGCGATTCAAACCATAATAGTCATTTTACTAGACAATGCATCGAATGAAAAAGTGATTTGTATTCTGCAATGGAATTTTTTACAAGCACGTGTTCTGTACTGGTTGGATCGAACCGTTAGAAGACAATTTGTGTTTAAACAGGGATAATTATCAATGCTTGGTCTATTCAATCTTCAACAATTTTGTATAGGAATAGTATTATACTTTTCCATTCTTTGTGTACCTTACTAATATAATAATATTTTGAAAACTACTTATGTAATGTGAACTACATATTCACAGAACAGGCAATATTAAATATATTTTCAGTTCTGATAATTGATTCATTTATTGGGCAGCGTACAATAGTATTTTTCACATGTAATATTCATATACTAAATAGTTAAATATCACAGTAGAAGCGAGCAGCGGCATTCGTCGAGACCGCAATTCGTAGTCTGCAATACAGTTTTAACCAGCTTCAATTGTATGAATTTATCTGAGCAGGGGCAAATAGTAAACGGGTTTCGTCGATCAACCTGTCGCGATTCTTGTCGCAACATGTGTACACTTTTCAAGATTACTCGTTTCTGCTGCACAATTTAGATTCACGAGTACGTAATAGAAATTTCATTCCGTGGCTAATAGAGACCATCAACGTAACGATTTATCGTACAATGAGGCATGCATCGAGTACGATAGTCGTATAGTAGCGTTCTGCGACAGGCTGTATAGTAGTCCCCGCACACTTTACGATTATGGTTCCAACGTTTCAATTAACCAAAATTGTACAACTTATTGCACAATAAATCGTTACCTCTGCGACTTTTATAAGAGTACACTTGCAATGGAAAGTATATTGTCAAGATAAGAAGTATGTGTTTTGGATGAACAACAATGTAAATACTTTCAAAACCGTAAAATCTTACACTTTGAGGACTTTATAATGGTAATTTCAATATAAATCAATTTATAATAGGCGACAAACGTACTACATTTGACATTCTTTTAAATTGCAATGCTTCTGACAAATAGTTTTACCAATCAGTATTAGTATTTATTTTTAATTACTGTGATGAAAAACATTTTCTTTGCATAGATTGTAAATAACTTTCTCATTATTTTCCTTATTTGCTGACAAAAATTTTTATTTTACTAATAAAGTTACGTAGCACACGTTTCAAGGTATGAATTTTTCGTGTATTTAATTCTACAATTATTTCGATACTGCTTCAATAATGTCGTATACAGGGTGTTTCGTTGTTCGTGGTAAACCAAGACAGGGATCAATTCCTCGCGAAGGTAATGTCAAAAGGAAAAAAGTAAAAGTTTTCCACAGATCGTTTTCGAGGAAATCGAGTTTGAAAATTTATCGAATCATGTATAATGGAGTTGGACTCGGACATGAGTGCAAGTAGAAACAGGGAGCAACGGACAGACGCGCCAGTCAAATCATAATTAATAGAGTTCGACTTGGACATCGGTGGAAGTAGAAACAGTGAATAATGCACAGACGCACCAGTCACATTATATTCAATCTCACGCCCAACCGATACATTTTTAAACTCGATTTTCTTGCAAACGGAGCTTCATACGAACAAATTGTATTCCAACTTTTCAACTTATTTCTTCATGAAAATGTTCTGTTTGCAAATCCAATTTCTAGACTACAATGACTTTTGATATATTTCCAAAACTTTTTAAAAGCGGAAAATTTTCTCATGAAAATTTCATTTGTATCGTCATCTTGAAAAATTAAATTGTATTTTATGTTTTTAACTTATTTCTTCATGAAGAATCATTCCCTAAAACAATGTATGTATTCTTGTATTCCAAATTTAATTCGTAGGCTACAATAATTTCCGATATACAGGGTATCAAAAAAGGTTGGGACCAAACTTATACTACGTGTTACTGAAGCTCAATGGATGAAGAAAATATAAACTTATGTCCAAAAATGCTTCATTCAATAGATACAAGCTTTCAAAGATTTCTATGATTTATTGTGGCAATTATAAGTATGAATTTTTAGATAAAGTACGAACTTACAAGTAAATCGATTTTTATGATAAATAGAAGACAGCTTGGCGGTTTCAGATCCAGTGTTAACTCAAATTTGAAGAATTTGCACTTACACAACTCTCAACCCGCTAAATATCTTTGAAATCTTATAAAGTAGTTTGAGACATAAGTTTATACAAACTTTCCTCATCCATTTACTCTCATTAAAATATAGTATATAAGTCCCAATCGTCTCTACCACGATTTCCCTATCAAACTTCCATTTGTTTCTGTCTCTCTGTTAAAAAACGAGCGCATTTGCATAAACTTGCACGGTCTGGTAATCGCGAGACAGTATTCCGGGGGAATACGGTCGATCGCGGCGAGTTTTCTCGCGCGGAATCACCGTCAGAACCAGAAACCCACGTGGTGCGCTCGAGGTTCACCGAAAATCCTCTCCGCCAAAATTTCTTCTCGGTTCGCTCGAACGCGGCTGATCTCGGATCGATGATATATCGCGGCCGATTGAATCGAATCCCCGTCGTCGCAGGACGAATTTTTCCACCAAGGAGGGCAATAATCCTTCACGAAGACCGGGAAGGAATTGTCGGGGTTGAAAGGCTCCCGATGGCCCGTTTATTGAGCCGGAGCGCGGCGCTCGCTCGCGAGGGACGCTTTCACGCTGGGATATACGCGCGTCAGCCTCCGCCGTGCGGCTCTATTCAGTCGGCGGATATATGTCGCATTAATTATATCTCTGTCAATGCGCTGTCGTCCGAACTAGCCCGGACCGGTTCGTGCGGCCCGCGTGTCAGTAACCACAGCGGACCATTGTTCCTCGGTGCTGCTCGCCGGTTGCCAGGCTAGTTAGATACCTCGGTCGCCCGTCCAGGGAATTGTTGAGCTTATTAGCTCCAAAGCGGTCCGTGGTGCTCCGACCCCCTCCCCACCCCATCCTACTGGCGAGGGAAAAGGACGCCAAGCAAAGAGCTAATGGCGGCTTTGTCGCCTCCTCAACGAGAGGATTGTTCTTCGCTGTTTTCGAGTCTCTGGCGACCAAACGATTTCCTACGCGCGATGAAAATTTCCAAAATTACCCGACGCCCATTTGGCCCACACTCGACATTCTCCCCGAATTAACCCTTCGCCATACAATAACGAGTCTCACTCGTGACAAGTTCTTGATGTCAAGTTTCACGATCATGAGGCTACTCGTTATCAAGACTTATATATTAAAATCAACACGGGGCATTCGTAAAACAAATCTATTCTTTTTCGCGGTCACTCCTTGTACGAATAAATTTAAAACAACAAATTTTTTTTTCGACAAAAAGTGTCAGTAAAATGTTCCTGGTTTCAGACATTATATTTTCGGTAATGAATTTTTTTCTCGAAAC
Source organism: Colletes gigas (assembly GCF_013123115.1). Taxonomy (NCBI): domain Eukaryota; kingdom Metazoa; phylum Arthropoda; class Insecta; order Hymenoptera; family Colletidae; genus Colletes; species Colletes gigas. Next base: position 1,940,339 of record NW_025106653.1, on the reverse strand, counting down.
TACGTAGGATTTCGGGGGTATGACTATTCATGAAAAATAATTGTAATTGACCCCCGCAACCGAAAATAATTTTTCCAGAACGATTTGAAATTTTTTTTTTTCGACGAAAAGTGTCAGTAGAATGTTTCTGATCAGACATGATATTTTCGGTAATGAATTTTTTTCTCGAAAGTGCGTAGGATATCGGGGGTATGTCTATTCACGAAAAATAATTGTAATTGACCCTCGCAAATGAATATAATTTTTTCAGAATGATTTGAAACTTTTCACTTTCGCCGAAAAATTTTCCGGCCGGTATGGAACTTTAAACGTTAATAACTTTTTAACGAAAGCTCAATCAACAAATTACTATTCTTGATTTTCGTCTTATTTTGGCCTCTAGAATTTCCCATCAAATTTTTCCCAAAGGTGGCCGAACATCCGTTAAAAATACAATTAACCTCTTTCTTGGTATGAAAACAAAACCACTTTCCGAACAACCCAATAGCATGCAAGTCGATTTATTTTACGCGGGAAAAAGCAATACGAAAATAAGGAATTAAATCCAGGGAACACAGGGTGGAGTCGGTATCGAGAGGAACTGTTAGTCGAACCGGTGATTAGAAAATATGACTCGCGGACACGTGTTCCCGATTGCTCAAGTTCGACGATCGATAATGCAGCTAGAAGTTTGGGAATATTCCGGCGAAGGCTGTCATTGTTGAACCGTTAGTCGAACTGGAGGTTGGAAAATATTTTAAGCGAACGACTCATAGACACGTATGCTCGATTGTTGAAGACTGCTGATCGATAGGAGAGCAGGAAGTTGGGAATATTCTGTCGAAGGCTGCCATTACCAGATGCGGCTTGATATCATACACCCGAGAATATTGTTGCGGTTAGTTCGCCAGCACGAGCAATTGGGATTTCCTTCGTGGCGTGGCTTTTGTTGCTATTTTCGATAGCAAGGAAATGGAATCTTATTTCCGTGGATAGAGACATTTCTAATGGTTAATTGAACGCAAACAAGTACAACAAATTTCCTGGCTACGCAACATAAGTTTCTCAGATTTGTCTCGATGCGACAAAATGGTAAGGGTAAGGATAGAATCGTGGCTTTAGTTGCTATTTTCAATCGTAAGTAAATGGAGTCTCATTTTGCGTGGATAGAGATATCTACTCCAATGGTTAATTGAACGCAAACAAATGCAACAAATTTTCTAGCTACGCAACACAAGTTTCTCAGATTTGTCTCGATGCAATAAAATGACAAGGTTTGGGACAGAATCGTGGCTTTAGTTGCTATTTTCAATCGTAAGTAAATGGAGTCTCATTTGCGTGGATAGAGATATCTACTCGAATGGTTAATTGAACGCAAACAAATGCAACAAATTTTCTGGCTACGCAGCACAAGTTTCTCAGATTTGTCTCGATGCAACAAAATGACAAGGTTTGGGACAGAATCGTGGCTTTAGTTGCTATTTTCAATCGTAAGTAAATGGAGTCTCATTTGCGTGGATCGAGATATCTACTCGAATGGCTAATTGAACGCAAAAAAGTACAACAAATTTCCTGGCTACGCAGCACAAGTTTTTCTGATTTGTCTCGATACGACAAAATGGTAAGGGTAAGGATAGAATCGTGGTTTTAGTTGCTATTTTCAATCGTAAGTAAATGGAGTCTCATTTGCGTGGATAGAGATATCTACACGAATGGTTAATTGAACGCAAAAAAGTACAACAAATATACGGGAAAGTTGATTGCGTAGGAGTCTACGCGACACAAGTTTTACAGGTTTGTTACGATTTGTCTGAATGTGACAAAACGATAAGGATCGTTTTATTTATTTTGTATTTAAGGAGCTCCTTATCTTGGGTGCGTTTTCACGAGGACCTTGAGTAACCGTAAAGTTGCTCTATGTTTTCGAGATAAGAGGCATTATGCCGCATTTCTCCACGACTATGCGCTCGAGTAACTTGCAGCTTAACCGCGAGTCGATCGATTGCTCGCGTGTTTGCCATTCGAGGAATAAATTCCGACACGCTTCGTGTTTCGATCGCGAAACGGGCTGAATAGTGGGGGAGGAGGAATGTTTGAAAAGGTAGCAACAATTTTGTCCTATATCGCCTTACATGCGATGGCTGTTTCGCGTAATTTTCCGCGTTAACTGCGGCGATCCGAACACGGATAGGACAAAAATCTATTCTTTATGGTAATGGTAACGCGCGTAATAACGATAATAAGTAACAATGATCGACGCGCGCTCTAAACGTGAACGCCCGTTTCAATAAAAATTGGCTTTCAACCTATGCGTGCTGGCCTTTCGAAATGGCGCTCGCGTTCGTTGTCCTTTTATTTTCCGACCAATAAAGATAGGAAGTATTGCGAGAAAAATTTCGAAAACGCGTTGCAAAACCCCTAAATCACAATACTGTTGCGCATATGTGTATGCACGCGTTACAGTCGGGGAACAATTTTATTTGAAAAATAGATAATCAATAAAACCGTAGCAATCTATTTCTGAAGTTTAATCGAACAGTTAAATTTTTATCTGCTCGTTGGGGCCATGTTTTATTCTATAGTTTGATTTTTTAAAATAAATAACGAGTAAACGTTTCTGTTTAACCATTAACCATAGAATTCCAGCATGGGCGATCGCATTCACGCTTTTACTATTTCCTTCGTGGAGCAATCTGTTTCAATTTGGATTAATATTTTCATTCGTTCGAAGGTTCAAGGTAGAGAATTAAGTCTGTTAAGGTAAAATCTACGATGTTTAATCAAATTACAGTAATTTAAAAAATCGTTAGGCGTGTATATCGCTCGTATTAAAGCAATTATGTCCATTGTTCGAAGCAATATTAAACGACGTAAGTTTGTCTTTATTAATTTTCACAGTAATCTTTGGTCGTATCTTTTGAACGACACAACTGCTCGACGAACTTGTTGCATTTCCCTTTTTCTCGTATCGTTTCTCGGTTTATTTGTCCGCGATAACTATCTAAAAGCGTTCCACGTACTTGTACTTGTCGTCGGTTTGATTTTCTATCTTTGAAATACGCGTATAGCCGCGAGTTCGAGAAAGTTTGCAACATTATGCAAATAGCATCTATCTACCATCTCCTTACGGTGATTTGTTGTTTCCTTCTGCACTCGAGACCGGTTTCCTCGCTATCTCGAATATTAAAATTGGCCGAGGGCGATCTCGTTCGCGCGGAAAGCTAAGCTTACAATAATATTTTCGTAACGCTGGTAGATGATCGTTTCTCGTATCGCTTCGATAAAACTTCGGATTAATAATCGTAGAAGGGAAACGCGGTGGTGCTTCCCAGAGACCGTGGTCGATTCTCTTCGTCATAGATTCTCCGACCCATTAATAAGGGGGTCGCCTTAAGGGTTGACTTCGATTAAAAAATGCAAAAATTCTTTATTTTCTGAAGATTTTATGAAGAGCTTAAATTGCATATAACGAAACGTTCAAACTTAATTTTTTTATTTCGTTATGATTAAAATAAAACATTGTTTTCATTGAAGAGATCGAGTTCCATTTTCTTAAATGAAATATTCCAAACTTTTCAAGCGAAACAAATTCTTGTGGGGCCTGTCAGGTAGAAAAAGGGGGTCCCCCAGATTTTTTTGGATACAAATGGCCGACGACCCCTGGCGTCGAGGATCTTTAAATTTCTCGAAGCGGCTCCGCACGTTTCTTTCGTTCCCGCATGCAGCTTTGGTCGTCTGTTCGCGAAGTGAAACACTACAACTCAGTGACACACTTTGTCGCCTGTCAGTTTCGGTCTTCGAACGAATACTTTCCGGGCTTCGTTCGCCATTATGAGCTGCCAATGTGATTTAATAACGGACACTTTCTGATTGACGAGTGTAATTTCCTTCGAGGCGTCGATTTTTATTTCGAAAGAGCCAACGGGACTCGGCGCAACCACGACGAATACGAATTCCAGGCGGTGGCGTGAGTGCGTTAAAAAATGGGTATAATTTTGGAACAAAGTCAAATATGGCACACGTCAGTACGAATTTTTTCTATTACTCACACGTCCCCGATCCGTGGCTGGTTATGGCCCTTGCGGGTTATAATGCATCCTGCGTGTTGCAAATAATGTGATACGAAGTAAAAAGTCACGAATGATTTATGCATGATTTCTATTTAAGAATTTTAGAATTGTATGAAACTTCTTCGACGATTAATGATTAAATTCCCATTACAATTGAAATAATGGCGTACTAGAGCAATGAGACAGCCATTTGTATCCATTATTGAGGTAAAAGTACCTAGAAATACGCCATAAATAACGTTTAGATGCTTGCAATTCTCCCAATTATCGACGTTCTAAAAGATATGGAATAAATGAAATATTACGAAATTAGACACTGAAATTTAGAACACCAACCGAGGAAGAGAAAAGTATACTATAGAGAAAACAAAGTTTATGGGATTATCAAGCTGTTAAAAAATTCTATTAATAATAAATTTGCATGTACCTAGATGTAAATAAAAATGAATGAAAAAATCAATAAATGAAGGGCTCTTGGGGGTTCCACGTGGGGGCTCGAAACCGAAGCTTAGCTCGACGATTCGATGCAGAGGTATATTTTAACCGGGATCGACGAGTGTAATTTTCTTGGAGGCGCGGAGTTTCGTTCGAAGAGAGGAACGTAACGAATGGAAACGTGACGCAGGGTGTGTGCGTTGGCCGCGCGCGATGGAAAGCGCGGGAGAACCTGGAGGACAGAGCCGGACAAGAGGACAGCCGTCACGCTCGTTATTTTTCATCCAATATTCAACAAAGGTTCATTCAATTGAACCTTACACGCTGGCGTGGAACACCGAGCGACGTATGCAAATGGTCGGTGACAAATGATCTTGTTATTCCCGGGGCTCTTCTTGCCTCAGCCAGTGTCTACTCAGGTATTGTGCGACGCCGTGCGCGCCTCCTCTTTGAGCCCCCGTGGCGGACTGGAATTTTCTGCGGTCGTTCGATATATTCCTGTTCATTCGTCTCGTCCCGTGCGTTCGAGCGTGAGCCGCTCCGCTCGAGAGCAAACATAAGAAAGAGTAACGGGATCGGGGTGGGCTCTTTGTAAGCAGTGCATAACGATTCCCGCGCATCTGTCTTCGGCGGGACGCGTATTTTTCATTTCCGGATTCCGTGACGCGGACGTCTGACCTCCTTCAAGGGCAACATCGACCGTCATACGGATTTCTCTTACTTTCGCGATCCTTAAATTTTCCTACAACCACTCGACTGACACACCAAAACAGTAAAATTTTTCGCCATACCAAAATTTTCATTTTCAGATCATTGTGAACGTACTTATTTTCCGTAAGCTCGTTAAAATTTGTAAATCCTATTCAGATTTATTTAACGTTTCAATTTGACAGATTGTTTCAGTACCATAATGGTAAGGTCACCCAGATAGATGTCGATTTTTCTTAAAAATTTGTTTTTCATTTTTAATCAATTTGTTTCACATTCTACGAAAATTTTGTTTAGTACTTTTTTATAGGTATCTATGAGCTCTACTTCCATACTGAATTTCATTGAGATACGTTCACTATTGTAGAAGGTATGGACGTTTGAAGATTGCTAGAAATTATATTTTCGCTAAAGAATTTTTTTCTCGAAAGTGTGTAAGAATTCGAGAGCGTTTATATTAACCAAAAATGACTGTAATTGACCCCTGCAACCAAAAATATTTTTTTTAGAACGATTTGAGAATTTTTTTTCAATGAAAAGTGTCAGTAGAATGTTCCTGGTCAGACATCATATTTTCGGTAATGAATTTTTTTCTCGAAAGTGCGTAGAATTTCAGAGGTATGCCTGTTCACCAAAAATGATTGTACTTGACCCTCGCAATCGAAAATAATTTTTCCATGAATGATTTGAAATTTTTTTAAAACTTTTTAACGAAGCTTCAATCAACAAATTGATGTTCTTGATTTTCGTCTTATTTTGGCCTCTAGAATTTCCCATTACAATTTTTCCCATGGGTGGCTGAACACCCTGTATGTTATATACATACATATAATTTATGATGTTATCATTTTCAACCATTCAATTATCATTTATATGTATATAAATGAATGGTTTGTTTTGTGAGGTTGTCATCATTCTTCACAAAATTTTCTGTGTCAGTAGAAGACAAAGAAAATATTTTTAAGTGCCCATATTGTTCTACTATTATTTCAAATACTCGAATAATTAAATAATTCGAACCATTTGTTTAATCCTAGTACACATACATGTATTTTAAAAAAATACCTCTTTTTAATAGTTTTGAAACGTGATTTTAAATAAATGGACTTTACATTTTTCTTACTATTGTCACTATAGAATATATATAGTTACTTCCACTCATATTTGTACCCAATAATGGTAATGCCCCAAATAAAAACAAACTAGTTTTTCACGAATTTAGCCATTATTTCCGAAATTGGTATAAATGCATTTGTTCGTGCATTCAGAGATGTAAGGGTTTGTGTTTCAATAAATTAAAAACGAAACTTGTCGACAGTCATGAGAGATCCGAGCGTGGCATTCCAGGATTAAAACGAATCGAACTCACCATTCAGCATTTTAATTGAAAACTGTAACTCCGAGCCATTTCTCTATCAAATACTTCTCCGCAGCGGAACAGATTTTTATTTTATCCGTTGCACATGCTAGCGCGACTAAGCAGCTTGTTTGGTAAACGTATCCCCGCGAGTCGTTCGATTTAATTAAACCTTGTTCATTATTCGTGTGTGGGCGACAAATTGCGAAAGAGGCCCGTAGTCAACGATTAACGCGGTTACGAGCCAACGGGAAGTAAACGCGATTTACGAAATAGACTGCGTTCGAGTACGTGCGGCACGGTTCGCGACATATTTAACACGTCCAACCAGGAGGAAGAGCGAACACCGTCGGGGAAACTCGCGGAAGGCTGCTGGAGTGAAACAGAGTGACGGAGCAACGGGAAAAAGAAACGAGAAGTAACTCGGAACCGCTCGCGGAATGAAACGATTACGAAGAATTGAAAAATTGCGACGCGAAGTACCTTTCGTTCCCGCTGTCTCTGCGTTCGACGTGTAATTTTCGAACGGTTGATATCCTCGCTCCTACCTTCTTCTTTAAAAGATTGGAAACATCTTCGCCGGTGAAATACGGCTTGCTCTTTATTGAGAAATAATCCTCGTCGATCCCGGCACGAACGTTTCGATAATTACGAAATTTTCTTATTTAATTTTCAATTGTATGCCTGTTTCAATTATTCGATCATAGAAACACACCGAGCACAAATCGTGCAAATTTAAGGTAAATATTGTGCATTTCTTTTTTATTTTTATTTTGAATGAAAATTTGTATTTATTGGCTCAGTCCCTTCCCTTGCAAAGGTCAGTACTACCTGAGGAGGACACTCGTTTATTGCACCCCTTGAGCTTTTTTTTCAAACTAAGAACAGCATTTTCGTTTAATATAAAAATAGAAATCTGCTGTCAGGAGTGATCTCATAATTGTCGAAACGATCTTTGGGGGAGAACGTGATCGTCAAAAAATTCGAAACAATCGAAGCAAACAGTGTAACTCGTCTCTTGGAAAATCGTTGGACGATCAATTTTCAAGGATCACGCGAAACCCTCTATTTCACTCGCAGGGGGACATAAAGCTTCGACTTCGTTCGATTATTCAACGAAGAAAGAAGGCATTCTCCGATCGAACGAGCGTTTCCATGGCCGTCGTAAATCGTGATCGAAAAAATACACCGATCTATGGCGAGGGGGGTAGGTATCCGCGAAAGGCACTCGACGTTAGACTTCTTTTTGTCGTTTCGCGTCGCGGCGGTGGCGTTTTCCACTCCCTCGTTTTTCCCGTCGGTTCCTCGTTTAGCCGCGGGGAGGGCACCGTCCGTTGATCGCTCGAATCCTGTTACACGGCGCGTCGGTTTTTAGGTCACAGCAATTATCGTAATCCCCTTGACAATGGAGGGAAGCCGTTCCGTCGTGCTCAGCCAGCGCTGCCAACGACGCCCAGCGATGCCAGAAACGACAGCAATAACACAGCGCGGAAAGAAACAACGGAAGAGCGAACGGGTCGCGGTTGTTGTTCGCGCGAGTACGTACAGGTTCTCGCTGTTGCTTTTCCTTGGACCGCTGTTCCCTTGGGACATTTGTCTATGTATGTAGCTGGTACAGAATCATTTTTATTGTTTCATTGGTTCACGATGCGTGTACCGATTTATAACACTTGAAAGCATTACGAGTAATCGTTTTAAAAAATCGGAATTTTGTTTTTAGCCGGTCGTTTAAATATTTTTAATCATTTTAACCACCGTAAATGCATGTAAAACCGTGATCAACTTAAATTTGATTTAACGCTCGATTACCCGCATCGAAATTTTCGCGTACCTTTTCGCTGTGTGGGCTCGATTAAATCACATTTCACGCGTTGCTGTCCATACGTGCTATTATACTGTCGTTTAAATATGCATTAATATGATTGGAATTTTCATATTCAAATGCAAAATATGCGCGGGCGCGGGACGGATCGAAGATTATACAGTTTTTTGTGACCTCTGAACCATCAAAGATCAGAATTAAATGTGTTGAAATATTAATTGTGTCGAACAAGTGATAATACTTGACCTGCACGTCACTGTAATACTATTTTAATTCAGTATGGTTGTTATTTAAATGAAACAATATTTTCATGAATGTAATTATCGGGACATTTATGGTGGACGTTATTACTGTGGTTTGAGGATGCATAAATGTACGTGTAAATCAGAATGAATATTGTTCAACAGGGATGTATGTCTATTATTTGTATGATATTAAAGAAAAACAGAGAATATTAGCATTAGTGAAGAGAAGTTCAGATGAAATTGTCCTACTAAATTTATACACGTGTACAGTGATGGTTCATATTTTATAATAGTCGATGGATAAAACAAACATGCAATGATTTATTCAAAGGAATAGTAAAATATTTATTTATGCCTATTATGAAATATTTCGTTTTATTAATCTTGTATTTAGTACTCGAAATTTGTATCTAGATTTAATTTTATTCACCAAAATCCAAGGCCTCAAATCTTACGTGTTGTAAATTCATTTTCAATGGAAAATTTATTCAAAATTAAATGTTTCACACCTATCACCGACCACACTAGTCTTTCCAGACTCGAATAGACCTCGTCGAATGGGTCCCAACTTCGTCATTCCGATCTTGATTTCGACGTGTTATTTTCGAAACGTATTTTTAATTTATGCAAACGATCCATTTTTCGAGCCTGATACACGAGAATCCCCATTGAAGTCTATCAGCAAATTGTTCTCGACCGACCACCCCATGATAGATGCAGCTTTTCAATGGGAGGGGGGTTGAACAGTTCGTACACGCCGGGGGGAAGAATAGAGCTCTGCTCGTTTTTCTCGAATTCTCACCGGCGATCGATGCTTTCGCGAAGAATGGCAGCCATTCGACGCAGAGTGTGCTCGAACGGAAGAAAAGGGACCGCGGGCGGGAAAAGAAAGGGTAAAGGTGTGTGTGTGTGTCGCGTTTCATGGGACAGGAATGTTTTTTATCGTGTCAGCTGGCCCATCCCGTAGCTGGTCGCCGGTTCCGGGTTATGGCTCGCGATTCGTCTCCTCGACGAACGTACCGGTCGAAAGTTAATTGTTTCCGACGGAAAGTTGGATGGGGGAGATATTCGGGGCCGGTTCGTGTCAAATCTGTGTTTGTTTTGCGTCGGTCGAGTCGCGAGACGCTGGTAATTTTGTGTCGTGTGTAACGATGTCTGCTGCTAATTGCAGCGACGCTAACTCCGTGTATCCCTTTGGTGTATGCTCGAGCAAAATGTTTCTCCAGTCAAACTCATCGTCGTAATCGAGAATTTCAAAATGGTTAATACCTCTATTCTCAACGTTCTGTAATCTCGTTGCACTCTTTTACGGTATTATTTGTATTATTATTTTACGGTATTATTTTTGTTTTTTAAAATTATTTATTAAACGTGAGTTAAACGTGAACAATTCTTTACAAGCAATAATATGAAATCTTGAGTTTGCACAGAAGCGACGGTAGTTAACGAAAAGCCATGTCACACATTCTGGTGAATAAAAAAACTGTATAAAACAACTTTTCCCCACGAGGAAGAACAGTTTTGTTTTACAAATCGAGAATGGTCAGTTTTCCGACCCATATTTACCAACGCTCTTCGCTTTGACAGCTACGCGCGCGTAAAGTTTACACCGCGTATTTCTGCACTTTCAATGACAAACGTAACTGTTAAAGTAAGAAATAAAACGAGAGAACTGTTTGCCCAATACGGGGGATTCTCTTGCTGAGATTTCGATGAAATTCCTGTTTTCGACAAACCTCTTTCAGACTCAGAATTTGCAATACATATGTCTTCCATTACGGAATACAATAATAATAATAGTATTTCACCATACAACAAAGCAAAAGCTTGCTTGTACGACTATACATTAACCCTTTGCACTCGTATTTATATTCCTATTTTATCTTTTATTTGTACATTTTATTTTATATATACACACACATTTAAGCTGAAACTAAAACAAAACACTGTAACAAGGCTCCCTAGAATGGAAGACTAATGTAAATATGGCGACATACGAGCGGGAAGGGTTAATTTTAATTTTATTTCCCAAAGAATGCGAAACTTTCAAACTGATGATAGTTCCATTTTAAAAAATAATTAATCTACAACGAAGATTTACTTTAGTTTTAATAAGAAAGTGACGACGTGGAAGACGACGCGAAGAAGAGGGATGATTTAAGAGGATTCCAGGTGTGGTCCACGAGAACCGAAATAGCTCGAGACCCGTCGCGCGTCCCAGGTCGACCTGTAACTTTTTTAATATTCACCTTGGACAAACACAGACCGCGCGAATACGTTTTCGATTCGACCGGATGGAGGGTGGTCCGGGGGTGGAAATCGCGTTTCCTATCGCCGAGTAAATCGCGGAGATTTCCCCAACCGTAGAGACGGGGGGATCCCTTAACAATAAGATTCGCGAGCATTCGAAGTCGACGGAGGGTGCGAGACGGTAAAGGAAATTATTTAGCCCCCATTAACGTCACTCGCATTTACTCGTCGGGGATGTCTCCACCCCTCTTGGTGACCCTCTCTCTTTCTCTCTCTCTCTCTCTCCTCGTCCACTTCACCCTCTTCCGCGCCCGCGACGCGTTCTCTCCTTCGTCCCTCCCTCTACGACCCTCGACGCCTGAAACCACCCGCCGTCGCTCGTTATTTAACCTCCGCGCTCGACGATGGAGCCGCTGGATTTGATTTCATTCGTTTCGCGGGAGAAGGATAATATTATGTTATTCCCGTAACTCTAATAATAACGCGACCACTTGCGCTAACGACCTAAACGCTTATGCTAATTAACTCGAAATGCTTTATGCGCCTCGGACGGTTTCGCTTTCCGGGAAGCCGATTCGTCGGGCGCCCTGGACAAACCTACCCCCCCACGTAGAGATCCACGTGCTTTTGGCAGTGGGTTTCAATTACTTTGGAAACGCGCGTTGATACTACGACTTTAAAATTAAAGTGAAATGGGAAGTTTATTTAAACGTGTTTATTTTATATCGATGTTTCTTTAGTAAAGTTTAAGAAAAGTTAATGAATAAGCTTCGAGTTAGTACACACTCGTTAATCTTTTAGATTAAGTTTTCTTGAAGCTTTGGTATAATATTTTAGGAGTTGAGTTTCCACATTGAGAGTCTAATATAAAATTTGACATCGAGTTGTTTCGTAAACCATAGGTAAAATATTAAACGAGACCAGAAACGTTAAAAGGACGTAATAAGGGTGGTGAATTTGCATAGAAATGTGCAGAAACCTTTTACTAAGCTTTATAGAGGATCTCCGCGATGCGAGTACACGCCATAAAATGTGGGAAAGCGTCTGAATGAATAACACCGCGCGATATTAAGCAGAACAATAAAATCACATTAAACCGATATTAAGCATATTCTTATCCGTGATTCTCTGCAAATAGAGCAGTGTTTAATGCGGTAAAGGAGAAAAGGATTAACGTATCGCCCATTACATTAATAGAGCCCGCTTGTAAGCTCTCCGGATGGAAATTAGAACGAATAGAAAGTCTACTCTTAAATAACAGAACGAACGAAATTTATTGTTCGTACATTTTACAGCAGGTGCTTCCGCACACGGCTCATAAATTTCTTTGGAATTCAATTAAGGTTGAAACTTCTCTCAAGAAGCGACTGCGCATTTAGTGCGTACGATGAGGAGAAGCGAATAAAATTGCGCGCTCAAAAATGCTTTACACACGTTCACTCACGATTAAATGAGGAAATTTTTATTTTCGTTTCGTTACCGTCAAAAAATTAAAGTTCGTGTCGTTTTTTTGGCGGAGAAAAGATTCGTGTATATTTTGAACAACTTTTCTCATATAGTTTGTTTTAGGTTTCACTAAAATAAATTTTTTGATTTTATATAGCTAATTCGAAAATTATTTAATATGGTAAAATTAAGCTGATCACTTCATATTAGTGTAGGAGATTTGTATTGAATATTTGTGCAGCGCTGTAGTTTTGTTGAATGTTAATATATGTGCAAAAGGGTTGAGAGTGAGTGAACAACAGGGAGAACAAAACGAGTGGTTGTGAAAGACAGACGTGATTCTTATATGATATTAATTTGTGTAAAAAGTTTGTTCCAAATACAATTCTCTTTGTTAAATCCTACATTAGTCAATAGCATAAATTACAAACTTTCGTACTGGAATTTTGATTCTTTAATACTAGGTTTACGAAACTCATCAATTTGACAGAACTCATGAATATTATTTGTTAGCAATTTGTGTTGAATTTAACCCTTAAATGGATTATTGAAAATTATTTGAAAATTGATGCAATCCTTCATTAGTTCATTGTTTTTTAAATGTTTTAAAGGAATGTCGATTTCCATTTACCAATTTTATAAGAATTAACATTAAGGAAAATAATTCAGTGGAGATTCAGAGTCCGTTTAAGGGTTAATTGATTTAAAAGATATTGTGGCGCTTGTTGGCTGAGGGCCTGCTAGTGGGCTCATCAAAGTAAGGCTTTCTAGAAGGCCCTGCCTTAGACAACTGAGATATTGGGAAGTCGTTCGAGGAATGTATATATAGCAACCGAGGGGTCGGTCGAGCGCTTGTGAGAGCGCAACTCCTCTGGTGGCGAGCATGGGAAGCGACGCCACAATATAAATATATACCCTTATTGAGAGAAAAACTGCATTTTAACCCCTTAACCCTCAAATTTTTCGGGCTAACCAAGAAATATCAGTTTTCTTTATTGAATCTAATAATACTTTATATCTAACGTATAATTTGAAGGAAAACAAATATTGTCATCTCTTGAAACGTCAGATTAAACAAATATCGTTTTTTAAAGCAGTCAGACTCGAACATGATCGTTAAGGGGTTAATGTAACAGTCAACACAGCGAATTACAATAAAAATACACGAGTGCCCGGTAAACCTAGTGCTGAAACCGTTCACAATTTCGACATTTGAACCGTAACAGGAATTCCGGGAAGCGCAGTCTCGCGAAATAAACTTTCCACGCCGCGAAAGAATTACACAAACAAAGCTTCCTCCTACTCGCCGTGACAACATAGGAAGCTCGTCGGGGAACGCGAGTCGTCAAATACAAATTGCAAACTCGACCTGGTCAAACACGTAGTAATAACTGTTTCCGCGGAGGGTTCGAAGGAACTGGCGCGAAATTTCCACCTGTGCTTTTCGCCTCGGCCACGGAAAACGCGAGAGCAACGTATTCCTGGCGCGTTTCTCTTCGTTCCTCCTTCTCGCGTTTGGCTGTTCCGTCGTCGTCGAGAGGCAATATTTCCTCGCAACGCGCACGTTTGCTCTCCGCGCAGAAACCGACCGCTTCCCGGGCACATCGACGATCGGGGCGCGCTCTTTTATAAATATTTATCCTCATTTGAATCCATCGGGACCGTCGGCGCTCCTGGCCGCGTCTACCTTTCTCTCGCTTCGTCTTCCCTTTCGTCCTGCGTTCTTCTGCTTCTTCTGGTCCTTCGACCGTGGCCCGGCTCTCCACGGTCGTGTATTTGTTCTTGCAAATCTTTTATACGTTTCGTACGCGGATTTGCATCCATAACGGCCGCGGGCGCTTTCGTTTTCCTGTTCCTTCCACCCCGACTGTTCCTCGGGACCCGTCTATATTTTCCCCCCCTTTCCGACCCGACTCCTCGTCGTCGTTGTCGTTTCCCTTACTCGTGTAGGCGCCGCGTAAATGCCGACCGGCTTCCTGGCGAACTTTATTCGCCCTGTTTCAACGGGGGGACCTGTCGACGCGTGGAAACGTCAAACACTCTTTCGGAGATTTTCTTCCCGCTTTGAGGAACGGATGAGGAACGCTTCTAGCGGCTCCATTTTCGCCTCGCACCGCATAGTTTTCCATTCGCATGAATTTTGAAGAGCGTGATCTACGTCACTACAGAGTTTCAGGAATTATTCTGCTTCCATTCCCGGTAGCAACTTTGCAAATTATACGTACGTTGTGTCGCTTAATTTTTTATTTACAAGTGAATAGTAAGCATTTTCGTTTTTATTGGTATGCAGCAGGTTGGGTCGCGTAGAAGAACGAGAAATGCTATTTAGAGCAATAATTCTTTTAATCCTAATAGTTTTTTTTTTGAAGGTTTACTATTAAAGGCGAAAAAATGTTATAAAACCAAGAAATTTGTACAACATTGATAGCTTTTTGTATTTTATACAGTTTCGTTTCTCATTTATTATGTACAATATTGTATATAATAATATTTGAATAATGGTAGCATTTAATTATAGGGAAGTTTTACTCAAATTAGACATGTGTTTCAAGTTAGACGTCCAAACATTTTAAATTTGATCGGTTTAGATAACACGGTTAGATTGTATTAAAGGTTGACATAGGATTTGGAAGCTTAGCTTTTCATAAACGATCACGCACTTCTCCAAGGACTTCATAAAGTGAATTTAAGAATACATAAACCAGTGTTCTGTCACGCACCCTTGGGACCTCCTTCTCCTGTAATAAAGTGAGAACATAGATTTTCAAGTTGGCGGCCTACAATAGGAAATATTGATTGTAACAAATGTGAAATACGCCGCAATGCAGCAGCGTAGCCAAACACACGAACAGTTGTCATGGAGTTATTAGTTACGATCAAGATGTATGACTCAAACTTATTCGTTATGAACAAGTGTTGGGTGGTATACTTTCGACGAAGGAACATCAATAATTTTATAACGATCTAATAGTATCTGTTAAAGGTGGCGATCGTTTCAGCATACAATCTTTCATGCTGACATTTAATTTTATTTTAGTGGTTCAAAATTGATAAAATATACATTATTACGCTTACTTCGTTAGTGTAACTAATATTTGTGTTTGAAAATCATTCTTCGATACGTAACTGTGTGCACCATTTGCAAATCAGTGTCTTGTTTCGTTAATGTTGCACTTATCAATCTCGTTATATGATACTAAATTGATCACATAGCTGGAATATTTTAATTCTTAACTCTGTAATTATGTATATTAAAAAAAAAATAGTTGTAGTAAATATTATTCAGTTTGATAAGAGCAAAAGAATAATACCATCTTTAATTTACAAAATACAAAGTCCTCTTCGACTTCTGGCTTAGTTCAAAAAAATGAAGACATCCTCATTTACTTCTGAGAAACTTATGGTATACACAACTATTAATTCTGAATTTTGTGGGTCCAGAGTGGGTGTATCAATAACTCAAAAAAGACATCTATCGTTTTATATTCTACTGTCACTTTTGGTGCACCTGATGAACCAAAATTAATATCACCGAGGGAAGCTACTTAAATAACCCACCTGTTTGACTCTGATCACGTTTTCCCTCAAGTCTCGTAATTTTGGTTCGAGTCTATCGTTTAGCAACTAATCCTGGAACGAGACCCCGGAACATTTACTAGACACAATGTCCAGAAATAGTCGTCTCGAGTGGCAGACACGTTCTCACGTCACTCTTAAACGATCCCAAACAACGAATTCCCACATGTCGTCCGAACCGTCATCGACGGAACTCGTCGTGGACGATTAGGAAAGTCCAGCTCGTTGATCCGACCTCCTTAGAACGAACCAATTGCTCTCGCCATTGCTGCGCCCGTGGAAGAAGCCACGCAAAAAGCGTCGCTCGCCTGGGCAATTGATTCCCTCTTCGCGATCCCGAACGCGCTCGGAACGCGCTTCTCCTCGTCCGATACTCGAGCATTCCGGACGACCTCGGTCAACGACGACGAAGATTCTACGGGTTCCGCGAACAAACGGGATCTCGCGTTATTATTACCCTTCCGAGAATATTAATTAGAGGCGACGACGACGAGCGTGGTCGCGGCCGAGCGTTTCCGAGAAAGCTTTCAGCCGCTTAACTCGGTTTTCTTCGCGTTAAGATCTCGACGGAGATCTGGAAAGCCCTTTTTCAAGGATGGACAGGACACCACACCCCCCCCCTCTGGAACTTTTTATCTGCTTCCGTTCGCTTTTGTCCCGTGAAACTTTTCGAGACTTAATAATCGCGAGCCATCCTCTGGCCGTCCGAAATGCCATCAGACTTTTCCAAACTTCGAGGACACTATTTATATAGCGCTACGGGGAATCGTATGAAAAATCGTACGTAGATTCGTTTCCAGATCAGATCTCAACCCTTTGCACTCTAAAAATCTTTATTGATACGAACAACCACCGAATGCAATTTTGTGACTTCTAGATATAGAATATATTTTTTTTCTTAAAAGTGTCTACCTATAATTTAAATTTTATTCATAGATTTCCTAAATTCAATTTGAATTATCGTAAATGAAACTTGAATCGAGTACTTATTATGTTTGTTGTCGTAGCAGCGCCAAGGGAATGCAAAGGGTTAATATCTATCTATTCTATTTAGAACGTTTCGTGAACATTTTTGGAGCAAACTTCGGTGATACACGAAGAATCTACTTCTTTTTAAATGTCTACTATATTTGTTGTTTAAATTAATTTTAGAGATTTCTTATATATCGCTGAAAATGGAAATTTGAATAAATGAATTTAAAATAAAAATTCCTATAGCTACTATTCTCTAAATTTTTGATACCTGAAATTTTGTCAGAATATTTGATTTTAACTTTTCGTTGAAGACAGGAGATATGAGACGTGGAGAGGATCGCCTATTTCAGCGAGCCGATGAACTTTTCCAGTTTACCGATGTATTTACCCCTGAAAAAAAGGACAGACGGTACAGTCTGGGTATCCATAAATGCATGAAAGCGAGAGTTGAGCACCGTCGGGCCAGGGCGGAATCACGGAATGGTTGGCCTGGCACTGATGCACTTTCCTCTCTCGAATCTCGCTTTCGGTCCAGACGCCCTTGAGTCTGATTATACGCCATGTTCCCCGCGCCTCCTTCGTCTACGCCTCCGCTTTGGTTCCCTTCACCGCGGCCTTCTCGACACCCTTTTCACGTCAGGTGTCTAGCCTCGTACGCGTCTGGCCCGTAGCCGTGTTTGACATCGAGGGCCAACCTGAATGCATTCGAACTGTATCGAAATTCGGGCTGTTTTCGTGCCCAGTCAATTAATGCGTCTCCATCGTCTTCGAACAACCGTGGGAGAACCGTTAATGGCGCAATTACCGCCCAAGAGTTCGGTTACGCGATACAAACCGTCGCTAAAATAGTTGCAGCAATAGTATTTCTCAGTTGTACTTTTAGCAAGTATAAATGAGATATCAAACATTTTATAATCGATCCATCCTCTTCACGACATGGATTTTATTTAGTTGAAATTGTCTAAAAATGATAAACAGAGGCGCAATTTTCTAAATACAGTATACAGTATATTGAATACCTGTTAAAAAACAGGAGGATAAGAAATATTAATGCCATCGAAACTAGAGGAAAATAGTAAATTAAAGGTACCTAGTACCTGAGTCTAAGGAGACCCCTAGTGAAGGAAACAAAAAAATGTTGACCTGTTTGTTGGTTCAGATACATTATATCCTGCTTGTTGAACATTATAGTGTTTCGATACTTGATACTATGATTGGTGCTGTATTTTAGCGTTGAGCATTGGTTGAACGAAATATAAATACAGTAACAATGTCGAGTATTTGTTAGAAAACAGGATGAAGTATAATCAGCCACGAACCGTACAAGGAGTATAAGAAATATTAATGTCATCCAAACTAGAGGAAAATAATAAATTAAAGGTAACTAATACCTGGGTCCAAGGTGACCCCTAACAAAAAAAACAAAAAAATGTTGACCTGTTGGTTAAGGTACACCATATCCTGCTTCTTGAACGTGTAGTGTTTCGATACTTGATACTATGATTGATACTATATTTTAGCGCAGAGCATAACGAAGAAAACACCGTTTCGAGACACGGAGCGTTCGGTTGGGCGAATTTCTTCGGAATCGTTCAGGAAACCATCCACTCCGAGCGATTTCATTAAAACTTTCCTGTTGCTCGTAGAAACGGGGTCCGAAAAAACGCAGACCGACGAAAACTACCCTAAAAGCTGGTTCGCGGCGGATGAAGGAGCGTCTGGAGGCAGGGAAAGGTACTCGAGGTCTCTCGGGTATTACCAGACTGACGTTTTACGGGCGTGTTTTAGCGAGGCTCCGGTTACGTAAGCTCTCGCGTACGTTTGCGTTTTCCTGCGCGAACCGTTTGGCTCCGATTTGCATGCACGGCCTCGAAAAAGCAGCGCGACGCGCGACCAGCCTCCGACGCTACTTAGCGCTTCCGCTTCCGGCCGCGGAGCACCTCGTTAGATCGAGTCGCTCGGTGTCGTTGGCACGCACCCCCGACGTCCTGCGGCGGCCTCGAAAGCTTTTTCTTCGTTTTTTCTCCCGCCTCTTTTCGTTACGTTGCAACGAGATCCGCGGCGGCGTGCACGCGGCGGGGGGATGCTAAAGCAGAAAGAAAGAAAGGAAATAAAAAAAAAGAAAAAAAAAAGGAAACGAGAAGGAAGAGGAAAGAACTAGCCGGGCTTCTGTTGCCAAAAACCGAAATGAAACGCGCCCGGGGGGAGAGAAGGCTGGTGGGCAACGACGACGACTGCCAGAGCCCCGTCGTTGCCATCCTCCAGCAACGGCGTCGTCGTCCCGATGCCGATGATTGCGCCGGTGTTGGTGGTAGGCGGCGGTCCTAGCCGAGAGTTCTCGTTTTCCAGCGCGGTCGCGAAGACAAAATAAAAATCAGGGGCGAATAAGGCCGGGTTGGGGACGCCGTGGGCCGCCAGGGCCTCTACAGCCTCTGCTGCACAATAAACCGCGCTTTGAACAGTGGGTGGGTACGGTTAGAGAGAGAGAGAAAAGAACGATGGGAGAGAGAGAACGGTGGTAAGGTTAAGGAGTGCTACATAAATATTAGATAATCCCATAAGTTCATGCAGAGATTTGTAGTAAACAAATTTCGAAATCGTTTGTTTAGTCGATAATATTTTGTAAAGTCTAAATTTAACAATTTATAGTCCAGTTTTATCCCACATCAGTCGTATGATCAATAGGAAATGCTGAAACTACTTTGGGTATGTAGCGTCACAGTAAATTTCAAAATAAACATAGAAGATAGCAAAAATTATAGTAGCTGGTATAGTTATTAGATAGAGGATGAAATACCCTTTAAAACGAGCGTTTGTACGAGTCGATAGCTTTATTAGTTCCGGAGATATAGCGATTTTAATTTAAAGTCGATGCAGTGGCTAGTTTCGGAGATAGGGTTTGTTTACGTTTCGTTGTTGTGCCGCGAGTTCATTGATCTCGCAACACCACGCAAGTGCGACAAAGAGGTCCGACTCAGTTAGACGAAGACAGAGATAGTCGAACTAAAAAAATTACCAATTACATAAATTACGATATCTCTAAAACGGAAAGTCGGATCAACAAAAACGAAAAACCATTTTAAAGGGCAGGCTCTGCCACTTCTAACAATGCATCAATAATTAATAAAACACTAATAGTTTCGGAACTGCACACGTCTAAACTTTTAGTATTTTTAACACGCATTAATAGCCTTTTCTAACGCGGGAAACGAGAGACAGCGAAATTTGTAAAATTATCTCTTTACATAAATTACGATATCTGCAAAACGAAAAATCCAATCTATATAATCCAAAATTCATTTTAAAGAGGAAGCTTTACCGCTCCTAACAATGGCTCAATTATGCAGAAAACGTGAATGGTTTCACAACTGCACGTGATTAAAATTTCTGTACTTTTAATACGCGTTGGTGAACTGTTTATTAAAATATTACAACAAGTAGTACGTTATTTGGATAATTTAATTTGTAACAATTCTATTAAATGTTTTTGTTATATGTTCTACAGTTCAACTTTTAAAGCTGTGTCAAATTTAGAGAATTTAATCTGTATGAAATTTACATTGGTTCGTTTTGTATTATTTACGTTTGTCTTTGTTCCTATTTTTGGTGTCTGGTAATACTTAATCACTAGATAATGGATTTTATTTATCTATTACGTATGTATATGAATATGAAAAATATATGTTAAACGTATGCAGAAGATATGCATTTATGAAAAATGAAATATCAAGGTTCTGTATTACTAGACACCATAAATGCATAAAATCTCTAGTCCATTAATCACGAACCGAGATAGTGCAACTGAATCTACAAACTGTTTGTATAGAATGCTCAATGGGTCAAAACTTTAACTATTATTCTGTGAGTTATTCGTTCACGGCTGAATTTCCAGACTACTTTAAATAATGATGAATAAATATGTAAATAATAGATGGAATATTCTTTGTTTGGTAATACGAGCAATCTTCTTCACTGCAATTATTCTAGTTGAGGTTCTGCTAATAATTAAAACACTTTTTACCACTTTTTCTTTATTGCATAAAATTACTTATTAAGATTTAAGTTAAAAAGTTAATTTTACATATTTGTTTACATATTACTGTAATTTTTACTTGCCTTACTTGTGCTATTCTTTGATCGAGCCACCGGTAATAATTCAATGTAAACGTAACGGAAGGAATATTTCGCAATAATGTACTTAACCCAAACCTGGTTTCCGCGATAGAAAATTAACGGGCCAATTTCTTGAGTAATCAATAGCACGAATTATTGGAAGAAGTTCCATTAAGATTTACGTAGCAGTGGTTTATGCACGACTGTGCACCGCCACATTCCAATAAAGTCGCTAGAATGTCCTTGAACGATCGATTTTCTAAAAGATGGGTAGATCGTGCAAGACCTCCTGTCAGGTTTACTCGTTCTCCGTATTTAAGTTTATTGGATTCTTATTTTTGTTAGTCAATGAACGCTGTCAACGAATACCTGGAATATTTTAGACACTGAGAAATTTGATGAAACGACGTCTGCAGGCTTGTATCTGGGCTGAGAGTTGCCATTTAGAGAACTTCCTGTGAAAGTAAGCGACTGGAGATTACTGGAGTACAAAATTGGTGCTATAACTCGGGATCAAAGTCCAATAGAGCACATGTTTATACGACCTTTTCATCATTGTCTTTTTGTCTCGAATCCACCTCAGAGGTGGATCCCATATGTTATGATATACCCTGTATATCCCTGGAACAATGATGCCCACTGTCAGCTTTTTTACTTTACTGCAGTCCTGAGTCTTGCAAGACACTGTTACCAAAAAATATTACCAGATATTCACACATTGTCAGATAGATTCAAATAAAAAAAAACAATGTTGACTGGTAGTAAGAACACTCAAATAAAAACTCTTCTTTTACTCTCTTGGATATTTTACGAATTCATGTTTCAAGATAATTGCAAAGTTTCCTTTTATTTAAAATCAAAGCGTTAATCGTAGAAAGAATACAAGTTTTTTTCAATCCAAGAACCAAGAAAACATCTTTTTATGCATTGTAGAGCGAAGCAGAGTTCGAAACAAACTTTTTGTTCGATTTCGGGTCGCATTTTAAAAACGTGTTACGTAGAATCGAAGAAGAACAGTCTCGAATTTGGTCAAGGAACGTTTCCAGCAGACACATCGACGTCAAGCATTGAGGTTGATGGATCGCGAAGTTTCATCAGCGTTCGTCCGGCTGAACATTTTTGAGTATTTACAAAGGGAATGCTTCACGCGCTGGGGAAATTAATTTCTGGACACCATCAATCTTTGTGTAATGCTGGAGGCGCTTCTGCTCTTCGAAATGAAATTTTCAGAAAGGAGACGAAGATAGTACGTTTCAAGATGCGTTTGAGATTCGGGGTTTATGAGCTAATATTTCAACGAGGTCGGACGAAAGCTGGTACATCCAACATTTTCCGAAAAACGCTGGGGCACGGCGGAATCGCCAATGAAACAGACAATTTTCCTTCCCTCGTCTAATAATTCAACGTCGCCGAATGCAAAGAAGGCAGGTACAAATCTCTGATGGAATGCATAACACGTTGACTGCCAAGTCAGACTTACGGGCATATTTTAGTCCAGTATTTGACAAATTTATCGTTTTGCAATCTTTTCCATATTTGGTAAATCTATTTATTAATTTTAAACGTATTAGTTTGGACCATTACTGTTTACATGGAACGAAAACAAGAAGGTTAAAAATTGAAACGTGTAAATTATATTAATTAATGCTCCTTGATGTAACAGCTCGTGGCTTTCTGGAATCAATGATTGGGATCGATTTTAAAATTATTTATTGCTATAATTATTCGTGATTATGAACTGTGATGCTTCTCTAAAACTTACAAAATATAGATTTCTCGTAAGAAAATGTTGATCGACTGTAAACATCTGCCGGAAGCAGGCGCGAAAACTCTGCGATGCAGATCACTTTCTTCTATCCCCGATCCCTTTTAAAGAGAAAAAAAGCACCCGATCTGTCATCTGTAAATAACGGGTGGGTGTTCGAAGCTGAATATTTATTCGCGAGAAAATAAAATAAATAGTAAGCGATATCATTACTTGACGTGCGCGAGGGGTGTGGCTGGGAGGCATATCACCGACGACATTGTCGACGCGTTTAATCTCCATCAGCCAGCAAGACGTCAAAACGGTCGGGTGGCGCAAGTAGTCGCTCAATTGCGCTATCATCCGCAGAGATCAGAATGTAATCGCTTATCGAGTGTCGACAAGTTTTCACGGGAGTTCCTTGCACGCTCGTGAACGTTCGCCCGTGTTTCTCGTTGCGTGTCTCGTTCTGGCAACAGTCGGAGCGGTTCATTATTCGCAGCCTTCTTTCGCAATCCTCGCAGCGGATGGGTTAAAGGACTCGGCGTAATTAAATCAGTGGCCCATTAGCGAGGCCCATCAGACCCACGTCGTCACGGATTCCGTCTAATTAATGCAAAGCAGCGCCGATGGTAACCGGTACGGACAGAGTCGCAGAGAAGTTCGCGGAGCCGACCGGCTGGGCGGCCAGGAAATTCTGAGCAGAATGTGTGTTTGTGTGGCAGGCTGCCGGCTGTTGCGAACGAACCCAAGAGAACAGGATACAGTTTACGTGTGACTGGCGCACGATACAGTAATGATTCGTAAAATGAACTCTATACGTGATTCGTAAGTTGAACATTTCTATTCCTAACAAATGATTAAGGCGACTCAATGATATCGTTGTGTATGAACGTCTGCTGGCGTCGAATTTCGCCTCCACTGTACGAAAGATGAACGTGGGTGTTCATTTTAAGAATCAATACTGTAAATTGCAAATAATGCTTCGAGTCGATTTTAGTATAGTGGCTTGTATGTTCTGATGGAAAGTAGGTTGTGTTTATTCCTGAAGGGAGATTCATCATGGACGTTCAATATTCGAATCACCCCAAAGATATGTGCTCGTTTGAACTAGAATTGTCTCAGTATACACTGCGTGTCATAACTATAAAAGCACCCTAAAATTTTCAATTTTATGTACATTTTTGTTGAAATTTGAAGAAACGGAATATACCATATTTGAGATCACGTTAGCAATCTATGTTTCCTCAGAAACAGTTGAATTATATTTATTCTACAAAATTAACTACAGAAAACTGATTCGTTACTGTTTCATAATTATAGAACCAAGCATTTGAATGTTGTTTTCTGTCGATATTTCGACAATTTTGTTGGGTCTAGTATGCTGGAAACGTGATAATATTAATTTGGTTAATAATGTTACGTGAAAGTTATTTAAGTGAGCAAAAAAAAGGTAAAATTTTAGCTTTTCACGAAAGTAATGTAAAAATACGTGAAATTGCACGTAGACTTAATCGTTCTCATAATGTTATGATAAATTTTTTTAAAAATCCCGATCAATATGGGCAAAATAAAAAAGGGGGACCAAAGAAGACACACCAGATAATGAAAACCAAAATACACTTTGCTTTTTATTATTTTAATAGCAACATATAAAAATTGAAACTTTCAGAGTGGCTTCATAGATACGACACGCAGAGTATAAAAAGTTTGCCTTATTTAGCAGAACCAGGTTGCTAATTTATAGAACAAAAACAAGCGTGAGAACGTAATGTTGAAAACATTCCAATCTACCCAGAAAATTCTGCGTAGATTAAAAATGAAAATCTGATTTGTACGCGACAATCTCGCGATAAAACGGTCCTTCGAAAGGCGTTATCGTCGAGACAAGTTCGGTTTAAAGAGTGGGGGTAAGGAGGTTGGAAACGACCAATCTGTTGGACAGCTTAACATTCGAGGTCGAGCTCCATTGATGCGGTGGAAGATAAAGGGTTGGTGATCTAGCGAGACGCTTCCCCAATGAGAACGCTGTGAGGGAGGGTAAAGATTCGAACAGTCACGTAATCGGTGAACGCGAAGGGCTTGCGGGGACGTTTGTTTGTCCCGCAAGAGTGGCGCATTGTTACAGAGACGGTTGCTGGACACGCGAGCTCCTACTTAATGGGGTTTCTGTGTTTGACGCGTGGCCGCGATCTTTGTCTTTTCTGTTCGCTTCCGGGCTCTTCGATTGTCGCGCTTACGCTGAATCGAGCCAGCGGGCGAGCTCGACGGTTGCGTGGCCGCACGTGAATTTATCAGCGCTATGTAAATTCGAACAATCGCGCGACCGGAGGAAGGAATTGGACAGTTACGTGGGCTCCCTTAAGAGTTCTCGATTACGATACTTGCGTGTGCGCCGCACGTAAACGCGATTTTTTATCCTCTCGCGCCTTCCGTGAGCGTTCATTTTCGAGGCTCGCGTATGACAAACGATACCCGGTGCTTTCCGTTCCATCTGTGACTTATTTCGTTGCGTATCTACGGGTCGCGACTCGAAAGTGCAGTAAAACTTCCCGTTAGAGGAACTAATAGAAAGACGTACGGTCGGACGACATTCCGTGAGCGTATTTTTTTGCTCGCGTTTCGTTGGTCGTCATAATCACAGAATTTGTTCTGCCAGCTAATTTGTTGGCCCAAACAATGCACGAAATACGAGGTGTCCCACAACAACGAGTACTCTTTTACGAAGTTAATAGGTCTGCCTGACTTGATTTCTTTTTAATCTTCTTCCAGGGCTCCGTAGTTGTATTGTTATGTTTTCATCTTTTACTTTAATTTAATGTTTAATACCGTGGTTGCTGTTGTAGAATGTAGTGAACGAAAAGGGGGAAAGAAAAGAAAAGGAGGTTATTGAATAGTTGGTCGAGTACTTGTGAGAGAGCAAAGTTGAGTGTAGCCCTCTACTGGCAAGCACGAGAAGTGTCACCAGAATACATACCACATTGACTTCACTGATTTGTACAATTGTGCTTTGTTTTCCAGCGACAAACTAAACTTTATTTGAAAAATCTAATACAAGTCTTTCACTTTGAGAACTTCTTCGAAATATGCTTCGTTCGAGAAATATTTTTCGCCCCGTTGCGTTATGAAACTGGTCGTTTTCGTAAAATTCTAATGTCTCTAACGACGACCTCGATTTCTTTCATCGACCAGCACGCTGAATTTCTTTTCACCTAAACGTGACTTCTGCGATACAACGTGTGTCGATCGAAGTAGGTCACCCTGCGTGCTCTTTCGTTGAAAGCTCGAAGAATGCGCCGTGAGGACGAATCGCGAGCGACGCGGTAATTAAGTTCCGTAATTCGTTAGATATGAACTGCATTAAGCGCGAAATTTCCCAACCATCTGCTTTCGTTCCGAAAAAAAGAAGCGGAAACGAAGAATGCAACGGGACGCGCAAGCGCAAACGATTGTAATTAAAGCGCTGCTGCCCCCATAATTTGAACGAAAACAAAAAATACCAACCTCGGACCATTTTTTCAGCGCAATTTACGTCACAATTATTTAAAATTGAGTAATTAGCGATAAATTTTATTCACAAATAATTCGCGGATTGACGTCCACTTGCACTTAAATTATCTTCCGCTTACTCTTTATTGATATTTAAAAGACAGTTTATAAAATATAGGGGTAATAACCACCTGTGATTCAAATCGTAAAAATAACACAAATTCTGCCGTGTTAAATTAATTTTCCAAAGGTTTTCTTTTTCCCTTTCCGCACCTATCGCTTTTTAAAAGCTAGTTTTGACTTTATAAGTTTCTCTTGGTTACTCTTGAATATTTTCGGAAACTCTGTTTTCGTGTTCCCCGTCGTCACGATGTGGATCCACAAATTCCCTCGTAAGACGAGATCGATTTTTCTCCTCCTCTTCCCCCCTCCCCGCCGCCGCCCTCTCGTTTCGTCTGTTGCACCCTCGTTCGCCTGTACGAAAACGCCAGGCTGGTCGTTAACGCGCAAAGCAAACACGAAATCGCGTCTGTCGCGAGCGAACCTAATGCAGTTTAAGCGTCCGGGGGTGCATAAAGCGAATTCATAAAGCGACACGAGCCCTGCAATAATCGAGATCGTAGTCTCGGCCCAGCGCGGTAGGGGGTGGCCGGGGAACGGAGGACGCGGTGGGTGACGCTGCGCGAGGACGGGGGGCGGGGGCGGTTGGCGGGCAGAAATGGAACGAAAGAGGGAACGAAAGTGGGAAAAGAGGGACAGGGAGAAAGAGAGGAAAATCTGGGAGCTTCGTTGGCATCCGGTCTACTCGGCACGGCAGACTCATTAAGGGGTTATTTCAAAGTTTAACTGAATCGAGTCGAGAGGGAGAGATGATAAAAACTCAGACCTCCCTTGCCCTTTCTCTCTTCGCCGCCTATAGCCCATCCTACGTTTTCCCTCTTTCCCTCTCGCTCGTTCGCAATCCCTGATCCTTCTTTCCCCGTCTCTTTTCGTCCTACGGCTGTCCTCCGGCTCGGATAGACTTCTTTAACCCCCCTCCCACGCCCCCTCCCCTCCCTGTCCCTCGACAGCCGACACTCTGTACCGTCGGCAATATTAATTAACGTCATCCTGCAGCCGCAGTCTAGATATTTGCAGTTTGTTAGCTGAAAAGTCGCTAAGTCGCGACGCCCGTTTCTCCGTCTCTTCGGTTCTCCATTCTCCTTGTTTCTTTCCGCGGCTCTCTTCTTATTTCTTTTCCGCTGTCGCCGCCGTCGTTGCGTTCCAGGGGTGGCTCTACCTTCGGACGTCCCGAGGCAAGGGGAGCGTTCGTGGATTTGTAAGGGTACGGACCGTGGTGCGTCGACACTCGCGAGAAACGCAAATATAGGAGTATTAATCAGTAGCAATGTGTAAAGGGGGTGGTTATTAAATAAAAAGATGATTCTCGTTGACTGGTGTTTGTTTGTAAATTGGTCATAAGTCTGAATGTTTCTCTGTGAGCAACTATATGAAAATGTTCGAGTTGGAGAATATCAATTTCAAAGAGAAGTCGTGTTTGTATGTTCTAAAATTGCGATTGGTCAAAGAGTGCACTAGTTTGAGGAAGTTGGGAGAGGTTTGAAGAACAGTAGAGAGGTGAGAGATGCTGGAAAGGTGTATGATTCAGTTACAATTTTCCAGTGTTCATTTACATTTGGGGACAGTTGTTAAATAAAAAGATGATTCTTCTTCACTGATGTTTGTTTGTAGATCGTGAGTTTGACTGTATGAGAATGCTCGAGTTGAAGAATATCAATTTCGAAGAAAAGTCGTATTTGTATGTTCTAAAATTGTGATTGGTCACAGAGTACACTGGTTTGAGGAAGTTTGAAGAGATTTGAAAAAAATAGAGGGTTGAGAAGTGCTAGGAAGATACATAATTACACTTACCATTTTCCAGTGTTTATATATATTAAATCACAAACATTACTTTCGTCAAATTCGTTTGTTTTAATTGAAACAAGTTCAAATATCGTCAAATGGTGTATGTGTCCTCTCTCTTTGTTCCCAACGACGTATTTCACCAATGTTCCCCGACACTTTTTAATTGTTTCCGGAATCATGCTCCACGTTTTACCACGGGCGCGACAAAAACATTTTGACCCATAGAAATTTCATTCTATGCAAGTTTGAAGAGGAAATTGTGCGTAAAATATATATTTTAAAACAAGTACACAATTTTGTTTTCGTTTAGGTACATTCGTCACAGAAAATAAATATACAACGACCATCCTCGTCAAATTTACGTAACCCAAGCCCCGTAAATAGAACGAAAATTTAAAAAAAATCCTTAACCTGTATTGGTTTCGTCTAGTCGTTCCCCAGTTTCTTTTCCCTCTACCTAGCTCGCGAGTCGGAGGGGTTGTAAACGCTCGAAGGTTTCGAGGGTCGGGGAGGCGCGAGGTCGCGCATTAAATTAATCTTCGTTGGGGAACGGAGCTTGATAATCCGTTTAATCGGCAATATCGAGGGAAAGAAGAGGGGTGGAGGGGGGGGGGAGGGGGGAGGGGGGGGTACGGTTCGAGAGAAAAAGCGTTATCGGAGTAAATGTGTACACGCGTCTGAGAAGCGTAGCTCGTCGGGGAAAGCCGTCGAATCGAAATTCAAGCGACGAAAAAGAATGACGACGTATTTGCAGGCGTCGTCGCCATCCCTCTCCACGCCTACCCCCTACCTCGTCCCCATTCAATTACAAAGTGATCAACGTCCAGCCCCTCGGCAACACGGTTAACGACTCCAGATGGAGAGCTTTGTACGGCTCGTCGCAGTTTCCATTCGCGCCTCGCGCGGCCTCTGTTCGCATTCGCAATGCGCGCGCTTGTTTGACGATAACGCGGCAAACCTGTTAACCGGGTTTCTTTGAATCCTTTTGCTCAATCGGAACTGTTTCGCGTTATCTGAATCGAGTAGAGAAACACGATTACCGGGGCCCGTCTCTATCTCCTCCGCGCTCGTAAGCACGTTCTTTATGTCGTAAAATATTTGAATTGCGTGCAATTAAATTTTAACCACGCCTCCGACGATTTAGTACACACACTTGTATAATAGGATTAAATCCACGGAATGAAAAATAGAGAATATTGATTCTAATCGGTAGTTTCTTATATTCCTAGCTTGAAACAGAACGAATAAAAATTCCTTATTAGAGATCGCAAACACGTTTTGCGAACGATTAAGGACTTTACGAGCGCATTTTATTACGTCAATTCTGTGCGCTTAACTTCTTCATAATTGAGGGAACATTTAACAATTTTAGTTTACGACAGTAATATCAATTTTGTTATTTATTTATTAGGCAGGTGAAAATAATGGTATTTTCACAGTTGTGTTAGAGATCTTATAGATAGAGAAATACGCACAGAACAAAATGGAATTTATATTGAGACTTACTGTTTAATTAGAAATTGTGAACCTGATTTTTGAACGTGGAAAGTTTAACAGTAAAAAATTCAAGCCTTGTTGTATGGCCATTGACTGATCCTGTTAATGTTCGATAGTCTGATAAAATTCAAAGCACACCAAGAAAGCACGTACCATTGCAAAAGCAAACCGTTCCTCGCAATTATTGCTTTAAGTTCCACTAGAAAATTTGACACCAACTTCACACAATTCAGAAGCAGAAAATAAAGTGTTACGTTTTTAATCTAAGCATTTACGAGGTCCGCGAGAGGTTAGATTCGCGTTTGTCGAAGATTAGCGTAGAATCTTTCGCAAAGATCGAAGTCGAAGTTCAGGGTGACTTATGCGTCTAATAAATACTGGGAATCGTCGAGGAGCGGCTAAGGTGTTCAACGCTTTGGTGTCTGGCTCGTGTTGCCAGCTATCCGGTGGCGTGTAAACAAATTGGCAGTAATGACGTTGCAATTTGTCAGATCGGCCGAGGCGCACGTACGCGGCTCGCGGCATCGGTGGCGCGTATGTTTGCATATGTGACGCGCGAGGGGTGAGATTGGTGTCTGATGTGGCGGTCGTACAGGTATACACACCTGGCTGATTTGCATACGTACGCGTCTACCGCAGGTGTTCCCCGTTCGCGTTCGCCAGACGATGAGATTGCGTCATTTCACGGTGCTCCGAGGAACGATTCGATCCGTACGTCGGAGGATCGCTGGGAGATCGTGGGAATTCCTACCCCGTAGCCGGAGGCGGCACCAGGAAGTCGAACAATTTCGTCGAAACGACGACGAACTCGAAGTTTAAGTGGAAATTTGGTTGACGCGAACCGTTTGGCTTCCGCATTGAATCCAACGGATGGATGCGAACGATCTTTGTCGATTTCTCGTTTCTTGACACATTATGCGTCCGGGGATGTAGGTGATGTCGAGATAAGTGGCCCACTTTGATAGTTCTATTCCTCCTAAAAGCGAAGATAAGTAGAAACATAGAAACAGCAAGTCTTCTCTAAATGTAAACACGTTTTGTTTATGATGATAATATTCTTGGTCTTCATCTGAGAATTCCACTTATTTTCAAGATATACAATAAGAACCTTAATTTTTAACTAAAACGTGAAAAACGAATTGAAACAGTCATTTTGGAGTATTTTAGTTTCTCGAATAAAAATCGAAGTCACCACCACCATGTTTGATTCCCAACTGAACTTTGTTAGAAGCTACCGGTTGATAATCACACGCTATTGTGCATACTTCTCACTAATTACATCGTTTCTTCCTTTTTTCCGCGATTATGTTATCCTGTCAAGCTACAGTTACTTATAATTTCATATAATCTTTTTGTGTGCTTAATTAATGGGGTTTCTGATCCCCGAACACGAGGTCGATGAATCAACTAAATTTTAATCTGTTCAATATTTCGTTCTATAATTAAAATTCTTATTTTAATTGAATGTTTAAGGTCACATGCACCTTCTTAGGTTATGAGTGACCACGATTGCTTTGGAACTATAAGGTACTTATGTAGGTTCATAATTATCTTCAAGGCTTACAGTTTGTGATAGATTCCGATATCTTTCAGGAAGGCTAGGACTTTCTTGCATGAGTCTGTCTTTTGTAGCATGCTTGTTACGCTTGATATATTATATCGCATCCTTTTGGCACAATATTTGGGGCATTGGACTAGGATGTGTTCGATGGAGATTTGTTCGTTGCATACTTCACACACCATTGGGCTCGATTTGGTGATTAGGAAGGAATGGGTTATTCTGGTGTGGCCTATTCTTAATCTGGTTAGAATCACTTGATCTCTTCGGTTCATGTAAACTGCCGGGCTAATGTCATATACATTGTCGCGAATTTTGTGTAGTGCAGTAGGTCTTGAGATTATCCAATCTTGGTTCCATCGTTCCTTTGCAGCTTTGGTGAGATATTTTTGGAGATCTTGACAGGGAACAGGTATAGAACATGTTTCAGATGTGGAGGTGCTCGCTTCTTTTGCCGCTGAATCTGCCGCTTCGTTTTCTTTAATACCTACATGTGATGGGATCCAGGAGAATAGGAGGTTTTTCCCAGAGCTGTTAAGAGCAACATTTTTTTCGATAATATTTTGTATTATTGTATTGTCGGTTTCCAGATTTTGTAAAGCGGATATAGTACTTAGGGAGTCGGTTAATATAATAAATTTATTGTATGCTGATTTCTCAACATACAGCAGGGCCTGGAGGATAGCATAAGCCTCGCTCGAGAAGATTGAGTAGGAATCCGATAACTTGAAAAGGAGTTTATCTTCTGGGGTGCATACTGCGCATCCTGTCCCTTCTTTTGACTTCGACCCATCCGTAAATAGTTGTTTGTGGTTTGGGTAATCATTAGTTAGTTCAAGAAACAGGGATTGTATGATGTTTCGATCTGTATTTTTGGTGACTTGTAAGAATTTGTCTATTACACAAGGTGGTTGTATTGTCCATGGAGCAATCGCTAATTGTTTTCTGACGAGAACTGGGGAAATTTCAATTTGCATGTCTTGCAAGTATTTTTTAAGTCGGAAGTTCAGTGGATTCGGATGCGTAGGTCTTATGCGGAGGCTGAGTGATTGTTCATCTGACGTTATTAGGCCATGTATAGGGTTTGATGGCGTGGAAAGTTTGGCAACCGCGTAGGTTAGACTTAATTGTTTTCTTCTGACTTCAAGTGGTTGTACATTGGCTTCGGCTAGTAATGCGACGACTGATTTCCCTTGACGTTTAGTTTCTGTAATTTTTGTAGAATCCGGTGTCTCCATACCATATCATATGCTTTTTCGATATCTAGGCAAACTGTGATTAGGTGCTGTTTTTTAAGGAAAGCCTCGCATATGTTTGAGTCCAACATGGCGAGACTGTCGATTGTTGATCGATACTACCTAAAACCGTTTTGGTTTTCCGCCAGTAGGTTGTTCTTCTCTAAGTACCATCGCAGCCTTTTATTTAAAATTTTTTCTAATAGTTTGCATAGGCAGCACGTTAGAGCAATGGGTCTGTAGCTGTCAGCGTGGGATTTATTTTTGCCTGGTTTCAATATGGGAACAACTATTGCTTCATGCCAACTATCAGGGAACACGTTATTAAGCCATATGCAGTTAAAAAGTTGTAAGAGATATTCCACTCCTGACCTTGGCATTTGTTGTAAAAAGATATTTGGTATATTATCGGGTCCTGGACTGGAATTTTTTAGTGTTTTAATCGCCGATTGGAGTTCAACCAATACTATTTTGGTATTCAAATTGTTGTTATCTGCACTGGCGTCATGCCACAGAGATTTTTCAGCCTGAATTTTAGCGTTGAGGAAGTTTGGATCGAAATTTATATTGCTAGAGTTCATAGCAAATGTGGTTGCTAATATGTTGGCTATTTCTTTGGAATCAGTTTTGATGGAACCGGTTGGTGCATTAATGGAAGTGATTTCAGAGTAGGATTTTTGACCGCTTATTTTCTTTAACTTACTCCACATTTCTTCACTTGTTGTTCTGCTATTTAGCGAAGATATGTAATCCATCCACGAATTTCTTTTGGCTTGTTTCAGGGTTTTCCTTGCTATTGCTCTTCTAAATTTGAATTCACTAAGATTTGCGTCAGTCTTATGCTTCTTGTAAACGTTGAAGGCATGTTTTTTGTTTCTTATTACGTTATCACATTCTTGGTTCCACCAGGAAAGACTTTTGTTACATTTGCTATTGGAAGTTTTGGGTACGGAATGTGAGGCTGCGTTAATAATTAGCTTTTCGAATTCTTCCAGTAGCTCGTTGATTCGTTTGCAGTTGTCATTGTTAGGAAATT
Organism: Colletes gigas; assembly: GCF_013123115.1. Classification (NCBI taxonomy): domain Eukaryota; kingdom Metazoa; phylum Arthropoda; class Insecta; order Hymenoptera; family Colletidae; genus Colletes; species Colletes gigas. The sequence goes on along the minus strand of NW_025106653.1, from coordinate 1,906,899 downwards.
CCAATAATGGAGCGTTCTGTTCTATTGTTTTACGGTAGTTTGACCAATCCGCTTTTTTAAATTTCCATCTGGGAGTGATTATGAGGTTGTTTGTATTTCTTCCTATTAACTCGATAAATAGAGGAAAATGATCGCTGTTATACAAATCCTGAGAAGCTGAAAATTCTATGGTGTCATAGAGGGAAGGACTGCAGAAGGCCAGATCGATTGAGCTGTAGGAGCCGTTTGTTAGGTTAAAATGGGTTGGTTCGGTGGAGTTTAGTAGTACGAGGTCGGATTTGGTTATCACATTTTCTATAATTTTGCCTCTGGTATTTGTGTATGTTGACCCCCACAGCAGGTTGTGGCTATTCAGATCTCCTAACAGTATAAAAGGTTTAGGGAGTTGTTGCATAAGGGTGATTAGTTCCGCTTCCTGCAGTTGATAGTTGTTCGGGATGTACACATTGCAGATAGATATTTTCTTTCCCAGTAGCGTAACTGAGGCTGCAACTGCTTCCAGATTGGATTTGAGTAATATTTCGGAGTAGTATATGTTTTCTTTTATATATATTGCGACTCCACCATTTGCAACTAAAGCCTCCGGTCTATTTTTAAATGTAACATTATAACCTTTGATACTGATGCATTTATTTTCTTTAAAATTTGTTTCTTGTAAACATAGTATATTTGGATGGTGATCGTGGATTAGTTTTTGAAGGAATTCGAATCGTGTATTTAGACTGTTTACGTTCCACTGTAAAATTTTGTTTAACATGGGTTGCTCTCAGGAAGTGTAGATATTTAATTTGGAGGTGGGTTAAATGTGGGGGGGTAAGGTCTGTGGCTCAATCATAGTCTCATCTTCGGATGAAGGAATTGGGGAATCTGTTGACATGTTGAATTGTGGAGGTTTCAGTAGTTTTCTAGTGATCCTAGTAAAACGGTTTTTAATACTCCTGTCTTTTAGGTGAGGGTATAGTTCATGCATAAAGGATGCTAGGGTGTTGGTATCCTCTACAAATTCTGTGGCTGTCTCCTTGGTACCAGTGTATCCTTGTGCTTTTTCTATGAAGTTTTTAAGCTGATTGTAGTTTAACAATTTACCTGGTTCATCCAGCATATGTTTTATGGGATCTAGCATAGCATCTAGATTTTTGATCGTGGGGTCTGAATTGATAGTTTTTTTCTTTGGCGGTTTACGAACTGGCTCCTTCATCATATCGTTGGTGGTGCTGCTAGAAGTGTCAGTCATTTCCTCACGGGTACGTTTTAATGACGAAGGAGTTTGGTCTGTTTCCATGTTTTGTACCATTTCCAAATTTTGTGTTATTTCTATGTTTTGTGGTATTTCCATGTTTTCCATTGTTCTGTTTTGCGTTTCCCTTGTTGGTTCATGGGAAACGTTTGCGTTGCTGGTATGGGGAACAATCTTAGTCGTTTCTTTAGTAGTGGCGGAGGGGGTTCCTTTCGATGTGTCGTTGCACATTGGGCGGTCTTCGTTATTTTTACAATTTTTGGCGACATGTCCTTCTTGCTTACATATGAAACATTTTACTGCTTCGGTAGAAGGGTACACCCAGTATGTTGTTTGATCGTGTTCTATTTTCATAGATTCTGGTACCTTGTGTACGTCTTCTGGGCGTATGTACACCTGCCGACGGAAGCTAAGTATGTGTGCGTAGCCTTCTTCTGTTATGCCAGCTCTTAGGAAGGAAACGGCCGATTCTCTTTTGATTTTCAGCTCGTCGAAACATTCTTCTATTGTTGCATGTGGAATCGTTGGGTAAACATTTGAAAGTATGATGCGTTGGTATTTGTTGATGAGCGGTCTCAGATAGAGATTTGTGTTGTCGATTTTAATATGATTGTATTTACCTGTGATGTTATCCGCGGTTTCTTTGGTAGCGAGGAATACACAAATTCTGCCATTAGAAATTCTAGATATAAATCGAATGTTGCTTGGGCTGGTTAGTTTTCCCAAGGCTTGGACGTAATCCCTTATCTGTATTCCCTCTTTGGCTTCAATTACGATTGCTTGTTCTTTCTTCGGGAAACTGTCACTTTGGAGGACGTTGGTGTAGCTTCGACGTTGCTGTACATTGGGGGTGTTCTTTGCAGAGAACATTTCGGTGAAAAGGTTGCACCGAGATGCTTATGAGAGAATGACCACAGGAGCTTGCACGCTCCCGTGTACGGATGATACTGATTTGCACTTAATGCACTGCTAAACGAATGAGAAACTTCACTTGAAATACTCGCGATGGCACTCGCATTCACGATACGCACGGAATTTATAACACGTCCAAACGCTTCGGCTGTCACCATGCGACTCTCCAATTCTTATTTTTATTCAGCCTAAGAGATAAGAACTTCGTCCACCTCTGGGTCAAATTATATGAGTATCCTATACCCACACAGATATGTATTCAACAGAGGATAAAGGTGAACGTTATGAGGGATGATTTATTTAGGTTTGCTTATGATCCAGCAGGTTTTATGAAATAGGCTTGTTATCGATTAATTGGTATTTATTGCGGACAATGTCTTGACAAAGCTGTGGACCCAACTTATCTCTCCGGCAGTGATCGGTTAGGGAATCCTAATGAAGGGGTATTCGAACGTAGCATGACGAATCAGATATCTTTGATTTGATCCTGCACTTTAGATAAGCCTCTTATCTTTAGCTGCATTCCTATTGAGAATGATCAACACATTAATAATCATGAAGCTGCACTTTTCAGATATACTTTTTCATCTCATCTTATGAGTGTATCTCGTAGCATTCTTCCAGCATACAATTATAGAAAATCACAACTCAATCGGATTAACCTGACATTAAAATTAAAAATTTACTAAGTTATTCAAGAATTCAACGTTTCAACAAAACCATTCTTCTCTACATTTATCTATCGACAGAAACAAATCTAATTATTTATTACGACGTTTTCTCTCTATATAATATTTGGAAAACAAGTTATCAAACTGTTCCTTCGTCTGATCGCGACAGAGACGCGCGCGACACTTTCTCGACAGTAATTCGACGTGAAAGGAAACATTACACCCACGAATTTTTCGTTAATCGCGCGTAAGCCCTGTACAACATTCGTCGTTCGATAGAATCCGGGTCGTGCAAGGTTCTTGAACAGCAAAATTATGATCAGAATGCGTCGGGGGACCAGTTAAGAAAAGACCCTGCTGCGATACAAGAGGCCCCCTTCCCTCTTCAGGCTGCAGAAGTGTGGCGTCTGATTTACTTACGCGAGGGGCGCGAGCTTATTGAATGTTCATGTATTTTGACGTTAACGAGCGCACCGTCCCGTTAAGAATTTTCGAAGGGCCACCAGGGTCGGTAGCTGGCATAAAAATCTCGAGTTCTCATTTTCTGTCGTAACGTGACCTCGGTTGACAGCGCAGTAACACTTTTAAAGCGCTTAAGTATGCGGGTACAGCATTTCCTGTGTGGGAAAAGGCTGTCACAATGTGATACAAGAGGTTTCATAAAACCTGTCCTGCGAGTATTTCACTGGCATCTTTCTCGATATCTTTATTTTAGTCCAAAACACGTGGTATGGAGACACGACGTTAATTTTTTAATTTGATAGTGATTTTCTTAACTCGATATCACTCACTTCGAAAATTTTAGTATTTAAAATTAATATTAAAACACGTTTAAATGAGCAGTAAAGTTAACCGAATATGTGTTACAGTGCAACGTGTAATTTCTGATTAAAAATCGCCCGATATGGTTTTCATTTTCACAAAAGTTATATGTCAAAAAATGTAGAAACAAGCGAACGTCGGGGTTAACGAGCAGCAAATTTCAAACGCGTTTTCAGGGTTTTTAATCACCGAAGAATTTTAACTCTTCGAACCGTTTTACCTCGCTTTTCAGACGTATTAAATTCTGCAATCAAACACCCATTGTTTACGTTTTTGAGGTCCGATTTAATCCTATTGTTAATGAATATTAATCGTGCTTTTGCAACAACAATACGGACTGCAAACGCTCTGTGAACGATAAATATTTTGCAGTGTCCCAACGAACGCAGTTAAAAATTTGCGTTTATTGAAATTTATTTTTCAATTTGTATCCCGTTATTAGCGTCGATCGAGCCGTGGATTTTTCATGGAAATTTTTCGATAAATCGAAGACAGGACCGTCCCTCGAGTAATAAACAATTTTTCAAGCGATACGAACGAAACCATTAGGAGAGTGTATTCCGTTTCTAGGAACAAACCGCTCGAAACGTGCTCTCGGAATGGTTAATCTTACAAGTTCCCCTCCGTTAGTCTCTCCCTTAACGAGACTTTTATGGTGGAATATGCAACTGCGTCCGGTCAAAAGTCGTTCTAACTTTCGCGACTGTTTGCGGCTACGCGTAGACTCTGCAGAAACGCCCGCTATTTAACTATTCCGTGTTCTTCCTTGCTCTACCGCTAAATTACCGCTGGCCTTGCGCAACTGAGTTACGAGTGAATGCATGCTACTCGATTGTACAGCGTAAGAATGAATTTTAACCAAATTGCGCCACGTTCAACTACCGGTGCCTTGAAACCGCGTTAACGCTCTATTCCGTGAACATTACCGGAAACTAGAACACCGAAAGCGCGAGGTGACGTTGGGAAACTATGAGTTCACATACCTAGAGCAAAGTGTTTCCATTTGTATTACTAGAATCGAGCATTTAAATTGAAAATGTCGATGGATGACCGACTGACGAAATTTTATTCTTTCTGTTTCAGGTAAGAAACCATACAAAACAGTTGAACGAGATGTGAGAATCGATTGTGTATGCTGTGAGTATTAAAATGGTTTTGTTATTTTGTATCATCTTTCGCGACAGTGAAATCTAGATCACGGAGAGGAAAAGGACACTCGATTGCTCTGTCTTAACCAGGATACTATCGTTTTATACTGTTCGGTTACGTCAGATCCACTGACCTTGACGAATGCTACAGTTTCATTCATTAGAACGTTTCCTCGCGAATTCCTCGACCTGTTAGCTGGATTCTTTCGAAATGAGCAATTCAAATGACGGGTTAGGCTGTTATGTCACGAGAGTCGTGACTGGGAGTGAACGCATTCTACAATCGAGCGTTTGAACGTAAAACGACCCGAACAACGTAATTTTTAATTAATTTAATTCGTTCATAGCGACGTCGTGGACGTGCTTCAATTGTAGTTTTAATCCTTTGCAAATTGACTTTCGTGCGTATCAAGATCGTATCTTAAGATGCAATTTATTTCAGAACTAATTTGATTTCAGATTCCCTATTCCAGATAACTTAGAATCTGGACCGTCGTAGCAATTTACTAAAGAGTTATTATTCCGGTAGTAAAAATAGAATTACCGTAAGATTAAATCTAGGCCGTAGTTTCAGACTATTAGAATTCCATTTTCTGTGCACGGATACTCGTTATAGGATCGAGAGGCCATTTGCTTTGAACGAGAACTATAACGTATACGAATTGACGATAATATCAAAATTTGATATTGATGGCTTTATGGAAATGAGCAGAGTCAAATCGAAAGGGAAATATCAAATGTCATTTATCAGTCATCAAGATTTATTTCATACTGTGTAGTTATATTTTTAATCATTTTTGTCTTGTCATGCTGTTTGATAACGTGCTTAAAATTTGGATTATTGTTCGATGTTTATAAATTATTGCAATCATAATATCATTCTACATATTCTAGTTCCAGCAATATAGGTTTAATCTAAAAGAACATCCTATATTTTGAAGTTTAATATACAAAAACATAAAAGTGGACAAATTCTACAATAAAGTGCGAGAAGTTATAAGTCATAGATGATAATATCACGTCAAAGTTGATAATGTTTACCGTGTATTAACTTCTTAGAAAAACGTTAAATATGCTTGGAGCGATTTTAATTCGCGAGAACATACGTCGACAGAAAAAGTTTCGAACGGAGTACTTTTTAAATACCAAGAACAAATGGTGAATCAGTCTGTCTTACGTAAAGTATTGCGCAGAGATTGCAAGAAAAGAAACATCGAAATGTAGTCTGTCAACTACAATGAAGCTAATTAGAGTTATTCGACTCGCTTAACTCTTTCACAATTATCGAGTTCTTCGTTTTCTATCGCATTTGTTCGTAATCGCGTCTCGCGTGCCAAACTATAATGCGACGTTCCTCAATTTATTTTATTTCTAGAGATTATGACTAATTGGATGAAAAATTAGCTTTAAAACGAGTATCTAATTTTAATAACTATCTCTATTATTAATTATTAAGACTAGTTATTAAAAAACACTTATTAGTTAGCGAAACTTCACTGAGACTAAAACTACCGAACGTGTTAAAATGATCCATTCATAATTTCTAATAAAAATTGTTACTTTACTTGTTTGGATTTTTATAAATTTACTATTTATTTAAGAGATTTTATACAAATAAATACTCCATAATCGTTGTTAGTTCTGGTGTTAAAAAAATTGTGTATAAATTCATCCAAGGTTTGGAAGGGTTAGTGCCTTAATAAAAAATGAATGGAAAAAGTAGAAAAGTAATATTCTTTATCTGGGAACTGGGCAGCGACCCCTTAAACGCGTGTAGGACGAAACGTCCACCCGGCTTACGCGAACCGTTCCAGATACGAGCCCGAGAAACCCGAACAATAGAATCTAATCGACAGGGTCCGCGTGCTTTTTCGTATCCTTCTTCCACCGTGGATCCAGATAGATCAAAAGCATCGGAGAATGGGTGGCGGTGGATTGACAACGGTCCGCTTTGACATCGGTAGGAGCGCAGTGGTCGGGCCGGGAAGGTTTGCGGCGCGGTTACAGGGGGAGAAGGAAACGACCGCTCGCTTTAATTACGCGGAGCCATTGTTGCGGCCGGTTGTTTATAATTAATCGTTCGAAAGCCAGTCTCTGTGGACGACAGATATGACGACCAATAAAGTACGTCGCTGGCCGCCGCACGCTGGCAGGGAATTTCGTTATCGTGGAATTTCGGTCCGCGAGCCGTTCAAATCGAAACCCAAAGCCGATCGTCTCTGCTACGGGACTGATCGGAACGCGTAGTGTCACCCTCGTTGTTGCTTTGACGTTATGGGGGATCGTCACGGTGGAAACAGAATTTAAACATTATGTGTCCAGTAAAAAAAAAATTATAACTAGAAAACTGCGTGACAGAAGAACAGGCTGCACAATCTTAATAACTCTGTGACGACTGGAATTATTTCACTAACTTGATATTAAGTCTACCGACACTTCATGTACACTCATTCCTGCCATATGTATAAATTTAAATTAATAGTCCAGTTTTATCCCACATTAGTTGTATGATCAATAGGAAGTGCTGAAACTATATTAGGTATCTAGCGTCTACGTAAATGTGAAAATAAACATAGAAGATAGCAAAAATTATAGTAGCTGGTATAGTCATTGGATAGAGGATGAAATTCCCTTTAAAATGAGCGTCGAACAAGTCGATAGCTTTATTAGTTCTGGAGATATAGCAATTTTAATTTCAAGTGGATGCGGTGGCTAGTTTCGGAGATACAAGGGTTCGAAGTGTTTGTTTACATTCTTACTACGGTTTTGTCGAGGTCATTGACCGTGCTCGTAGTAACTAGGTCACTCGGCCACTCGGTCATGAGTCACGTACGAGAAAGAGAGGTCCGGCGCGACGCATCAGACGGAGACAGAGATAGTTCAACTTAGAAAAATTACCTTTTACATAAATTAGGATATCTCCGAAACGGGAAGTCGGATCGACATAAACTAAAAGCCATTTTAAAGGGGAAGCTTTACCGCTTCCACTGATGGCTTAATAATGCATAGAACACTAATAGTGTCGGAACTGCACGCGTCTAAAGTTTTAGTATTTTTAATATCCGTTGTTAGACTGTTTTAACACAGTGTAACCGTGCTTAATTTCGACATTTTGCTAAATCGAATACCTTCAGCCCTCTTTATCTTCGACTTTTCGAATACGCAGAGTATACAAAAGCGATTGTTTGTTCTAAAATAAATGAAATATCATAAAACTAACAAATGTATTGATTTGAAAGGAGAAATTATAGGAAATACGTTGAACAGTGGTTTCGAGGAAGCAGGGAACAGAAAAAGCTCGGTTTCTTTTTGTATTCCATCGGCGAGGAAAGGTCGGCCGTTTCTGACAGGGGCGTTCGTCGCCGTTGAAATAATGCGCGGCCGTAGGGAGAGCGAAGACGATAATCCAGTGGGTTTTTCCGTCCTCCAGGAACCTTTTCATGGAAGCCATTCGATAAAGTGATTAGGTAAGTTCCGACGAGACCAAGGAAAAAGGTGGCAAGCACAGGAGGGGGGAACGGAGGGGGCGAAATGAAATGGCGGTTAGCCAACAGTTATTGCATGTCACTTCGGTGCCATGGAACGGAGTTATCTCCGTGGACCTCGTGTCGGTTGCTTCGTATTCACGGAAATAGTTTCACGGTTTCACGAAACAATGCACCAGCACCGGTTACGGCTACGCGCGACGCGCTTAATTGATCGTAAAATTGAGCGATTTATTAAGTCTTACCGCATGCTAAGTATCCCCCGGGAACGGACGGGAGAATTGTCGGGCAAACCCCGCTCGATCTGGCTACGTTCGGGGGCGTCGCACTGCGGTACCGCGAGCACCGTGTTCCGTCGACGAAACGCTCCGCCGAGTCACCTGCCGAACGTAAATGCCTTTTTCACGAGCCAGAGAAACGCGCAAGAGAACTGGAAAAAAACTGGTTGTACCTGTTCGAGATTGCGTTGTTTTATCGGCCGTGTGATTATCGTCGAATTACAGTAATTCCTCGCCGCAAGATAGAATTTTAGATACGATCCAGGGAACCGAATCATTCCTACTTCTGCATATTTTTCTTTTGCTCGAGGCTCCAGGCACGTATCGATACCATTTTATCATTGTTTAATCAAGTTCGATGAATTGCATAGTCGTTTAAAAAAATTTACCTCGCGACTGTGCCAAGGAGACGCGCTTGATTTCTTGGCAACGAATTTTCGATTAGCTGAGTCGAGTCTTGTTCGTTGTTTATGGTATTAGAAAGTGAAAATCACGATCGTAATTCGATAAAGAAACTCTCCTTCCGTTTTACGATTGTTCCTCTCTTTTTCTGCTTCTTCTAATGCAATTGCTATTGCAACTAAATCTTCGATCGAAAATCAGAGATATGTTGGGCGATTGAATTTTTTAGATTTTACGAAATATTCACGAAGAAATCAAAATACATTGTAACTTTCAAAATTATACATTTCTTGAAAAATCAAACCAGAAAGCAATTTCAGAGTTGACATCTAAAAAGATAATAACAGCCTTTCAGATGCTGACCATTACAATCTACAGTTTGTGTAAACCTTCAAAAAATATATTTCATAATAATGTATAGAAGAATTTATTTCAGAAATTGATAAATAGTACACAGTTTATTATAATTCTAATAAAAAGATTTCCCAAAGACGGGTGTCGATTTTCGATCTTATACCGAGCAATTACTATATTATGCCGCAAAACGAATCGAAAACGGCGAGTGGCGCCATCGCTTGCACCGATATAAGGCATGTTTCACAATTGTTGTTGTCGTTGGTGTTAGGTGTGGACTGTGTACGACTTACGCGCGTATTCGTTCTGTGCATTGTACGCACGTTATGCCCGTCACTTTTCTTGGAGAACCGCAGTCGTGCAGGAATTGTCAAGCTTCAGCGCTCGTTGCGAAATGTGATTGTCGATTTTATGTGCTCGCTGATTTTTGTTAATGCTTTAGTAAATATCCGAGATGACACGTGTCACGTGAATATGACACGATTGGAGAACGTTTTTCACTCGTTCAGAGCTTTTTGTGCTCTAAGAAAGTAGAGCACAAACTTCGCTGTTGTCGATAGCAGAACTCGTCGAAAGAACGTTTCCTTGAGTTATCTTCAGCACCCTAAAATAAATTGCAACCCTCCTCGAGCATACGATATGTTTATTTTTATATCATAACGTGTCGCGTGATTTTCTTTTATGTTTTAGAGTTATAATAAATTTCTTAGGATACTGGATATTGAGGCAAGGGAATTTGTTATAGTTGGAAGCCGTTTGACAGAAATTATAGCTCATTGGAAAGGTATTTTCTGTGTTCTGGAGTAAACTGTAACGTTTGATCGAAGAAACGTGTTGTTTCATTCGATATTATGGTGTATTGATGATTCTTTTCAATGCTGAAATAACACAAGATAATCTATGTGATATATGTATGAATCTGTTATAATTGGGAGACGTTTAAAAATAATCGTTTGAAGTTTACTGGTATATTAATAATCGAGTCAAATTTCGCGTGATTTTTTTAACTGAAATAACACTGAAATAACACGAGATGATCTATATCATATACGTATGAATCTGTTATAGTTGGGAGATGTTTGCAAGAAATCGTTTGAAGTTTATTGGCATATTAATAATTCAGTTCAATTTCGTATGATTTTTCAATGCTATCGATGATTCATTTCAATGCTTCATGTGAAATTTAAGATAACAGACAATCTATGATATATGAATCTATTAAAGTTGTGAGATGTTTGAAAGAGATCGTTTGAAGTTCGTTGATATATTAATTATTCAATCAAACGTATGATTTTTCAGTGGTATCGATGATTATTTTCTTAAAATAACAGACAATCTATGATATATGAATCTGTATTAGTTGAAAGACGTTTCAACAAAATCTTGTGACGTTTATTGATATGTTATATTAATTATCGAGTAAAATTTCACGGGTACTTCTCGTCAGATTCTCGAAGATTCGTGTTCGCGTTTCTAGCGCGCGCGCATGCGCGTTGCCTCGCCGTTTGGCGGGCGTCCGCAGTAAAACGGAGTCAAACCGAAGCAGACGCTATTGCGCGCAACCTTGTGGCGAAGGTTGCGCAACGGCGAGCAAAGCGCACACGTGGTGCCGGGCTGTGACGCAGCCGGGCGCACGTAAATGCATCTATGCACGCACGAATGCACGCATCTACACACACACACACACGCACACACATACGTACGCCGCGGTGTAACTAAATAGGCACGCTCGGCCCTGCCAATTGACTCAAATGCACACTTACCCTACATCCTCGGCAATTACATAATGGGGCTCCGCTGAACCGCGTATCTGGCCGCTCGACTTTTCAGAATTTTCAACGTACAACTATACCCGCGATCTCTGTTAAACCCGGCCGTAACTAAAATTATTTCTGGCCTGTGAGAAAAATTATAGAACAATCGTTCGTATGCCCGCGGCTCTTTGGATTAAACGCGTGTAAAATTATTTAAATCGCGTTCCTGTTTAATCTTTTACCGCCTAAACGCGTACCATCGTCTAGGAAAACATGCAACCCTGTTTTTTACTTCAGCGTCTTTTGTACATTTATAATCATTTACCATAAGAATATAAAAAATGAAAATATCTGAAAATTCTCTTAACTGGAACAATCGTGTCTTTAGTTTGCAAAGATCCTAAATGTAAATGTGACAATCTATATCACACGCAAAGAGTTCAATCTTTCTGATAGCTTTAGATTTCCAATCGCCAATAAATACCGATCTATCTCTTTACAAATCCAACATAAAGGCTTGTAAAATAATTTTCCTGTGCGTACGGTGTCAAGTGCTTAATAAAAAAAAATTTGTGGGCCCAGAAAATGAATCGTCACGAAATGAATGAAAGCACCTAGCTCTGAAAAACTGTGCTCCTGTTAGCAAAAGATTACGAATTTTTAACCACGCGTTCCGCCTATGTTTCCTCATTATTACGTTCACACCGAGAATGGGGAACACGAAACGCATCGTTGAAGGATTTCTGCACATAGAAATTGGGGGCGAGAGGGAATATTACAACGCGGATGGTGCACAAATTGTGTCGGGCGAATGTCAGATTACGAGCAATTTAACAAACAAACAAGCGCAATAATTTCAACGAAATGACTTTACAGTCAGGCGGTTGGAAACGAGCGGTTGCATAGAATTCGAACGTCCGTCACTCCAAGAGTGATTTACCAGCATCCGGGGCTGATTAGTGAACTATAACTAGATTCAATTCCGAGGTGTTTAGAAGCCTCGATAAAGTTGCGTTTGGTAAATGCGCTCTCGAACGTACACGACGATTACGGTCGCAGATAGTCGGGTGCCGTCACGGTTTTCCGTCGCGCTGAAACTTTCAACGTGTAAACTTTTGATGAGACATTTGAAGGAAATACAACTGCGTGCTACTTACACACGCGGCGATAAAGTTTCGTCCCGTCGAATACGGCTACGGGATAACGTGAATAATTGCCGCCGCTGAATGTTTCCAAAATTCTATGGTTTTACCTCCGCGAGTTGTTTCACATCGGCTAATTTTCCCGCGTTCACTCGTCTGATACCTAATTCGACGTCGAACTCTTCATTTACGCACGCCTAACTTTTACGCGTTCCGTCACGAAGACGCGATACAATTCGCTAATTAACTGGGAACGTACCGTGAAACGTCTCATCCACGTTCATTTTTGGAAATATTGCCTCTCACTCGTCGCGAGCTTTAATTACAAGCTCGTATTGCATTGCCATTTCGAGGCTATTTTCAAAGCTCTAATAATAAATAACATAAGACTGTTAACTTCAGAAACGTTCTTTTTTTTATTGAAAGTTTATAGTCTCATCAACTGCAAAGGTTATTAGACTGTACTATGAATTGAAGAACGTTAGGGGTTGGTGACTGGGTGCTGTGCTGCCAAGAGAGTCTTCATAGTTTGTCTAGTAATCCGATGGTGTCGCAAAAATTAGAGAGAATTAAATTAGATACAAAGGAACATAATTGTACGAAAATAGCTGAGAATCATTCGTTGTTCCAAGCAACATAGTTTCATGTTATTAGACTCGTTAGTGGAAGACACAAAGTTTAGAAATCTTACGAAGCGACAAGTAGCAGAGAGATTCGCAGAATTGAGATATTTGCTGAGAAACAGACGTCGTTCTCCCCAAACTGTTTCTATGCAAACAAATTGACACCGTTCGCGGTGGACCCTGGAGGTGCATACAATGCCTGGCATTAACAAGTTTTACGCATCATAGCCTCCGCAAAGGAACAAAATGTTTCACGCATGGCGGCCTATTCCCGACAGGATTTACGAGCGTGTAGCCCGGACACTAAACGTCAGTGCTGATGTTCGTACGCACCATCCGACCTCGACTTTCATTGTTTGCCAGCCGAAGAGCCAGACTTCCAATTACAGTGCAACCTCGATAGCTGCAGGGAAACGGGGCTGAAAATTTGTACGTGTATCGCGGAGTCGTGCAGGTACCGCTATTCGCGTAATTATCGAGATAATCGGTTCGATAAAAATCACCACTTACACGATACATTCCCACTTCGTGATTAGAATTAGTCGGTAATTAATTATTACGCGATTCCTAGATTCGTAAGATGATAAAAGTAATTATTAATTAACTGGAGCTGGGATTGAATAATTAGAAATAAAATTTATTAGTTGTTATTCGATGATTAATGGATAGTTCAGCTTTTATTAGAATCAGTTTAAATTTAGTATTATTATTGTGCTTATCTAGAAAATGTTAATTATATTTCGTGCAAAACAATTCCGAACGTAGTATTACTAGTAACGTAAACCTTACACGTTCGTAAATTGATTTTGCCGATCAACCGAACAGATACGAGCGTTGTTATCGGCGATCAGCCACAAATCAAACTTTTGCATTCGACGAAAACAGGTTCGCTAACGGTATTAAATTATTGATTTAAACAAAATCAAACGTGTAATCATTTCGAAATTAATGATTAGAGTTAATCGTGTCTGGTGGTTACCATTCCCGTTGCTTATTTGTTCATTAATCACAGTTGTTGGGTGCTCGGTAATCAGAATAATGTGTCGCTGACATGATTAAATGGCAATCGTGAATCGTTAAATAGATTACATTTTGCCTATGATCCATGCTTTGCCTCTCGCGCGATCGTTGGTCTCTCTCCAACGATCTGTTTTTCTCTCAAACGGAAGACTAGCACTTCCAATTTCACTTGTTGCTACCGAAAGAGGCTATCTGTTCCACTTGTTAGCACAATGCAACAGATACGCAAGGTTACTGATTAATAAAGCACCGGCGTTTGAAGCTTTAAGGCTTAACCCTGAAGGTTCAACCTTCAAAGCTAACGCGTAAAGCTTAAGTTCTCGAAGCTTTGAGGTTCAACCTTAAATGTCGAATCCTCGAAGCTTGCTCTTAAATAAAATCGTAGAGTCCAGATAAAGTTCGCGTCTTTGAAGCTTTAAGGCTCGATTTAAATTGCTGAGCCTTCGAATCTTGCCTATAAAGCTCGAGGTTTGAGCTTAAATAGTTCTACCGTTAACGGCTTAAACTGTCCGAGCTTTGAAACTCGAAGTCTAAGCTGTGCGCATCTAGTGATGCATGCTACGTATTTTCCCAGCTTTAAGTCCTATCCATAATGACTCTGAATTCTCAAAGTTTCCGTATGTTGTGATTCTTCCAACTCTTCGAAGCTTTAAGAATCAGCATTGAGGATAGAGTTCTCAAAATTTCCATATAAGATTCCAGATTTTGAAATTTTAATGGACCTTAAAAAATTTGCATGCAAAATTTAAAGTTTGAGCCTACAGCGATCTTCAAATTATATTTAAACCGTAACTCTAACTCTGAGACTTGAAACTTATCTAGCGACGAATAATGTAAGTGTTCAAGGTCCTAAGACTCTATTTTGTTTTTTTTCATTCTTATTATTTAATATCTCAAGCTATGTATTTACCAGTATACTCTTCATATTGTTTTAGTCAACATATGTACTACAAATTCTCTAATGGAATTGATTGTAAAATACTGGTGTAATAAAAAAGAAAAAATTGTAGGAGCTGCTGTGTTCTCAAAGATTGCATATAAAGCTTGACTTAGCCTACTCTTAAGTGCTAAATCTGCAAAGCTTTCAGGTTCAATTTTAACTCTTTATGATTCAGCATGTCTCATGTCTCATCTTAATCCTATCGATCACTATCAATAGTGATTTTAAATTAATCAGTATACAACTACTTTACAATATCTCACACTGTGATGGACAAAGTTGAACATTTGTGTTTATTAAAATTTATTAATGTCGATCAGAAGCCAAACATAATTTAGAGTTATACTGAATCGTTCACAGTTGAGTTGGGGTTCAAGATTCGAACTTTCCTGAAGTAAACAAATCGAATGAACATGTATCAAGGTTTCACCGTACACGCGGTGATATTCGAGAAACTCGAAAGAAACGGAGTACGTTACGGTACGTTTTCCATTGTGGAAATCAATGAACGTAATCGCGTTCGTAATTACTGGACGGTCCCGATCGTCGATTAATTTTATTATTAGCGGTTTCTTCATTTCGACCAGGCACCGTTTAATGGGGCGACATCCTGTGTGTGCCACTGCAAGCTGTTCGAGCCGCAGTTGGCCTCGATCGTTACGCGGCCATGCCCGAGGAGAAGTTCCCGGAGGGAAATTAAACTTGATCGTCACGTTTTTCCGATGCCAGTTAATAAACCGATGCTTCGTGGAAACACCGTTGCCGGTCATATTAACGCTCCTCGCGGACATCGGGCAAAACGTTTCGGAGAAATGCGGTTACCAGCTAGCATTACTTGAACTGCGCCAATGTCAATTTTTCAATTTTAACGCGACACGGTCCAACGCTTCTTTTCTTCGTCGTAGTTTTACATAAAAATTGCATCTTTAAAGAGATACAGGCATCGTGGAAGTTAGGTAACAGTTTAGTACGATGAACAACACACTGTAAATATTATGGGATGCAGAATCTTGTTATCGAAGACGAAGACGCTATTCATTTTTATATTTACAGTACCAATGTAAGTTCGTCCTAGATTCCTTAGAAACATTCAAGACGATACGGAGACAATCATTTAACGACAAAAGAAGAGGTCGCGTGGAGAGCATGTTATATGTTGATTCACTTTGAATTAAATTATTGTAATACTATCTTCAATAAAGTATTTCAGATCAACCAGGTGATGCAATCTAATATATTTTTTTTATATAGAACCGGACGTTTAATTCCTGGTTAGCGGTTCAGCAATTCGGACGCGCCTGGACTAGAAAACGACTCCCCGTGTCCTTCACTCCATTATTTCGCTTCCATTTCTATGGTAATTAACCTGTTCCGCGAACTCCAGTTGAACGCGCCAGCAACGAATTTGCTCTCGTAATTGCCCGACTTTCGTTTCGTCGATTACTCCCTCAAGTTTCCTTTCTTACGTGTATGATTTTTAAAGTTTCATTAACTTGTACTCCCCGAGACTTCGACCCTCGATCTCAAAATTTTCAAATGTTATTTTATTGGAATTATTTCATCCTCGAGATTTGATCTCTCGATCGTGTAATTGAATGATACGATAATTATAAACAAAATTACATATATTTAACGCTTTATTTACGGTATAGACAAATTTCACATTATGTTTTGCATTTATTATCATTGTTAAGAAATTAATTTACAAATCTTGAATGTTTCCTTTGCATCGTTGAAGCGAAAAGTTTATTTATTTTAGAAGAAAGGAATCCCTCATTTATACATAAGTCAGATGAAAATTAAAATGTCATAATGATGAGACATTAAGCTTCGTCGTTGTCAAGTCTATTATTGTCACGTGCATACATCAGTCGAGAAGTTGGAAAAGAGGATTAATTTAGTTGTAATTGTGCACTTTATCGCAATTATAGCTATAGGAAACGATCGTGTTTGATACCTATGAAATATTTTTAGCGCGTGGACGATAATTATATTAATATTGTGTTTCCATTGCCTCGTCCACATTAAACGGAATCTCGATAGTCATACAAATCCACTATTATTGCAAACATATTATTATTTTGAAGGTATCGATTATCTTCGTTCTACATTAACACAAATGCATCGTGTAATTGAGTTCTAGTTACAGCTATAGGTGTTATGAATAACGAGTATCAATGAACTCGGAATTGTCAATAGTATCAACGAGAGTTTTATAATTCAGAATATCAGTTTCCAATATTTACTGAAATATTTCAGAATTAAAATATCTTTTGAAGATTTTAACTCTACTACTCGCAGAAAATGGTAATTTTTTGTAATAGAACAAAATTGGCATATACCTTCAATAAAATCGACTACTTGGATAATTTAAAATATAGTAAAATAAATTACGAAATCGAAGTCACAGGTGTCTCAGTGTGAAATAAAATAGATAATAAAGTGTTAAACTCTACAGGAAAGCTTTATAATATATATTGTCAGTTAAGAAACAATACTATAGACAAAATTGATTAAAAAAGTAAATAGAAAGAAGTAACGACGTTTAGATAAATACAAAGACTTGAAACAGAAATCGAATAATTTAGCGAATCAACAGCGAACGCTTCAAAGCCCAAAATACATCAAATTAAACTTTCAATCGACAGCCATGAAACTCGGTATCAGCGAGTATTTTATAAGTCGTAAAATAAATCTGTCGTCTTTTAACGGTGGTCAGGTGAAGTTTAACTTATCTAGAAATATATCGATGACCTGAATTTCATCGTTATCGTTATCAGCACCCCCGTTCATGACGTTTCAATTCTTGAACAACGACGCAGCAAATATCTGCGTAACGAGCACGTACGTACACACGTACGTGTATGCGCGTCTCTAGAGCAAGGTATTCTCTCGTTATTTGTTCAGAGCCAATAGAGGGCATTGCTGGCATGCAGAGTTGAATTTCCATGTTCCCTCTAAAAGGTCAGTCGCGTAACATTCCGATTGCAAGTTGTAAAGTTTCAGCGACCGGTGTCCCATAACTGTTTTCGCTCGTTAACTGGCGTATTCCCTTTTGCTCTTTAAACGATTGTCACGGAGAGGGATGGAAAAATAGTAGTATTTGCACTTTGCCGTCACAGAGGCACTGGTTTTGGAAATACCGTATTGTTTCCATTTAACTAGTGTTCGCTTTGTTTTTCCATTTTCTTTGTTACCTTTTGAATGCACGATGATTTTCTGCGAGCAAAATACAACGTTTATCATTCTTTATGGCGGAAAACTTCGATTTCGGCGCTCAATGTTTGTAGAATTACCATTGACAAATTCGAGAAAAATTAAGCAATCCATTATCTTGATTAGTTTCTGTTGCGGTAAAAACCTCTCTATCCTTACAATGTATGGCGTCTGGGTTTGTCGCCAGGTCGAGCGTTCCTGGAAACAAGTTGACTGTCGGTTTTTCGTTTTATGTTTGTAGGCTGCCGTGGTTCGGCAGTTGGAAGCAATACGTCGGCTAGGACAGGACGCATGTAAAGTCCTGGGTTATTTTTCCTTTGTATACTCAAATATATATATAATCAAATATACATAAGTTTTCTGAAGAACTGTGCCTGTCATTAAACTAAAACCTGCTTCCATGTGATTACAACAATACCCTCAACAGTTTCAATCAAAATGTTCTAAATTATCCGAAATGTTCTTAATCGATGGAAATCGCAAATTGGTTAGATTTTTAAAATATCTGCTACGACGATTTCAAGGCATATATTTTAAAGTCGTATAGTCAACAAATTTGGGTACCACAAGTAGGGTGACAAAATTTTTTATTAAAACGTCGTTCCTTCTTGTAACAACTTTTTAATCCTTAAGTGAATGATGGGGGTCGCTGCGGCCCTCCACAAGTTTAAAATAATTGTTTAATATATATCAATGTAATTATTTGAAAATTTATGAAATTCTCCATAGTTCTCTTAGTTGATTTCCATTTACTAATTTGATAAGAATCAAGATTAAGCAAAATAATTCACTTGAGATTGAGAGTCCACTTAAGAGTTAAATAACGTTTTTATTATAGGAATTTACATTAACAAAGAATCTTTACTTCTATATCCTCTTGTATTGGGAAAATACTCAATTCAAACTATTGCTGGTTCAAATCTCTTCGCGGCTACCAAGAAATACATAAGGTTGACACATGTCACTAAGGGTTGACAAATATTTAAAAACGAATAATCATGCTAATCGCGTTTCTAAGCGTGTCCATAGCGTCCAACGCGTGACTCCGTAAAGATGAAACAGTAGTTGCGTCCACGAGTCCCGAAAAACTAGGGTGACGAACGGTGATTGTCGTTTCGCTCGTAGTCCTTCAGCGCGCCAAGTCTCTCCCTCTCCGAGGGTGTCTCTAAAATTCTCGTTCTCCTATTCCGTTGTCATCTTTAGCTCCCGGGGTAGCGCAGCGTCGTAATTACCAGCGCTAACTCCCGTTACTGTTACTCTGCTCGCACGGCCGTGGTCCCTATTGTCTGGCGGATCTGCCTCTGGTCCCGCTCGTATAGTCGCAACACCGAGATACACACCTAGGCGACCGCGACGTGTACGTGTTCCTTCCTGCGTCTGGATTTCTGTTCGTCTCCCCCGCGCCTCTCCCTCTATCACTCTCTCTCTCTCTCTCTCTCTCTCTCTCTCTCTCTTCCTCTGTGAACGTCTCGCGTTGTTCCACGGCGCGTACGTGTTTAGTCGAGCATCCGCGTGATTTCGCGTCGGTGTGCACGTGTATGGGCATTCGCTGCAAGAGTTACGACGTGCTCCCCGCAACAGGTCCGTCGCGGTTTCCCCCTTGGCGTGGTAGCCAAGGGGAGACGAACAGGAAGAGGGCGGGTGGACCCGACCGTGGAACAGAGAGACGGAAAAGGGACCGGGGCGATAAAGAGGAGACGGTCTATCGTTCTTCGCGCTGCCTGAGACCCGTGGAATCCGGCGGCCTTTTTTCGATGGATTGACGATGGAAAAAATTAGGGGTGCCCACTCTTTCGTGGGCAAAACGACCGCGGTTAGGTTGTTAAGAGCCGTAGACGCTGACGCGCCTCTCGTTTCGAGACGCTTCGTTAGCAGTCGATGCAGACAGTAGGTTTAAAGATGTCGAGTATCTTTACAGACCTGTTGGCTGGAAACTTCTTAGTTCGGTGGTAGGTCCGAAAGTGGCAATTTGTTCTTATTTAACACTATAATTACAATATTAGCTGTGAAGGATCAGTGACGGATTTTTAAGCTTGCAGAGATGAATGAATCCCTAGAATTCTCTTGCAACTTTGCGTTAAAATTAAAAGAATGATTGAGGACAATATGAGATGATTTTGGTCCTTATCCACCAAAACTGATCAGGTTACTTTACTCAATTTGCTTCTAGGCTGCTCAAGAATGTGTTTCTTGTTAATTACAACGTTGTATCTTACGTTTGTAATAATTAGACTGCGGATCTTTATGCAAATTCACATTTTTATTAATAGAATTAATGAAACGGAAGCTTCGCAGAGGGCTGTCTCAACCCCTAAATATAATAATTCGTATCTTACTTTAAGTATTTCTTATATTTTTGCATATTAAATGCATTCTGTAGTTTTTTGAGGATTAAAATTTCCCATAAATGCATAAACATCCGCAGTCTAGTAATAATATATTAAAGTGGAGACAGAAACGCAGAATGTGGAGAAAAACACTTATTTTCAGCCCTCAAACGGTCAGAATAAATGTACCGGTTATTATGAATGCGGCCAATATCAGCATGAGACAACCAACAAATGATAACTTCATTTTATTACTTACTTCTCGGTAACTTGGCAGAATATCTTGCATAATAATGAAATATAGTTGATATAACGTGATATTGCATGAAAATCTCAATTTTGTTGGTTTCGTGATTTAGGTCACTTTCATAATAACTGACATAAATAAAGATCGTACATGAACGTTACGAGGTTAAGGAAGTAGTTATAAAAGATTTTGTAGTAAATATCAATTAACCAATTTTTATTTCATATTATTTGATAAATATTTATTTACGCAAACTCTAGGATTCGTTTTAATGCAGTAGCGGAAAACATAAATTTGACGTTTTCGTTCCAACGATGAAAAGTCCGCACGTTAAACGTAAATCAACGATTTATTTATCACAAATAAACGATGAAAAATTATAAAATCCCAGAAAGCGGGCAATATATATACCAACACTGACGTATGCGCAATCGAAGCTTCAAGCGTGCTCGAGAACTACGAAACGAGCAGTGTAAATTAATTAATCAGAACAAATATTCGCGCATAAATTTTATAGTTCGACAGCAATCAAATCCTTAACCGTTTATCAAAATTAAATTTCAATGTTTCCTTGGTCCGTCGTATCGAGGACTGATCATGATCTGCACTCTTTGATTAAACTTTGTTACTTAATACTCCCAAAAATAGATAGCCAAAAAATCCTGTTACCGAGCAGCAGTCGCCTTTCGATTCAAACGTTTTGAATATTGGAAGCGTCTCTCAAAAATATTTCTTCAGAAGTTGTATCAAAGACGACTTTACAGAGCTTTCGTGACATTTGATCAAATCTTGGAAAAATCCTGTCACTGAAAGTCGCCTTTCAATTCCAACACTTTCCAGATCTAAACATCTCCCAAATACGAATGATCTCTTCGGGCAAGTTGTGCCAAAGAAGCCTTTTATCAAATTTTGCAAAACTTCTCTTGCGTAACAGCAGTCACCTTTCAAATTTAACGCGTTGAATATTTAAGCGTCCCAAAAAACTAAATATTTTCCCTCGGAAACGAATATTCCCTTTGCAGAGCGCGATCTGAACGCGACTTCCATTCTCGGAGCCCTTTAATCAGATTTTCCCAAGCAACCTTTCGCCATCTCTTATTTATCGCATTCCGAATATTCCGTTTAGCCGAGCCGTTCGTTATCGTCGTCTCCATCGTACGTCACGGATCAAGCTGTACGGCGAGCTCCGAGCGAACAAACGGGCCCCGTGTTCGAGCATAAAATAGTGTTTTTATGGTTACCGACGACGAACAGCGTTTCGCTGGTCTCGATTAAACAATGGAACCGTTCTCCCCGTGCGCAACCCACGCCCTCCCCTCCGTCCCCACCCTTCCCTCCGCGATTCTCCCTCCGCTCGACTGCTGCCGGTGGCAGTGTATAAATCAGGAAGACGACTGTACCCACCAACGACGATGTATAGAATGGGACTGGAACGGGGGAACGCGAAGGTGGAATGGGGAACCGTAGGCCGTTTCGCGGAGAGTTCAACGCCGGGATTAGGGGGCACACGATCGGTTCCATCGCATCCGGCGCGACCACGGAGCAGCCTCGTTGCATTGTGAGAAACTAGAACCACGCGCGTTTCGCCCCATTTTCTCTCAATTCACGGTAATTTCGAATCTCCGCACGGTTGTTTCGCAAATACGTATGAATATTTAAACAAAAAATTTCCTACGAACTAACGTTCCACGTACCTTATTTCTTGAGTTATGGATGATCGAAAAAAATGTTCGTGCCTCGAGACACTCGCTAAACAATATCAGGTTTTAGTCTGAAATTTATTTTTTATTCATGCTTGCAGTTCGTGGAATGGTGAACTTTGGCGCCATTTTTCTGGCGAATATCAAATTTCGGTTATTAGAGGCCCGAGTAACTTCCAATTGAAAGTTTTTTTAAACTAATCGGACATCCGGGAAACCTTCAGTTAAACGGGGAGAAATAGTTGATGCAATTTCCATAATTTTGAAGCTTTGGTGTATGTAAAAGTTCTAAAGCTAGCGTAAATAAACGAAGAGTTATAATTTTGTGCTTTTATCTTAGCAACCATTGATACTATTGAGATGTAAAAGTTATTGTGGATGCTGACTATAAAATAATGTTCCACTGATATTAACTTTTACAGGAAAGGCATTTATGATATAATTTGTTAGAAAATTAAATTTGAAACCTTTTATGACATATAAAAATTTACAATATGCAACTAAGTTTTATTTACATAAACGCGGGCCAAGCACACACTTATAGAGCCTTAGCCTCTCATAAACAGAATTGCCCTACTTTGCACTCTTTAATACATGGCATCCCTGGGTGTGTATACGCTGCAGTTGCAACTGGTTAGGTTCTAGGTCACTCGTTGCAAAAAAAAATCGTTGTAAGATCTTTTCACTTGCAATTCGAAATTAAGGTGCAATTAAATATAAATGCAACGTTTAAATAAATAGGCGTAGCGCTTTATGGGGTTTAAACGAAGAGATTTTCTTTCACAACTTTGAACATTGTTGCAGGAATATCCTCATTCATTTGATAATATACCTACACGTGTATTATATATTTTTGCACTTAGAACCATAAAGAAGAAGAATATTAACCAATTTACAAGTTTGCAAGAAATTCCCTTCTTTCAAACTTCGAATATTAAGTTAAGAAAGATGTAACGAAAATAAAACATTGCCTTGCCGACAGTTAATAACAATTTTAATTATGACTAATATTGTTACGAACATTGTAAACTTTGCAGGTAAAAATTAGAAGATATTAAAAATAGTTGTATGAGAATTAACTACATCCAAAATTATTTTTAATTGTTAAAATGAAGGATTTAAGAAAAAATGTTTAAATATTTAGTATTCGTTTTAGGAAATAGTTCCATCAACGACGGTTTCAGTAATTATTGTACAATATATCGTTACGCCTGCGACCTCTGTTACTCGATCTTCTCCTCGTTTGACTCATTGTTCGACCATGGATGAAGAACGCTGTTGACTTTCGAGGTTGTGATTTGCCAGGATCCACTTGTTCCGTTTGAGAACGTATCCTTGAATTTTGTGTACCGAAGTATAGAAACGTCTTAAGAGTGGACTCGACATTGTTTGATATTGTTTGCCATTGACGTGTACCTTTCCTCCGTTCGCTTTCAGGGTTTCTTCGAAAGAGTGTTTGTACAAGGAAGCGAAAGTTTTTGATAGTCCAGGCGTAACAGTGAACTCTATTAATACCTAAGGGCTATTCTATCCTCTCTTCTGTCCTCCTTAGCTTCATATACCTATCGTGTACGTTTCCAGATTAACACCACAGCTATTAAAAAGACTAATTGAAAGTCCCTCGCAGATCTCGCTACGTTTATAGTAATTTTATACCACGTGAATATTGTTAAGCCTTCGTTGCGTAATGTATTCAATTGGGAACTCGATAAAAACAATATATAGTCCGTCGAAGAAATTTTACGAGATTTGCTTCTTTATGGGTCATCTCGCAGCCCATTCAGTTCCAACCGCTCATTATTTAATTTGAGCGTTAATTAATTTACGACCGTAATAATTTATCTTTTGAAACACGAAATAAAATTCATGCAACGGAGGGTTAGTGGGCGTCAGAAAGTAGTGAACCATATATTTTCTTCGTTATAACTTCTGAATTCTGTAGACAGAATGTTTTTAAATATAAAGTGTTTCATATTAATTTGTCGGTATATGTATTTTTAATAACAGTGTAAGGGTAGATATATACTATTGCTTACTATCTACTAGTGTACTGATTTATTGTGCACTATAATATTCGTTCTTCGAGGACTTCAGTGATTTAAATATTCGAGGGTAGGTAGTAATATTTCAATAATGATTTATACTTCGAATATTGCATTTGAGAAACGATAGTTAAACAATTCCAACATTAGTAGTCAAATAAAAATATTCAAGCGATGAAATTCGAATAATATTTGAAAAAGTGAATATCCAAAGTTTAAAATATAAATTAAACCGTAAAATGTTACTGTACTAAATTACTGGTATAGTTTTATCCCAAGTTCGAATAACACTTCTTACGAAAAACTCACCCAGACGCAGGAAAGAGCAGTTTCGACAGGTTTCTCGTTTCTGGTCGAACGGTCCTCCCGTTTCCGGCGGCTGTTCCACTTCCGTACTGACGAAACCCGTTCCGGTGGCCGAACGCGCAAAAAAGGAACGTCGTAAATGGGGGGATCATAGGCGCGACCGCAATCACCTCGGGACACGGTAACAAATCACAGAAAAGATGACCGATGCTATCTACGTTGGAATTGCCGTTTCATTGCGTTCGATTGTGTGTTTCGGGCAATAAATGCCGTTGTCCGGTGCGTTACGATGCCGATACAGTTTAAACGCGACGGATAAACAGATAGAACCGCTCTATCTGTGATTTCGCGCTGGCTGAGGATCGATCAGAACAACTGCTCCCCCGTTTCGAATTTGCTTTCACCGATTAATGCGTGCAAACGACCGAACCAGCGTTATTTCGTTGCACATAAATTACCGGCGCTGATAATTATGTGATTTATTTGTTCAACGATGTCTCACTCAACTTCACGTTCAAGTTTTAAGCACAGGTCGTCTCTAAGCAATCAATTCTTTATACTCATATTAAATGACGTCTTAGAGAGAGCGACTTTTGTCGTTGCGATATCGCAGCGATTCTATGTTTTTCCTTGTCTTGCAATTGAAAACAGTCAAGACATAAAAATGTCGATATTGTCTATGTTCCTTGTTTTAATTGCAAAACAAGAACACATAAAGTCGCTGTGATGCCGCAACGGGAAAAGTCGCTGGTCTGTTTCCAGCCTTATAGTTTCTACGAAGAATATTTTATTTATTTATCGAAAAGAACCACCATAAAATAATTTCCTCGTCTTTTTTCAAGGTTTAGAAGTCGAAAGAAGCGTACGGTCAGAGATAAATACCAAACACGATTCCACTGTCACGTCACTTCTCATTCCGCGATAAATTTAAGAGCGAACACCGTACGATGTATTCGAAGCTTTGCTTCGCCAACGTACCATCTCCGAAAACTGCAACCACGTATCGTTCGCGGAATAGCGGAACCATTTCCCCCGTAGTTTCACGTGTCCGTGGTAGCCGCGCAAGCGATTTACAAATGTCCCTTTGGTAAATCCTCGCGTGACAATAAAGCCAGTCTCCGCGTGTGCCGTTTCACGACGCCCGGAATCGTAAAGGCGCGTCTTACCTGTGCACGTACGCGGGCACCAGTGATTCGTTGCACCCGACAGGGTATCGTAAAAAGAGACGAGCCTCGAAGTTCGAGAGGCTTGGCTTCTTTATTCTTTGGCCGGCGCACGACCGTATAAAGAACTTTGAGAGCTTTACGGTCGGGCGGAGCGAGTCAGAAATTTCCCTAAGCAGTAAAACTCCACTCCGGTTGATTCGCCGTGGCAAAAAACATTTCCTTTGCACGTATTTATTTAACATACGCGCGAAAGAAGAAGCGGGGAGACGTTGCCCGGATATGTGCCTTGGAACCGCGAAACCACGCCGACGGGCTTTTAATATTCAGCGTCGAGGTGCATCCGCGCGGGAGAAATTCTCAAGTGAAAAAAACGAGGGATGGGAGGCACAATACCGACGGTGATCAGCCAATACCGGGCTTTGAGCGTGATTCCTCGATAAACTTTTGGCCGTACGAACGGGATCCGGGTTGGAAAGAGTCTCTCAAATACTGTTCGCAGTGTGTCTCCTTCGATGCATATATTTTTAAACAACGTAGAGTTTTTCTTCGCAAAGAGATATAGGAACTTTGGCGAAGGAAACATGCGATCTTGGCTTCTCTGATCTTTTAAATTCTATTGACCCAAATCCAAAAAATGGCATAGTTTCGTGTTTAGCCGGGAGTATACGTGCCTAAACCACGAAGCCTCGCCGACGGGCTTTTATTCAGCGCTGGAGGTGCATTCGAGCGGCAAAAATTCTCAAGTGGAAAAACGAAGGAAAAGGTACAATGCCGACGGTGATCAGCCAATACGGCTTTGAGCGTGATTCTTCGATAAATTTTTGGCTATATAAAGGGGATGCTCCGATTTAGAATGCCGCAGGGTCGCTTCTTAAATATTTCCCTAAAATTCTGTAGGTATTCCATATTAGATACTGCCTTTTTTGCATAAGAGTATCCATCAATTTTGTCGTGTTTTGACACGAGTTTCGTTCGAAAAAAAACTCCATTTTTCTCCATTTGGCAAGCTCTCAAAAATCGTGCAGTTACCCAGCACACGTACGAAGTACGTATAAGGATATAAACGAGGACATAACCGCGTAACTGGAGGACCCGCTTAGAATAAAAGAGCAATGTTTTCCATCTTCGACGCGGAGCAACGAGTTTCGCGTACGAGCAGCTCAAGTTCCATAAAGCAATTCGTCCGAAACTCGCGACGAGTGGTGTACCAGAAACGAGGGGAGTCTAGGTGTCCCAGTCTCGTAGGGCGAACGAGAAGTTTACGAAGTTCTCCGACGGTGATCGTGGACTTTTGAACGACCGTAGCTCGGTGAAACGGTTCGAAACTCCTGTCCTTTGAACTATCGTGGCCACTTTCCCTGTTGGGCAGCGGGCGTACGCGAGCCAGCCACGACACGAGGGTACGAAGGATGTTATTTAAGGAATGGAGACGTGCATTTCGCGGCGCCTAGGACTAATCAAATCTTAATAGAGGCGCTAATGAGAGGGCATTCGGCGCGGCGAGAGATGAAGAGGTAGAAAGGACGGCGTGTCCGTATGGAGCCCAGGGTACAGCTCGCCCTCTCGCTCGAATTAGCCTTTGCGGTTTCGCGGCGCTGCATTCCGACGGGATATTCGTCTCACGTTCCTACCCGGGCGAAGCAACAATTATTATTACTCCTCGCCGCGACTTTTGCAATTTTATCTCGTCGCTTCCCAGCCACTTTCAACCCCTTCCCGTTGCGACTCAGCGCCGAGGAAACACGGAGAGACGACGAAGACGCTCCCCCGGTCTGCGGAATGTTCATAATTATGAGCACGTGACTCGTTTAATTTCCTGCCTGAACTCGCCGCTGCAGCCCGGGCTGGCCAATTTCCTCCTTCGACGGGGGACCGACGCCGATCGACGGCCGTTCGACTTCGCCGTCGGGCGTGAACGACACTCTTTTTCCCGTCCGCGTCCCCGTTACGGATCATTTTTCTGGGACGAGGCTGTCGGGCTGAAAAAATGCGGACAGTCGGCCGATAAGAGTCGTTTCCCTCGACGCGGAACGACGGTGGAAGGTACATTTATTAACTTTCATTCCGCCCTTTATTGCGGGTAATACGAATTAGGAGACGGACGCGAAAATTCACTCCTTATTAGTTATTTTTTAACGAGCGTGATCATTTAACCCTGTAAAATTTTTATAAATAGAACAAACGTATTTCAACAACGTATTCCAAACAATCTACTTAAATTTTTTAAATATTTTGATCTGCATAGTTTGTCAAAGTTGAGTTCCAATATAAACGTTGGATACCCCTAGAATTACTATTTATTTTCAAACAACCATAACTCCTACAATAGTCAGTGTATTTCATTGAAATTTATTTATGAAGTAGAGCTGACAGATACTTACAAAGAAGTATTGAACAACATTTCTGTACAATGCCAAACAAATTTATTAAAAATGAAAAATGAAGTTTTAAGAAAAATTAACAGAGAGTAGCTGGAGAAATTTTTCGGCGAAATTAAAAAATTTCAAATTATTTTTAATTCCTGGGACTAATTACAATTATTTTTTGTGAATACACATACCCCAAAAAACCTACGCACTTTTGAGAAAATAATTCTTTACCGAAAATATGATGTAAGGCCAGAAATGTTTCCTCGAATTTTCATGCGTATGTTTAAAAAACCATAACTCCTGAACAGATTGGAGGATTTTAATGTTTCAAAAGGCAAACAACGCGTATTTTAGTGAAGCATATGTAGAAATTCCAAAAATATTCGAAAAGTTGATCCTTGACCCCGCAAAATGAGAAAACCCCCATAAAAATGGTCCAATTATCAAACGATCATAACTTCTACAATAGTGAATATATTTCAATGAAATTTATTTCTGAAGTAGAGCTCATGAATACATACAAAAAAGTATTAAACAACATTTCCGTATTGCGTCAAACAAATTTATTAAAAATGAAAAACGAATATTTAAGAAAAATCAACAGAGGAACTGGGAAAATTTTCGGCAAAATTAAAAAATTTCAAATGATTTTGAAAACATTATTTTTAGTTACGGGGGCTAATTAAAATTATTTTTTGTGAATACACATACCCCAAAAAACCTAGACACTTTTGAGAAAATAATTCTTTATCGTAAATATGATGTGAGGTCAGAAATGTTTCTGTAATTTCATTTTCTGCCTCGCTTCCTCTTTTTAATTAAACTCTCCAATCTTCTCCAAACATTCTACCTAAATTTTTTAAATATGTTTCTCCGTTCAGTTTACCAAAGTCGAGCTTCAGTGTCCACATTAGATGCGTCGAAATTAAATTTTTTCACCCATCGCCGGATATCTCAAAATAGAAGATGTCTTTTTCTTTCGAAACATCGAAAGGTTCTTGGCAATCTTCAGTCCAAGTGAACAATCCCATGCAATCGCATTGGTTTCCTTCGGTTAATCGATATAAAAGCTTTTCCATCGAAGCGAAGTTCTTTACAAATCTCCGATTACACGAGTACAATCCTAGAAAACTTTTTAATTGATTCTTGACCTTATAGGCAATTCTGTAATAGCAGAAACGGTTGTATCGTTTACGGAACGGCGAACTTAGAATTCCGTTATCGAAAAGGTATCGACCGCCAGCGTAATAGAAAACGTCGCGATCGAGGGTTGAAATTGCGAAAACCGTGCCAACTAAGGGCCAGTTCGTATCGCGCGACGCCCGAAATCCATCGGTACAAAGTGCTCGAACCTCGTGGCGCGAAAATGATTGAATCAGATTTCAGTAGTCCCTGTTTGACGGTGTTCGTCTGCAAACAGGAAGTTCGACATTTATTTTTCATCGGATACGGTTTGTTCCGCGTCGCTGGTCTCGAAACGTAAAACTGGGATAAATGGGCGTTAAAAAAAAACAATCAAAAAGAAACAAAACTATCGTCGACTTTCGGGACTCGCGTCGACAGCTCGCCTGAAAATTGATTTAAGTTCCTCTGCCCCGCGTCGGTCGAAATCCGGCTGTAAATCTTCGCCGTAGGATCGTTTTTGTTTTTTTGATAAAAATGGGTTAGTGAATTTTTATCTTCGCTCCAATGGTACTATAATAACCCGTCCTCGAAGGAGAACCTCGAAGCCGATCGAGTTACGACCTCATATATGTATCGGATACTGGGATACGGCACGTCCAGAACCAGAATCAAGAACCAGTCTTGAATCCTCCTCCGCGGGAGGTAGGCATCGAGTGACCTTTGACCTGGGAACCAGGGCATCGGCTGCTTTCTCACGTAACGGTTACGACACAGCCTCGACTACGGCAAGAAAAGCCGATGTCGATTTTAAGATACATTACCGAGGCCTTCTCGGTGTCGGGGAAATAAATGTCGAATAGAGTTCGTGTCAAAAAAGTTCACGGCGGAGAGTCGAACGAAACTAAATTCCGATCGGTTCGTTTCCCTTCTATCTCGACACGTGAAAATTTCCAATTTCGAAACCGTATCATCATTCGATTAGATATTATAGATAATTCGGTGCAATTGCTGCTATTCGCGCTAAATACTCGACGAGATCGTTATTAATATTGGAGATGATCTCTGGCTTAGGTATCCCGATGTATAACACGATGTTGTTGATGGTGTCGATGGTAATCGGACCGTTGGAAACTACGCAGATAAATTCACCGGCGCACTAAATACTTGAAGCGATCGCTATTATT
Organism: Colletes gigas; assembly: GCF_013123115.1. Lineage (NCBI taxonomy): Eukaryota > Metazoa > Arthropoda > Insecta > Hymenoptera > Colletidae > Colletes > Colletes gigas. The sequence continues at coordinate 1,876,429 of NW_025106653.1, read as the reverse complement.
ACGGCTGGTGATTATTAATTCGATACACCTAAAGGGCGTAGTCCCGGCAGCTTATAAATAAATTTCTCGGGACGTTGTAACTTTGTAGCGGTTCGATGAGTATTTACGATACCGATCGCTTGGTAATTTCTTATTTAGGCGTGGATATCCTCGGGCCTCGATGATCGATTTCGTGAGTTATGCACGAGCGTTATGGACGGCAGGTTATTTTCAGGGTGGTGAATTTCTTAACCGTCTCATGATGTCACAAAAATCATCTCCAGTGACGACATATATGTAAAAAGTTTCTCTCCTGTTTTGGCCATGGGTTCTATGAACTCATCGTGTTTATTATACTCACCTGTCTTCTGCCGGTGCACAGTTTAGAAATCGAATTCAGACCAAACGGATCTCTAAGATATATCTTCGTGTTACGGTTAAAGATTAAATATTCTACAGTGCAATATTGTTGTTTAATTCGATCATATTGGAAATAGATGGTGGAATAAAAATAAAACATACAGTTCACATACTTTTTAAACTAAACTTTGTCTTTAATTGAAACACTTGGAAGGGTACGTCTCAAACTTCCAGAATGAAGAAAGGTCAGTAGAAACATTTGTTGTGCACCCACAGACCCAATCGGTCCTATTCATTGTCTAAATAAGCCAAGGAAGGGACACGGCTGCACCCTCTTGACTCGTGTCTCGAAAAATGAAACGCAACACGCACGTCGATGGTTTCTGCAAATGAAAGAAAAGTTTCTCTTTTCGAAAGAGACCAATCATACAACCCATAGTCCTACAATTCCAATACAGGCTGCACGAAAGACGAAGCTACGCTCATTTTAAGAATCATCGCTGTATAAATCGATTACATAAAAATCGTGCATATGCGCGGGATGGTTGCAGGAAATGACGATCGAAAATACCGGCGGTGGTTCGTTCGGCTACTAAATCTCGACGTTTCCGAGCCGAGTGAAAGCCCGCCGACAAACAAAATTTCTCCATATACCTTTTCCCGAGGGCGATCGATTCACGCCGTGGCGCAACGCGAACGGACACGTCTGCCTTATTTTTCCCGACAGCGTTGAATAAATCAACCGTTGCCCGCCCCGGCGATCCGCGGGTTCGAACAATTTCAGGCGCGTCGTGGCAAAGAAAGATCGCGGGACGAAGTCAAAGTCGCGCGAGCGAGAAGCTGGTCGAGGGGTGCCGCGGGACGCCGGCCAAGTCGGACGTGCACGACCACGTCGCATGATCGCTGAATTATCGCCCGGGGATGTAGCATAAATATGTATGCGCGAGCAGTATTCCGGATTGTGGAATGCACCGGGAGCGTGCACCGGCGCTACCGTGCGCTGTCTATCCCCCTTCTGTCTTCTCCTTTCCCCTCTCGCTACCCGTGTTCCACCTTTTCGTGTCCCAGACCCGACGACTTCCACCCCCGTGTCTGATTCCGTCGTTATCCAACGGGCTACGCTCGCGGCGCGCGCGCGTGTCTACGTATAGTTAGTCACCTTTCCCCGGCTACTTGCTAACTTAGGCCTTTCCCTACTCCGAGAGACGAGTGGTTTGTGGGAATTTCGGTAGCAATTTAGTAAATATTAAAATTCGTGTTGATTTGTGGCGGTTTTGCTATTTGTAGGAGGAAAGAGTTTCGTCCTGAGGCTGCTTTAGACACCAGGACATTCGATGGAGTGTAGCTCTGAAATAATAAATATAGTTTATACAAATCTCACAGTTACTCGAAATTACAGAGTACATTTACCCCTTTCGATTGCAATTTTTCGAAATTTGTATTATTGGGGTTTGTTCTTCTCAAAGTACTCGTTAATTTTTATTGGAAACATTTTTTTGTCAAGTTAGTGTAAACACCTCAAAAATCGGTGTGACCGTTAATATGAACTGGAGTATCCTGCCAAGTAAATAACAAAATAAACATAGAAGATAGCATAAATTATAATTGTTTATATATTCATTGGATAGAGGATGAAACGCCCTTTAAAACGAGAGTTCATTCGAGTCGATAGCGTAATTAGTTCCGGAGATATGAGAATTTTTGTTTCAAGTCCATTGTGCGGCTAGTTTCGGAGATAATGTTTGTTTATTTTTTGTTGTTGACGTCGCGAGGCCAATGAACTACACTATGGCCTTGGCAAGGTCGATGACCGCGTGTGCTCGTAGTATATAGTAAACACTACGTCACGTGACAGCGAGAAGTCCGACGCGTGAGACGGAGACAGAGATAGTCGAATTAAAAAAATGACCATTTACATAAATTACGATATCTCAAAAACGGAAAGTCGGACCGACATAAACCAAAAATCATTTTAAAGGGGAAGCCTTACCAATTCTAACAGTGGCTCGATTATGGTGAAAACATGAGTGGCTTCAGAATTGCACGCGTTTTAAATTTTAATATTTTCAATACACATATTATTGGACTGTTTATTAAAATAATACAACCTGTAACTAAATTATTCAGATAATTTTGTGGCGGCTTGCTGTACATAGAGGAAGTAAGTAAACGAGATAGCAAGAAGGAAGAAAAAGAAAGGAGATACGGAGTTACTTTAAAATATTGTAGTCTTTGAAACATAAAATGCTATCATATACAGTGTGTCTCACGAACTCTGTTTACTTAAATATCTTGATTATCTCAAACAATATGAGAAAATGTTACTCCCAGAGGTTGTTAGGTTTAAGAAAGTATATAAAACGATACAAATGGTATTCTAGCAAGTGGAGACGTACAGGAAAAATAGAAGTCTACTTTGTTTCCTTAAATGGGATTATATAAGTTTTATTTATTTTAATAGAGATAAGAATTAAATTTTGTCATTCAAGGTTTCAGTTTTGAAACAATTGAATTTTTAAATGTTGTTCGAATTTAAAAATTCTATTGTTTCAAAACTGAATACGCCTGCGATTGAATACGAGTTCTTCTGGTATGTCTGCCCACTACCCACTCTATCTACTTCTTCTACGTTCGACTTCAGGAGAAGTAGACACAGTGGGTAGTGGGCAGACATACCGGAATAACTCGTATCCATGCGAAGTACACGTATGCAACAAATTTCTGAAGTCAATTTTCTCCAAAACGAAAATAACAAAATTCTATTCTCTATTTTCGATTTCATTTTTGTAACCCAAGAACAAGATGTGATCAGATGATACATTTTTCCGCGCTAATATAAACTTATACACGTTTAAAAATCTGTACAAATTGTTTGCGTTATGAAATGGAACAGAATTATTCAAAGTTCCTCCCGAAACTGCTCTCTATACCAGATACTTTTTATAGTGTAAGCCGTTTCAAGAGAAAGGGCTTTAAAGTTTCGACGTACAGCGTTGAAGAATGTAGAAAGTTCATTTCAAAGTCCTATGAAATTCCCCATTTCTACCACGATCTCTCCACGATAACTCTTCCCATATTTGAATCTTCCATACACTGAAAAAAGGAGAACATAATCGATCTTTCGATTTAAAATTACCAGACCAAAGTCCGGTCGAGCGAAAACCAGGGGATAGAAGGTGAAACTGGCGGGTAGGTGGTCTCGCAGCGAGTTCTGGCCAAAGATGGGCCGGCCCGGGCTGGGAAAGAGGAGGAGACGTCGCTTTCGTGTTTTCATCCGCGTTCTACCGTCCTGAATTATGCGTCCGTAGGTACACATTGACTCTCTTCCTCCATCGTCGTCCTTTTCCCCGTCTCCTCCGCTGGCATTCTGTATTCTTTCCTCCCACCCTGGAATTTCTTCTCCTTAAGCTTGCGGTTCGCTCCTTTCTCTTAGCTCGCCTCTTTCACCGTGCTGGTCTCTCTCCTTTCGTCGAGTCCCGGTCTCTGTTTTTCTGTTTCCATACGCTCCCACCGTATTCCACCTTCCCTTTACCCCATTCTGGTTCTTTTATCTCCCCTGTGCCCGCGCTCGCGGTGATTAATCTCGCCGGGGGCATTCCCGAAGGATACTTAGCCCTGATCTACGAGCGGTGCATCCCACGTCGAGCGCAGCTCTTTCTACCCCCCACCATCTCGTCGCCCTCCCCTCCCTCGGTGCTTTTTCTCCTCCGAAGACGTCGGAGGTGGGGGCTCTCGACCGCGAAGACACGGGATTTTTCGAACGACACTCTCGAACGGGGCCCCCTCGATTATATTTCGCGCCGCGAAACACGATCCCCGCAGAAACGCGATCCTCGGCCGCGTTTAATTCCGATTCGGTTTTATCGCGATTGCGACCCGCGACACCCGTCATTTATAAAATCGCGCGCTGTAAATTTGAAGAACGATATTCGTGCTTCCCTTTTCTATACGTCAAATTTTTTTTTTTTTTTTCACTTTGACCTTTTTCGTTCTTTTTTCTCTTTTTTTTTGGTTCGTTCCAGCGGAGTCCCCGGCGTATACAGTTACTTGACGTTCGGTTTTATCGATTCGTGCCGCGTCGAGTATCGAGTTTGCGTAGGCGGCAGTCATTTCGAATATTACGCTTAGAGAGAGAAAGATAGAGAGGGGGAAAGAGAGAGGATTCGTCGACGACCCGAATAGCTCAATCGAAGGGCCCGGCTGCAGAGAATGGGATATCTCTATTTTTTTTTTTTATGAGTATAAGTTACGTGCACTGGCATACCTTATTCATCTCGGGTTACTTTGAAATCACCGACAAACATTTTCATCGACTCTGTTTCATTGTCACCGACCCTCGCCGCGATATTTATTTATCGACGTTACCGCGAAACTGGAACGTTCGAGAAAACGGCCATAATGATTTTAATTTATCGCAGTTTGTACAACGTGGGAATATATAATTGTAGTATTTTTCGTTTCTTGATTTTATCTTTGTATCGAGTTATTGAGAATTTTGAAGCAAACGTGGTATAACTCATCACTGACGTAAAGAATAATGGTTATTACCAGGGAATTTTATCGTTCCCCTGATGCTATTTATATCCAACTTCGACTGTATTTCAAAATCAGTTTTCCATAATTCCCTGGTTCTTCGAGCCAAGAACTCTCAAGGTAAACCACATTTGCGATAGCTAGAAATTGCTATCATCGTTAGATTGTCGTTCTTTTGCTTCCCCGTTGGCCTAAATCTCGAAGTTTGACAGTCGGTATAGAGACAGAGTGGAGGATCGTTTGGTACACGGGAACGTGTGTACACATGTGTAACCCCCAGGGAGAAATATGAGATTCTAATTCCACCAGACCGACGTGGAATCAGCTGGAAACGCAATTAAGATGTCTCGTTAGAGCGTCTAGTATAACAGATAACGATGATCCCAACCGGTAGCGGAATCCAGAGCTGTTATCAGTCTAGGAAGACGAACGAAGATTGAAAATCTCGATCGCGTTTTATGCGTATGTCGATGTTTGATTCATGAAATGAATGTGTCTTCGTTTGTCGTCACGGTGAAATAACGTTGAATCTGCAACGTGATCTGGATAGGTATCGTTCCCTCTTATTCGCGGTTTCTTCGGTTTGCTTCGTCTACAGACGCAACTTCTCGCTTCTCGGTGTACTTTTTCATGTCAGGTTAAATGTGAAATCGTTTGCATACAACGATTGAATTTTCAAATGTTTGTCTATTTCCCGCTTAAAGATCAAATTTCTTTACAAATACTGTTAAGAAGTTCTGAACCCTTTTATTATCGATTTAGTAATTACATATCGTGATTAGAATTGACAAAAAGTTAAAAATTTTTAAAGAAACTTAATTCATTGTTGTAAGAAAAAAAATAGTTTTGTAGACACATAGGTTGTAGATATAATTACACAATGCATCGGCTGAAAAGACATTATATTATCCCTTTTATGCCATAACCGTGGATGTGGGACTCGATAAATTCTGGAATTCGAAGTTCTGGCATTACTAAACTGGACGATAACTCATATTTGTGAATTAAGCTTAGAGTCTAGTCGCTATTGTTCTCTAACGTACTCATTTATGGTTTTGACAAAAAGTGAGGAACAAAAAAAGACATTTAATAGTTCGAAATAGCTTAGTTTACAGTATATGCATTTATCCTACTTTGTCATTTCGCGTCTCAAGGTTTCGAACACCTATTACTGCATAATTCCCGTTTCCACTGGATCGTTAATATCAGCAAGCGTGTTAATAACATGTAACTAATAAACTGTGCAGTTTATGGTATCTTAATAATTCTTGGACGTTCGACTCCGTTTAGTTTTATCGATTTCAGGATCACGTAGAACGCGTATTAATAAGGGTCCGATGAACAATCCTCTTACGTTGATGCGATAGCCTCAATTACAGTACAGGCTCTGTAAAGGATGGAATCAGCCTCGCTCACCATCGCTTTCGACCTCTTAAATCTCTAACGTGCACCGTCTGGATGATATACGCGATACCACCTCTGAGAACGACGCATAAATTTCCTGTGTCATATTCTTTAATAAAACTCGCCCGCGCCTCCGGTTCGCAATAATAAAATTGTACTCTGTGCTTGTCTTTATATCGTGCTACACCCCGTTTTATCGCGTCCCTGCATCGTGATCATCCGCGACGTCATTATCGTAGTTCCATTGAAAATTTATCGACCTTTCTAACGTACGAGAATGAAGATCCAAGGATCAAAGATAAAGGATTGAGTCGTAAAAGTCTTCGACGACTTGGAGTGCCCAGTATCCGTTGAAACTGATTTACCACAAGATATACGTACACGAATTTCGTTTTTTCTATTGATTCCCAATTTTTTAATCAAATTAAAAATATATCCTTGGATAGGATCTTTGGTTAGAAGATAATACAGTAATAAAGAGTTCCTTTTCTACTTCTTAAAATTGATATTAATTTGTTGGTCTACCTATAGAAAAACTTTGATATTATCCTGAGTAATTAAAGATAAAATAATACAAAATCTTAGGTACAGAATTGGGAGGTAGTTTTGATATTTGTATTCCAGGGAATTAGATTTAATCAAAAAGTTGTTTTCGTTTTAAATCCTTCATCGTGCTCGAATAAAACAAATTCTAACTTTCCAACCGAGAAGTTTTCAACGTGATAAATTGCAGAATTTTAAATTCTCCTTTTCGCAACGAATATAGGGAAGTACGTATGTACGTTTTCCTCCAAGACAATTCTCGACGATGGAGCGTCACTCCGCTCGCCTATTAATATTTCAATGCTGACAAAGATTTCCAAATGATACTATTAGATACGTTCGGTGGCCATTCTGTATCGTATCTATAAATACGCGAACGTTTCACCATGGTGCAGTTACGCGGCCAGAAAGGTGGAAGAAACGCTTTCAGACAGCAAGCTCTTTGAACTATCCCTTCATCACTTTCGGCCACGAAGAACTACTCCTCTTGCAACATTTATTGCATCCACTCTGTCCTCTTATTAGATGCGAAGCCGTCTTGTTCTGCGGTTTCTCAGATCTAACCGCGTCTCATACCGTCTCTCACGCTACAATTCACCTCGTTTTATTGCGAACGGATCTATAATCCCGATCGTCCTATTTTCTTCTTTTACCAGTATGTCAAATTGAATTACTGCACGAATTTAATTCCGAACGATTTTTATCAAAATAGAAATGGTACAAAATCACGAGCACACTAGCAAACTAATTTGTCTTTCATTGCACAGTACATTGAAAACTTACAGAGTAAAATATGCAAAAGGGATAAATATATAGGGAATTCAGTATTTGAAGAAATGATAGTGTTGCTTGTGAGGAGGATAAAAATGTTTTAAATAAAGTAGTAAAGTGTAATATCAGATTTTGTGGTATTTCTGATTACCAAAATAGTTGGAAACATTTTCTGCACATTTTCTTTCAAATTTATATTGGAATTATATTTTAGATGTACATATCTTTATTCTTTATTAGGACGAATATTTTCAAAATGCCTTTTCCATTGTATATCCAAACACAATTATACTTGCTTCTTTAGTGTATTCTTAAATTGTATTATGGCGAAAGTTCCTGCATTTGCCGGTAGAGGGCTACGCTTAACTTGTCTCTCTCACAAGTGCTCTACCGACCATTCGATGTCCCACCGTCTCCTCTCCATTATAACTACCATTATTTTGAAAATTCGCAGTGTAATGGTATTAGTGTACTGCATGCACAAAAAAAAAAAACTTATACAGGGTGTTCGGCCACCTCTAGCAAAAATTTTAATGAGCGATAGTAGAGGCCAAAATAAGACGAAAATCAAGAATACCAATTTGTTGATGGAAGCTTCGTTAAAAAGTTATTAACAATTAAATTCAAAAATTTCAAATCGTTCTGGAAAAATTATTTTCGGTTGCGGGGGTCAACTACAATCATTTTTGGTGAGTACGCATACCTCCGAAATCCTATCTACTTTCGAGAAAAAAAATCGAGTAGGTGGTGAAATTTTTGCGACGAAAAAAAATTTTTCAAATCGTTCTAAAAAAATTATTTTCGGTTGCGGGGATCAATTACAATCATTTTTTATCGTTACACATACCTCCGAAATCGTACGCACTTTCGAGAAAAAAATTCCTTACTGAAAATCCAATTAGGTGCCTAAATTTTTCAACGGAGAAAAAAAATTGCAAATCGTTTTGGAAAAATTATTTCCGGTTGTAGCGCTCAATTACAGACATTTTTGGTGAATAGACATACCCCCGAAATCTTGCGCATTTTCGAGAAAAAAATTCAGTAAGGGCGGCACTTTAAACGTTAATAACTTTTTAACGAAGCTTCCATCAACAAATTGGTATTCTTGATTTTCGTCTTATTTTGGCCTCTACTATCGCTCATTAAAATTTTTGCTAGAGGTGACCGAACACCCTGTATAAAAATATATAAGTTTACTTTTGTAGGCGAATTTTGTATTTGCCTCGTTTTCGTGAAATATAACCGCGGTTATAATATAGGTGTCGATATACACAAAACCCGTGGTATGTACGATAAATAGCGCGGACTCTCGACGAGAGCGGCAGTACGCGCGTAGCCTTGGAAAAGTAAACAGACAGAGTTCGGCGGTAAGTGTGTATTTGTTTTTCCGACCACGCCTCGTCCATCGATTCTCTTCTTCCTCGACATAATCTCCCTAGACATTTGTAGAAATATAAGAAGTATACTCATATAAAAATGATTAGTTAAGAAATTAAAATCGAGAAAGAAGTATACATAAAATTCCCTGGTTGAAACGAGTTGAAAAATAGTGGGAATTACAACGGGAACCCTAGTTTTTGGTAAAATAAAAATCAACATTTATCCGTGTAAGGGTTTTGACGAGCGAAGCATCCAGCCCGGAATCCCATGAAAAATCGTGTTCGCGGCACGGGGAATCAACCCTATCGTTTCACGGACAAGGGTTTACCGCGCGCTTGACATCGGGGCGCGGGATTTTGTCAAGTTCCGCTGTCACGTTAACCGGCCGTGACGTACAGCTGGATTGCCGATGATAAACAGCCGATGGACAAATCATCGAGATATACGTTCGGCCACGTAGCCGAATTCGCGACGCGATTCCGTGATTTACATGTAGTGACGGAAAGCGATCGGCCTATCCTCTGGCGACTATCAATTGAGACCAGCGGTCGTAGCCAAGCCTCGTGATTCGTGTAAACGTTGTAATACTTGTCGTACCAGAAAGCCATTTATCGCTGTCCTATCGTTGCGCGTACGCAAATCACGCTTTGTCACGTCGATGGTCGCTGAGCTTTGTACGTGTCCGTAACCCTTTCATCGTCGATACCTGGCATCATTAGTATCGCCGTATGGATTACGCGAGGAGCACTTCGCTGGAAATCGAGTTTACTCCGTTCCGACGATCGTTGAATGGAAAATGAGCTACGGCGGGTGTCTCGCTATCGGAACTTTCCAATTCGCTTTTCATTTTTTAATTTCGTGCCCGTTTTAATGGAATTCTAATGGAGTTGGGTCGCCCGGGTTGTTTCGCTGTTCCGCGTGCTATTTGTCCGTATTGTGAAAAAGAGACACCCGGCCGAATATCATGAAACATTTTCTGTGTACACGCGTCCATTTGATTGATGATACGGTGTAATGGAATTTTTAGATTTCGCGGCGGAAGTTCTCCGTGAACAATTAGAACGAATTTGTATCCCTTGGAAATTGGTCGGGGCACAAAATGGTTATCATTTTACTGTTTTTGGATGGTTAAACAATAGAATAATAGGAGTAGAGATATTGGGGATAGATTGTTGAAATATTTAGTTACATTTCTTGGCTGCTTTTTTACAATGTGAAGAATTGTGGAAGAATAATATTCCATATAAATGTCAATTATTGCATGCTTTCATCAAAGTTAGAAGCTTTACAACTTCTCGTTTTTGTATATTTAATCCCACGAAAAATAATTTTAATTCTGTAATTAGAGTGAAGAATGTTTGTCGCTCATTTGAATAACGCGCGTGAGCATCCGAAGCGACATCAGATTATCATCATTTTTTTCAAATAGTTATGTAATATTACTTTTTATTCGATCTCTATAGTATAAGGATTTTGTATCATGTCATAGTTAATAAATATATTTAGTTTATAAATTAACATACATCACTATTTTTCAAATTACAGATTGAAGTATCAATCTTCATATTACTGTCTGCTGATAGAATTCATTTTTCAATAACGTAGAGTCAAAGGAAAATTGAATCAACACAATTCAACAAATAAATATAGCTTGAAAACAATAGTTAAACACTTTTAACAGTTCATCTTAGTTCAAAATGAACTTGGCCAGCAGACTCCGCAAATATAAACCGAAGTTTCAATTGAAAAAAAACCTCACGTCTCTAATATAGAATTGTACACGCTCGAATATAAATATAGAAAATTCGTAATTAAATGTCGTTTTTCGACAACGGGGATCGAAACGGGAGCGATCGCGCGGAATTTCCGCTGATTGCGACAGAAAATCGGCGCGGTTCGCGCGTTCGTAACGGGTCGTGCATTAAAATCACGTTAACGTTTACACGGTTTTTGAGCGTCTGGGGCGCGTTTCGCGCGGTTCGCCGCGCCGCCGCGTCGCTTTGAAGTCGCGAAATGATTAACGCGCAGAAATTATCGACGATGATTGATCGCAATTTACAATTTCTGGCCGGTTTTTCGCGCGCGCGTCGCCCGCGAGGCGGACCCACCACAAATCATTACTCGCCGTTACGCGTGCAATTTGGGCGAACGCACTGCGCGCGAGCATATCGCCGGCAGAAAGCTATTTGCCGCGCCTCTAATGGCGGCCACCGGCAAATTAATTGTCGCGCGGCTGTCGAACGTTCCGTTGCACCCGCCTCTTGTAAAACGCGCGCGGTGCTCTTCTGGATCGCGGACCAATTCGCCGCGGAATGGCGAGACCGGAATTTTTGTCGGAAATTTCGACGGTTCAAAGCCGCCCCATTTGGCCGATTGGCCAAAAGGATCGTGCCCCTTTTGGCATTTATAAAAGAATTTACCATTTTCTGGCTGCAACCAGCAAGAAACGGACGAATTCGTTCGATTCTTTATTACAACTTTATTTCAATCGTCAAGTATCAATGGTTTTTTACTATCATTAAAATTTATTTGAATATCGTGTGATTTATAAAATTGCTTATTTAACATTCCTCCTAGGGAATATAACAGAATTCTGACTCTAATCGACATCTGACGGAGCCAATGTTTCGTCATTAATCGAGGGACTACTGCATTTAGGGGAGTATCGAAGAGACTCCACGATTTTGCTGGGATCTATTTCTCGTCGCATTTTTACGATATTAATAATTCTATTTATCGCACAATATATTCGACAAAAGCGTAAAGGTATGTTATTTCGTCCAATTAGATCGCGGCCACTTTCCAGCCGCGAGTATAATAGGTTATCGCGGACACCAGAAGTTAATTATAATTTTCGATGATATTGAATGCATATTCAGTTCAGGGTACGGGGGAATATTTAATATCGCCGCGACGCAACGCGCGCGCGAGTTTGTTTACAATTATTATCGGGAAAACTCATCGTGGACCTCGATCGCGATACGATTCGCGAGTGTTGGCCATGCAGTTTTTGGGTTGCAGATACGATCTTCGACGGTTGGCTGGCTCGCGTAAATTGAAATCACCTGATGTTGTTTCATTCGCTCGTTCGTTACTCGCGCGAGCATGGAACACCTGCGAGCACAGTATCGTTGGTAAATACGAATTCGAACCATGCGTTACTTACACTTGCACGTAAAATTTGGTGTTTGATTGCAAAGGAATGATTTTACGAAAATATCAGAAAATCGTCCAACCCTTTGTATTTTGATCGAATTTTATAATACATTTAAATTTCAAGATCTGATAAAATTTTGAGCAAATATTTCTGAAATTCTAATACTATCTTAAACAAATCTTGAATAAAATAAAAAGGTTAAGCAAATATTGTATGAATTATTTGTATTAAATTCCTCATAGATGGGAATCGAGGGACGAATGAATAGTTTGGAGGCTTTTTTAAAAACAATAATGTTAATTATATAACAAAAAAGAATGAATTTCTATTCGTTGTATACTCAAACTAAATTAATTTCGTTTATGGAATTATTGCTTCAGATTAAAGTAATATTTAAACGACGCGTCGAGAAGTATCGCGACCCGTTCGTACGCGTTACATTTTACTTTTACGCGGCGAATTAGCTCGCTTCTACATCAAAGGATATTCCGCAATTGTCGCTGAGCATCCGACTTGCACAATCGCGATCAAAAGTGAATCGTTTTGAAGCGGCTCGTTCAGGGAGTGAAAGAAAAAGGGAGGAACGAACAAACGGGATTCAATCTAATTACCCATAATGCGCCGGAACTCGGAAACGAGGGCTTGTCGCTCGTTCCGCCCCTTCCGGTCGCCGATGTTATTCATTTGTTCGTTCGGAATGCAGTTTCCCTTTCTTTCTCGACAACCGAGACGTCGCGTTCTCCTCTCAAATAGGCTTTCGAACATTTTTATCTCTCGTTCTCGGTCCAGGGGGTCACGTTCCATCGAGAACTTCGGTACTGATTAAACAGCAATTAAGTCGTCGATACTCGATGGATCTTCAACAGCCTTCGCGATCGATTTAACCGACTGTCGAGAATATAATAAACTTGGAGCTCTAGAGAAACTAATGAGCCATCTGCTTAATTGGAAGGTATCGATCTGTTTCATGTCTGTAAAATTCACACTCGCGTCTATTGTGTATGTTTTTTTGAGAATCTTTCAATATTTGAGTTCCGCAAGATTTATAGAGTTTGATCCGGATGATATGAGGGATTAAATTATGTATCAAGTGGATACGTATCCTTTAATTGGCAGGTTCATTTAAGAATCGATATCTATAAAAAGAACCATAACTCTAATTAGCGACTGCATAAGGAGCCGGCTACTTAACTTAAGAGGCTATTCTGTTCTCCACAGGTCACTTCTATCTGAGAGCTCATCAGTTCCGGATATATTAAGCCATTCAGCCGTGGATGCTTTTTCTTTACTGTCTAGCAGCTTTAATGGAAAGTTATGTATTTTTAATCATTGATTTACGTTTATAGCTTAAACAAAGTCCCAACGAAACTAGGTCTTTATTCTTTGCTCCTCCATGTAACGAGAAACTCACCTGTGTGTTAGAATTATTTAATTTAGGGATACGTTTGCATCTGCAAATGAAAGAGTTACTCATATTCTGTATTTAGCAGAAATATTTTACTGTCAAATTAAGTGAAATATAAATTCCTCCAGAGTCTATTTGTAAGGAAATGAGAGCAAATCCAGACTGTTCCTATTACACAACGTTTACTTATATTTTAAAGAGTAAGAAAATTTCTTGTCAGTGTTAAAAAATAAAGACGTCAATGTTTCTTTCGAGATATCTATTTTAAATTACTACGATTAAACTTTGAGTATTCGGATATCTGATATTATAGTTCAGAGATTGTTCATATATTTGTAATATTTGAGCAATGTAAATAGATTATACGTTGTACGTAAAAAGTTCAAAAAGTTGTTGTACGTGGTGGCTTTCATTCACTCGAGAATCCAGAATAATTCCAGATTAAATATCGTCCAATATTTATATTTTACACAAAGCATAGCAGAATGCATCGATGGCTTCTGAATTCATATTACCATCGATCGAACAGTGACTATCCAAACGAGAAGGAATCCATATAAAATCGTTTACCTTTAAACGCAGAAATTCCGTGATTATATTTTTCAATATTTTTATAAATCATCCACCTGTTGTCCCGCATGTCCCGCGTTCCGCAAATCTTTTTAAAGTCGAATCAGCGTCGCTCGTGCCACAGAACCAGAAACCTCGCGCTAGACAATTACCGTCAAATGCTGTTATTCGTTCATAACAAGTACGAAATCACTCATCCTGGCATTTATTCAGGTCACAGTGAATTAACCTGCAATCGTTGCCAATCAATCTATCAATTAAGCGCAACCCATTTCGTTCGTTTACGACATCCACATTCGATTACCACCGACCTTACTTCGTCGTGTGTCTCGTCTTTCGCGCGAAACCACTCGTCCCGTCGAAGGGACAGCTTTTATGCAACTTTTTACGTCTACCCGTGAATTTTCCTCATCGTTGCAGCATGCAAAGTTGCAAAACTCCGGCCAGCGCGGAGCTCGGTACGCGCGATCGAAGCTGCGTGTCCGCGCTGCTCCGTTAGGCCACGCACTGACCAGGCTAACGAAGACTGCCTCAATTTATGGCGCATAAACTCGACCATTTCGCGTGCTATTACCGAGGGGCGCAAGGCCTCGTGACAGGCCCTGCAGTGGCCGTCCAAAGCTTCGACTATCATGCGAAAACCTCCGGCCGGGTCGCCGTACCCGTAGCCGCGTTCCCTGCTCTATTTAATAAACGGTGATTTAAACGCGTTTCGCCGCTCCGACAAATTCTAGCCGCGGACCCGAGGATAGCTTTCTCGAATCCGCAACGGAAATATCCCCGCGATTACCTATCGAAAATACTGCGAGAAATTCTGCAATTAAAATTGTTGGCGCGCGGAGACTCGTAAACGTTGATTTCGCTCGCGATATACCGCTTTTCGGCCGATAAATTGGCGTTGTGGCACGTGTGTACATGCAAAACGAGCAGACTTGTTTTTCTTCGGTTAAATGGTGGCCTCAAGTTTGCGTCAAAGTTTGGATCTTTACAGTAAACGAGCCCAATTATACGTTGCCAAGTTGCAACATCAAAAATATGTCAAAATATATTTGAATGAAGTGTTAGAACCCCAAAACACCTATGGAAGTTTAAGTTTTATTAAGAGAATAGAGGTATTAATTGAACGAATTATTTTGGAGAAAATTCTAATTCTATTTGAATTTAGATGCCAGATATAACAGGTTATGCAGGGTTCTAATAAATTTCGAATCCACGAGTTCCAAAGAAGCGAGGTGGGCGACGATAATACGGATAAATATGAAAATGTAAATTTTCTGAGAGCCTGAAATTCTTCTTTTTCGTCGAGTACCCATGAAAAATACGGTTTTGTAAGTAAGAATTTCGTGCCGCGGAGCTAATACTCGCGAAACGAGGGAAGAAAATCGTCCCCGCGGAGATATCGGAGCGTAAAAAACTCGGAACTGCCGGTTTATTTTCAGCCAAGCGCCGAGTGTATTCGGAGCAAGTCGTTGAACGAAATTTTAACCGAGTTTCAATAGATCGCCTTAAGCCCGCTCGAAACTTCCCCTAACTTTCGGGCAGATCGATTTAAGCGGATTTCGAAGTGGATGTTTTAATAGTCTGCGATCCGCGCGCGTTGCAGCCCCGCGAACAAATTCTCTATCCGGTGTTCGTGGATCGCTTGTACTAGCAGAATTTATTGCCCGATCAAACGTCGTAAATTTCCCGGCGTCGGTTTCTACGGGCGTTTACTGTTTCGCTCGTCGTTCCCTTTGATGTTTCGCTCCAAGTTTCGCGGATCTGGGGCGCGTCGCTCGAAAGGAAAAACAAAATTACGGACAAACGAGTGGAAAAACGCCCGTTCATATTTTATCGGGTATATCGCGAGCCGTGTAAAATTCGTTTTCCCGCGTTGCTTTCGTTGCGGTTGATACGCGCTTTTTATTCCATTTCGTGCGCCGACCCGTACCCCCTCCCCTCCCCTCTGACGCGTTTAATTAACGGCGCGAAAGATGCAAGTAAACACCGAGGGAAATTTCAAACACGACTATTAACCATTTAACACTTTATTGCGTGAATTTTTTTCTTCGAGTGTGGCGCGCTGAAAATGGCCGCTCGGGATTTTTAGGAATCGATGACCGCGAAACTCGAAACGGCCAATATATGATGGACGAAATATTTGGGTTTTAGTGCTCGGATTATCCGGCACCCAGTTATCCGAATAACTATAATAGAAGGTGGGCAAATTATTTGGCGAAATTAAAAAATTTAAAATCGTCGTAGAAAAATTATTTTTAGTTGCGAGGGTCAATTACAAACACTTTTCGTAAATAGACATACCCCCGAAATCCTACGCACTTTCGAGAAAAAAATTCCTTATACCCCATAAAAATGGTCCAATTTTCAAATAACCATAACTCTTACAATAATAAATATATTTCAATGAAACTTTTTTTTGAAGTAGTGCTCATGGGTACTTACAAAAAAGTATTAGACAACTTTTCTGTAGGGCGTTAAACAAAATGCCTAAAAATGAAGAACGAATTTCTAAGAAAAATCTACACGGAGAAGCTGCTGACATTTTTTGGCGAAAAAAAAAATTTCAAATTGTTTTCGTTTGCGAGGGTCAATTATAATAATTTTTTGTCAATAGATATATCCCCGAAATCTGATGCACTTCGAGAAAAAAATTCGAGTTGGTGTGTAATTTTTCGGCGAGAAAAAAAAATTTCAAATCTTTCTAAAAAAATTATATTCGGTTGCGGGGGTCGATTACAATTATTTTTTATCAATGAACATACACTCGGAATCCTAACCATTTCCGAGAAAAAAATTCCTTACCGAAAATTTAATGTTTGGCCAGAAATGGTTCCCCGAAATTACATTCATATCTTTAAAATATGATAACTCCTGAACGGATTGGACGATTTTAATGTTTCAAAATGCAAACGACGCGTATTTTAGTGAAGAATATGTAGAAATTCCAAAAACATTCGAAAAGGGGATCCTTGACCCCGCAAAATGAGAAAAACCCCATAAAAATGGTACAATTTTCAAACAGTCATAACACCTACAATAGCTAATATATTTCAATGAAACTTTTTTCTGTAGTAGAGGTTATAGGTACCTCCAAAAAAGTATTATACAACTATTCTATAGGACGTCAAACAAAATTACTAAAAATCAAAAACGAACTTTTAAGAAAAATCGACAGGGGGCTTAATTTTTCGATGAAAAAAAAATATTTTAACTTATTCTAAAAAAATTATTTTTTGTTGCGTGGGTCAATTACAAACATTTTTGGTGAATACACATACCCCCGAAATCCTATGCATTGCCAAGAAAAAAAATTCTTTACTGAAAATGTGTGGCCAGAGATTTGTGATTCTATTCCTCATTTTTATCACTTCAAATGTAGATATAGTCCAATTATCCAACATATAAAATTTGAATGGGACGTTTTAGAAGCCAAAATAAGCCGAAAATCGAGAATACCAGTTTGATGATTGAAGCTTCATTAAAAAATTATCAGCCTTTAAAGTTCCGCCTGTAGTAGTGGTTCTCACTCAGCATGAGAAACTCTATTTACTGACGTATCGACAATCTTACAGTTTTATGAGTGAGCACCACTAGCAGCTGTTCGCAGATTGCCGTTCTACTCGCGGAACTTTAAACGTTAATAACTTTTTAATGAAGCCTCGATCAACAAATTGGTATTTTTGATTTTCGTCTTATTTTGGCCTCTAAAATCTCTCATTAAAATTTTTCCCAGGGACGGCCACACACCCTGTATATTTAAAAAGATGTTCGGTGAATTTTGAAAAATATCCAAGGGTCAAGAGATTAATCCCTCGACGTACGATTTAATTCCAAATAATTTTTCGAACGTATTCAATTTTGTTTAAATTGGTTCGTACAAGGAATGGCCACGAAAAAGAATAGATTCGTGAAAATATGTTTATTTCAATACGCAAGACTTGACGACGAATAGCCTCATGATTGCGAAGTTTCACATCAAGAACGTCACGATTGTGACGAGTCAGACTCATCATTGTCTGGCAAAGGGTTAAGTAAAGTGAATATTGATGGTTGTTTGAAAATTTCAGTGCGTGAAAGGCAATTTGGGGGCCCGCGAATGGGGTGATCGATGCATTATTCAAGGTCGATTCCGAGGCTGTGGAACTTTAATCGCGACGAAAATTAGCGGAGCAGTTTTGACGTCAAAACGGTATCGCCCGTTTGTCGGTGCCCGGCATAAAGCGAACGCGCGCATTTAGTCAGCGTTTAATACGATTAAACCATCCGTGGGACCGCACTCGACCACACGAAGCGGCGATCATTTGATTACGCGTCTCTCGGTTTTCGCCAATCCTGCGCGCCCCGCGATCGCACAAGGAGACGTCCATCGTTTTTGTTTGGTTGCACGAAACGAATCACTCGAGATAAGCAGCTGCTGTTCGTTAACGCTGTTTTCGTGCAATTCGCGCTTTGCTTTCGGCCGTCGGCGAGTATCGCTAAGAATTGGACGGGCTATCGTGTAGATCAGTGTTTTAAATTCACAGTAATCGGTATGCAGGAAGTCTTGAAAACTGAAGTACTTCAAGGGTGAATCAGTGCACTGAAACGGGAATTTTTTTATTATTATACCACTAAATTTACAATCAAATGGGGAATTTTTAGTAAATACGTTGACTAAGACAATTACATGAGTAGTATACTGATGAACACATAGGTTGAGATATTGAATAATAAGGGTGAAAGAAAAACAAAACAAAGATAAGCAAACAAAATATAGGATGTGCATAAGAAGCTAAGGGCAACAAAGAGCTTACGTAAATTTATTAGTTATGTATGATTACGAAATACTGTACAATTGAAAATAGAAACGCATTTACATTTTCTACCATCTTAACATATCTAATTCTTAGCTATTTGTCCACAGGGTTCGAATTATGATGCACAACTTAGAGGTGGATGATTCTTCGTAGAAAAATAAATTAAAAGCATACAATAACAATCTTTTTTGTACGATAGTTTATTACGTAGATAATCGAGTTTAAAAATTCGTCGAATACGTATGCCATTCGGTACTTGATTTTGTCTGACTATGGCGCATTGTTTCTACTTGTGTTAGTGATGTGAATTACTCTATGTCAGTATGATTTTGTATTTTTTTTTACTAGTTTAAACTAGTTACACGGCAGTACAATTTATGGGAATTTATTATACCATTACACCATTAGTATTCGTAAACACCGGGATAAGTAGAAAGAGTGAGTAATGATCAGACACGTCAGCCACGCTGCACTAAATCCAACACGGATTCCGAGAATTTTCAAAACCATAGATCTCGAATACAGAGTCTTGTACGAAAATATTTCCTTTTCACTGTTTATTTGCTTTTGCATAGAAAATTATTTTCTCCTCGATTTTACCCTAATTTTCTAACCCTGAGAATATTAATTTATCTTTCAAAGTGTACATCTATAAGCAAGGTGGCAACTTAAAATAATTATTATACAGACATATGATTGTTATATTATAAAAGAAATACGACTCACTGTAAGAGAAGGGTTATATAATTTCCGTTGATAATTATTGGTTTGGAGTATACATTCCTACGTGTGGCAGAAGTTTACACCGTGCAGAGATCCTAAGTCGCCAAAGTTTCGCCTAATCCCCTCCAGAAATCCTCACCTTCGGAATTTAAGCAGAATTTGAGCGACCTTCGTCACGCGATATCCTCGTGAATGTGACGACAATCCTTGTAACATTTTTTTTTTAATGAAACAGCTAATTGAATTCGTCGACAACTTTCGATGTTCGAACAGTACACGATAAAATATCCACGGACGAATAAAACACGCGTCTCGTCCAGAATTGCTTAACGTCAACCACGCTACCAGAGATTCCAGTGCAATGTTATACATCGAGAAAGAAAAGGCGAAGGAAGAGAAAAATCCTCGAATCTCGAAGTGTGCGGAATCTCTGAAGTTGCGTGCACGTACGTACACACCAACACGTGGGCAGAGTGGCACGACCCCGGAACGACTTACGTTCCATGGTGTTATTCTAAGCGATGTGCTGCCCCGAGAAAGGGGCATTAGTCATTTTCTACGCCGACAGCCGCTTTAAAGCGGTTTCCTCAGAAGCCGTTATTCAGCTCGCTACTGTTCTCGCTTCGTGCAGCCTTTTTGCGCCTAGCGACGCGCGATTCTTCGCGGATGAAACGAGATTATTTTGGGAGGATAGTCTGTCGATTGGAGATCCCTTACCAACCATTCTGCAGCTCGAGTAATTATTGTTGATCGATCGTAATTCACCTTTGATCTGGTTTAGAGTAGAATTACTTCCAACATTATCGTCCTATTCGATTATCACTTATTTTGGTGCATGTCAATAATACGTTTCAGTAGATAAAAAATTGAAAAATATCAACCAAAAGCAGTATCGAAGTTTTCCTGAAAAAAACAAAGAAATTTTATAGCGACGGTGTAACTGAAAAGTGAAATGGAATTATTGAACGAGAATAGGATTACGATTTTTCATGAAATTCAGTGATACGTTTCAAATATTGCTTCAAATCCTAGTAAAAAATTCAGACTGAACTTGTGGAATGATCTAATATTTAAAACCTTATTTTATGGTATGTTCCGATATTTATATTATTTGAATTCTATTATCAAGGTTAGTTTTTTAAGTTTGTTATTTTGTTCCTCTAGATTTATTAGTGTTCTGATACTTATTTTGTAGCTATTATGAAGCTTAATAAACGTTGAAATCAGATTCTAATTTTATTTTTGTTCCACGTATACGGGGTGGATTGTAAAGTAGCTCGTGTGCACGGAATGGTTGACCAGTGTAGTTGCATAATGTAATCGGTTTATAACCCAATAAACACGGTCTCTGTTAAGTTTTCAAAAGAATTTACACGAGATTTAGTCATAACGTTTTATCACGAGTAGCACTTTTTATTTCCTATGAAATAAATTATTATTTGAAGAATGAAATGAAATCCCTGCCACGAAAACTTAAGCAAGATTATACGTTTTATTAATTCAGAAAAGGAAATGAAAATAATGATTTGAGAACTAGTTCATACAGTATTATCCCTATTTGTTCAAAATTGTCTTATAAGTGACTATTAACAAAAGTGTATTGGACCTACACAACTTATTGTGATAAACTTGTAGAAAATTTTCGTTTTCATCTGGTTTAAAAATGAAAGTACTCTCGAATTTTCTAGCTTAATTAAACGTCTGCAATTTCCTACCTTTCTTTCTACAGCACTTTAGAAGCTATCAAGAAAGGTTAAAGAGATAGTTTTTCTTTTCTTAGCAACTGTTTAGCTACTATTATCGTCATTTATTTACAGTTGGATTACAGATGCACAGAACTTTAATACCTCCATTCCTTTTGTTTAAAGAATTTTCTAAATTTAAACATTTTAAAATAATTATTAACTGTACGGTTTAAATATGACAAATTATGTCTAAGCAAGGATTTCAAAGTATGAAATGTAGAGTGTTTACTGATTTCTTGAAAACCACGATCGTCGTAAGATCGCGGTTATGAAGGCGCATTTGCAACCCATCGAAAACCGAGGAAAGCACGGTAAAGGAGGGCTCGGAAGACGAGGCTGTTCGAGCGATGGGTAGGCTAATATAAATCCGAGATTAAAAGTGGCCGAAAATATCTCGGGGAACTGACGTGTAATATCTTGAAAGCATCGAAGAGCAAACTGGGGAAAATACGCGGTCGAGAGGAAAAGCTTGCTCGCTGAAAGCTGGCCTTCTCTTCTTGACAGCGATTATACATAAATTAAACATCATAATATCCAACACAGAGATCTAAAAGCCGTTATTCTAACATGTAAAATACGCACCCAGCTGCGCCCTTGACTGATATCGCGTTTTAATTATACGCTGCATTCGCGGAACGTCGCGTGCTTCAAAAATAAAGTTTTCAGAGAGAGTACCAGACAGGCTTTCATTTTCATGCTTCAGCACTTGAGTAAACCTGAAATTAATGTTTCCAGTCTGTTTGCTTTAATAATTAGCAAATTAAATGGCTGATTCTGTTTAATCTCGTTTCGGCCCAGGCGAAGACAATTGTTATTACGTGAAAGAAATTGAGTAACAGAAACCGTGGAAGCTCGTTTAATTTGTTACATATTTTCTTAATCTAAGAAAGTGACAAACTGTGGATATTTGCGAGGAAAATACTAATAGGAATTTAACTAATCAGGAAATATTATTGGAGTTTTTATTTACTGTTCGAAACATAAAATTTATTTCGAAAAATATTTCACTTTTAATTTGAGGTTCAAAATTGAAACTGACTTAAATGACATTTAAATTACAGAATTTTTTGGATGTAAAAATCTATAAAAATTGCTATGCAATGAAGTAAATAATAAATTCTAATATCTAAATATGTCATGTACGATGCTGAGTAATTGTTTCCTTTTTGTTTCAGGTGAGTTATGATAACGACACTAATTGGAATCAAGTAGCCCGTTCCAGCACGTAAGTTCTTAAATGGTTGTTGAATTCTTCTTTTCATGCAGGTATCGTATTCATGTTTTATTTATTTAATAACGAAAGTATACATGAATGAAACTGTAAATCTAGGTATAAACAAATAATTAACTGAAGATTGGAGTCAGTTGCGCTAATATGGAATACGTTCCTAATTTGGAATACCGTAATATTAAAGAATCGTAATTTTGTCATCTATTGACGATGAATGCCATTTGTTGCAACTGACGTGCATATGCCCGAGAAAAGAATATTGAAGACAATATTGCAGCCTGACTTTTTGCAAGGTGATCTTTCACTTAATATTATGGTGCATCAGCTTTGTGTTAGCTTGATTATAATCTTCAAATATAAATATAGTATTTCATATTACGAGCACTATGAGCCTAAGATGAAAAATGAGGACCTCAGTAAAAAAAGTAAATATTACCCAAACCGTTATTATATTTCAAATTTGACTGTTACCAGTCAAAAGAACATAAAATCTCCTATAAACTCAAAATATTTAAGTTTTCATAAAAGTTCTGCAAGAAGGTGTAACATGCATATAAAAAAAAGTATTCCATATTAGGGCAATTGACCCTATAATGTTTACAATATTTGCAAGTCTAGTAAAAATGAGAGAGCCCCATTAAAGAAGAAGGTTACATTTTTTAGATGCATCGATATATAAAAATGCATACAATTATATCCAAATTGTGTATCGTTTATCTCCAGTTGCGTGAGACAGTATAGTAAATAGAACATAGCAAATAGTGGCGGATAAGAGAAAAGATCCTCACCCTCTGTATATTTAACGTTAAGGAATCACAGTCTACAAGAGAATCCATTACTCTCCTTCCTTATTTACGCTTTCTTTCCCTCCGTTGGGGTGGCGTAACCCCTTAACTCGCGCCGATAACCCAATACAATTCCCGAAACTCGTAATTCCCCATTAATCAACACGACGAGTAACTCTTCGCCGTTCGATGGTTGCCTCTCGTTTCTTGCGGTCGCGTCGAACTTAATCCCGCGGCCCGATCAATCTTGGCCGCGGTAGAGACGCGAGCGTGCAAAAACGCGTCCGTAAAAGCAGGGGACCGCTCCTCTCTTTACGGCCACGGTTGAATCCGATCCGCGACCTCGCCGCGAATGCGTTAAACGAACAGTTTTTCGCCCCGCCATAAATTACGTTCCGCTAAGCGAAACGAGATACCTCCGAAAACGGATGGCCAGGGCTGCTGGCGGTGGGTGGGTTACAAAACGTATCTCTACCCGCGGTGGCAAAAACAATTTTTCCCAGTTCTCGAGGAGCGAGCCCGCGATTTCCAAGTCAAGGCTGGCCGTCGTGCACCGACCCGCGGCGGTCCTGCGAACCCTTAAATCATTCGGCGCTCGACGTGCGCGAAAATATCCGGAGAATTCGGAAGTAAGCGGCTGTAGTCCCGTTCCTTTTTGCCGCGACGTGTTCCCCAACCCCCATCCCCCTCTTCCTCGAGGCTGAGAAGAGAACGAGAAGGAGGGTGGGTTGTGTGTGTGTGTGTGTATGTGGCATCGGCGTTGGATGGAGATCGGGTGCACGCCTACGAGGGAACGTGTCCCAAATAATCCCGAATTCGAACGGACAAGTGGGCGGACCTGGCCCGGGTCCAGTGGTACTTTCGGCACGGTGTAGAGCGTGCCGTAGGATGAAAAGCATTCAGCCCCCGTTTTCGAAGGCAGGAGTCGTTCTCCAAATTCCCTCCTCCCCCGCCCTCGGTACTCTGCTCGCCTTTTTCATCGTATCGCGGGGAACGCGCCAGGGGAGGCTCGGGGAGACGAGGTGGCGGATGAAGAGAGCATTCAGTCTCCATTTTCAGCCTGGGGAATCGTCCTTCGCGAACCCTTTCTCTTCCTGGCTTTCCCCCCCCCCCCTCCCCCCAACGTATTTCTCGGCGGAGGGGGTGCCATTAGCTACCACTTTCGGATCGCGGATACGAATGTTTTGGTCGTTCGAATCTTATTCTTGAACGTTGTTAATTGTACGCAAATATTGAGAAATATACAGTAATCGAAGATTTTAAACTGCACATGGGAGTTTATGGGATTCAAAATTCTGACAGTGCATTGTGAGGGGTCTTGGAATTCTCATTTTGGGACATTATCAACCCTGAAGTGGACTCTGGAGACTGAGCGATAAGACATTTGGAAACTCTGTTAACACTTTCTTTTGATACTCATCGATTAACATTTAATATTGTTTCTTTCTTAAATTTGAAATATTTGTTTTAACCTGTAAGTGGACTCTCAAACTCAACTGAATTATTTTACTTAATGTTGATTTTTACCAAATTTTATAAATAGAAATCAACTTTCCTTTAAAGCATTTAACAGATAATGAACTAATCGAGGATTATATAAATTTTCAAATAATTACATTGACATATAGTAAACAATTATTTGTTTAAATTTGTGGAGGGCTGCAGTGGCCCCAATAATCCACGTAAGGGTTAAATAGGAAACTATAATATCCAGATTGAGAAATGGTCATACAAGAATCATATACGACTACCATCCTTGACAAAAGAGACCCACTAAACTCCTATAGAAACACACCACATTCCATACTAATTCGACCAGTAAAGACAGGCTTATGGTATCAGGTTAAATACGGATCTAACATGCAAGGACCATATTATAAGGGACACCTTGAAATTTGTTAGCAATTCAAATCTATGACACAAAATTTAACGATACAAATGTGGGAAGTAGCATTCGTTAAATATCGCTAATGGATGCCGATACGACGTAAAAGAAAACCAGAAGAAGAACAATATTAAATAAGAGTTGTTTTGCTCACCAATCGAATTATATTTTGATTGATCAGCTCAGCAATTACACGAAAAAGAATACGTGTAAACTGTGTGGCGATTTGCTGTTCGTGGAAGAAACAAGCGAGCACTTGTGAGAGAGGTATAGATTGAGCGTAGCCCCCTGGTGGTGAGTATGGGAAGCATCGCTACTTAGTGAATCTCTTGATCCTCTGTTACAGTATATCTACAATTCTTCTGAAGCTTTGAGATTTATTTATTGTTTAAATATTCACGGGTAAAGGAACCCTTTGAAGTACAAAATATACATATAAAATTAAAGGGAATCAATGCTACTTTTTCCGTAACATAATTAATTTCTAAAAACCTCAACAGTGAGAATCGTATAACAATTGATGATTCAAATACAATCATGAATCAAAAAGAAAGAAACTTGATTTCGAAAATCTGAAAATCCAAGATTTACACATTGACAATTAATTTTCATTTTATTTGGCGCTATAGAATATTTATATCGTAAACTATGGCACCACTTAGTACAGCATCTTAGGTAACGAAAACGGGTTTCAGCACGCGGTACATTGTTATAATCGTTATTCAAAAATTCTTTCGTTGCCCATAACTCCATTAAATTTATCTCCTTGTATCTTCTCCCATCCTTTCGAGTACTCGTTAGGTGTGTTGGTGACGCAATTCATTTCGCTCGTTTCTTGCGTTCCGCCGGGAGACCACGCGTCGCGGCGCGAACGATTCGCGCGCTGTAAATATTCCTCGCGTCGTTTATGGCCGCGTCCATTCGCTGTCCGTGTGTACCATTTGTTCCGTGGTCATGGGTTGATATTTCGTCGCCGTTAAACGTTGCTTTAATAAGCTCACGCCGTTCGGGACAATAACGAAATTCTAGCGAGCGGGCAGCGTACGCGCGTCGTTTCGCTGCCGGAATTAGAAGCGTACCCGGCTATTCTCGTCGCGAGGCGTTCACGATGTCGTCCCGTAAACATCTTGGATGTCGTTTATGACCGCGTCCTGTTTGGACACGCTGTCCGTGGCGCGCGTATTTTACACCGGCGTCGCGGAATGGATAAGGTTCGTTTGTCATGAACGATGCCGACGCGGAAGATGAATTATGCATGTACATATGTTAGCGTCGCGCGACAGGGAAAATTTTATCGGTCGATAAAGCGATCGACTCCCCCGTTGATATATCGGGATAGTTCTGGGATCGGAATATCGCCCGGGAAGAACTACAAATTCGTTTACCGCTTCCCTGGAGAAAATTTTACGGAGAAAAAATGTCTCCCTGGCAATCGGGTCTGAATTTTTACTCGATTCTATCTTAATAAGATTTGAAATGTTACTTGTAAATATGTATGCAAGTAGAATGAAGCGAAATCAGATAAAGCAAATATTTACATAAACTACCTTTGTTGCTTTCGTATGTTTAATTCACCCTCGGTGTCATGTCCACCGTCCATAAAACTGTCTGTATAAAAATAAAAGACAAGTGCGAGAAGGATTTACGGGAAGAAGACAGAAAACCCGTTATGTAAAAACTGCAGAAAGGCGAGACAAAGGAGGTTAGCATCGCAATAAACATTCGCGTCCTACACACACACATACAGAACGTGTTATTACTGTAATGCCCTTATAATCCCCTTACTTCCTTGAGAATCTTAATAAATTTTCAACTCACTTTATTTTCGTTCTTCTTCCGCGCTGCCGGTATAATAGTAGTCAAACAACGATATTATACATTTTAAGCCAGCGTAATTCGCTTTCGAGTCTAAATTGTAATTTAACATTTCAGAGAGATTAATGCTTCGGTTTCGTTTGTTAACTTCAGCAGTCAGTTTTCCTCGTCTAAAAACTTTGATGAAATTTAAGATTTCTCGTCGATAGAATTACACATACAAACTTCAAACATTGTAGTTATAGTTACTTATATTTTTTCAAGCTACGAGAATTCTTTTACGTATAAATTATTTATTTTGTCGAACTAATGCATGGATGTATAATCTCCCTTCTGGTTATCCAAGATAAGTAAAAAAATCGTAAAGAATCTTACTAGTTTGATCGTGTGTTCGAAATTGCAAAAAGGGTAGTATGTTAACGGAAAAATTTTAAATAATTAATACAACAACAATGAAATCAAGAGGTTCGATAAGCACCATTTCCCCTTCTCGTTCTAGAACATCGACACCATTTTGACACTCTAAAGATATGTCAAACAAGGCTAGAAGCATGAAGTTTAATTTTTGTCATCTCCAAAACCGGAGATCCTTTAAACTCGCGAACGCCAGGAGAGATTGCGGCGTCAA
This sequence comes from Colletes gigas, assembly GCF_013123115.1. Taxonomy (NCBI): domain Eukaryota; kingdom Metazoa; phylum Arthropoda; class Insecta; order Hymenoptera; family Colletidae; genus Colletes; species Colletes gigas. The sequence goes on along the minus strand of NW_025106653.1, from coordinate 1,848,719 downwards.
GATGGCGTCTCGCTGTTAATAGAAGCAAACGACGCGAGAAACAACGCTCGTAAATGAGGTTTCGAGGGAATCGTCGAGAGGAACCGTCCCGTCCGCGCGAAATTAAACGCCAACTATCTTATTCTTAATTAAGAGAAATGCATGGAAGTAGGTAAAAGTGCAAACTTTCACGGCCAATCGGTAAGAGGCGGCTCGAAGTTGCGACGCCACGGAATCGTTGCGGCGGCGCGTGTTTTTCCAGCTCGCGGAATTATCAATTTAGGCATTAGGACCACTTTCCAGTCGTTTCAGCGGCCGCGGAGCCTCGAGTTTGCCTTGGCGCTTGGACTCGGGAGGTTCAATTATTCATCCCGAGTTATACCCGTTTCTTCTTTCGTTTACTCTTTTTGCCGGCCGCGTAGGAAACCGCGGACCATATCCTTCTGCTCTTCTGGTCCTCTTTCTTTTCTTCCTTCGTCCTTGCTGAGGTTACCCGAGACCGACCAGGAGAAACTTACAGTCCCATTTCTCTCTTTCTTTTCGTCCCTCGCGTAACTTCCCACATTCTTCGTCATACTTTCCGGGAGATAAACAAATCGTTCGTCTTGTTCTTTTAACGAGGAACGCTTCCACCGGTAATAAGTGTCCGCGGTCGAATTTCTTTGCGAGGAATTTGCGCCTGATGCCAGCTAATTACTTCTCCGAGGACCATTCGATTTATAATACCAAGTGATTTTATTACAGTCTTTATTTTCGAGTACCCAGTAAACATCAATCGACCCTTAGTTTTGAGGAGACTGACATATAAATTCGAACACTTGTGTCTGCGATAGGGGGTATGAGAAACGTGTAACGGTGTTGGTGACGATTTAAAAATGGCACCGTTCCTCTCGAACGTTACGCAGACGCGGTGACGCGATTCCAACGGAATCCTTAACTAGTTTTCCCGGGCGATGGCACTTTATCGAACTGGCGTCGCGATAAATTCATTTGTATCTTCCCGATGTATCCCTCGGCCGTGGAACGTGAAACATAATGCCCGCGGGCAAATTGAATTCCTCGCGAACCGTCCGCACAGGGATTTTTCCGCGACGATAACTCACTAACGATCGCGGGACGGCAATTTCGTTTTAATCTCTGACTGGACATCTAACTGCGCGTCGCGTGACGAAAAACGCAACGCGATTTCCGAGCGTAACGGCTGGCTGTCCCGCGAAACTCGACTCACCGTGGGTAGTTTAAGAAGTCAGTCTTTAGCTCGAAAGGAAAGGAATTGCATAAAAATGCATCGACGAGGATCGATCGATTATATAAACGTGGTACACATCGTGCTTATGTTTCTCTTTAAAACACAATAGTTTTTAACATTTTCGGAATTCCTTGGTTGGGTCTTTCCTACTCTGTTTCACCAATTTTCAGTAAATGAATTGCATTACTCCTTTCATAATATCATTTTTAACTATTTAAAATTGTTCAGGATCAAGAAATTTTAAACCGAGTCCACAAGTTTGAAAAGGTAAAGAACCACTGGATTGGGATGTTCACACGAGTGCGTCATCGTTGTTGTTTTGTTTCATAGTTTCCGACAGCGCGTTAGGGCAGGAAACACGTGACCTGGTTGGCGATTGTTGGTAACACGCTCCACATTAGAGATTAATACGCGGTTTGCAACCTCGTGCAAAATTGTGTACATGTTCGCTGCTGTTACGTTCAAAGTCACTGTCCTTCTTCGTCGACTGTTCTATTGCCGATCGAGCACGCCTTCTCGAGTGACAAAGCGCGTATTAACCGCGGCGCAATAACGCGGTACGCGCGAAAGCCGCGGCGGAAATCACCGATTATCGTCGGCTGACTCAGCCGCATTGCAATGCACGCGTGCACGTTACGCTTATCCGGAATTAAGCAACCGCGAGAAGAAGGCGAAACCGCTGCGTCAGAGACGAGGCACGCGAGTGGAAAGACAGATCGACGATAATATCAATACGTTTCTGATTTCTATTGTGACTATTGGAATGTCGCTATGGATCGTGTAGGTACTGTGTCTCAGCGAGAAGTTGGTCAGTGGGACGGTACTTGGATTGCTCCGCCCACCCCCACTTTCGTCGTTTCGAACAATAGGGGGACAGTGGGCTGGCCAAACTTTAGAGTGGGAAGATCTGAGCACCAATCAGATCCGCATTCCTTTTGCTAGCCAACTTCTCGCGGGTGCACAGTACGAAGTTTCAGTGACTGGAAGATTCGTAAATTGTATGTATGATTTAATACTGGAACTACCGAAGTGGTCACAATGACACGTTTGTAATTTCTGATAAAAATTGTACAAAATTTACTCGACTGCATTTTGTTCAACATTTGTATATTCTAAAGATTCTAAAATCGTTCAGAAATCAAAGTATATATGTACATAGCTCTTTTGCAAATCACATGAATTTCGTATGGTAGCTCGACTTAAAAATAGCGAAGGTTGATTTGTCAATAACATTACGCCTGTTAACGTATTCACTAGGCAATGGTCCATCTATTTTTTTACATCTTTTTAGTGAGTTTAACATCTGGTCCTTATGTATTTCTTTTTCCTTAGTTTTAAATTTCCTTCTTCACGTTTTCATAGAACTCTATGGTTAGTCTTATACACGAAAATTTACTCGACTGAATTTTGAAAATTTACTGTACTTTTCTATAAAAGAATGAATATGCACTTATTTCCATTACATTGTACATTTCTTCGACTACCTATCGTTTTCATTTCTTTGGTACAAATAAATGCATGATAATTCCGGTAGTTCTAGTGTTAATAACAGCTTATCGTTGAATCTTGCCCTTTACACAAGAAACTCCTGGTTTCTGCATTAGAGATATTTGTGACAGAGTTTACCCTCGTTATTATTTGTTTTTTTTTTTAACTTGAACAACCATCAATTTTAGTTGTGCAATTAATCGTTTATAGTGCATGCATATTTAAATTTGCTCAACACTGCTTTTAAAAATGTTTTCGGTTAAAACTCAGCCCTGAAAAGATCAAGAACCCATTTAAGCGACCCATTCGAGTTCCGGTCAGTTTGGAGAACGACCCCTCAGCGCAAAATCGGGCGATTCCGATCTCATTTTAAGAGAAGCGACTACCGTTTACGTTTCTTCGGCTGGAGCGACCATCGACTCGAGTGGAAGTTAGCCGCGCAATTAAAAACCCATTCTCGCGACCCATTTGTGACCAGTTCCGGGAGCAAAGTTTCATCCAAATCTCTCCGCGTGGAACGTAGCGGTCGCGATTCGATCCTAAGCAGCGCGGTACTTCGTGACGATGCTTTTAAAAAGAACTCTCTTAGTATCCGTTCGAAAACTATTCTATCTAGGAAGGATATTCCCAAGCTCTTATCTTTCTTCCGTCTGACCGTAACTGTAACGATGTTGAAAGCAGCGTCCATTTCCTCGTTTCGCAACAGACCTAGAAGAGCCGAAGGAACTGGCTGCCCTGGGACCGTCTAAACACCGAGAGCCAACCGTATCCCACAAAGATCGCTAATCTATAATAACTCCTGGTTGATCACGAGAAACTCTCTCGTTTCCTCATTTCTCAATCTTCCTGCGTCATCGTTCGTTCAACGAGGCGTATCGTTACGCTGATTTGCATACCCAACGAGACCCATGGCTACGATACTCGACATCACAGACCAGAATCACCCCCTCCCTCCCGTCGATCGTCCACTATCCTCTTCGATGGTGCATGTTCAAAGATCGGGCGCGAAAGGGTCGGCCAATGGAAACGCTCCTTCACCTAGCGCCCGCATTGCAGGCTAGCCAAAGGACGATTTACGAATCGTCGTTGATGCGGGATCACCCTCCCTCTCTATCTGCTCGCTGTTGGCCCTCTCTATCGATCCGCGCCGGGGAGGATTTAGGGACGCTTCGTTAAACCGCGGCGCAAAAAACTTCGGCCACCGATTGAGCCAACAGTTCTGGAACCCTCTTGAACGGGAGGAGAGGCATTTCTCTGGCTCCCCTCCTGCAGCTGGTCCTCCTTCGTTCAAGGAAGAATCCCCCGGGTGGATCTCGACGATGGCTTTTGGATAGCCGCCCAATCGCCGCCACATATTCCTATCGGCATCCAGCCTTCTCTGTCGCTACTCATTCCATTATCCTTTCCACCTACCCCTGCCCCCCTCCCCCCTATTTCCGTTATCCTGGTCTGGATCGTACGGCCGCCGTTATCCAGGCGCTTTGCTTTCGGGATTTATACGCTCGCCCGCGGACCGAAAAACGCAAACACCTTCGGTGTTATTACCTTTATTAAATCGGACGGGCCGCGAGGGGCTGGGGGGGGGGCGACGAGAGCAGGCCGTCGACCGCGAAATCTTCGCGCGAAGTTTTATGGTCGAAACGGGAGGCGTGGTTGGAACCGATCCAGCGGCCCATGGTTCAACCCAGATGCGGAACCGCGCGTGCAGACGCGGCCCGTTCCGTGTCGAAGCTTCATGATGCATTCCAAGCTTCATTAATCCGGATAATTCACCGTCCCTGGAACTTACAGCGACGATCGTTCGGGACGCCGTTCGGGGCAGCTGCCCGGACACGGATTACGCCGATAGATACAGACTACTTCGCTGCTAATTTATTAATATCGACTGGGTCAAACGAGCGCATTGATTTTATGGCTGGATGGAAACAAGGAGCAGCACGGCCAAACTGGGTTATAAGGATCGAGGGATGAAGTTTTCTTTCTTGTAACCATCACTTGGTTACTCACAGGGATGAGATATACTACTTTTAAAATTTTCAGTAACTTGATGAAAATCTAAATCGTATCGATATGTCACAATACCACAAAAGGAGTTCAATTAACACTTTGACTGCCATTTCATCCGTATATGGGTGACAAGACTTTCCCTCTATGGAACTGTAATAAAACAATTCATTTTGAAATTGAAATTGAAGTGTTAAATAAGTTTGAATAGGTCGAAGTTTAGCGAGGTTACAAAAAGTAGACGTCTCATTGTGGAGTTTCTCAATTTTTCAAATATTCCAGATATTTGTCAGATTCATTGGCAGCTGCCTCGTGCGCGAAGTATTTCGACACCAGCAATGGATATTGAATAAATAAATGTTTTCGAACGGCCCCAAAAATAAAAATCCAGCGGATTCGAATCTAGAGTACGAGCATGCCAAGAAATTCGTTCAACGAAACCTGTCTGTTTGCAGGAAATCGTTCGTTCATTCGAATTATTTGGCTATTCGACCGGAATGTGGCGTTGCCCTGTCACGCATAAAAGCTAAATACGAGGTGCAACATCAAGTGGGATTTATTCCAATTGTGCAATCGATTTCTTAAGAAATTGATACGAGTTAGGCCTGTTAATCCTTCGGTTTCCAAATCGAGTTCATGATTAAAGCATTACAGAAACACAGAAACATCTGTAATTTTTAAAACGAGATCAGGTATAATATCTTCGTTGTTTTCGTTTGTACAAAATTGGTTTCTTTAATATTTTAGAAATACGTTGTTAACCCCCCGCAAGTTTAAACTAATAATTCATTATTTGAAAATTTACGTAATATTCTATTAGTTCGTTATTTGTTAAATGCTCTAAAGGAAAGTTGATGTCCATTTACCAATTTGATAAAAATCAACATCAAGTGAAATAATTCTTCAGAAGAAAATGTCAACAGAGTCTCCAAATGTCTTATCGCTCAGTCTCTCTGCGTTTACGTGTAAATATTCCCTCAGGCAGATATTCGCGGAAGTAGCGTCAAACGGAGCTGCGCTTCCGCGTTCGTGCCGCGTAATATTTACTTATTGCTCGCGAGTTCCGAGCTATCCGTGATTACAACGCGAGAAATTAAATGTAGGACGCGCTATCGTTTTCTTCGCCGGGCGTACAACAGAATTTGCCTGCAAAGTTTCTACGGTATCTACCAACCGCGTCGCAGTATCACGCTTCAATTACTTTCGTCTACACAGCGTACAATCCCAAATTAATCTCGCCGCCTCATCGACGTTCCTCCATAAATTATAAACCGACATTGAGTTTAAGTACAGGTGCCGATAATGGGGGAACAAAGTCGCACGCGTCTCCGTTGCGCTACGGGACCAATAAATCCTGTCGTGTGTCTTCCCTTAATTAAAAAATAACGGTTTAATTAAAACGAACGATCGTGAAAAGGCGCGCTTTCGAGACGGCGCCGGTCGCGGGCAACGCTACGGATGATTTTCCTTCGGCTCGCGATTTACATTTTTCTTGGAAGCGTCGCGCGGTAAATAGTTAATATTCCGCATCGGCGGCCACCATCGCGGGACCAGCTGGAATTTTAATTCGGCCGGCGGCCATTTCCATCAGGGTTACGTCGCGCCTTGCTTGCGGATATTAATTTCTTCGTCGTTATCCCCGCGGAACACGATCTCGTAATGTAATCAGTTCGCAACGTGTTTCTCGCCTTCTCCCCCTGTTCGTGCCGGGCTGCCAGACTCGGCCGCAAACCAGTCACTCACCCCCAACCCTCGGCGATAGATTAATTATGTATTAAGCCTTTTCTGAGGCCCTGGAATTATGCGTGTCGTGCATATCGCGTGGCACGCCAAATGTCGTGTGTTTTCGCCGTGATACCCGACCACGGAAAGTCGAAAGGACCGGGCATGATTTTTCTTCCACTAACCCTGGCAGGGGGTTAAGAGCAATTAATATGAACGACGTGAATTGAAACGGAGAAGACAGTTTCAAAACAACCTGTTCGAATAATAGACTTAAACTGGTGGAATTTATCTCACCACACACAAAGTAAACAATAGTGTTTGAAAACATTCTGCATTTGGCGAAGAGTATACTCGTCGATTTAATATTTTAATGGTTGTTTGATGCTTTTTCACGTAGAAACATAACGTTTGTAGACGAGACAATATTTTTATTTCTGTATGTCAATAATTTTATTTTATTAAATTGTTAAACATACTGTTTTTATATGGAAAGAACCTTTGAAAAAACTGAGCGATAAAAATAAATAAATTCATTATTGTACGCATATTTTACATCGATATTATTTTCGAGAGCACGTATGCAAAGATAAAGTTTACTTACTAGAAGAACCAACTGAAAATTACAACTTCTTTCGCCAAGCGTATCGAGTCAAAAGTATGACTTTCCAGAAAATTAGGAGCAACGATCAGGGAAAACTCGTACGAAATCTCTGGAGCAGCGAACGAACGGTGTCGCGCAAACGTTTGTCGCTAAATGTTTTCGTATCGTTCTTGTAGTAAATGAAATTCAATGCAAAGAGACTTTCCCGTCTGTGGAATCACTCCGTGCCTGTGAAAAGGGAATAAGTGAGAAACTGTCGTGAGATGATGCAAGAAAATTAACCGAGCCCCGGTGCAATGGCGAGGACGGAACGGAGAGATCAAACAGGGACTAAATGAAAACGAAAGTTGAAGGGAGAACACAAGAGCCAAAGGAACAGGAGCAACGGTATAAGGGAATGAGAGAAAATACGGAACGGCGATAGAGGGGAGGGAGAAGCGTTTTACAGAGGTGTACAGTTACGGCCTTAAACTAGCAGTTAATTAGAACCGGTCGGTTCCGCGGAATTGGATTTTACGTTCAGTTATTTTACATCGTTGCCCGCGACCGTGACGCGAGAGGGGGCGAAACGCATGTGAATTCGCCAGATGATTACCATTGATATCGGATAATAAGCTTAGTTAAAACTGCTGGGCTGCGTTAGTCCGCTGGTGATAAAAGCACGCGCACGGACACGTCGAAATACCGCCGTTCCCGGTTTCACCTTCATCCCTTTTATCGACTTTCCGTTCACCGTCGCGCGTTTCTCTCTTTCGCGCGATTTTACGCCCACGCGTTTTTCCTGCCTTCTATTTTCGCTGCCCGGCTCCCGCCATCTCCAGCGACGTTCTATTCCGAAAAACCTGTACGCGTACGCGCGGTCTGTATACAGGGTGGTGTTACTGAAATGGACACGATTCTACCTTAAAAAGTACACCGTAAACGTGGGATAAATTTTACTCCTCCGGGGGCTCCGTTCAGGAGAAAATTGATCTTGAAACTTGCTGAAACAGACGACTTAGCTAACTCTTGTCATAGTCACATTCACTGTCATCTTTATTTTCCATGTCTAGTCGAGCACTTGCGAGAGAGGGACAGGTCGAGCGTAGCCCTCTGGTGACGAGTTCGAGAAGCGTCACCACAGCAGTAATTTCTAAGCAGTAATTCTAATTGTTTCACAGAAGCAATTTAAGTATGAAGCGTCAGCATGCCAATCAATATATCAACAAATTTAAGTGTATATGTCAATTACACACAATATAAAATATGTTGAATCTTCTACACAATAAATGTTATAACGAATAGAAAAGTATTCGTAATCGTCTCCATTAATTTGTTCCGTGCTTCTCGATTAATTTTGGACCTCTGATCGTTGATTTCTGGATCGCGTTGATCATCGCGGGACACCCTGTATATCCCGGGACGTTTCCAGCGACTCATGACTACGTATTTCGAATTAGCCAGTCGCGTTTTCGAGGGCCGTTACCGACACTCCCTTATTTTTCGCTTATTTTTCGCGTCGCGCTCAGGTCCCCGATGTAATTTCGCCCCGTGTCACGCTTTTGATACGACTTTATACGTCACGGCATGTGCAAGGTTCGCTGCAGCAATTCTATTACGCCCGTCGGAACAACCGGGCAAATAATCGTACGTTCCGTGGCCCCGTGCTCCTTTTAATTCCGACGATTAGATCCGGAGCTATTTTTTAGCTCGATTCATCCGTCGGATGGCTATATGCTCTGTAACACGTTACGTCGTGATTTCTCTTCTCCGGTTTCCCGTTCCCTCGAGTCCCTTTTCCGTCCTTCCGGGGTTCATCGTTGTACGTCACGAGGATGTAACTGCTGTTTACATTGGGACGAAATACCTCCACCCAGCTCGCGTTGCCTCTACCTTTGGCCCCAACGCCGTTTGAATTAGGTCGTTCGTGAACAGCTACTCGTAATAAAGTGGATGGAACTTCTGTTTACTTCGAATTAACAAGAACGAGTTCCAGTTTATGAACCCATCGTCAAATTGACAAATTAAAGCTTTGCGTTGCACTGGGCTATAGAGAATACCAATTTATATTATAATTACGCGTATGAAACAACTCTAGAATTTAGGAACCTGCACTTCGTAGTTAATTTTCTTTAGAAAGTAGACACGCTTTCATGAAGCTAAATATGTTGTGTATTAATATATTAGTCGATTGAGAAATTAAAAATAAGAAAATAAACACTTAAATATTACATCATTGTCACTAGTAAGAAACTAGTCTAGTATCGTTGAGTCGATACCAATATTATTAGAGCAGTTATAATATATATGGTCATCGCATCTTTGTCTGATAACACCTGTTAAAAAATACAAGAATCAACGAAACTTTGTCGAATAATAGTCTATTTTGCAAGAATGTCTTCTGAAAAAATAGCTAATGTACACGCGATGTATTCCAATAGGGGTGTTCCACGTTTGATTAGGAATTAATAGGAGAAATCTTGGCGTTAATGTCTCAGTTGGTTTCCATCGGAGGACATTTCGCTAGAGCCGTCAGTCAGGTTTTCGTGGAAGCCGCTCGATTAATTTCGTGGGCAAGCGCGAAAAACAGCCGTGGAAACGTCCGCAGGCCGCGGTATCGCGGCCCTTGGGCCATTCGTTTCCGACCGAATTTATGGTTCCGTACGGTGGCGGGCGACAATGGTGTCGAGCCGGCTAACGAACGTTCCGTGGCTTAATTTAAAACCACCGGCGAGCAGGTCTCTTCCGTTCGATTACGGGGTGGACAAGTCTTTCCTGGAGAACGACTCTGGCCTCTCTATCTTTCTTTCCTTTTAGTTTTGCTCTTACACGTCACAACCCCCGTCCCCGCTGGCCCACCCCCGTTATCCGCGACGTTTATTTACTGGACTCGTGTTCTCGAGGTGACCGTACCGACCGTGTACATAAATCCAGCTGTGGGCCTTCGTTCTTGCTTCCTGACCAACCCTCTTTAACCCCTCCGTCTTCCTTTCCTCTATCTCTGTTTCGGTTTCCACAGGATTCCGCTTCCGTTTGTTGTCTTTGGTCGCGCGACGATAAGGGAATCACCTTCCTGATTTTTTGAAGATTTACTCTATTTCAATTGCGACCACGCAAAATTATTAAGAGCATCATGGTGAATTTCTTTATTCAATTTTTCAAGCCAAAACCTGTCAGAACCTTTGCCTCCACATTTTCACACCTGACTCTGGAGATTATCCCTTTTCTCGTATACTATATTTTATTTTTTTTATATTACATTGCACTTACTTTCGCTTCCATATTTATATATGTTAGTATTGTAGGATCAGGAAAGTGATAACAAATATGAACAAATTAAACGGAATATAACTACACCAAACTTTAACGCTTTAAACTAAACTGGCATTAATGTTACACGCCGGTATTTTTAAATGTATGTCTTTGCGTTTCGTCCTTCGCCATTCGACTGACTATCGATATTTATCAGCGCTTGGCCCGTTGCGATGATAAACATCTCGTCAACGCACCTTTGCTTCGCGACGAGCTTCGGCCCGGTCAAGCCACGTACACAGGTACTCGCCGATGCACCCTGCTTTTCCCCTTTCTACACTCCCCTCCCTACACTCGGCCATCCTGTTCTAGCATCTGTCCTCAGATGCTGCGTCTTCAGGATCACTTTCTTCGCTGCTCATGTCGTGGTCTGCTTGGGCCCACGGTTTCATGTAGTCTGCTACAGTAGTTGTCTGTTTCGGCCCTTCTTGATCCCCAATCTTCGCGACCACATATCGGTTATTTCGCAACGTTTTTATAATTCGGTAGGGACCTAGATATTTCGCTGCTAACTTCATACCAGGTCCCGTTTGCGTTCGCTTGATCGCTACTAATTCGTTATCATGATAGGTCCGTGCTTCCTTTCTCTTTTTGTTGTATGTCTTCTGATTTTCCCTTTGAACCTTCGCGATATTTTCCCTGGCCTCCATTCTTTCTTCATCCCGTTTCTCCTCAAACATCGCCGCCCATTCCTGTTCTGACATCTCTCTGATTGGCGCATCGTCTCTTGTCCGCATCCGTGTTCCAAAGAACAATTGAAACGGTGTTGTATTTATACTTCGGTGATGTGTTGCGTTGATATATTTCTGCACCGCCTCTAAATACCTGTACCACTCCTCCGGTTTAGGTGCGGCTAATTTTGTAAGTATTGGGATGAGTGTTTCATTGACCCGCTCCACTTGTCCGTTGCCTCGTGGAACTCCGGTCGCGATAAGCAGATGTTCAATCTTTTCCCTCGCACAATACTCCCTAAACTCTCCGGATGTGAACGCAGTACCTCTGTCAGAGATAATACGCCGTGGATTTCCAAACGTAGTTGCTTGTTTTTCGAGGTGTCGCACTACCTCGCTGGTGTTTGTCGTTTTCGTTGTATAGAGCCAGACGAATTTGGTGAACGCATCAACGATGACCAGGATGTGATGATAACTTTTTTTCGTTGATGCCAGAGGTCCTAGGTGATCGACGTGGAATGTGTCGAGCGGAGCCTCTCCCTTATTTATTGGTGTAAGGAAGCCGTCCTGTTTTCCTGTCTTCCTTTCTGCCAATATACAATCGATACAATTCCTTACTGTTTTTCCGATCCTGGGTCTCATGTCTTGGAACCAGTAGTCTCTCTTCAACGCTGTTTCCGTCTTAGCCACCGAGAAGTGTCCTTTCTCATGCATTCGCCGTATAAATTGTGACTGCAAACTTCTAGGGAGGACCACACGAATGTCATCATCTACTACCTTGAAAAGCACCCCACCTCTTACCAGATAACCGTCTATCTTCCCCGCTTCGGCCAACTCCAAAATTCTCCGCACTTTTTCGTCCTCTTGCTGCGCTCTCCGTATTCTTTCCGTCATGCCCCTCTCGTCCTCACTAATGATTAGGCATGTTGGCAAAGGGTGCCTGCTCAGTGCATCGACGTGTGCCATTCGGTTGCCGGACCGATGCTCGATAACATAATCAAACTCTTCCAATGATAACGCCCATCGCGCCACACGCATACACAAATCACGTTTGCTCATTGTTAACGAAAACGCTTTACAGTCCGTTACAATCTTAAAACTAATCCCTAATAAATAAACTCGGAACTTTTTGAGCGACCGTACAACCGCAAGGACTTCCAGTTCATAACTTCAGTATTTCGCCTCCGCTTGCGTTGTTTTCCCGCTCGCAAAATGCACCGGATGCATCTCCCCGTCGTCGTCGCTACGCTGTAACAAAACCGCTTCAAAACCGAACATTGACGCATCGGTATGCAATTCGGTTTGCGCTCCTGCTTTGTATAATTTAAGCACAGGCTGTCTACATAAACTGGCCTTTAGCTCCTCGAATGCTTCTGTTTCCCCGGAACCGAATGTAAATTTTACGTTCATCCGCAGCAAATTCGTCAACGGCCTTGCGATTAACGAATATCCTTGTATAAACTTGCGGAAATACCCGGTTAAACCTAGGAAACTTTGTACTTGCTTGACGCTCGTCGGCTTCGGGAATCTTTGAACGGCAACCAATTTACTTTCAGACGGACGAACACTGCCGTTTTCAATAACGTGACCGAGAAATTCAACTTTTGTTTGTAATATTTTACATTTTTTCCAATTAATTTCTAATCCGGCGTTCCTCGCCACCATTAATACCGTTCCGAGATTCCGAATTCCGCTTATAACATCACCCGTCGGTACAATCAAATCGTCCACGTACACTAACACAATTCGTCTATTGATGAGTTCTCTAAAAACCGCGTGAATAAATTTCATAAAAACAGCAGGTGAATTACACAACCCAAACGGTACACGCAGAAATTCATACTGTCCGTCAGGTACAATAAATGATGTGAATTTACGACTATCTTCGCTTACCGCCACGTGAAAGAAACCGTTCCGCAGATCGAGCGTACTGTACACTTTAGTGCCCTGCAATGCATCCAATTGGTCCTCCACGAGCGGCAAAGGGTACCGATCTTTCACAATTTTTTCGTTTATTTTTCGGTAATCGACACACAAGCGCGCTGAGTCGTCTTTTTTCTTTACCATAACGATGGGGCTTGCGTATTCAGAGAGCGATGGCTGTACAATACCGTCTCGCAACCACTCGCTAATCTGCACATTAACCTTTTCTCTCTCTATCGGAGCTAAACGCCGCGCTCTCTGATAAAACAGGCTCATCATCCTTCAATATGAGACGCATTTTTACATCCACCTCACATGTCTTTTTGGGGACGTAACCGTCGATCATTGCCCGGACCCTTCGCCTGATCGTGTCGTCCTTAAGATGTGACAAATCTACACCAGACCCATTTTCGTCGCATTCAATATGGAATATTTCTGGCACGCCCTCAGTATCGACGGAGTCCTGCTTCGCTTTTCCAATTGTGACTACGCCTTGCCTTACTGTAAGATTCACCGAATTTAAAAAGTCCGTTCCTATAAGTAAATCATATTTTAACAGTGAGTCCGATACTACATTTATTCCAACAGAGTAAGGGTTGCCGTCGACATGGAGATTCGCTATGAATTTGCCTAACGTCCTATTTACATCTGTTCCGACACCTCGAAACACTATTTCACCCGCTTCCAACCCCGGTGCTCCCATTTTAATGTAACATTCTGCTCGCATGAGTGTTATGTCGCTACCCGTATCGATAAGCGCTATTATATCTAAACCATTCAGCCTTACCGCCTTGCATATTTTTTCTACCGGGGCCTGCTCCACCAGGTTGGCAGTTTTGCTCACTTCACCATAGCGCTTCGAGCATGCTGTGGAAATGTGTCCGTAAACCCCGCAGCTGTAGCACTTCATACCTCGGTCTTTGGTCGGACACATTCTGCTGAGATGACCCATCGCTCCGCAGTTGTAACACCTCGTTGCTTCTTCCCTGGGTGTCCCTGCATTGACCTGCTGAATCCGCTCCCACTGGTGGTTTAAGCTGAGTCCCTCTGACGTTGTTCCCATACGCAACCGTTGGCAATACTAATCGTTCAAATGCTCGCAATAACGCTTCCGGCGTACTGAAACAGTGCATCCTCGCCTGGTTTCGTAATATCTGGTCCGGTATACCTTCTACTAGATAATCGACTAGCTCTATCTGGTTTTCGATCGGGATGCGATTTGCCTTTATCACCTTATCGTGGTAATAGTTCTCGAAAGGCTCACCTCGTTTCCAAGTGCGCTCTTGGAAACGTTGACGCGCGACAATGGTGCTGGGTATGTGATGAAACATATTTTCGAATTCCACTAATAAGGCGTCAACGCTCATTTCGATGAACCGAGGATGGGAGTGCATCCATTCACGAGCTTTCCCCTGAAGCCTCATTCCTATCAAAATTTTCGCCTCGTCGTCGTTCAAGCGGTAGGTCGCTTGCAGTATCCGTACCTGTTTCGACCAGCTCGGGAAATCCTCTGACGTGCCGTCGAAGTAGCCAAGCAATTCAGCAATGGTCTTGACGCCTATTCGTGAATTTTGTGGTGCGGACCGCTCTGCTCCAGACGGCCCTGACTGCAGCATACATCGAACTAGAGCTAGTTCGCGTTGTGCGAGTTCAAGCTCTCTCTCTATCAGGGCCTTTTCCCGTCGAAGTAGGTCCATTTCCCGATGTTGTTGTACCATTTCCTCGGTTACTGTCGTAACCGGCACGTTCATTTCCCCATGTGCGCCTTCCTCCTCCGCAGAAACGGCTGAAGACACCATCCCTTCGCGAATTCACTCCGTCTTCGTCAGCACTCATCCATACCCCCGAAGGGTCAAATTCGTGCAGCCGCGCCAGTAGCTCGGATTTTGCGCCGGTTGTACCTAAATTACGGGCTCTTAAGAGTTCCTTTAGGTCGGTCACCGTGTAATTGATCGCGTCCTTGCCTCTAGGCATTTTTTCCTCTATTTATCACCGCACCGTCACTGACACCTCGCACACAATTTCTATTGTCACCTTACTTCCCGATCCGCGTTTCTCTGTATCCCGGCTGAGCCCCCAATTTTGTAGGATCAGGAAAGTGATAACAAATATGAACAAATTAAACGGAATATAACTAAACCAAACTTTAACGCTTTAAACTAAACTGCCATTAATGTTACACGCCGGTATTTTTAAATGTACGTCTTTGCGTTTCGTCCTTCGCCATTCGTCTGACTATCGATATTTATCAGCGCTTGGCCCGTTGCGATGATAAACATCTCGTCAACGCACCTTTGCTCCGCGACGAGCTTCGGCCCGGTCAAGCCACGTACACAGGTACTCGCCGATGCACCCTGCTTCTCCCCTTTCTACACTCCCCTCCCTACAGTATTTTACAAACACGTCTACTTTCTATTACAATTTTTTTATCACTCTTGTACATTACGCGTTCTTGTTATTTTTTCTCTAAAATTTATATATTTGCAAAATGTGTGAAAACTCTCTCTTACAAATATGATAATTTTACGTGTGAAAGTTAATTAAAAATATGAAATAAAATTGTTTTATAGGATGCTTTGTTTCCCGAGAAAATTAATTTTAAAGTGCTGCAGCCTTTCAAACGTGTCTGACCATTGCTCGTTATTTCCACTTAAATTGTCATACTTAAGCATCGATTCTGTTGTGATGTTATCTGTTCTTCGTTGAAATCACTTGAAACGAGAGATAACTTGCCAATATTAATGCGTATGGACGCCTGACGTAAGTAGAAATAACTTAAGTAGAAATACCGAGTAATGGTCAGACTCGGAAGAAACTACTTGTTAGCGTATTTTCCATTTCATTTGCCCCCGTAAAATGATCACTGCTTTCATCAGTTATTCACCACTTTGGATAATAACTGTTCAAGTAACTTCCATGTATCTTTTATTTTGTATCGAGCGATAGCGAGTATCGAGTGGGCGTTCGAAAGAGAGGAGCACGGTTGAAATCCATCGTGCCTTATGAAGTCGAGATTGATGCGTTCCGTGACTCTTCCGGTATATTGAAAGGGGTGAAGAGTAGGTCGAGTCAGTGGGAAATCGATCGAGAGCTTACGTGCACAAAGGAAACGTATGGGTCTTGAAACTTTAAGCACGTCCCGTGAAAAAGTATTGCGTATGTGACTTTTGGCCTTCTTTCTTGTCGGTGACACGTTGTGCGAGGAATTCGCCCGTTTCATGATTCTCGTTTCTTCTTGGTCGCATTAATGTTGAATTCGTTCAACAATAGGACTTGTAACTTGTTTCAATTTAAGAACGAACGTACAACGACCGCCACAAAGCGGAAATCGTTGCGCTTCCTGTGCCTTCTTTCGCATTAATTATCCTTTGTCGAGTATCCTTGCCCCGTCATCTTCAAAGTTTACGGCGATCCCGCTGCGGTTGCAATTAATATCACCGGAATGTCAGCCTCTCTGAAAGCTCGTGACGAAAACACAGGAAAAATGCATTTTGCGTTTGAAACTCGCGTAGACGTACTACTTACCTGTTGGCGTACCCCATTTTAATTATACAACGTAAGCAACGACGACGATAAAGGACGTTTCGCGAAAGAATTGTTTTCACGTTGGCTATTAAGAAACGAAAGGATTTTCCATTATACCCATCTCGGTTTGTAATGTACCTGATTCAGAGGATTTCAAACCTCCACACATTTTTCCTTTCATTGTGTGGCTGAATGGTGTGTCACGGTACGTAAACATTTTCATCTGAAATTATGAGAGAATGTTTTGACCAGTGACATGGATATTATTCGAGATTGTCAATTCTTTGTGGACACATAGTAACTAGGAATGAAAGGAATTTTCTGTCATTTTATTTTCTAACTGCTGGAATACTTCTCCTGGACTTCACCAAAGTAAAGGTAACAAGTAGTACGAAGTAATATAATACTCTACAAATAGTGAAATTATTGTTGAACTTTCTTTATTTATAGTAAAATATACAGTGGGTTCTCGCGTATACAGTAATATATAAAATTTGACTCGACACACACATACACAAAACACTCACTCATTCGGGTATCATTGCCCTTCAACAATCATATATATTACGAACTTAAAAATTAGGGAGTATGATGTTTGGAGAGACAAGTATTTCCAGGTAATCGAAGAGTTAAATGTTATGGAAGAAAGAATTATTATTTTTTAGAAAAATTTTCTTCCATGACTCTT
This sequence comes from Colletes gigas, assembly GCF_013123115.1. Taxonomy (NCBI): domain Eukaryota; kingdom Metazoa; phylum Arthropoda; class Insecta; order Hymenoptera; family Colletidae; genus Colletes; species Colletes gigas. The sequence goes on along the minus strand of NW_025106653.1, from coordinate 1,831,575 downwards.
AGTGGTCCCATTTTCGAGGGGGACTTGTAGCTTCATTAGCTTCACGATATATATACAGTGTGTATCTGTATTAGAGATAGTTTGGTCAGATGATAAATTTTTCGACATATTCAAAAAAATAAGTATATTATAACGCAAGCGTGCATCAATATCCACAGCCTAATGTTATTACGCGTGCATTTGAAGTTTCCTTCCGTCTATTACACCGTCCGTTGTAAAAGAAATCCAATCTGCACTTTCGACCACACATTCTCGCCAGAAATTTTCTGAAGCAGCTCCGCGGGGCAAAGCGACCAGAAACGAAAATTCTCCTTTGTACGGCTCGGGGCTAAAATTAACTTCCAGAGTCGCCGCAATTCGCCAAACGTACGCTCCAACGCGAAGCGTCGTCACCTTAGATACACGGAGCATTGTCGGTTCGTTCCATATACAGTGTTTGGCCACCCATGGGGAAAATTTTAATGCTAGATTCTAGAGACCAAAATAAGACGAAAGTCAAGAATACCAATTTGTTGATCGAGGCTTCGTTAAAAAGTTATTAACGTTCAAAGTTCCGCCTGTAGAACGGCAAGCATGAGAAACGCTACTTAGATTGCCGTCTCACAGACGGAACTTTAAACGTTAATAACTTTTTAACGAAGCCTCGATCAACAAATTGGTATCCTTGATTTTCGTCTTATTTTGGCCTCTAGAATCTCTCATTAAAATTTTTCCCATGGGTGACCGAACACCCTGTATATTTTTGTCTGCTTTTTGCACGGATGAACATCCTCTCGACCCGGTGCGAATTCCGGCAGGCACGCCTGCGAATTCTGAAAAGAAACAGGGCGATTCTGGCGCGATACGTGCTCGCTCGCGCTTGCAACCCTCGAAGCTCGATGCACACGCGAAAGCCGTGCGTGCTGCGTGACCGAGTGCGCGATTCGAGTGGACGTCATGGCCGCTTCTCTCTCCCTACGCGCATTAGCATTCGACGGACACGCATTGCCGCACGTATTTGCAGATATAACGCAAATAAACCTCGCGGAGCATGCCGCGCACATGTTCCGCTCCCGTAATATTCGTGGGCTCGACGAGGGTATTGTCCCTACGCTCCTGCTTCCACCTAACCGTCCAACCCTCGTGCTCCATATTCCCGGTGTCCGTATTTTATTTGCGATTGTTTCCCATGGTCGTTCTACTTACTTTCTTGCTCCCCTTCCGGGGGTCTCGTGTTCTCTCGCTCGTCCCCTCTTGTATTTCTGTTTCTCTTGTACACACCTTCCGTCGCTCGAATCCGCGGACTTGTGCGGCCCGTTACAGTCCCGGCGCTATTTACAAGCCATTCTTTGGATTTGCTTTCTTTACGGGGCCATTCCACGCCGGAATCGATCCACCATTTTCTACCTCGACGTCGGAGGATTTTTATGATATTGGGGATACGCGAATACCGTGATAATAATCGTACGAGTGAGTATTTGCTACGATGTGGGGTTTAATCTTCTTAATAGAATTACGTCGTAGAAAAGATGTTGAAGAAAATGGTACCTAATACGACAATTATTAATTGAAAGTTTTGTGGCGGCTTGTTGAGAGTTTCACTAATTTTTTTAAATACGGTACCATATTTTTTATTTTAACCAAATTTGTTGTCTATCCATAACTTCTTCGTGATTCTCTTACTTATTTATATGTTTCTTTCTTTTCATTTTTGCTGTACTTTATTGAACAGGACCAAAGTGATATTAGCTAGTACAATATATAGTGTTATTTCTATTTGACTCATTATGTGTATAAGTCGTATTATTATACTGCATTGATTAACACTTTCACTGCCACGTCACCCATATATGGTGACAGAATTTATCATTAGGATACTAGAACAATTAACTCTCAAGTTAAGACGTTGACAAAAATAAATTTGGATAGAATTTATGAATTTTAACAACGTTACAAAAATAAGTACTGAAACAAATTTTATGTTATGTAGCTTACAATGGTCTAAAATCAAAATTTTACTTTTGCAGAATATTACACAGTTTTGATCTGGCAGAACGTGTTAAGTCGATTTTCTGGAAAACTAACATCGAATGAAACGTGACGGAAATACTTCGAGTAAATTATTGATCCCAGAGCAGAAACATTTTTCAACAAATCCGAAGTTAAACCATCTTCTAAGATGCTATTTCGAATAAAAACGGCTAATATTCTACACCCTCTTCATCGTGGCCCACATTTTAAGCCTCGTTTCAATCCAGAAACCGTTGATCTCATTTGTATCGCAGCTTCGCGAGCCTGTCCCACATCTCGATGACCGGGAGCAGCCAACGCGTTAAAAACGATGGAAAGAATAGCGACGAAATCCGTGAAACAGATACGTCTGACAATTAACTCTCAACGCAGGTGTCGGGAGAACCATTCGGCTTAAAGATAGATCACTCTCACTGGTTGTTTCTACCTCTCGCGTTGTTCTATCCCCCCTGCCCTTATTCTTCCATTTCTCCCCGTATCTCTCGGTTCATTTACAACGCTGCATCCCCTTTCTCTCTTTTGTTTCGCGTTTCTCTGCCTCTCCTCTCCCCCGTTCTTCGCCGACGGTATTCCGGCGTTCCTCTTTTGGCTCGCTGGCAAACGGTGCATAGCTCCGGCGCGCACACACACGCTGCACACACGCTCGCCAGCAGCCCGAGAACTTACCAAACGGCATCTCTGTTGGCTCTTTTTTCGCCCTTACCGTTGCTCGTAGCACCGTTGCTAATTGCGAATATGCCCATTATCGTTATTTACAAACGCGAGCTCGCGCGGTCGCCTAGCATTCGCCCTCCGGGCATCTCGTTCCAGATTTCCACGGAATCGTCGAATCGTTCGATCTGGGGCTAGCCTCTCTCGTTCTCTCCTCGCCTAACCATCGCGTTTCGCTCCACGGTTTTTTTCCTCCAGTCCCTTTTTTTTTCTACCAGCCCGCGACACGGGAAGGGAAGAGTCGAAAAATCGCGGCTGAATTGGCGACCGAATATAGAAGCCGGAAGTTCTCCGCAATCTCGACTGCATTGTACGATACAGTGGCCGAGTGGATCGTTTGTAAGAATTCTTGCGAAGAAACGAACGACAGAGGGTGGCGCGAGGCGGGAGGGAGACTAGAGGACACGAGACGCGCGAAAGAATTTAAAATGCCTCGTTTCTTCCGTTATGAAAATTCTAGGCGGAGGTGGGGGAGAGGGATGGGAAAAATGCGCTCGTTAAATCGCCCCTTTGTGTCTTTGGAATCTTCCCGGAACGGCGACAGTAACGGGGCCCTTTTCTCCCGCGACGCGACCGCTTCCGAGATAAGGCGAAGCTTCACGAAATTACAGTTAGCGATGATTCTTAAAATTCAGACAAAAGACGCTCGTTCATTGTTACCCTCCCCGCGCCAACGTCCTTCCCACGGGCAGCCCGTGTTTATTGCGCCCAGATTAGAGACTTATCTCGAGTTTGTAAAATTCGCCGGTTTATCGTGACGCAGGTAGACAGCGGCAGAATAGAAACCCGAAAATTCCTGTTTAATTGCCTTACGCAAGCGTTCGACAGCCAGTTCACGCGCGGTATTCGCTGGGATCGGTTCGTGTGTTTCGATCTTCTGGAAGGACGGACCTTGTTTTGACCACGATTCGACTGTAAGAATGTTCTTTTGTGTTTTATTCATTCTCTTTGCTTATATTGCTAATGTGTTCTAGTGTATAAAATGTATTAGTTATTTATGTACGCGTTTCGTATATTTTTATGGACTTCTGAGACACATGTGTTATGTATGTGTGTATACAAGTGTTTCGAGCCTCTGGACGGATGGACCTTCTTCTGGCCACGATTCGACTGTGCGGAAGTTGTTTTGTATTTTATTCATTATCTTTGCTTATTTCCATAAGTTACGACGTGGATGATCAATAATAAAAATACTATAATAGTCGAAATATAAATACAAATATACGTATTATTAATGTGTTCTAATATACAAAATGTATCAGTTATTTATGTACGTATTTCGTATATTTTGATGGGATTTTGGGATACATGTGTTATGTGTGTGTGTGTATAGGCAGGTCCATTAACATTAAGACTACCGAAGTGGTTTAAATAACCCATTCGTAATTTCTAATAAGAATTGTCAAAAATTTACTCGACTGAATTTTTGCAAGTTTATAAATCATAAATTTCTTCAAGTATCTATCGGTTCAATTTCTTTGGTACAAATAAATACGCCATGAGTGTCGGTAGTTCTAGTGTCAACCCTTTGCACTCCGAATTATATTTCAATTTTGTTACCAGCAGCTCCCAATGCTTTTAAGTGTTTTATTTGAAATTTATGTTAACTAAAAAATGGGGCAATTTAAACAGAGGAACAAACAAATTCAATTAAATATCTGCTTTATTTACACTATTGTTGTATTTTGTAATTTTCAAGTGTACGATATCTCTTTGGTTTGGACTTGAAAAAATGTCGAGTGGGACAAAGGAGCTCCTGAGATAAAAACTGATGTGTCACACTCGACATAGGAGTGCAAAGGGTTAATAAATATAAATAAATTTTTGTCATTGCAACACATTTTCTGTATAACTAAACTGGCACAGCACAGTTATTGTTCAATATCTAATAATAACTGAATATCCACAACTATTTCGATATTTACGCAAAACTGACTCGTGAAATCAGTTGGAATTTTCGTTCATGGCAAACAAACCGATTCGTTCCCCGAAGAGCCAGAGAAAAGGTAACCTTCGATCCTTCGCCCCCGGGGCAATTCCATTTTGATTAAAATTTGTCGTGGCCAGTAATCGTTATTAAAGACGTCGCGTGGAATGGAAGAGACCCCGTCGAATCGACTGGGTTTTTAAGTGTCTTCCGATGCTGTCGGGATCGGCCTTGAATGAAATATTAAAGTGTTTTATGGAGCCGCCGTATTACCGCGAGAGTGGCGTAACTCCGAATATAAATCTCTCGGTGGCGTCGTCGTTTCCGCGGGGGCGGTAGCGAGAGGAAACCGACGGGTCCGATGATTAGAGCAGAGAGCAATGTTTGCCGCGCCGCTCCGCATAATGCCAGGAAGCAAACAACCCGCCCGGGTTGGACCGAATTCCAAAATGACTTCTTACTCGAGGCCAGCCCACCCTCTGTCCGCGTTCCTTCCGCCCTCCGCCGCCCCGTGGAGAGTGCATTTTCTTTTTCCTCCTTCCTTTATTTCGCTCACCCATCCCCCGCAACCGACGACACGGCCATTTATACCGGTGACGGGGAGGGGGGAGGGGGGGGGCAGACAGCGAGGCGGTGAGGCGGAATAAATCGCGGCTCCTTTACAAGTGCTGCCAACAGAATAGAAACATCGCCTTCGCCTATCAATTATTTGCCGTGCAATTTACGAGGGCCAGCGGCGGACGTCAGAACGAGGTTGGAACGGTGACCAGAAGGGCAAAGGAAGGGATTACACAGTGGCTAGCCTCGTGCACGTTGCAAATAAACTCACCGTCTCGGCAGGGAGATGGCATCTTTACTACGACCTTTTGCAACTTCCTGCCTGCCTGCCTGCCCGCCCCGACACCCCTTTACCCCCTGGCTCTCTCGCCCCTACGCGCGCGCCCGGGGGTAGCTTCTTGCTCGATTCGACGTGCACAGTCCAAATATTTCCATCCCCATATTTTAAAGATGAGCGCGCCGATTTATGGCCCGAGAGAGCCGAACGGTGCCGCGCTTCCGACTTCTCCGGGGACTCCTTCGGCTACAAATTGTTCTGTTTTTCCGCGCCGACTGCAACGCGGAACGTCGCGGGGCCAACGGTGCAGCCCCGAGGTCGAGTTTTAACGCGTTAACAACCGATCGGGGAGATCACCCCGTTTGGCAGTATATCGACGGATTGTTCCATTTTCTCTTTTGCAATTTAGTCACCGTTCCGTTGGAATCGATTACGGTTCGTTGAGTGCCTCTTCGAGTGTTGCAGAATATATTCTTTGGCGATTAAACCCTCGTAAGTTGTGTCGATATGTCACTATTAAGGGTTCACTATTTTTAAATCTAAGAAGTGTTTAGTCTAGGATCAGTCAAGCACGTATCGTTGGGTGAAGTATTTAGGTTTAAACCGAAATGCGTTCCCGGGTCTGCTGTAAAAGGGGTCCTCCGGATAGATGACCTCGTTTGTTTATAATATGTAGATAGGAATCGAGAGGTTTCGACTTCGACAGCAGAAAGTCACTCTGCATCGAACTCTGGTCGAGAGTAGTCACTTATGATTTTTACGCTTACGTTTTCATGTTCTTTTTTTCTTTTGTTAAAAGTTATAGTAATATTAAATAATATAGTTCATATAGTTAAGTTTAAAGTGTCCGAAAATTTGAGGCTGACCATATGCTTGTGACCAACCCTGACATCCTTACAAGTTCGTTGAGCGCCTCTTAGGGTATCGGAGAATATATTCTTTGGCAATTAAACCCTCGTAAGTTGCATCGATATGTCACTATTAAGGGTTTACGAAAAAGGTGACTCAAAAGAACAACCAATTTATAGATACAGTAATAATCCTAATTTGAATTAGAATTTACCTTAGAGCAAGAAATGTTTTAGATTGACTGTGTGTGTTCCTGGTTTTGTGCACTCCCTTTTGATTATGGTTTTAAATTTTAATATTGCACCTAAGGGTTTGCATTCTCGTCGTAACTCACCTGTCACTACCGTATTTTATAAATATTATCCGAGCTCTTCTCAAAGAGCTAATACCAAACTTCTCGAGGCTAAAATAATCGAGGAAAGCGCGGACCTAAGATCGTAGACCAAATTGTTATTACAGGAAAATTTACGGAAACTGTGAAAAGTTTACTTAGAATTACAGCACACTGCTCGAACCAGCTGCATAAAATGACTTTGTAATTAAGGTACATAGTATATTAAAAACTTCAACGCGTTTCTTAAGTTTGAGCGAGTATACATCGAATACATTAGATCCATCTCTGTTAGTTAATCCACAGATTAAGCTGTTAAATGGCACCATCGTTTTCCGTTATTAGTAACAATGTCATCCAAATATTCATTAAATTGGGTAATGTTTCGCGTAAATTTCAATTTGTAAACATAGCAAAGTAAAATATTTCAGTATGCCCTGTTTGTTAATTTCTCTTAACACTTTATCTCGAAGATAAGAAAATAATTTCAAACAATTGTCCATTAGCTTTCATCTCCACAATTATCAATATTCTTGAAAATGAAAATAGTTTACTTTTCAAAATATTTTCGCGTTCAAGACGAACTGTACAATTTTTATCGAGAAAGAAAAGCTCATCGCGCGAGTCTCGGACCAATTCCGCGGGCGTTCGACGTCGAAAAGTGCAGCAATCTGCCGCCATTTTCGACTAGACAGGCCGCTGGCCCGTCGGTGAAATTCGTTAATCGCACGGTTAAATTTTCGCCGTGGCTCGGCCGGTTTTGACGCGATAACGCGTTAATTATCGCCCGGTAATATTTCGCCGCAGCGTCGGCCCGTATTAATTTCAAAAAGGGGGCTCCTCCGTGAAAAGCGCCATTCAGCCTAATTACGGGCTGCGGGAGACAATACCTGTCGTTCTTTTCCACCACCCCCCCCCCCTCTCTACCTCTCACCCTCCCTGTCCTTCATTCTTTCACTTTTTTTTTTCACTCTCTTTCTTTCTCCGTCCCTGGAAAACCTTTTCTTCCCTCCTTCTTCCACCGACTCGCTCTCCGAGGTCTCGTTTCTGCCAGGAGGCTGGGAGTTTCATTTCTTGCTTACCGCCCGCCCTTTTGCGTATTTTCGCGATCGTGAAAACGGCACCCGGCCGACTCGGAATGTTTTTCCAGAGCGTAAAAACAGAAAGTAAGGATCTCTTAATTCGACATTCACCGTCGCGATTAAATCCCGCTGCCGCTTTTTTATCGTTCCCCATTAAAAATGTCGCTTCGCTGGCCCGCTCCGTCGTTTCGCCGATATTTCTGCGCCCACGACCTTCAATCCGATTATATTTTCCGGCGAAAACGCCGACGATAAATTGAACGTTCCCGCGAATATCGTCGAATACGATCGGTCGAGATTCAATGTGTCAAATTACGAGTCGTAACTCATCGACCTGCTCCAACAATTTAACGATAAATTCTTCGATTGCTAAAAATCATTACGACTACACGTGATTATTATTATAAAACGTGTACGAATCTTTCGACTCCTAAATCTCCAAATTGTACTACTCTTCCGTAACTTAATTTACATATTGTCGCTCGCTCGTATGAAATGATTTCATAAAAATTAGTTGCACAAATATTCTTGATTTTAATTGGAAGCAGATTTTATTCACAAATATTCTGCGACTGTATTGATGCGAGTAGAGTTGTTTGAAATGATTTGACAGCGTCCAGGAGATCCTGTCTCCCTTTTTTTGACGATAATTCCACGTACATCATTTACAAATACATGCTCGATGTAACTATAAATAAGTCTCTCTTGATGTCAATTAGAATTAGATTTTCTTCACGAAAATTCTGCTATTGTATCGATGCTAGTATAGTTGTTTGAAATGATTTGACAGCGTCCAGGAGATCCTTTCTCCCTTTTTTTGACGATCGTAATTCCACGCACGTCGTTTACAGAACGAATAGCGTCGGACTCGATCGATGGAAAATATTTGACGACTCGTTCTAAAACGATTAACGCGACATTTAACTGGACAAAACAGATTACGCCGACGACCGCCATTCGAAATAATCAGATTGCTCGATTGGGCCGCGGCCAGTGTCCTCGCGTAGCTCGTACAAACGCACTCGTTCGTTGGAAAGTTTCTGACGAATACATTTATAATCGTTGCATCGACGTCCGTACCGGTGAATAGATTTACATCTGCCGCCGGTCACGCGCGATTGCTGATCAATCCGCGATATTAATTTTCCGATTAACGGCTCCGCTAATTCGCGGTACCGTTTAACATTAACTCGACGTCAACGAGCTTTTTCGTTGGGCGATTATGCGAATTTATGCGCGCCAGGTTGCCCCTTTTTAGCGCCAATCCGAAGGCTCGTCGCGTTTGGAAGTTGGAAAGTAAATGTAGCAACGATAGAAAACAGGGGAAAAGTTATGTGCATTTTCTATTTACGGTAATTGCGAATGTTTTGTGGTTTTCTTTTTTTTAATTTCGTCTAATTTGTCGTTCCTCGAGGAGAACCAGTGTAATTTAAAACAGAATATGGGAAAGAATTTGTTTGAAAATACCTTCGACTATTTACAGCAAATAGTTTTCAAAATTCTCAGTTATTTAAACTTATATTTGTGTTGATTCTTTTTAAATTCTGTTCACTGGGCTTAGTTCAGTTGTTTTTTTCATGGAGTTTTAATTCTTCGTGCATTGTCTTTATTTTCAATGATGAATTTACAGTTTTCCGAGTTCAAACGCGAAATGGAGACGATTATCTTACGCAAACGAATTTTCGAATCCTGCATACCGATTCTGAAGCTAGTCTTTCTATGCAAATTCGTTGAACGGGGACCATAAAATTGAGGGATTAATACGTTCCAAGCAAAGTTTAACAGTATGAGGCTCATCGCCATCGACATTATGCAAGCGAAGCTGTATAAGCTGCGCAAACCAGGAAGCACATTTTAGTCTGTTCTCTAAACTTTAACCTACTTTCTGAAGCAGCGCTGGAGTCTAACGTTTCTCTGTTCTTATTCGGATGTACGTTACCCGACGAAACTCGTACAAATGATCCCACATTTACAACTTCATCGAAATTCATGATTTTACATCGACGAACCCGATATCGTTAGTATCTTGTATAAACATCTGGTAAAAAATTGCTAGCCAGCTACTTTGCACACTGCCGGTAGTTTACTAACTTTCTACATTACGGAAAGTTTAGAAGGTCATTCACGACATTAAACCAAAAACGTTTCACGCAACAGCTCTTGGGATTCTTACAGTCTCCATTTTCGCTTTGACACAAGTTTCTTGAGAGAAATTTTACAAGAATTTACTTTCCCGTATCGATGAATTATTTATCTTTTGAATAATTCATTTGTTTTCCAAGTAATTGCTTCTTATATTATTGCCTCAAGGTTGGTTTCTATACATAATTATTTTTAATAAGAAAAAAATAGCAATTTTATCGTTGTACGATATTTGATAAAAACAAGTTATATTACAGTTTTGTTATCATAATGAGAATACTTATTTTGAAAGTACACATCTAGTTGACAGTAATTAGTAAAATAAAGAAGTAACACGAGTTTGTGTTCCTCGTTGAAGTGGTTATTTAGATCGTTAAATTATTTGCAGAGGAAGGAAAATATTTTCCGGATCAGTTGGCGGAAAAATTATTCGCGGGCAGCATGGTAGAATGCGCAGTAAAATTTGAAAATGCAAATACGGTATTACGCAAACATGCAGCGCACGAATTTAAAATAGCTAACAGACAAACAAATTGCGGAAAGCAAATAACAGCAGAACCATCGTAAAAGCGTTTACAATGTTGCTACATCATCAATAATACCGGATACAGTGTAAGGTGTGAAACTTTCACACACTCATTTCGGAAAAATACACATTCGTCTATGCGTCAAATGTATGTAAACAAGGGAAAACTGTGTGCCTTTTACATATGTATGTCGCGTTTATTTTTTTACTTGTTCAATTATGCAATCATGCGTATGTATGTATAATATTTTATTCACGATTCGTTTTCGAAACCTGCGTAGAATAAAAGCTCTACAATAGGTATTATTATACAGGGTGTTCGGCCACCCCTGGGAAAAAATTGTAATGGAAGATTCTAGAGGGCAAAATAGGACGAAAATCAAGAATATCAATTTTTTGATTGAGGCTTCGTTAAAAAGTTATTAACATTTAAAGTTCCGCCAGTACTGAATTTTTTTCTCGAAAATGCGCAAGATTTCGGAGGTGTGTGTAATGACCAAAAATGATTGTAGTTGACCCCCGCAATCGAAAATAATTTTTCCAGAACGATTTGAAATTTTTTTTTCCTACCCCCTGTCGATTTTTCATAAAAGTTCGTTTTTGAGTTTTAGTAATTTTGTTTGACTCCCTATAGAAAAGTTGTATAATACTTTTTTTGTAGGTACCCATGAGCTCTACTTCAGAAAAAAGTTTCATTGAAATATATTCGCTATTGTAGGAGTTATGGCTGTTTGAAAATTGGACCATTTTTATGGGGTTTTTCTAACTTTACGGGGTCAAGGAACAACTTTTTCAATATTGTTAGAATTTCTACATATTCTTCACCAAAATACGCGTTGTTTGCAGTTTAAAACATTAAAATCCTCCAATCCGTTCAGAAGTTATGACATTTCAAAGATTCACATGAAATTTCGGGGAACCATTTCAGGTCTCAGATTATATTTTTGGTAAGGAATTTTTTTCTCGCATGTGGGTAGGAATTCGGGGGTATGTCTATTGACCAAAAATGATTGTAATTGGTCCCCGCAACTGAAAATAATTTTTCCAGAACGATTTGATCCTTTTCAATGTCGGTGAGTTTCAGGGGAATCATCATTCATGGTCAGACATTGTGTTTTCGGTAAGGAATTTTTTTCTCGATAATGCGTAGGAATTCGGGGGTATGTGTAATGACCAAAAAGGATTGTATTCGACTCCTGCAATCGAAAATAATTTTTTCAGATGATTTGAAATTTGTTAATTTAATTTTGTTAATAACTTTTTAAGGAAGCCTCAGTCAAGAAATTGATATTCTTGATTTTGGTCTTATTTTGGCCTTTAGAATCTTCCATTAAAATTATTCTCAGAGGTGGTCGAACATCCTGTATGATACCTAACATCGAACCAGACACCCAAGTATGGTTAAAATTAATTTCGTCTGGAGTTCATTTTAAGAATCATTACTGTAATCCAAGCAAAGAAATGCGATAAACATAATATTCGTAAAATTACGACCAAGTACAAAGGAGGCACCTTTGACAAAGTATCACAGATTAAAAACTATATTACGAAGAACGCAAAAACTTTCCGCAGGACCCGATATTTTCGTCACTTAATTGGCCCGATTTTTCTACAGCCAATATTTCACACTCGTGAAACGTCTGATAAAACGTCATCGACATAAATTACACGAACCAGACACGTTTCAGCTTCAACCCACTTTCCGCGATGGCGGTTCCGGGGATGCTTCCTCTTCGAAATCGCGTTGCCCGCGGAATCGACGGATTCGCAGCTTCATCGAAATTCATTCGTTCGGTTACGAGTTTCCTCGGTCGCGTGGAACGCTCCTGCACGCTCGGTGGAAGTCGAAAATTCCGAAACGCGTCTCTAACTTTCCGCAGCTCTCGAAACGGCGCGGTTCGGCAGCGTCGATTTCGCCTCCCGGCCCCGAAAAGCGAAAGATAATCCCCGCGCATCCATATGCATCGGGCGCATTAGCATTCCAATTAATCTTGCCCCGGGACGAGGCGAGAGGATGCACTTTGCCGCGGCCGGGACTTCCGGTTCATCCTAGTTTTTCGTCGGCCGGCGGGAGTCCTCTCGCCGAAACAGCCCGCAGGAGCGTGCACGTTTGGCTCGAAGAACGCGCGGCAGTAACGAAACGACCGCCCGTAAATCCAGGGGCGAACACATGCTTTGCATAATATAAGCTTCGACCACGGAATTTCTCCTTTTCTCGTTCTCCGTCCTCCCTCTCGCGATCCAGGCTTTTTTCGCGTCTCGTTGCGTCGCCCGTTAAATTCTGCAGAGTTCGTGGAACCGATCGTTTAACCATCGACGAAAGAATAATTGCAGATATTTGTTTTTTAAGAAAATGTACGGTAAACTTCCGGTTGCATTTCATTCGTAAATTGGGAATCCATTGACACGTTGACTGCCTCAAAACCGTAGAATTTTTTACGAGACCAAACTTCGATTTTAGACAATTGTAAACTGCATAACTTAAAATTTGCAGATAACACATTTGTGAGAAATTTTAATTCTCGAAAACCTATAGAATGCACTTAATATGCGAAAATATGAATAGTAGTTAAAGTAAAATGTGAATTATTATATTTAGGCTTTGAGACAACCCTCTACAAAGCCTATTTTATTAATTCTATTAAAAAAAGTGTTAATTTGCATAAAGATTCGCAGTCTAGTAATAAATGTTTAAATGAAAGTAACGCATTTTATTAGTAGCGTGGGGAAGAGGTGTTGTCCATTTTTTATTTATATAATTTCGAGCACATATTTTAATAATATCATGTGTATAATAGTCGATGTTGTCTGTTATGGGTCAGGACAATCATCCAGTTTGTACAATAAATTAAATAATCTAACATCCACAATCTGATACATCCATCTTCTACAATCAACACGAGCTACCATAATTTCTAGAATCAGTAATATAAAAAATAATGAAAACATACAAAAATGTTCAAACTCACTTTCGACCTCCTGCCTTAGAAAAGAAGATTTTGCTTTGAATGATACAGAAATTATCGTTGCTTTGGAACCTCTAGAATGAAAGTTCACCCTTTATATTCAAAAACATGTACTGTTCGTCCACGAGAAGTTGGCAAGCACAAGAAATGCCAACTTCTCACGACCAAACAGTACATATTCACGTCTCACAGTGCTACCAGATAATATAAAACCGAAATCGTAGGTTATTCTATCCTCTCGAAAGGAGAAGTAGCCACAGAAAATTATATTATTCCCGACCCCGCGTGTTTCGAAGACAAACCCCCAACGCCATGTCTGCGTCTCGCGTTTCGTCGCGACTTCTCTCGATCCCTCTTATTCCGTCTCTTCTTCCACTTCCTCCTGCGGCGTCCACACGTTCAGGGTATCCTTTTGAACGGGTTCTACCGGTTTTCACGGGGAATCGAGCCGCGGAGAAAAGGGCAGCGCGAGGTTGACGCGGGAGGAAACGACGCCAGGACAGAGGCACGAAGGGCTGAGGGGAGAAGTAGAGACGATGTGGCAGGCTACCCGCGGATATAGATAGAATCTGTCGATGAGAAGAACCGGGACCTCGACTTCGATCTGAGATTTTCACGACGATAATCGTCCTACTCCCGATATCCTCGAGACGCAGAAAAAGAGACGGGTAGAAAACGTATTCCTTCCGGAGTGTGGGAGGTAGCCGACCTTGGTTAATCCGGGACGGGCTTTTCAGAGAGCAGCGTATTCTACGTTTTCTATGAAGCAATCTGCTCGATGATTTCGAAGCGTCGACGGTGCAGGACACCTCGATCGTTTGCAAAACGATCGTTTTTCGCGGGCGTGCGCGGCACCCGAATTGCATTAACGTGTCGACGGTGATTTCGAGGCTACAACGAACGGGAAACATCGTCCGGATGGAGTCGATTCATCTCGATTACCGGCGTTTCGTGTTTCATCCATTATTGCCGCTCTGTTTCCGGAAGTTTCCATGCTTTTATTTAACGTTTCACGGTGTTGCGTTGATCGCCGCGCAGCCGATTCTCGCGCGACCGATCGCCATTGAAACCGATTCGATTTGTAATAATCGCGGTGATTCGACGTATTGGAAAAGCGATTCGTAATCTTTTTAACTCGCTCGCCACCCCACCAGTTCGCCACGTTTAAATGCGTTCTCAATATCGTGAGAAAGAAATATTTAATAGTTGCTTTATAGTAGGCATGTCAAACCCATTCTGTTTTGCAACAGTCAAAAATATTTCTACTATAGCGTAAATGTATAGTTTTGTTTGTTTTGAAATTCCATCATACATATGTTACATTAGATTTTAATACTTAATTCTGTTTGTTGCAGGTAAGACACTGCTGTGATTAACATTTTATCTTCCTCGTTGGGTAGTATTCGAAAGACATTTCCAAGGCGCCAGATTCATTCTACGAGTAAGTAAACGTGATAAGACTCATTCCTTAATCCTACGTGTGGCGAATGTAAACACTCTGCACTTGAAACAGCCGACCACACACGGCGTGTACTGCACGGTGCTATAAGTATGTCGATCGCAGTTTAAAGGTTAAGGAGTATTCTCAATTTCATTTCCCGGTATTGACTTTACAATTATATGGATTAAAAATATACAATTCAAGCGTGTAAATATTCCTCGGTTAACAGAAAAAATGAAATCTTCGAAACGGAATACTGATGTGGAATCTTTAAAAAATATTGTATAATAATTCAAATTAGATACCCCATAAATCCACGTCTAAGTCGTCTTTTAAAAATGTTACAATTTTATTTATACAGATAAAACAAATTCAAAGCATTTTTTTTAAATACCAAGCTAGAGGATCTCACGCAGGAAGAGTTAATTTCCACAAAAATACGTAACATTTAATCCAAGAAGAGTTCTGCCAGTTACGTCGAAACATTTCACCCAGTTACTCTTGATGGTATAGCGCGATTTCTCGTCGCTAAAGTTCGATAAAGCTATCTTCTCGAACTGTATCTCCGCGGCGCGTCCGCGTTTATTCAGTCCGCGTCCGTCGCTGGCATAATGAGTACACTTGTAACGCGAGTTTCTTTGCTTGGTCGAATCTCTTCGCTTATAATACGATCGATACGTATCGGGGTTGTCGCTCCATACTTCACGCGCCTATGGCCAACACACGATGGGAATGTCCACGCGTTGCATAATTCAATTTCCAGCTGCCGTGCGCGGCTCGAGTTTCACGGGGCCGTGCATCGTCGGTTACTCAACTTGGATTACGTGTCACTCGATTTAAAACTTCGCTTAAATCCAATTTCATGACGATCACGGCGGTCAGCTGGCCGGCCAGATAAGGCGTACGTCACCCATTAATCTCCGAGCGCGTGGTAATCCCGAGTTAAGTGGGTCGACGTAGGGAAGACGGTTTTCAATTAATCTATGGAACAAAATGCTTCTACTGCTGACACGTGTCGCGTGTTTCTGTTGGAGAGGGAATTATTGTACGACTGTACGTGCACAGGGCGTTCAGCCACTAATGATAATCCCTCTGGGAAGTGATTTGACCGACCAAGTCAAGACAAAAGTCAACAGAGCGACGAAACTGAAAAACGTGCAAAAAGAACAGAAATTGAATTAATTTTTTTATCACGGAACGTAGATAACAAGTATATTCAGCTATATTGACCCCTTAATTGCAAGCACACTGTTCAATTTTTTTTAATGCGTTCATAGACATAGAGCTCATAAAAAATAAGTTCGATCTATGAATAGCTCGAGAATGTGAAAATATTTGAATTTTGATATGTTACACTTCATGACGAGTGTACCTTGTTATTATGCAATTTAATGCAAAGAACAAGTTAGACTCATTATTGATTTCATACGTAGAAAATACGTAGACTATTATAAAGAAAGAGAAAATATAATTACAGAATGAAATTGTAGAAGTAATGTAGAAATTTCCACAGGAATTATTTTGGGTTGCAAAGTTTTGCTTAAAAATTGAACGTATGAATAGAATTGATAGTATTGTATGATGCAATATAAGCATGACCAAACCGGCGAGTCTGCACGTAACGCGCGTTTATTTCCGCTGCATTCTGATTGATTCTCTCTTTTTCATTTGGGAAACAGCGGTTGTTGTTTGCATTGTTATCGTGTCAGCGCATATTCTAGCTTGTACCAGATTTTTCATTCCTGAATGAATGTATTATAGTTGTACTCTTTGCTATGATATCTCTGTAAACAATTATTGTAGAATGGTGTATTCATTGTTCGATACGTATGTATATACGTTGCCGTTAAAAAAACCCAGGCACGTGTTGTTTTTCCCATTGCTTTAGTGTTTGCCGTAGAATGTGAATTTTTAACTACTTTTTGGCAAGAATTTAATCACCTTAACTAGTCGCAGTTGTATTTGAAATATTGATGGTATGTTTACATAGTTCAATCTTTTAATTCATCGAAGTATAGAGAAGTAAGTCATTTGTTTCGAGCAAGAAATTAACCACAATTTACTTTTATGAGGAAATTGATTTCAAATACTCATGGAGACACGTGGAATTTAGTACGACTGGACTGACGCGTCTGCACATCACTCACTATTTCTACTTAGAATAGTGTTTGTAACGTATCATTGGTGGATGTTATTTACTTTTCCTAGTTCCAACCAGTTAGAAGATCAAATCAAACAATACTATTCCTGCCACAGTGACTGTTCACAAATGCCAATACAAGTGGAAATAATGAGTAATGGGCAAACACGTACCCCAAGCAATTTTAAAATCGATTTTATCGAGAACGAATCCTCGCATGAAAAAATTTCATTGCACATTTTCGATTCATTTTTACACAATGAATCACACTCTCATTCGACCACGAACTTTGCCGCAGTGTACGATCATCAATATGGAAATGAATTTTTATTTTCTGCCTTTGCGATAACGAGTTTTCACATTTCATTTAAACAGAACAAATCAGATACGCTGTAGAATTAAATGGCGTAATTGGTCAGAAACGAATGAGAGAGCCGAGACAATAGTAGAAGAATAATTGCGTTTCACCGCTAGTGACGCATAGAAATGCAATTGCTTATCGAACCAACATAAAAACAACTGCCATTGTTTTGGCTCATACTACTTGTTTACTTTAAAAGAGAAAGTATTTACATGCATGTAACTTGTAATATAATGTTTAAATTTTCGAAGCTTATATAAACAAAGTTTAGCGTAAACAATATGCACAAAATTAGACACATAGTAATTATAGTATGTTTTATATGTCATTGGATTTGGAACAAAAAGAAATCGTTATTCGTCTGAAATTTTTAAAATCATTTTTCTATGGATAAGTAAGTCTGGGTTAGGTAACTTGTAATATAATATATAAATTTTCGAGGTTTATACAAACAAATTTTAGCGTAATCAAAATGTACAAAATTAGACACACAGTAATTATAGTATGTTTTATATGTTATTGGATTTGGAACAAAAAGAAATCGTTATTCGTTTGAAATTTGTAGAATCTTTTTCCTATGGATTAGGTCTTCAAGGGCAACATCATATTTGCTATAATTTACGAATAAGAAGGGCATAAATAAAACAGGTGCTTTCTCCCTTAAAACATAAAAGTAGCATCATTGCTAGAATGATAAAGGTTTTAGATTGACCCATCGAAAAATGTTAGCAAAAATGAATAATTTATAATTCTGTTTCCGTCGTTGTAAATAAAATTACAGAATTCTGAATTTTCCCATTAATTTTATGGGAGTCGCGTCGCCCAAATTGAGAACGAGTTTCTCTCTCGGAAGTCGCCCGGTTCGAAGGGTGAAACGTACCCAGAGGATATCAATTAACGTCTCCCCGTGGTCCGGGGTTCCGTGGCCGGGGAATTAAGAAACACCTAACGCAGAGCCAGCGGGGGTAAAAGAAACAAGGCGTCGGCGAAGGGTAAGAGGAGCGCGTCGCACGCGAAGCCCTGCGATTTGCGTGCCCCTCACGTTTTTCTGCAACGCGTTCCCCCGCATCGCGATTCCGCCGTAATGAGAGAGCACGCACGTGCGAAAAGCCCGGCTCCCTTCCCCCGTAGCCTGTGACACGTACGCGGGACTACCTTCTCCGCCCTTGTATCCCCGGACGCCCTTTTATGCAAATCGTAATGACCGCGAGCAGCACCGAAAGTCACGAGCTATACTTAGCCGTGGCGCGCTTACTTTCGTACGTGGATAATCTCGCGCTATCTGGTTCCCTTTCGTAGTTGCCGCGCGAATCGAGCGCACGGGATAAAAATGGCGGTCGAAGAATCACTTCATCGCGTCGCGAGAACCTGGAAAACTATGGAAATTCACGAAAGAAAA
Organism: Colletes gigas; assembly: GCF_013123115.1. Taxonomy (NCBI): domain Eukaryota; kingdom Metazoa; phylum Arthropoda; class Insecta; order Hymenoptera; family Colletidae; genus Colletes; species Colletes gigas. Next base: position 1,812,855 of record NW_025106653.1, on the reverse strand, counting down.
CTCAAAGATCAGCTGGAGACTCAGAAACTTCGATGTAGACAGCATCCATCTTCGAATATTACATTGGGTGCATAGGTTAGGTAATTCGTTATTTGGACACTTCGACTGTCCACTATTTACCACTATAGGTCTAGAAAAATTAATTCTCGAGTTGAGATTGTCGAGAGGAATAAATTTCGATAGAATTTATTTGAACACTTTGACTGTCCACTATTTACCACTATGAATCTAGAAAAATTCTCAAGAAAGTTTCGATAGAATTTGTGAATTTTAACAGGAGTACAAAAATAAGTAACAAATTTTAAGTTACGTAGTTTACGATGGTCTCAATTCGAAATTTTAGTCTTGCAAGAATATTATAGTGGTGTTATAGTTGGTTACTCTAAACTTTTGAACGGTGATGCATTTTTCTAAGAGAAAATATATTGTGCCTCCTCGAGAAGTTGGCTAGTGAAAGGAATGCGAGTCTGATTGGTGCCCAGATCGCCACGTATCGTCACCATTGGTTGAAACGACAGAAGTGAAAGGAGATGGGCGGAGCAAACGAAGGATCATCCCACTAGCCAACTTCTCGCGTATACACATTAGGCATGATATACGAAATATATTCAAGAACTCCTAATTCAACGACTTATTGTGCAGATCTTGCAATACATTCGTAAAGTTTGTTACTCGCACGCAACAGAAGATATGCAAAGGAGGAAAATATGTTTAAACGTAGGAACGAATACTTATACTTATTCTTCCGTAAAAAGTATCATGTGTAAATAATATTTCAAACAAAAGTTGAATATAATTTTTTCCCCGAACGGTAAGAGATCTAACGGAGTTTGGAATTTGACTGCATCGCCTTTTTCTCTTCCGCCTGTCTCGCCGTGTCGACGCAGGGGGATCGCGAACGGAAGACGAGCGTGGGCGGAAGAGAGACAGGCGACGAGATGACTGGGCTCTTTCGCTCCGCGGACCTGTTGATCTCCACGAAAAATTCGAGGGACGACCCGTTGTTCCGTTACGTGAAACAGAATTATCAGAGCGGCGACGATTAATGAACGTAAGGACGCGTCGCGACTGGAAATTACCCCCGGCCATTTTTCCGACCGAATTCAAGGTGATACGCGAAATCTCATTTGTCACCGATAGGAGTCGGATTATAAATTATGATTGATACGGACCGGGTCTCGTTGCGCGCGTTCTCGTGCTCGCGTTTTTGATTTATGAAAACAACGGGCGCGGTCCGTGTTCAACGGTAATCATTTCGCTCGACCCCGCTTCGCCCGTTGACTGGTTCAATCGTTTTCGTCGGACTTTGATAAAGCAGAATTCGTTGGGACAACATCCGTCGTTGCTTTCGTTGGTTATTTGGCAAATTATTTCTACCGGTTCGCTATCGGTTATTTTTTACGTTTTGTGGTATTGATTCATCATTGTAGGAACAACACTCGTACATGATAGACTGGGCCTAGCTTATGTTTTAGTCAAATATTTAAGTTATTAGCTTGTGTCATATTGTTACGATTTTCTCAGAATATAAAATTTTGGATAGAAACATTAGATAACTCCCCTTTCTGACTCCATTTTGAGTTATTAAATCTATCAGTCAACCGTTTATTCTTCGGATAGAATAAATAATTATGCCCGAGTTGGTGCGTCGAAACGTCAAATTTCGCTTACCAGGTGCTCCGAAATCACTGGAAAGTTGGTCGAAATTGGATGTAGGATCGGACGAGTAACAAGTGAAGTTAACGAGCGAAATTAATGGCATCGTAACGGGTTTGAAAGGTCGATTAAACGCGGAACCATCTTCTTTAGCGATCCATCCCTTATTGAACGACGCGAGAATCGTGGAACGTCGATGGAGCGGTATAAAAGAATACGTTGGATTCCAGCGCGAATCTTACATGAAACAGCGATCACGTGGAAACCTCTGACGAGATATCGACTGCTAACCCCTATCGGAACATCGATGGACTTAGGCGCCTTATATCTTCAACAACTGTATCCATCTCTCGTTGGACGTATCGCGATAGATTGCGCTGCGCACGTACTAAAAAAGAAGAAATATGAAGGAGCATTGGCAAGGGGGATGAGACGGGATCGAAAGGAAGAGGATAGAAAACGAGGCACCCTCTCCCTCATCCTTCTCTGTCACCGTCGAATCCTCGCGATCGTCTTTTTCCCGCGCTCTGCGCGCCTTTCATCCTCGTCCCATTCCGCGTCTTCCGCTTCATTTCTTCGTCTTCGACGTTCTTCTTCCCCAGATTCCGTACGTGCCCTCCCTGCACCGCCGTAATTTTCCACGCCGAGATATCCACTCTCGATCGCGGAGCGTGTCGGCGTTTAGTCTTGCTTTTATTTCAGATTGAAACGAAATTGAGACTTTGATACGCTTCCAGTCCTGTGTCGGATACGGTCACCGTTGGATCTCTACCTCGACCCTTTTCAGGGACGAATGATCCTTTCCTGATTTTTGAAAGTCTGAAGAAACGATAGAAACTTTTTTTTTAATACAGTGTACAGAGGAAATAGATAAACTGTACACTAGCAATAACATTGAAGTAATTTTTTATATAATTTGTAACGTTTTTAGGCAATTTCGACTTAAACGTATAGTTCATAGGGTACCTAAACCGAGAATTACATAGTTTTAGAATTTTCGATAGAAAATTATTCGTTTTGAAAATTGAGCATAGCGAGCTGACGTCGCGAATCCTGAGTATATTTAATACTGTTTGCTTGTCCGAAATAAATTTCGCCGTGGCTTTATCTTTATGTATATAGAACAATTTTTCGTTAACTTCTGAAGCGAACGAGGGCGCGGAGTTTTTCCATTCATCGTTCCACTAGTTTAGAAGTTTGTATTTACAGTATCTTCCTTCGTCTGTTTCTGAAGTTCCCCGAGTTTTCTCATCTCTTTGAATACGTTTTTTAGGAGCCAAACGGAACCACGAGATAAAACAATTGCTATTGTTTTCGTTGTTTGTGGGTGGCGTGGACGAGCGCATCGCATTAAATCAAATAATACTTTTAGTACGCGGAAGATGAGTACATTCTATGTATCTGCAAAAGTAGAAAACGTGGTACCCTGAATTAGCATCACAAATGATTTACCTTTGGTGTGGTCGCGCAAATATAAGAAGAGTGCATATTTGTTCTTGAAGGGACGAAGAATGTTTGCTAGAATTTTAAAAATGTGACTCTTATTCGAACTATAACAATAGCAGGTAACTCTAATTACAGTCAAATAAATTAAAGTTGAATTTAGATAAAACTGTAGAGAATGCTTATTTCATAATATTAAATAACACAGGATTTTTTCGAAGAGAGCTCGTTTTATAGAAGTAAAGATAAAAATTAACAAGAAAATTTTACCTCTCTAATGAACTCAAACACGAAAATTGCTGTACCGAAGCAGAGAACCGCGTTTCATGACGCTGACCTGTGGTCGTACATTTTAATACAATTTTTCACTCGATCCAATTACTGATACATGTGAAATTTCAAACAATTTTCACCGCCGTATAGAATTACCAGATTGCCATCATCGTCCGCGATATAAACATTCAATTATAATGGGTTGTACCATCGTATTTTTTAAACGCGATCGTTTAATGCCAAGAAAACCGCGCGGAGGTTGAAAAGTTCCCAGAAATTAAAAATGTCGAGTCTTCTAATTGGGGGCGAAAAAATTAAAAGGAACGAAACATTGAGAGAACCGAGATTTCCCCAGTATTCGATTGGACGTTGAATCGCGTGTACGCGCGAGCGACGAGTGCGAATCGCCCACGGAAAAAAGAATAGTGACGGGAATGACAGAGTACGCTTAAAACCGGGGCGTCGATTGATTTTCACTTTATATCGATCGCGTCGATGAAAGGTGCTCTCAAAACCGAGCGAATTTTAATTACTGGCTAGCCGAGGAAAGATCGACGTCGAGCAATCAACTTAACCGAAACTTGTATAACAGCCTTTATAGTTCGGGGCTGTTTGAACGTTGAAAAACGAACGGGGGGATTTTAAATGTACGACAGGTCGAACGTGCCAGCGCGGATTTGAAGTAATTTATTTCGTAATCGGCGCAGCTGTTGCCTCGCAGCTCGTTTCTGACGAACGAATTCTGTCAGCGTCGCGATTTTTGCGTTATTCTTTCCTCATTTGAATCGTTACACCATGGTAAAAGATGATTCTCTCATTTTCCAACGATCGAAATTTATCGAACGATACTTCCCTTATTACTGTTGCGTCTCTCAAACACACGTGCCTTTGTAGCAAGTGTTTATATTAATTATAAATCGTTTAAGAAGGTTAAGAAGGTTAAATTTCGCTGGCATGTCCATATTTGAAAAACATAAATCATTACTAGAGTCATGATTAAATCTATCTTACGGACTGACCAATAAATCTAAGAAATCTATGAGAATTATTCATCGTGTACCAGGAACTCAGGAATGGCTTAAAAATTATTGAACACTCTAATGACAATTTTATAACGTAGCCTTTATTAAGAGAAATTGAAACATATAACTTCGAAAATTACACTATCCATTGCGTTCTATTTTCACCTACGTCATTTTTAGTACTCAAATTCTCACGAAAAGAGGTTCAACGGATGATTGCGTAAAATTGCTCGGAATACAATTCATTGCGTCGCATAAAGTATTGAGACTGCGATGTAGGTGCTTCTGTCGCGAATTCGTCGAGTGTAACGAACTTGAAACTTACGGTGAACCGTGCCAAAGTAATCACACGCCGTGCTTGCTCGTGAAACTTCTTAAAAACATAATGAAACGCTGAATCGTGAAGTCGCCTCGTTGAGCGTTTTAGTTCATCGACTTCGACGCGTCTTCTTTTATTTCGAAGAAGTGGTTTTTGCTTAGTAATTGGGCTATCAATTTTGAATTTGAGCAATTTTTCCCTGCTCTTTTAAGCAACGTAAATACATTTTATTAGTTAGAAAATTCCACAGGAAAAACATCAGGTATTTCTTAGTACGTCGAATTTACCATTCACTTATTATCTTTTGTTATACCAAAACGACATAAGCAATTACGTTATTTATTCCAGAGTCTCATTGCTACTATTTGCTATTTTTCTTTACTAAAATCTTTTAACAAAATCATTAGAAACACTATACACGACTCAAGAAATCTATCGTCGTTTTAAAAAATTTGCTTCAATCGTAGGAAAGCGGTAATTAATTTCTGAAACTCCATTCTTCGTAAAATAGTCCACCTAATGGTATTTGGTTGGCAATCTCGAGACTGCCGTTAGCTATTTTCCTTGGGTATAGCCTTTTACCTCTTTTTTGTCACAATACCCTGTAACCTTTTGAGCACGGTCTATTCTATCCTCGACTGAATCCATGGCCATCTATCGAAGAGCCCGGCTCGTCGAGTAAAGAGGCCACCGGTATCGTGAAAGTCCTCGATTTTCTGGGACTCGGTTTCTGTGGGTTAATGAGAATTGAAACGTAACGGCGGAGGATGTCTCCTAATCCTCCGCTCGCAGGGGCACGGATTGCTTTTCCATTTATCCCGGCAGGACTACGAAATTAGGATGATCCCTGCCGCTCTGTTTGCTCTCCTTAGCGTCTGCCGTCGGCGAAGCATCGTCCGGTATTGACGGGGCATGCGTATGAAAGCGAGTGTCCGTGATTAAGGAGACTGTCACTTTGGATCTTGATTGTTGATTAAACCCGTCGACGGGAATTATGCGCAACGTCGCCGTTAATAGTGGCTCGACACGTGCTCGGAGGGGTTCACTGAACCGATCGGGAATTTCGATGAAACATTGACTCTAAGACCGTGCACGGCACCCGAGGACTTTAACCCGGAAGACGAATCGTGTTCCCGCGAGGAAATCGTGTTACTCGTTTACTTTCTTCTTGGGGGCGTCCACGAAGTTTACGATTATAAAATTTACCGCGCAATTAGCAGATTGCAAGAGCCTCTGGTGGCTAATACCGCTCTATGGAATCTATTTTTAATGGAAATGGTGCCACGGATTAATGGAAAAAGTTCAGCTGTTACTCCTAAAGAAATCTTAAAATTAGCAATTTAGTAAGCACACCACCAGCCGTATAATTTGGAACATCAAAAAATGTATGGGAAATTGTTAAACGAGAGCTCGTTATATAGATTTCTGAGCGTTTAAAGTTTCTCGAACCCATTTATAGTCGATAAGAAGTTCAACGAAACGTACTGACAATTTTACTAGTCACGAAGACAATCGAAATGAAATAAGGCGAACGTCAGGTTTGCTAGCATCGTCGTTTTACATGCTGGAAATAAAGCGGAAAGCCCGGTGTCCCGCGGGATCTTACGGAAATATTATGGTACCGTAAATACCGCGGAGCTCGTTAAAACGTGATAAATTGCTGTTCGCCGACTGGCGGGTTATAATATCAATTTAATCGGCTGGCAGTGTCGTTAGAAGCGCGACGAAAACGTTTGTATCGCGGTAAAATGGACGTGTCGTAACAGAGGATGAATTAGCGCGAAGTAATGCGTCTTCGAATTTAACTCGGTGACTCCGGGATTCCTGCTATTTGTCACGGTAGGCTAACTAGACCTATCATTTAGCGGTACCACATTCGGCGTAATTAAACTCTGAAGCGTATAGAAACGCGTATATGTAGATTGTGTCACCTCTGGTCGAATTAGGGGAGTCGCGGGATACTCGGTTCCAATTTCGAACGACCGTCACATTCCCTTTTTAGAATAACAGCCAATTATTTGCACCTTGGAAATCTTAATTTACGCTTAAAAATAAAAATGGAATAGTTGGTGCGAGTACTTGAGACGTTTTGACATTTGTTTTCGTTCCTCTCTATACTATATTCTAGAATATTTGATATAGGTTGTTTCTTTGTTGGTCAAGAATTCGTATCACGTATGTAAGTTTATGATTAATAAATGTTATGACGATGCAGTTTATGGTCGAAAATACTTTCATTAAAACTTTAATCTCCTGTTCTCGAAATTTTGTAAACGCTTCTCTGTGCTGGTTTATCGTTTTGACCACGACGATATTTTCATCAAAATATTTATTAAGCCTGTTCCATTTCTAATTTAAAATAAGCTTTTCTCTAAAAGAAGATTAAAAAAAAATTCAAGAAAAATTTAATCTTTTAGGCGAGATTATCTAAATTGATAATTATTTTGTCAACATATGCTTGCATTATTTTTCAAATCGAAGCAGATAAGTCATACTTGCTATTTTTTCAAATAATCTACAATATATCAATCTTTAAAAAAAAAAAAAACGAAATCAATTTACAGAATACTTGACCAATTGCTTAAAACCCAGTAGTAGTAGTCCCATATGGAACAAAGGACACGATACGTTTAAAAACTCGGTGCTCGTCGATTTAACAACCGTCGAGCTTTAAAAAGATATCGAGCCCACATTATCACCACATACGTCGTTAATTGGTTCCTGTAGTGTCTCGATGAAGCATTAAATTCGACTCTCGTCGTCACGGAATCCATCCCTTCAATTACACTTTACACGCCCCCTCTCCCCCCGGGGGAACATCAGAACTCTGAAAACCAGAACAGTGTAACCTCAGTTGATCCTCGTTTAAATCACCCCTCCAATTTAAAGTTGTACTTTGCAGAATGCGGACTGTAATAGGATTTAACTCCAGTCGAACGGGCTTTTCCGAGCGAGACTTCGATGCTTATTATTGCCTCCATGGCGTGTAATCTCCGTCGATATAACACCACGGCGATCGATACGGCCGGTCGAAAGAATGACCCCGAGGGGGGCCTCGATCGTACAACTTGCCCGCTTGACACGATGCATGTAAAACAGAAGGTGGAGATTGACCGCGAGCATGCGAGAGATAAAATCCTGCCACTTAACGCTCAAGAATTTACGACGCTGGAATTTCGAGCGATAATTACACGTTGTGCCAAGTCGTGCTCGCTCGCGAAGACAAATTAAACCCGGCCGGTGTCTGTTTCGCTCCTTTCTATCGCGACAGGTATTTCTTAATGAATTCTTGGTGTTCGTGCGAGAAGTATTGTTACGAAACTTTACAGTTTCCGGGGGAGGGACGGAAGAATCCTCCTTTCGTCGTCCAGAAACGCGAATAACGCATTCTTACGGGCAGAGTCGTTCTTTCCATCCCCGCGATCGATAACGACGCGTTCGAAACTTCGATTTTTAACGGTTGTTTTTGCTTCATCGGGCTTGGAATACTTCGAGAGTCGCGATTGCAATTTGTCTTTGGTCGTATACTTTCTCTCTCGCGAAAAGTTTTATTATGTAGAGCGACGGTTTCCAAACTTGTCTCGCGTGTTTAGTCAATCTTATCAAATCAAAAATCTTATCTTGACCAAGTGGTAGTTTTCATATTAATTTGTAGCTTCGAGTAGGTAAAATATAATTTATCGTATCACAGTACTGAACCCACGCAAAGTGTTTTGATTTTCATCGTAAATATGTACGTGTCGTAACTTTTCAAATTTTAGCTCGTACCAGACGTAATATCAAAAGAGATATCCTTTCTCCAAGAATGAAATTTTGTTAAAAATGATTTTCGAGTACGATTCCTCCAACGCAAAGTTTACTACTATAATTTCGCCTGTCAGGCGTTAAAACCGGTTCATCATCCCGGCTATCGTCTGAAAACGTTACACCTCTTTTACAAACATGCTCGCCTAACGATTGCACATAAGTAACCGGGTAAACTCGGTTGATTTGCATAGTTTGATAAGATAACAGTCACTCGTTTACATGTCGCAACTTCCACCTTCTCGCGCTGTCCTCGTTCTCTGGCCCCTGTCCTCTTCTCCTGTCGTTCCTGCCTAATTCTCGATGTCGGCGCGGGAGAAACTCGTTGAAGCGCTTCTAATCAGCGGCAGGACCCGTCAAGTTTCCCTGCATCGAGTTACAGTTCCAGCGGGGTGAAAAGGGGGGGACGGAACTCCTCTTCCGGTGTTCACCGTAACATCCCTCATCGCCGCCATCTTTCGAGACTCCTTCAGCGGGCTCGCGAGAACTTTGATCTCCGATTCTGGTTTTACCTGGCGGGAGCTTCAACTTGCTACGAATGCATTCTCTCCTCGCGAATGTCTGCCCACACCCCCGCGTTCTCGCGTGACTCATCTCCCCCCCGCGATGACTGGCATAATCGGTCCGCGGGAAACGCGATTCAGCAAGGTTAATTTCATAAGGGCTAACCGACGACTAATGCGCCGTAGCCTCGACACCGCCATCAGCTGCACGCTATTGCCCCAAACTCGCGTTTATCGTTTCCTGATTTCCTTCCCCACCCACACAAGTACCTTCGTAATGTTTGAAATAATTTTTATAAATCATTAATTAATTATTTTAGCAGAAAAATGCAATTTAGAATCTGTTTATTTATTAAAAGATAAGTGAGAATTTATTCACAGGTTTAATATAGAATTTTAATCAATTTAATAGAAGTAGCTTTTTTAATTTTATTTGAACGAATTTTAGGATACATTCAAGATCGAGAAGGTCCTAATAAATTAGGAATTATAATGTTTTTTATGTACCTAACCTGTGGTTTTCAGGTTGAAACATTGCTCTGTTCGTCAATTAAATTTAGAGTCCAAGTTTCACGAGCCTATAAAGAGCACTTAACACAACATTTTCTTGTCACGCGCAGAATTATGACGGTACGTTGTCAAATACGAGTGAAACACTTATGGAAAGGAAATTTTTTTTCAGAGTATAGTTACTGAGATATCTATAGTTGCGTTTGGGCACGTTCGTCGGATCTAAATACTTTCTAGGTGACGCACAATGCGTGTACCAGACCTCGATTTCGCGTCTATATATTTAGACACTGCTGAAACGTTGTATCGACATCCTTCGGGGCGTGTGGATTCCTCAAAATTTACGGTATAAAATCGAAAAATTCTATAGAACTCTATTATTTAAGTCATAATTCGTTCGAGGAGAAGACTGAAATTAATTTTGCCTCAGTTACACGAATAAGTGCCCCCTACTTCGCGTAATTAAAAATTCCTGTAATAAACAAAGTTTCTACAATAATCAAGGTTAGCAATCTAACAAAAGTAACTTTATACGGTGTATTTCTCATATATGGTCCCATGCACTTGTTGCTTAGCTATCACTTTTTTTTACTACTCTACGTCATATAATGAACGAGGTTCTCGTGCAATAATCGAGACACTACTATATTCGAACGAATTATTTCTCGCTAAAAAAATTTGACTATCCAAAATTACGATAAATTTACAATAAATTATCCCTGGTTTGATCCAAGGAAATATTACAAAATAAACACTCCACCGAGACCTGACACTTTCAAGTTGAGTATCGTGATCAGGTTTAGATTTGCATTTTATTTTTTATTCCATGTAATGGAACATTCTCTTGCTTTCAGTAAGCTAGTATTTTGCTATCGATTTATTCTCGTATGGTCGATCGACGAACGAACGCATCTTGACCTACAATATTAAATACCACCTCGAATTTTTCCAGTCAAAGGTCGGCGTAAGCGACGAAACGAAAAAGAAATTACATGTAACGAGGAACGCACGGTTGATTCTCGATTCACGATACGTTGACAGAAAGCCCCAGGTATACCCGCGTACGCGTAAATTACCGCCTAGCCATTTACGTCACCGGAATAGAATATTCGATCCTATTGCGCAGCGCGCGCAGCGATGAATTGTCCTGGCGGTCGATCGATATCTTTGCATCACGACCGTGTCACTAATTGAACGGTAATCACACACAGGGCCCGATTAGTCCAGTCTGTACCCCATTAAAAGGAACCAATAATTCATGGTACCGGCGCGTTTCTATTTTCTCGGGCAGAAATTCGACTGGTACGCCGGGCCGCGGACAAATGTTTGGTCACTTCAAACCGATCGCGTGAAAAATTCAATTTAGAGGTTTCCCGCGACGCGCTTGTCACTCATGGATATGCGATTATACGTTAGAAATGTAAAACGCGTATCGATTAGAGCCGCAACCGTCGGAATATTTTATAGGTATTCGAATACTATGAATAAAATTCGAATATTTCGATACAGTCGCGTCGTTTAAATATTATTTTCTGAATAATAAAACGGACCGTTGAACAACTTTTTTCAACTTTCCAGAGTTGAGTAAATGTAAATTTGAACTATGTACGTCTCGGTGATAGAAATTTAAAAACTCATCATATGACATACATATAAAATATATGTGACAATAATTATATAAATTAGATGAATATAATGGGAACGAAATGAAATTTTGTGTCTTTAAACTGATACAGTGTTTCCTAGTGCTGAAAATCTTGAGTTAAATAAAATTTGTAGAAAAACGATAGACTTAGAGAACCTGTTTCACGGTCCAAAATACTCGAAATTATGAATAAAAAAAATTCGAGAAGTTCCAGCCTTGGCATATACATATATTCAGCGACGCAACAGTTTCGCATGGTCAGTGTGCACCGAGTAAACGTAGGATGAAAAATATAATTCAGACGAACGGCCCTGTTGGGATACTTATTTATCGTCCAGACTATATATCTCTGATGCACGACGAATCGAGATAATCGATCGACTGTTGCGTATAGAGCTTTCGCGGTAACCTTCCACTTCGACGCGGAAACTTTTCCGTCGTCCGGAGTCGCGCGTTCGCCTCGGAATTTATGTCAACAATTTTTCCAATACGCTTTCCTACGATTCATGCAATCCTTTCTGTAGCTTTACACGGTCCCACGTTTTCCATGTGTTTCTTCTCACGTGCACGGAAATGTTATTTGCTTGGCACAGTTTTAAGGACCTCTTCCTTAACCTTGGGATGATTTTCTCGTTGGTTCTCCCACTCTGTCAGAAAAACGTTCTCGTATTTCCGTCTCTGTCGGTTCCGACGTCATTTATCCTATCAAAGTATCGAGCATAAAACGTTGAAAACTGTAAAATAAAATTTTGTTTACAATTCAATAAACGTTATCGTGCTGTATTTGATTGAAAAAGAGAAAGTCAAAAAGGCAAAAAGGAAATTAAGGAAACTTTCTAATAATGAAAGTTTGGCTATTTTGCTCAAAAGATTGCTGACCCACCACAATTTTCTATCCTTCGTCTTCAATTATAGTGACATTGTACACAGTTTATACTTCATCTCTGTATAATATGTTCAAAATTCTAGTATCCTATTCGCGTACAATGATCGTAAATTTGATTGCATCGCTCTCCTCTTTGAAAAGTCTGGCTCAGCATCAGAGATGGATCTTCCACCATTGCTGCCTCATTTACCAGACCCTTCCAACTGGTTCTTCTTCTTAGCTCGCTAGTCTTATCCGTACCAATCTTTCACACCACTCCGTTAACTCCCGTCCCACCCGTTCACAGTCATCTATTTCTACTCCACTTCATCATACTTCTAAATTCCAAGCCTCATTTTCTCTCCGTAATTCGTGATCTCTCTACCTACTTTGCTTTCAAACGCGCCACCACATCTTTTATCCACCAACGCTTTGTGTGCAACTCTCCCCTTCGAGTTTAATCTATTTCCATAGTTTGTTTCGTCCCTCTTATGTTTAATTATTCGCGTTTGTACGTTCGTGCAATTTGCTGGGAACTGAATGTCGACAATCTGTACGAAATTAATAATCTTAAAAGCGAATCTATCGACAGAAACGCCGAACGATTGATCGCTTGAGAATATTTTATAAATTAAAATTAAAATATCTTCTAGATCGACGATTTTTTTCCATAAATGATTTAGCACCTTTGCGTTGAGAATAACAAGATGCATCGTTTTCAATATGTTTTATACGTTTACAAATTTAAGCTAAAATGCTGAAAAATAAAAAGTGTTTTAATTTTTTTGTAACCAAAAGTTATGACTAAGGTTTTAAATAATTCGTACTAAATTGTTTTCCAAGAAATGATCAGTTAATAAAATTCGACTTTGTTCCTAAGTTTCGAGTCTGATTGATCAGACCTTGTTAGTTTTTCTCTCGAGTCCTTTTCCTTTTTGCAACGTATCGTCGATTATTGGCTCGAAAGGCGTGAAACGGTTGAAAACTGACAGTCATTGCGGCGTACTCGAACCGTGTCAAAAGGAAAGAACGGCGGTAAAACGAGTTTAAAGCGATTCTTACTGCAAAGTTGTGGACAGGTGTTCCGTCGACGCGTGACCATTTGCATGTAGCACACGTGGGCGTCGATGCACGGCGCGAAACAGGTGCGTTGATTAATCGAGGCGAAGTAATACCTCTTTTCCTTGACGTCGTTATCGTTAATCGGTTTACCTTTCCATTAAGCCGGATGTCAATTACCACGCTTAATCAATATATAAGCGCCGATAAATCAATGAAATCACTTACGGCTCAGAGTCGGATATCTCTGTGTGTACAGGTGCAGGTTTGCAACGGGTGCAGCGAAGGCCGATTTTAACGGGCATAATTCAAACTAAAACTGACGATAAATCTGCGTTAGCGGCTGGATATAATTTTAGTAATTGTCTTCTCGTTGCTCGTCGCTCGTCGAGGCACGCTCGGAATTAAAACGTTGAATATCATGGAAAACATTTACCAACCGTGGTCCCGCTTCAAAAATGGAATAGAAACGCTTATGTTAATACAATCGCGACGGATTGCCAATGTTTTAAAACACGATATGCAATATTGGTCTTTTAGAGACTTAGATTTAAAGGTTTAGAGTCATTTTAAAATTGTTCCACATCTGAACAAACTTACAGTATAGTTTAGGTTCTATCTTTTCTGTTTTTAATTCTTTCTATAAAGTATACATTATCATAAGTTTGTTGAAATTTCGTTACTAAAAAATTGTTTGTTCCTATTAATTTATTAACGCAATTACTGACCACTAATGCTTTGCTCAAATTTTCTACGAACCCAGCGATTCTGGTCACATAAAATTATTTTAAAAGGCGTGTAATTAAACTGCGATTCTTTATTGACAATAACGCATTCACTGTCCATGACCTATATATGGATCATAGCGCCATGCTTTTGGATACGCCGTTAAGAGACCGGACAGTGAACGCGTTAGTATACATTCAAATGGAAGTTTTTTCAACACAATTGATAACGTTCGACCATCTTCTCCCTATTCGATCATTTTCACGAATTCTTAAATAAAAATTCAACGGGAAGCAGCGGAATCTGTATTATTTCCCAGCAACAAATCGTAATAATCCGTTTCGCCGACAGACATTGGGCGAGTATCACACGTTCGCTGAGGTGGGAGGGGGAGGGAAACGCGAAATCGATCGAGATCCCGCGGCGACACAATCCTCTCCGCATTGCCGAAGGAACAACGGCGGCGGCCATAAATAATTCATGAGGAAGCCCCGATAACGAGTTTACGAAGAATCGGAAACAAGGAAAGCCCGAGGAAAACGGTTCCTTCGAATCCGCGTGCCGACTCGTCGAAAGCCTCGCGAAATAGGTAACGATGAGCGCGGGAAAGGGAAGCGGGATGCAGCGTTTCATGAAAAAGGGATGCCGGGCTAAAGAGGGAATAGGGCCCCTGCTAAGCCATTAATAATCCGCGTTACAAGACTCCCTTTTCGTCCTCATTGTCGGCGCCAGTAGGGTTTCCTTGGAACCTATCTACCGTACAAATGCATATTATCCGTGGAGCATATCCGACGTGGTACACGCGAGACGCACGGGTGGCCCGTGTTTTATTAGCTTACGTCCGTCCGCTGCAATTTGTCCGACACTTTTCCCAACGCAGACCCATTCCATCCACTATAGTTTCTACCAAGAGGAATTTCGATCGAACAAACGGCACCAGTAACTATTATCAGCTACAGTAATGATCCTTAAAATGAGCCCTAGACGTGATTCGTAAGTTGAACACTTCCATTCGACTTAAACGATCCTAAAATTATTCAAGCATACGGTAGAATTTCATTTATTGCAACGACAGTGCACTAAATACTCGATTAACACCTTCACTTCCAAATCAAAACCGTACAATATTCTGCAAAAGTAAAATTTTGATTTTAGATCAATGTAAGCTACATAATCTAGAATTTTTTTCAGTATTCATTTTTGCAATCTTATTATAATTTACACATTCTATCAAAAATTTCCCTCAACGTCTTAATGTGAGAATTAATTTTTTTAATCTTATAGTGATAAATCCTGTCACACATATGTGGGTGACGTGGCAGTCATAGTGTTAATTGAACTCTTGTACGATTGGATCCACTTATCTGAACGTAAACAAAAAACAAAGAAATAATGGGGAGAATTAGTGAACTTCTATTATATGGACGATTCCAGTTATATGAATCAAGAAAAAAAAGAAATAATAGATTCTAGTTAAGATGGAACGAACGAATGGATAAATGATACGATTTCTACGATTCCAATACATACATATATAGCAAATCCTAAAATTATTCAAGCATGCGGTAGAATTTCATTTATTGCAACGACAGTTCACTAAATACTCAATTAATCGAACTCTTGTACAATTGGATCCACTTATCTGAACGTAAACAAAAAACAAATAAAAAATGAGAAGAATTAGTGAACTTCTATTATATGGACGATTCTATTTGCATGAATCAAGAAAAAAGAAATAATAGATTCTATTATAGTTAAGATGGAACAAACAAATGGATAAATGAATACTTTAAAAATGGATTCTGTTACTTTGGTATCGTCAAACAACCCCGAAATTATCGAAAGCACAAAATTACAAGCATACTGGTCCCATACTGTTTTATTCATATGATGTGCAGTCACTAGTTCCACCAATTTACATTTTCTAATACATGTTCGGTCGCTGTTGTACACTGGGGTGCATTTAATCTGTCGCGGGGTCATGGGTGCATGTATAGCGCTAAACTTTCGATTTATGGAATGATACCGGGGACACCACATTCTAGCAATTAGAAGTCACCAATGCAATTCCACCGATCGGGGAAGACTTTACGCGAATTTCTACGTTTCCAATATGTAGCAAATCGGGGCAACGGTATAAAACATTTTTTCGTCCGTGAGTATATATTTCCCTATGGTATTTTTTTATTACTCTGTTTTCATTTTCGTGTTTTGAAAGGTTCAATTTATTTTTATTACACTGAAACTAATCTCCAAAACGTATTTTTAGTTAGCGGGTAGGTGAAACGTGTACATGGAATGTAAATAATATAAATCTATCGTTTGGAAATATTTATACATAGAACACTAATTTTCACAGTTTTTAAATATTAGACATATGGAAATAATTTAGAAACCAAGCATTACATTAATTGTTTATTTTGTTTTTTATGAGTACTTCTGAGGATTTCTTAAATTTTCATTTAACAGTGGATTTAATAACAGTGGTCGCTTATTCCTCAAAACATATTTCTTTTTATTATATTACGGGATTGAATAATTTATCGCTTAAGCCCTTAACGCTCATGCTCGAGTCTGACTGTTTTGAAAAACGATATTTGTTTAATTTGATGGTTTAAGGGATGACAATATTTATTATCCTTCAAGTTATGCGCTAGATACAACATTGTAATTAACAAAAATCGAATTTTTATATAGCTTAGAAACAAGTCTAATAAAGAAAACTGATCATTCTTGGTCAATCCGAAAAATATGAGCGTTAAGGGGTTAAGACCATGGAATCTGATCGAAACGTATGAATAAATTACTTGGAAGGACACATTGTAGCAGCTAATCATTTTTCACCACGCAATCATGGGAATTTTACGTCTTTCAACTGATTTTGACATTGCTCGGGAAAGAAAGAAAATGAGCGTGTCGCTTAGTCGTGCGATATATTAGAAGGAACTAGGTCAGGATCTTAAACGAGATTTTCATGGGACAGTTTTGTAATTATGATGCATTGAGTTCGTGTCGCGTCATTCTCGTTTAATGTACCGAGGGATTGATAGAATTGTAAAATTTCGAATTTCGCTATTTTTCAGGCGATTATAAAGCGATCATTTAATTTTATTGGGGAGTATATAGTAAAAACAAAAAGACAACCAATTGTGAGTTAAATTCTTTACGAAACAAGGTTGTTGATCATTAGACTGCGAATCTTTATGCAAATTCATATTTCTATTAATAGAATTAATTAAAATGGGAGTTTTGTAGAGGGTTGTCTGAACCCCCAAATATAATAATTTGTGTCTTACTTTAAATATTTCTTATATTTTTTTTAAATTTCCCATAAATGCATAAAGATCCACAGTTTAATGATCTTCTGATCATTCAAATCGATCATTCAGCGGAGTAGCTATAGTTTGTCTAGGTGATTCTTCTTATCACACCAAAGAAAAATTGCTAAAAGGCATCAAGTTTAGGACGTGATTTTTAGCAAGGTTCAGGAAATTTTCTTCCACCAGTAACTACTGTAGTTTCATTTGTGGGATAGGAA
Source organism: Colletes gigas (assembly GCF_013123115.1). NCBI lineage: Eukaryota > Metazoa > Arthropoda > Insecta > Hymenoptera > Colletidae > Colletes > Colletes gigas. Next base: position 1,795,492 of record NW_025106653.1, on the reverse strand, counting down.
AGATTTTGATTTTTTATTTCATATTTCTCGATGGTACAATGTCGTGAATCCAGTAAATGAATTTTTCGAAAACAGGCTATACTCGAATAATTGATACAATATTTCAGGCATCTCCATTAATACTAGATTTACGGAAACCGACAATTTGACGGGTGTCTGATTCCATATTTAAAATTGCAGAACACGTAAATATTATTTTTTAACAACTTATGTTGAATTTGATTGATGCACTGGCATGAATACATATTCAAAAGAAAAATTGTATTGTAAGGTAATCGTCAACATGAAAGGTATCAATAAATATACGTGCGATCAAAGCCTGTAAATCTAGTGTTAAACCAATAAAAAAAAACATTTTCAACAAAAGTTAATCAGCAATCGATTGTCAAAAAATAGCAATAGTAAAAATTAACAAAGCATTCTTTATTCGAGAAAAACCTTTAATTTTTGTTGCTTGAAAATGTGTATCTGTGTTCTCTTTAACCCTTTAACGAACGATTTAATTCCAAATAATTTTTCAAACATATACTATCTAATTCTGTTTAAATTTGTTAGTACAAGGGATGGTCACGAAAGAGAATAGATTTGTTTTAATAATACCTCGTGAACGTAAAAATATGTTAATTTTTTAAATAGTTCCATGATTGTAACGAGTCAAACTCGTTATTGTACTGCGAGGGGTTAAAACAGTATTACTATTCCCGGTTCGAAAATGGATTACTTTCAAAGTTCCCATTTTTATTTCGAATTCCCGTACACACAGTGTCCCGCACGTCGTCGCGGAACGTTTCAACGACCAATCGCGACCGTACGAAGGAAGCAACGCGCGAGTTAGTCGAAGTATGCGGCCGAAACGCGGCGATTCCCGCGGCGGGAAAAGAATTCCGGCATTCATAAAGTTCGCTGGTGCGCGTAAACGCGGACTTGGAGCCGCTGGAAAGAATCCGAAGTATCTTGAACGTCGGGCTGCGCGAACGTCCCTCCATCCTGCCGCGGCTTTGTGCGCCGGTTGCATGCACGGCGCGAGCCAGCGAGCCCGTCCGATACGAATAAAAACGGTAGGCGGTACCGGACGACGTCGTCGAGTGTAATTAATTGTTTTTAATTGCAAATGGGCGAGCGCGGAGGTGGCCCCCGCGCGTGTCAAAGACGAGAGCCACTCCCTTGCCTTCCTCCTCCCGGTCGTCGTGTCTGCAGAGGAAGCGGCGTCGTCGCGCGATGTACACCCTTGTCGTTTCGAATCGACACTTTCCAAGCGACTCTTTCGACCTCGCCTCGGCGACACGGTCGCTCCGTTTGGATAATGGAAAATGTTGGGAGTTTCGAGTCGCAGTTTACCTTACGGCCGTTGACAGCCTCTCGCGGAAATCGTGTATACCTCCCCGGTTCGATGAAAGTAAACGGGTTTATTGTTCCCCTTTGACGGTACCCGGCTCGCGTTTCACTGATTTTCCGGCTGGTTCGTAAATTGGAAGTCCTGGATGACGCCCCGCGTAGCATTTCCATACTGCGACGCGGGACAATTGCAATGTTCGCCTTTAATTGCAGTTCTGTTTGCGAGAGAAATGAACGACGAGGGATTTACGCGACGCTCGGCCGGGAACTGTCTTTGGCGCCCCGTTTCCTTTGCCGCGGGAACCCCGTGACTCTCGCAGACGGGAAAAAGCAATGACGGACGGGTAATTTTTTCCCCCGAAAGTCTAATTAGTCCGTTTGTCCCGGTAAATGGGACCGGGCATGATGAGCAACGTTTCCCCCGCTCGTAATAAGCTGCTTTGATCAATGTAGCCGTGGTTCCGCGGGATTGCACGGCGATTCAGCGTTTGTGTGTCGCCCGAAACAATAACGGTCGAGGGAGATGTTAGCTTAGAAAACAATCCGGATAAGCCGGGGAACGGAAACGGGGACCGCAATAAAGAGAATTTACGTAATCCAAATATAGGGGCAATTGGAAACGGGCGTTTAATTCGTTCGAAACGACCTGGAAGACGATAATAGAGACACGCGGATTCTTACGAAACGAACGCGTCCTGCTCGGCGAAACAGGTTTTTCGCGGGTGAAAATGAAAACGAAAATAAAGGGACGATTTTTTAAACGAATTGAAGTAAAACTGCGCGTAGCGTACGCCGCGTTGCACGCTAATTGAATTGCAGCGAACTGCGTTGGCTATCGTGTTGCAGTCTGCGACTCCACGCCCTCGGTTTTGCAAAGGGTGCTCCTGTTTTTCAGCAATTCAAAAGGTGAACGCGTCGCGAGCTCGGCGATGTTAAAATTCACAAGGCGCGGAGCCCGAGTCGGAAACACGCGCTTTGATAAGCGCCTCAATGAGGCCGCGCGTGCTGATTATTGTCGCTAATTAAAGCCTTCGTTTTTCCTCTCGTTGTATTCTTCCGGCGACGTGCTTCATGCCGTGGCCCCCTCTTCTCCTTTAGAGACCAGGGATTGAGTAGTTTATTCAAGCGCTACTTACTGCTCAACGACAGCTGCTCCTACGTGTTGCGCTTTGTTTCATTGTAAGTACATCCAGGACTCAGTGATGTCGTGCCCTAAGTATATCGTGCAGTGCAGTCTTCGTTGTTAATACTAGATTTACGGAACGTGTCAAATTGACGGTTTTTTTTGTAACGTTACAGAATTCCTTGATATTATTTATTGGCGAATTATGGTAATACAATGATATGAGCCTATATCCTAATTAACCCTTAATGATCCAGAAGTATTTTAAGTTTTCTGACCAGTGAGTCCAATCTATTTTTCATACGAAGAGAAATTATGTACCATGTACAAAATAAAAGATATTTATTTTTTCAGTGGAAATTCATTGATATATTTTCACAGTAATAAGATAGTGAATTTATTATAATGAACATTCTACTTAACACTAGATTTACGGGCATTGATCGCACGTATATTTATTGATACCTTTCTTGTTGAGGATTACCTTACAATACGATTTTTTTTTTTAATTAGATTATGTATTCATGCCATTGCATCAATCAAATTCAACATAAGTTGTTAAAAAATAATATTTACACGTTCTGCAATTTTAAATATGGAATCAAACATCCGTCAAATTGACGACTTTCGTAAATCTAGTGTTAAGGAATAAAAGTGTCATGGCGCGTATATGGCGACATTGAATCGTTAAGGGTTATAAGAAAAAAAATTAAACGACGATTTTGTTGCAATTCGAAGAACATATCAGTCGAGATTTTTGTGGAATACTTGACCAAAATTTGAGTTGGAAACCATGTTATTCGTTAAGGATGCGGATGGAATGAGTGCTTTTTAGAAAAAACTGAGCTTAAATTGGAGAGGGATTGAATTAGTCATTTATGGTCGTCCATTTTTATCGAAAATAAGGTTAAACATTTGAATTTGACTCTTATTGGGCTGTGATTCAGATTCAATTATGATTCACTTTATTTTTGCGCTCTTTTTAAATATCAAATCTCTTTACATGTCACATTAGATTAAAATATTTCCAATGTAAAATATTAAAATTTAAATTCCTTGGAATAAAATAAATTTTCATATTTCTGTTCATTAAATTTTAATTTTTGAGGTAAAAATCATTTGAGGGTTCAAATATAGTAGATCGTTGAATTTGTTCTTTTAACAAGACTGTGAAAATGTACGGTGCCATACATAAAAATGAATGAGATCTAAATTTGTTATTAAAAATAAATTGCTTTTGAAATTCTGCATATTACAATTTATAGCCAATTAAAAGCTGATTGACTTTTATTGGAAACATTTTCCCGTCAGATTATCTGAAGTGTCTGGAAAATCGTGGCAACAATTACGTACCGCATCGTGTATATGAACTGTAAATAATACAGAATATGAAATATTTTGTGTAATATTGTGTTTTCAATGAGGGTACTTTAATAATTTTATATATGAATTTATGATGAGAATCGATTTGTCCATAAAGTGCATATTTTCAACTGAAAAAACAAGAGCAAGCGCACGTTGTTGTGTTTTTATCGTTGCATTAAACAAAAAGGAGGATTCAATTTTATCCTGTATGAATTTCTTGTATCTTAGCTTAGAAAAAGAGTACATCTTTTCTTAGTTTCTAGAATGACCCTCTTTAAATGCCTGTGATAATGGCGACAAAAAAATAAATTAAGAAAAATTGAAGCACCTGATGCGGAACAATTTATTTTCATGAAATTAAAATGATTTTCTAAAGTACTGATTTTTTAAGATAGATTGGTTAATATTTTTTTGTGGAGAAATTAACGTGCATTAACTGATGTAATAGAAAATTGTATATGATTTCATTTTAAAAAACATAAATGACCTTCATGTATCTTCTGCACGTCCACCTGCATGAAACCATTAAACTTTAGCCAAATCATTTGTATTTTTAAAATAAATCTAAATGGCAATATGTGGTAATCCACCCTATAAACCAAACTTCTAGACGATGGTCTAATATTTTGCCAATCAATTTGAGAAATATGGCTACCATATAATCGTCAATATTTCGAATTTCTATACCCAACCAAATATCCCGAAAACTAAAAAATTTCAGAAAATTAACTTTTTCTATCGAAGTCTAACTGACCCATTCACATTCTTCTCTACACTGTAAAACGTACTTAACGAAGCACCGCGCCACATGCGAAGTCTCGGAATTCGTAGGAAAGGAGATTACTCGAAAAGCCACAAGGAGGAAAATTCCACGTATCGCATAATCACACGGCTCGTTAGAATCCGCAGCGTTCGGTATTCAGAGACCCAATAAACCATACGACTAAACCCTAAATCCTTCCCAACTAACGCCGGTTCCCGGTACATCGACTCCGGCAATCCCTGTCACAACAGGGTGCCCGAGTCACCGACATACCTTGCGCGGGTACGTAGACGGGTCGTGTGTGCACGGTGCCGGCAAATACCGCCGGATGCCGTAGGGCGCAGGACGACTGGTGCAGAGAGGGTGAGAACGCGACCGAGAAGGAGCGTGTTGCATCGGAAGGAGAGCCAGGGGGTAGGAGGGTTGGTCGCGCGAGAGAGTGCAGGTACGACGAGGTGGAGCCAGCAGGAGGCAGAGGAGGGAGGGTGGCGAACAACAATACCGGTAAATGAACCGGCGGTAACTCTCGAGCAACCACCCCTGCCACGTCTTCAGCGACGTCTGCTACTCGAGATAGTGTCCTCCTATGTATGCCGAAGGTACCTCGGCTGTTTTCCTCTCCTCCGCTCCGGCGTGTGTTTCTGTGGGGGCCATAGGGCGGCTGCGGTTTCAGGGACGCGCATACCCGCGTTTGGGGGATGAAGGGGGCCCTACGTAGCGTGTAAACGTGTGCGCCTGGTTGCAGCACACGCGTTCCCTATCGGTGGTGGATCCATAATTACACGGAACTGCGATCGACGAGCGGGTTATTAGGCGCTTGGAACCCGCAGCGACGTACGCCTCCGCGCTGGATGGAGAGAGAGAACCGATCTTTGGAGTTATTCGAAGGGATTCCGACGCTAAGCGCGCACCTGTGCGCTCGTGCGAGCATCGTGCCCGTGATTGATGATCGGTTTGCGTTCATTCGCGATGCTCGTCGGTTACGGATTTGTTCAGGGACTTTATTATATTTTACTGGTTCTTTGCGTCGCGTTGACTGCCAGAGTCAAATCCCTCAAATTGTCCACAAAACGATATTCCTTGTTTTTGGACGATTGGAGACTAGCATAATGCAATTTGGCATAGGAATTATTTTTACAAGCCCTTTGAAATTTAAGAACCATCTAATCTTGAAAATTTCCTTAGCTCCTTAGTGAAAATTTCTTGGTGTCAGGTTGTCTCTCGAATCTAAACCCCTCAAATTGTCCACGAAAACGATACTTTTTGGTTTTAGACAATTGGGGACTAGCATAACCACGCAATTTATCATAGAAATTATTTTCACGACTCCGTTAAAATTCCAAAGCCATCTAATCTTGAAAATTTTGTCACCCATATATAGAGAAACATAGCAATCAATGTATTGCAGAGTGGTGATTTTCTGTATGGACGAAGTAATATGAAATAGCAGGAGGAAAGGAAAAGGGACATTAAATGACCGATCGAGATGTATATGTATAAGAACAGGTGGTTAGTCGAGTACTTGTGAGAGAGACAAGAGCGAAGCCCTCTGCTGGCGAATGCGGGAAGTGTCGCCACAATAGGAACTTGTACAGTGCGTCGATGGATTCATGAAAGATGTTTCTGAGAAACTTCAAGCTAGAGTTTAGAGGTGAATATCATTGATAGAATAACGTCGAATGAAATTATATTAAAATACATTAAAACACAACCTAGAACAAGCTGTAATATGTTAAATATTGCAATAGTGTTTCCTAACCTTTTTCGAGTCAAATAATATCCAACCCCTTCACATTAAAAGTAGACATTTGAAAATATAATTCTGGTACAATATTTAATGAATTGTTGCTTCAACATTATTGGCAATTTTATAAATCATTATTCAGGAAAAGAATAATTCTGTTTACTCGTTCTCTTCAATGTCGTGTAATTTTAACCACATTTTCGCTATTCTACTATGTTTTAAAGAAATATTAGGTACAATATTGCTACCTAAAGCGGATTTCATGCAGCAGGACCTTAACGTCACGGTACAATGCAGATATTACACTCGGTTCTAGTTTTACATGACAGATACGTTCCAAGGAACACCGTGTAAAAAGAAACGTATGGCAAAATAAAGAATTTGCTTCACGTTTCTCAAAACCCACGAAAGAAGAAGAATACGATTTATGAAACCAAATGTTGCAATAAATCTTGCAAATAAAGTTTTTCTAAAAAAACTAAAAACTAAAAATTACCTAAAAACGTGTCAAAAATCAAAGTCAGAAACTTGCAGACAATAATACTTATCTATATCGAAAATACATCTTTGGAAATTCACTGGGTCATTTTGAGCCCAAGGAATAAGTGAAATTTCCCGTGAAACGAGTACCTATTCATATTTTTAATAGAACATTTCCTCTTCCGGTTCAACGTTAGTTTTCAGGAGTGTTTTTCGAGTTAGTGGCCGATCAGCGCGAAACAGAGAACGATTTAATTATTACGATAACTCGTTTCTATCGTCGCGTTGAATATTATGCGCCGCGGTGGCGGTGTTTCCGCGTTTAATTCACAGTATACACGCATGAAAGTGTAACGAGCGTCTACGTTGTTACCGGAACGACCCGGCTTCAGCCTGGCCGTCTCACCTCGTTCTTTTTTCTCGCCCTTTCTCGTTTATTCCTTTTTTTTTCTCCCTCCCTCCTCTGTTCCGCGTTGCGGGAAAAATTATCGGATTTTCTGGGACGGCGGAAGATAGGTGGCACCATCCGCCGCGAGCGCAGACCGTTATGATAGCAGTAAAACTGCTGTTTCGTACTTCGCGCGCGGAAAGCGTGCGTATGAATAAAGAAGCAATCGAAAGCACCGAGGTTCTTATACTCGATGAAAAATGAAAATTACGGAATCGTTCGACGGACTTTGTCACGTTCACGAGTGTAAATTCGCAAAAAAATATTCAGAAGTCGAGGAACCGTCGTAATAACGCTAACAAGGGAAGCACTCGACTTGTCCCACTTGAATTTTAATTTACTTTTTAAGGGTGGTCGATTACAGGTTACTGTTCCCATAAAGTACTGGGCGGAGTGACTGGATAATTTTTAAACTATAAGCAATTATAGTTACATCTTTCGCGATATACAGGGTGTTCCATAAACCTTACTGTCTACTACAATGAGTATGGAGACGTTGAAAGATAAAAATATGAAAAACGGGGCACGTGTTTATACGAACTTTTTTATTGAGTTTGTGTCCGATGTCCATCACCGGAGTAGGCAGCATATGTTATGAAACACCCGTTATATTCCGAATATCAATCTCTGTCATCGGAATGGCTGTGGCGCAGGTGGTATAAGCGGGCAGTTTACGTGCTCAGATCGCGGGTTCGATTCCCGTTTACCGAATATTTTTCTTTCCTAAATTGCTTTCATTTACAATCGCATTAGCGATATGCGCGTTGTCGAATGGTTGTCATCGTGCATGCATTGGAAACATAAAATATACGACGCCACCGGATGCTTTCGTGCTGCGTCAAACGATTTATTTTTCATTTCTTTCGAGAAAGCAACTAGAATATTTTCGCGTGACATAATCAATTTTTCAATAAATACTAGAAACGAATAGGTAACATTTAAAAAGGCTGTAAGAGTACCACGATATGTCAGATGCAGAAACAAACATTTCAGTATATAATCGAATTTAAATTATTTCAGAAATGAACAGTGTTGACAAGTGTCGTTGAAGTTTATCAAATCTTTGTTCCTATTTGCAATACATCGACATATGGGGGAAGCTTTGAAACGAATTAATCGAATAAATCGAGAACTGTAGCGGTGAAATAAATTTATAGAAAAGAGAATCGATGAAGGATTGTTTCGATTTCGAAGCAGCAGAAATATCAGTTCGAAAGTGTATCAGAAGTAGATAATTATGAGTTGAAGTCTTTGAATCAATTAAATGGTATCGTTATCGTTCTGTGGAACGCGTCGTCAGGATATTTCAAACGTCCACTTAAGGAAACTAAATTACAACGATAAAAGTTCGTAATCCAGGTTCGTTCGTCATTATTTTACAGTATCATTAAAGTTTAAAGCAAGTGTCACAAGGTACTTAACCGAATCAATACTCCGGCTCGATAGAAGACTACGTAACTTCGCTAGGGTCGGTTTAATAAACCGAGTTACATACTTCGTTGTTTCTAACTCGATTTACATACCATATTTGACGTATCTTCCCGGGTGAAATTTATACACGTCACACAAATAGCACGTTCTTGCTCCTCTTCACACGGACTCGCATATATTCTGTATATTCAGGCGTCGTAGCTTGCCTCATTCGTCTCTCGAATCTATTTCGAGTAAAATTAATATTCATGTGGGAAATAGCATAAGAATTACATACATATTTAATGCTCGAATGTTTAATATGAGAAAATGTTGAATAAGAACAGACCGAACCACTATAAATAAGGCAAAACCTCTAACGCGTCACGTAACTTTCATTCTTTATTTATAAATGTATCTTCTCAAAACAATTCTGGAATCCTGTATCATTCTCTGTAATTGCATTTAAATTTAAATTCAGAATTTTTACGTTCCGGATTATCCAATGAACGCAATAATTTCACGCGTCAATAACGATGCACGAAACAGCAAACATTTATTTTAATTATATTTAAATTAATTTCACCGTCGGATAAACATTCTTTCGCGAACTGTTTATTTTGAGGTCTAAGCGACTGGCAAAAAGGGCAGGGGTTGAACAAAGCCCGTGCATTTCGTTCAGTAAATTTTCCTGCGTCTCGGAGCTCGTTAATTTATTACCGGTGCTCGATTAAAATTACGCGGCAATCGTACCAGAAACATTCCGCGAGCGGGTTTTGCGTAAACTGTATGACAATCGTTTACCGGAATTTGATCTTTAATTTGATTTCACGAGCGTTTCCAATTTCCATATTACATCTCGTTTCAGCGCCGGGCTGTAATTAATAGAAGTAACGCGCAGCAAAACGTTTCAACATTGCATCCGCAACCAGCGTTTCTTCCCGCGCAGTTTCGCCCCGGGTGTATTTAAACGATGGAATAATGGACCCTCATCGGCTTAGCAGGAGCACCGAGTTATCGAAAATTTAATAGGATGTAAATAATTCGCGCGCATTTTCGTAATTGAATTTATGGAACTCGCGCGACTGGTTTCCGTTTCGATATATGGAAATTCACATCCCTCTCCGACTATGTTATCGAGCGAAATTTTATTTATAATATAACGCAACGAGTATAGAAAAACGCGTACGTCTATTTAACGAACGACAACGAAAATTAACTTATTCGATTAAAGAATTTCAAATAATTCTGGACTGTACGCGCATTCGTTACCTTATAATATTATATGAGGTACAAAAAGATCAATCGTGGCAAAAATTACCAATTGTATCGAGTGTTTTTTCTCCAAAATTTTGCAATATTTCAAACGCAATACATTATTTCAGAGATCGAAAAGAATAAACTTTTATTTTTCTTTGTTCTTGTGGTACTTTTTGAGAAGCTACTCTTGTAGATAGATACTTGAAAACTTTTATTGAGAAAAATGTCATAATACAAATGAAACTCCATATATATTGTATTATACACAATACAATAATAAAAAATAAGACAAATTTCTATGGATGTAAAAGTAGTTATGTACTTTCAAACTAGGACTTTTATTGTAGGAGTTGTGTTTCAACGGTAGGTATCGTAAAAGTTTCATAACTCTATTAACCCCTGTGTTATTCACGATATAAGTACCTTTTTTCGAGACGACTGAACTGTCGAGGGTATAAATTTTGTTTCTAAGCAGTGGATTAGCAAAAGTTAGGTAATATGCACTGGGAGATTGTATATACTCGAGCATTAGTTCGCAATATTGTTATCGTTAAGTCTATAGTCACTGCAGGGAACGTCTTTAGCCACCTTAGAGATCATCCACATCATGATCGATGTACTCGATACAGTTTAGTGTAAAAGTTGTCATCTTTGTTTTCTTCAGCTTCGTCATATATACATACATATTTTACACTCCGGTATTTCATCAACCTGCAAAACCTTTTACTCTCCTTTAGTCTTTACTCTTTTAGTCTCATTAGTTTGAAGTTTCAAAAACTCAAGACCTTCGTTAAAGTACAAAAAAAGTCAATTCTAGCTACTCAAAGGTACAAGACAGTCAAGTTCCTTAAAAACAAAGTCTTCTTTACAAATCAATTCCAAGAAAATGAATGCAAGTACAGATTGTTCTTTTCATACAGCGTTCAATTATATCTCAAAAGATAAGAAAAATTTGTTCGAAACAAATAAAAAGAAAGTGCAGACTCGTATTAATCTCTTCGGAATTAATACCGCAAGAAAATTATTTCAGAGTTTATCTGCCTGTAAAGTGAAATAAATTCCAAAGCAGAAACTTTTCAACACATTTTCAACAAGTTTAAATATTTAAAACGTGAAATGTTGTCTTCCGGTGATTAACTACTGAATGAAGCTCGACAGGGAGGTATAGTCGTTTGGAGAAAGGAATTTTTCAGTTTATTCGAACTACGTACGCCGCGCAGAAATCGAAACGAACGTAGATCCCCGTTTCCTACTTCATAATGCACTTTGTTCGACATTCCGATCTGACGGATATACGTGCGCGCAAATTTGCATATCGAGGCCGCGAAGAAAGTTCATAGATAATAACGATTCCACTTTGTAACGTCCACGCCGGCACAGGGCCATAAATAGCGGCATAGAGCGGGTCTCTGGGTTTATAGTAAGATCGTGCAGTATTTATACCGTCTGTCGACGTAAACGTATAAATGTTGCAAGACCAACGTTTCCTGGTAGATACGATCGACCGGCAGGTGGTGCCGCAAGGGAAGCAACTTATAGACACCAAACAGAATAGGAACACGCGAATGATATTTTATATAACTGTCAATTCTCCCTTCTTTGCGGCGTACAAAATTAGACGAGTCGATTGGAATCTTCGCAGCCCGTCCATTTTGCGTGTTTCGACGTACGCTGCATCGAATTTTTCCAATCAAACTTCCGGTGACGAACTCGAGTATTCGTAAGATTCGCGTTAGAGAATGTCAGACTGTAATAAACAGTGCAATTTCGTGGGAATCAGAAAAATCTCAAATGCAATTCATGTGTATCTCAAATTATTCCTATTATAACTCTTCTCCAAAAAATTGCATCCAAAGTACTACACCCCTATTTTATTCTTAAATTGAAACTTGCGTTTAGCGCGAAACACATGATTCTAGGGAAGGGTAATTTTTTCGTAATTTTTCACGGAAGAAACAAATTCCAGAAACATGTACGTGAAAGTTTTTATTATACATTTTAACACGGGGTAGTAAAACGGTTTGAAAGCCATATATAAAATTTAAAACCCATTTGTACTGTGGCATAACTGTCTTGGGCAGAGTTAGGCAAACTGTGATCCGATTACATATAATCACACGGTAATTACCGTCTAATTGCGGTGTAATCTTAATCATAAATCTCTAAAGCGTGTAATAGCTGTCTAATTATCGGGTAATTACCGCGTGATTACATACAAGCGTATCGTCGCACGTGTAATCAGATTAAATTTCGCCTTATAGATTTTAAAAGTTGTGTTTCTCTACAGCAAAGAGTTTTGCAAAATTATACTTCATGTTTTCGACTTGCTTTTGCACGATTACTGAAACACACGCTGTACAGTGATGATTCTCAAAATGAGCATTGCTTTGGCACGTTCATCTTTCGTATAGCGGAGGTGAAATTCGACACCAATCTCTTACGCTTCGCTGTCTCCAAGGGGGATAGAAAAGATCAACTAACGAATCACAGGGGTTCATATTAAGAATCATGACTATATTTACTACTTAACCTTATCATCTGATACTTTCACAGACCACACACGGTTCTCAAGTCTGAACCTTCTAGTATTACGTGACCTATAAAATATCGTCCACAACAATCAGATGACTTTACAATCACATTTTCTTCGCGAACAGCAGAAAGATAGTATCATCAGCGAAATGATTTATTCGCAGTTCGGCCGTAGAAACCGTTGACCTGCGACTCACGTCGTCGTTTACGCGACGGTCCCGCAAACGCTAATTTCACCTGCAAAAAGTATAAGACAGAAAAATGATCCAAAGGTCCGCGGCACGTAGGCGGTTCCGATATCTTCTCTATCGAGGTGTCCGTGCCCGGAATGAAGCGGAACGTAAATGGACTGGCCCGACGTTGGTGCCGCGTTCCCTTTTTGGCGAGATTTTTCCCGATCAAAAGATCGACGCCGACATGCCTCCCTCCCCCCGCCGCGCCGCCGATGGTAGCCGCCCGAATTTTATTGGCGGCCGTACGTACCTATAAAAGAGAAATACAGAACGACGGACAGAGATGCGGTAACGTTCGCGGGGCTTTGCCAACGCAAGCAGAAATAAAATAGTTGAAACACGCGCCGCTTGCGGATTTCCTCCTGCTCTTTCCTCTCCCCCCCTCCCCCTGTGTTCCATCCCCATTTTTTTCGTCCCTCGTCCTCTGTGGATCCTCAGACCTAGAGTTTTTTTTCGCCATCGCCCTCGTTTCGCCGCGATTCCGCGCACGCTAATCCGCCGATACGAGATTGCTCGGCAAGAGGGGAGTCGAAACGCCGGACGGGAACACAGAAAGACGAGAGAAAAGGAGAGGCTCGGCGGTTGGTAACCCAGCGGGGGGGTAGTTTTCGGTCCACTTGGTGTACCAGCCGCGTTGTCGATTCGCGCGTCAGAAAAGGGGCTGGTGCTCGCGATGGGCTCCCTCATCGACAGGAGACGCATTACATTTGGCAGCGATTTCACTCAGCGAGATTAAGCTTATTTTCGCCGGGCCGATTTTCCTGGCACCCGTGCAGCCCCCCGTTTCTTCGTTCGTCTCTCGTCCACCATCGACGGCAGCGGGGGTTCCTATCTATCTGTCTGGATGCGCCCTCCGTCCCTCTCCCACCGGGAATTCTCGTCTTGCTCCCTTCTTGCTTCTTCTTCGCGTTCGTTTTCTCCTTTTTTCCACGGGCCAGCCACTTCCGCGCACGCTAATCATAGATATCCACCGGAACCGATCCCCCGTCGATGGGAAATATTTCCCGGCGCGGATACGATCCGCGGCTGAACGAAAATATAATCCGGAACCGAGACGCCGCGATCTCGATCGAGGGAGATCCGATGCACGGCCGGAAGCAGACGCTTAAGAGCTCGGCGCAACGCGATTTCTTTTAAATCGGGCTCTCCTCGTAACGGAACATTGCCGGAAGCGTTCTTAGAGCGCCGCGCGATCGCACGCAAACGGACGGAGCCGCCAGTGCACCTCTCTCGATTCCACGAGTGCCCCGAAGAGTGTGTGTTGCGGAACGATACTCTTATCGCACGCGATGGTAACTCGCTGCGGAAGAATTGATTTTTGTTGTTTCGTTACTTCCGGGCTTCTCGATTTAACTGCCGGGGAGAATAGCACCCCCTTGCGTTCTTTAAATTTCTTTGTATCTGCCTAGGTTCACAATACGTTGAATTTCAAATTTTATTATCTTACTTGTCTTTACTTCTACATAATTTCATACCTTATTCGTCTTAACAAGTACCTTATATGCACCCATAGAAAATGAAATGAATTTTCGCGAGATAAATGGACAATGATCGGTCGAGTGCTTGTGAGAGAGATACAGGTTGGTCGTAGCCCTCTAGTGGCGAGATAAATGGGCATTCAATGATAGGTCGAGTGCTAGTGAGAAAGGTTCAGGTTGAGCGCAGCCATGAAACGTTAACAAATTTTATTCTGTCTCTTCCAGTTGCTTCAATATACAGGGTGTTACGTTTAAGTGCGAATACTGGAATATCTCATGAGGTATTGAAGGTATAAAAAAAGTGTTCTTGCAAAAGTTGTTTTATTTAAAGGGGCAAATTATGTGGTATAAATAATTTTCTTCAAGGTCAAGCCAAGTTTTTTAAATGGAACTACATATTTTTTTATTCATAATATGATAGCATCTGTTGAGACAAATTCAATCATACGATTACCTACGTTTGTTTTCCTCATTGCGGAGCATCTTGCAGCTAAATATTAATCAGAATCCAGCAGGACGGTCCAGGCAATTACTTCGATGTCTCCGTTTCCTTCGAAGGTTTGATTTGAAAAACCGCAGGATGAAAAGAACGCCCCCTTCCGCGGGCCGAGAAACGTCGTCTCGTCGGTCGTTTACGCGCGTTCGCGACGAGGATGGGATCGTTACCGTGATAGGCCCAGCGTAAAAGGGCGAAGATTCGGATTATTGTCCAAAGCGATTCTCCTTTTGGAGTGGATGCCATTCAGCCGGATAAAGCCGGACCGGAAACGACAGCAGCGAGGGTGAGTCGCGATGGTCGAATAATGGACCAGCCATCTTCTTTGAAGTCCCCTTCAGAGTTTTGGCGTTAATTGATGCGAGTCTGGAGTTCGAAAGATCGCCCAGCACTTCCAGCCAGCTTCCTTGCTCTCTCGTAGACCCTTCCTCCCGCGTCCTTCGTCCCCTTCGAGGGAAGATTACATCGTAGGTTACAGATCCACCCCTTCCTGCTTCTTCGAGTTATCTTCATCAAACTGTCCGCGTTCGAAGTTTCGCGAATTTTCTACGTCTGTAAGTAGGATATTGGCGCAGTTTGAGTTCGTCGTATTGTCGTGATTCTTTTCCACATTTTCGATAATTTAATGAAGAAATATTACAAACAATATCAGCACTGTTGGGATAGGTTGTTGTAGGAACTACACTTCTTGTGGGGTGACAAATCTTTCTTTAGTTTTCGTTGTTCTCGGATAGAGCGCGCAAAACCAAGTGTGTTCTTCTTCGCTCGTCTCCATGTCGACCCCTCGGTTGCACTGGCAAAATTGTTAAACAACCCTGATTGGTTAACCCCACGCGTTGGGCCTTTCCAATCAGGGCCGTTTATTTTTCCCAAATCACCGCCTATTTCTTACGCCCACGGCGTGCTTGTTTTCGAAACGGCGTGGTGATTGAGGGGGACGACGTTGCGCCCTCACTGCAAGATTTCCTTCGGACCACCCGCGCTGGGCCCACTTGGCGAAACTCCGATGGGTACGCGTCGAGTGTCCTCGTGAAATCCCTAATTTACGACGGTCTCTATTTGCTGTTGAGGGACTTAGGAAAAGAATTTACTAAACGCATTCGATACGCGAGTCTGGAAAATATCTTCCTCAAAAACAGCTTCGACGAACGAGAGTCGTAAATTACGTGGGCCATTTGCACGAGAGAAAAACTTTCCCATGTGCGCACGACCGGTCGCTACAGCACTAAATATAATTTAAAAAAGACTACTACCATTTTAATAGGGAATAATAGTAAGTAGGATATTAACGCAGTTAGACAGGGTGTTCATCGTATTGTTGTGATATTTTTGCACATTTTCGATAATTTAACGAAGAAATATTACGAACAAAATTTAAAAAAGACCACTACTATTTTAATAGGAAATAATAACTATTTTGACGATACAATTTATCCATTTATTGATGTGATTCAAATACGCAATAAATAAAATTTAATTGTCCTTCTAATAAACAAATCCATTTCATTTAAAATAAAAATTGAATCGATATCACCGTAACAGTTTATTCGAACCAATATTTTTTATTTCCTTGAGCAACAGCATCGTGGCGTTTCGTCCTAGATCCAGAGTTTTGGCGTTAATTAATGCGTGGCCGAAGTTTGAACGATCCTGGCACTTCTTCCCAGCTTTCTTGTCTTCCAATAAACCCATCTTCCCTGCCCTTTGTACCTGTCAGAGAGAGATTATGTTGTAAGTTGCAAATCCACCTCACCATGCTTCTTCGAGTTATCTTCGTGGAACTGTCCGTGTTCAAAGTTGTACAATTTGCCCCGTCTGCAAATAGAAGATCGTCGTAAACGAGCGTTTTCTTCGATATCGAGATCGTTTCCACGTTTGACAGGAAAATCGAACGCGTTCTACGTAATCCGGATCGTCGCGGTGAAATTACTCGTATTCCGTGGTTCGCGATTCAACTATTCTTTTCCGGTTGAGTTTTCCATCTTCCGGGGCCGAAAAAGAGCTCGCCGGGTGATTAATTATCAACCTTTTCGAAACTTTTTAGCCGAAATTAATTCCCTTCGGCCAGCGGGGAACTTTCCATCGAGTAGAGGGATTCAATTGGCTTAATTAACCGCTGTCTAATTCGTCTCTTTCTATCCAAAAACCCGGGAAGCTTTTATTAAAATGACGATTCCAAAGCAAACCGCGAAACGGTAGACTTTATCTTCCGTAACAATACGGATCGCGTTGTTTACACTACGAAGATGTTTGTCTTCGTGGAAGAAAAGATCCCGTCGCGTGGAAAACTTTTTCGTTTCTAGCGAAAACCTATAGAGCACTTTAACGTTTTACTACGATTTCTCGTGTAAAAGTATGTAGTATCATTATTCACTCCATAGTGAATAGATTTCAATAATTAATTTAATTTAGTATAATTTATTTATTTTAAGAGCTTATCACAGGTATGCATTTCAATATTTACAAGCATTCGTTCTATTTTAAATTGAATTAATACATTTTTAAATAGAAAAATACGTTCGTGTATACATAAATTCCAAAAGCAGAAACGAATTTTCTCTTAAAATTTTGATTATTTAACGAGTTAAAATTTGTGTACTTTATAATCTAATAAAGTTTTGCAACACTGTTGCCTTGTTCAACAATTCTCGTTTAATGAATCAGAGAGTCGATTACCTTTTGCAAGGTATCGTTTGTATTTTCAGTGGTCAGGACGAGGATTTCGAAATATCTGCATTGATTAAGTTTCACAAGGAAGCGAAACGTTTACAATTGCCTGCGTTTTGCATAACGCCGCGGCTGAATTACTGCGGAACAGCGTCATTATACATCCCCCGGTAACGTTATCACTTCGACGAGTTCGAATTCGCGATCGGCGAACGTGAATTTCCCCGGTTCGGATTCGATCCGAAAGCGATAATAAACATTTGCGTTTTAACATTAACCGTTCGATGTTCCCCCGTGTAAACGCGCCCAATAAAAACATTACAACGTTGAAACGTTGCCCGTTCGGTTATTCGGACGTGTAATGAAATGCAAGACACGTACCGGCGCATCAAGAGTTTATCGCGTATTTATTTACCGCGTGCACGGAGGGAATATCATTTGTCGATGAGCTTCGGGCTCCGTACAATAAGTAACAGGAACGGTGGAACGTTGCGTTTCGAAACATCGTTCGTTACAAGTAGAAACAAACGTGTTACGATTATTGTTACTGGTCCAATAATCCGTTTTCTCTACTACGGAAGTGAGATTATAATTATAATAAGTAGTATTGTATTTAAAATACTGTATTTTGGATAGAAGCTCTCAGGAGTTCTTTTACTGGTTGTGTTTTTAGAAGAAAATATTTGAATGTTTTTGATAAATTGGATGATCCAAATTTTCTCGCGATTTTATTTAAAGCTTTGTGGCATCGCCTCCCATGCTCGCCACCAGATGGGTCGTGCTCTCACAAGCGCTCGACCGACTCCTTTCTTTTTCTGTTCTCCTACGATTTTCACGAGATCCTAACCCTCAGACAGCAGCGCCACAGCTTTTGCAAACTTAATATTGTTCCCCCCATGCAATTTTTCTCTATTTAGTGCTGTCTTTGCAGTTTTGAAAACTGAAAATTGATAGTTCGGGAGACGATCAATCTAGCTTTTTTATATTTTGAATACGTTTTCTCGTGCAAGTTTATTCCGCGGAGAGATAATGGTAGCTTTTCTTAAAATATCGCGTAACTTTGATTCCTGAACGGTGGAATCGTGCCTGAGGGATATTTGGCACACAAGGAAAAGTCACTCTAACGTTCGCGTGATTGAATTTCATCGATTTCACGTTCAAAGTGTTCGATACAGCTTATGAGTACCTTCGCGTGTTACCGGAGAAGGCGTTCTACTGGCGCGGATCAGGCACTCACGCTTCGATACTTCGGAATAACTGAAGCCACGTAACTGGATCTTGAAACCGTTCTTTGAAGTGCGGTATGGAAGAACGACAACGGCGGTTCTCCTTCGCGCGATAATGGTAACCTTGAGTTGATCGAGATTCCAGGCAACGTCTCAACTTCAGGAAGGCGAGACTCGGTTTCGATGGATCGGCTTTCTGGAATGCCGTGTAAGTCGGCCGACACCGTAATCGATATATTATAACACCTTGTTTACGAGCCGCACTCGTATCTCCGATGCAAATGGCAGCTTATAGTCGCTCGATATTTCCAAGTAAATAATAACTTAGAGTCTCCCCTTTGCATCGATAGAATCACTGTTTCAAATGACACTCTTCAACGTTTTAGTTTTGAACATGAACTGTTATTCCTTTAGGATGCAAGTAAATTCATGTATTAATATTTAAAATACGTCAAACATCATTATTACATAAATTTACTTTAGAATTTGTTTGAAGTAAATGAAAAGTTTATCAACTGTTTTAACAAGTGTATCATTTATAATATAAAATTATATACCAAGCTTAAGCAGCTGTAATCCCTACATTATACGCCAAACGTCATTACAGCTGCTTAAGTTTGGGTTATAATTTTAATTTATATTACAAATGATACACTTGGTAGAACGCTTGATACACTTTTCACAATGTCAAGAACATCGTCTTGAAACAATTTCAAAAATTGTACATGCATCAAACGCTGAAGATATAAGGTCTACATTAGGCGTACAGTACGTCTGACAAATGACTATCCTTTTTCACTTCTGGCCATTTCTTCCTCGTATTCCTGCCCAACGCCACAGAGCCCATTATAGAGGTCTATTGTTATATTTTATAACAATTTTGCGCATGTAGTATGCTGAAATTTGTTTTGGGGAAGGCATTCGTATTAATAAAAGCTTCAAGCCCTTTATGCAACAAGAATTTATCTTCGTTGAAAGAGTTGTGCAAAAATAATGGTAGGCAAAATGAAACAATGGACTATCCCGACAAGTGGAATAATTTTTATCCCTCCACAAAGTTTACGTGCATCGAGTGGTTGAAGTCTCTACATTTTCATATGGGACACCTTTGACCCAGTGTTGAATTTTTACTATACATGCTTTGCACCTAACTTATAGTGTGTTATCTAATAATGTTTATAATATGGGGAGGAAAGTTTTTCAAAAAATGTAAAATTATGAACGTGTTTTTTATTTATGTGCACTGCGTACATACAACGTTTACAAATAAATCGTGAACATTTAGCACATTTGGTAGCATATATATTATCGTTGCCTATTTTCATGATTCAGTCGGTATCGATGGGTCAACGGTGACCCACGAGGGTTAAAAATAATTCCTCGAAGAGAAAAGACGAACAAGGATCAATCGAGAAACGTGGAGACGTTTTGGTAGGAAGTAATTAACCCAGATATATATCGTTGCAGTGGAACGGTATTAAAACGCAGGGAGACTGTATAAATTAGGAGGCGAGGGCGAAGGGCATTCTGGGCCGTTGTCGTTTCTCCCCGCGCATATTTAATGCCCGTTGTCCCCGGTCGCTAAGGTATTCCTAAATTCCGTCGCCGGGCGCCACTTATCTCTGATTTTGTAGTCTCCATTGTGCGAGGGTGCCGCCTGTCGTCGTGCATATTCGTTCGCCGGGCACGTAGGCAAAATTTAGTTTTGGACACGTCTCGTGTAACGAGTGGTGTTACGAGGGACAACTGCGTCCAACTATCTTTCTCGGTTCCGTCGTCCTCCGAGTCCTCCGAGACTCCCGTGTGCCCCGAATGCACGAAGAAACGTCTCAACGTCGAAATGTAATTCTTATCCCGCGAATCTGGCGAATCGACGTATAGCCAGTTTCCAATAATGTATTCGTTTGGTGTTTCCCTCGCTGCGTCGTCGCGACGTAGTTCACGAATAAACTTTCAATCGGAATTTCAGGCAAGTTCAGCGGACAGGGCCCCGTAAAAGAAATTTATGGGGGAAAGGATGGACGAAATCATCGATTCTTCGACGATTTTCACGCGATTAATGCGTTACTGCCAAGCAACTGCTCCATATTACCTCGTAATTTATTTTCTTTAGTTAAATTTTATTCACGAATCCAAATTTTAGATTCACACGTTTACCAGAATGGTGATTTAAAAAATTGGTTAATGGATTTATGAATCAAACGTTCGTTTATCTTTTAACCCTTAACGGTCCAGAAGTATTTTAAGTTTTCTGACCGCTGGGTCCAAACTGTTTTCAATATTAAGAGAAATTATGTACTAACAAGGGGAGGTCATACCCTGTCAACCTGGGATTTCAACCAAATTTGGCAGAGTTGTTGGGGTTGATGTCCAAACGCATTCTGTAAAATACTAGACGTTTATGGCCAGCCATTTTGTTAAAAAATGGCCTTAAAGTTTAAAATGTCGAAGTTGTCGGATCGACGTTTTTTTTTTTTAAATTGTAGGTCTCGAAGAGGGGAACACAAAAGTCCAATACATTTTTGCCGTAACATCAATAGTTTAAACAAAAATTTGAGTTTTTGTGACGGGATAAATGCATATTTACCGTGTAGTTGGAGCGTATTTTCAGCAGTCATGGTAGCCGTAGAGTTAGTGTCGAGGAATTCGGGTCGGAAGAATGGGGTTCGTGTCCCCGGAACCAGAGCATTTTGTTTTTTTTCTTTTCTTCGCTTATTTTTGAATTTTTATTTATTTTTAATTTTAATTTTTAATATCATGGAAAAAGATGGCTGTTACAAATAAATAAAATACTATTATGGTTATAAATGTTTATTTTCACACATACTTACAAACATATTCTCATATATATTTACATCTCACGTATAAATAAATACAAAAATTAGATATTTATTTCATACGGGTTTCGCAATGCATTGTATGATTTTTATCATAAAAACAGGAAAAACATAATGGTTTCATACACCAAGCGCATGTTATAAATGCTTGTTCTGTACAGAATTTTTTATTTCTTAGGTCGTGTGGAAAACATACTTGATTCACGTTACAAAAGATTTCTTTTTTATGATTCGGAGGGGTGAGTTTAGACGCATATCATGCATATTTAATCATGTCGGTAAAAATTGGAGCAGATAATTGATAATGGATTATGGAATGTAATTTTATTATATCCTGTCTATTGGTTAATTCTCTGTTTTCGTGGATTAATGTTAGGGCGTTTTGGAGTCTTGAAAGAAAGTTCTTAACCTGTCTAAAAAAATACACGTCACACGGTTGGCAAATGGGTGTACATTTTGGTGGTATCACTTTTAACGTGCAGGTAGCCATATTTTTATCTTCCGGATCATAAAAGATCCTGTCATATAATGCTGGATTTGTTTGTCCACCCCACGAATCGATGACTAATAAGAATTTATTTGCTTTTACGTAAGGTTTTAATATATTTTCCAAAAATAATTGATAGGTATCAGATTGCAATTTCCCTGACTTTGTGCAAGTGACATGTACATTGCCTAATTCCTCTTCTTGTTTTCGAACATCTACTGCTACCCGTGGTCCAAAAAATGCTGTACAGAACAAGCATTTATAACATGCGCTTGGTGTATGAAACCATTATGTTTTTCCTGTTTTTATGATAAAAATCATACAATGCATTGCGAAACCCGTATGAAATAAATATCTAATTTTTGTATTTATTTATACGTGAGATGTAAATATATATGAGAATATGTTTGTAAGTATGTGTGAAAATAAACATTTATAACCATAATAGTATTTTATTTATTTGTAACAGCCATCTTTTTCCATGATATTAAAAATTAAAATTAAAAATAAATAAAAATTCAAAAATAAGCGAAGTAAAGAAAAAAAACAAAATGCTCTGGTTCCGGGGACACGAACCCCATTCTTCCGACCCGAATTCCTCGACACTAACTCTACGGCTACCATGACTGCTGAAAATACGCTCCAACTACACGGTAAATATGCATTTATCCCGTCACAAAAACTCAAATTTTTGTTTAAACTATTGATGTTACGGCAAAATTGTATTGGACTTTTGTGTTCCCCTCTTCGAGACCTACAATTTAAAAAAAAAAAACGTCGATCCGACAACTTCGACATTTTAAACTTTAAGGCCATTTTTTAACAAAATGGCTGGCCATAAACGTCTAGTATTTTACAGAATGCGTTTGGACATCAGCCCCAACAACTCTGCCAAATTTGGTTGAAATCCCAGGTTGACAGGGTATGACCTCCCCTTGTAAGTATAAAATAAAAGAGATTTATTTATTCTGTAAAAATTCATTGATATATTTTCACAGCAATAAGATAGTGAATTTATTATAATAAATATTCTACTTGAGGAATAAAAGTGTCATGGCGCGTATATGGCGACATTGGACCGTTAAGGGTTAAAACAACAACCATTATGGAGGTTTAATCTAATCTAAAATTCAATACAAAGTATAATATTTGGAAATTATAGTTTTACGTTAATTTTAAGAGAAAAGCTCCAGAATTTGTAGCAGTTTTTGAAGATAATAGCTTGAACCTAAAATTATTTCGCTTTAGTAACCCTTTCCACTCGTATCACATCATATAGTATTTTATTATACATATATTTACATTAGTGTTTCATTCTAGGGACCCATTTTACAATGCTTTCTTTTAAATAAAAAATAAAAGATTAATTTTGTTTTCGAGATCACTGTTCTAAAGGGGATGAGATGCAGATTATTTTGTATTTTTCTAATTTTTTCTACTAAACCGACAAGTTAAATTGTAATATATTCCCATAAAAATGTTTTCATTTTAATTTTAAATACGAAAAAAAATTCCAAGTTGTAGTCTTCTCAAATATAAGTGTGCAAAGGGTTAATACAATGACTATTGACAAATCTTTGAAGAAGTTGCAGAACGTTCATTGCGATAGGAGCAGAAAACATGCGAGTGGATATAGCGAACCTGTAATTATTCGGGGCACAGTACGTTATTTTCGAGCGTATAGGAGTACAATTAGCGTGGGCGATTCTGGCGCAAATTGTCGTCGAAACGTGAAAGGCTCGATGGCTGGAGAGGGAAAGGAAACGGGGCGTTATCACGCTCGGCGGGACCGAAAACCTTCGTCTGTCGTGTGTTTCGGAGCGAAAATATTCCAGGAAGCAGCGACGGCCGCGTTTCACGGGTCTGGGGAGGGGGGAGGTAAAAAAAATTTCGAAAGCCCTCGAGCGGCCTCGCCTTCTTTGCTTTTAGCCGGGGCCCCGAGGAGTCTGCTTCATCATCCCGGGTTAGCGGCTGAGATCCCCCTCGGTGCTCTTAAGCCGGGCAAATCCTGCTCGCCGCGGCCAATAGCAGTGCAAACAGTTGCGTTTCCAGTTCTCAGATTTTTTCCTTACGCAGCCCCCCGATAGCCTGGGCGCAAGCATTCGATAAGTTGGCCGTGTTAACGAGGCCCTCCGCTCCTTTTTCTGCGTGGGTCCCGCAGGACGGGGTTGGGAATCCAGTTTCGATTACGTTTTCGCCGGGGCTCGTTTTCGTCGGGGCACTTAGCGCTCGCACATCCGCGAGCTCGCCGCTATTTGCGCGCTCGTTAACACATTTTCGACTGTATCCTCTTCCAACCCCCCGCCCCCCGTCCTGTGCGCCGTTTCCTCGAACTCTCCGCCAAGAAATCGACGTTAATTAAGGCGTCCCAATTCTCCGGGTGCTAACGACGTTCGCCGATAAACTCGGCCGACCAAGAAAGTCTGGATCCACTTGAAACTAGGTTCCCGTGAATGGAATATACATTAGCCGCCATTATGTGCGTCTCGCAACAGATTTTCTTCCTTGTCTTTATCGACTTCTGACGCAAATCACGGGCCTATCGGCTACCAGTTTGCTTTGGAAAACGTTGTCCAGAAGTTTTTAAATAATTTATATCTTTATTGAAACATTTGCTTAAGAGGGGAGACTCGTGTAAAGTGGTAAAACCAGAAGTGATAGTTGACAATTTTTTTATAGCAAAAGGGGTTTGATGAAACTTTTCATCACTTTCCAGATATATTCTTTAACAATTCTAATTTTCATCGACTTTGGATGAAATAATAAATGTCATTCCTTACGTGCAGTGTAGCATTGTTTTCCTTTGATCTGGAATAACAAATCGAACGACATTTTGTTCATCATAGTACTAACCGTCGTATGAACTAACATCCTTCATAATAATAAGTATTTAAACTATGTTTATTGCATAATTAAATTAGAAATTTATTGGAAGAATCATTTTTTTGTGTTGTGAGACGTGAATCTTCGACAATTTTGCATTTTTTAAGGACGATTTTAGTTCATACACGTATTACCATGAAGAACAAACTATCGTTCGATTTTTTATTCTAGATCAAAGGCAGCAAGAGCTAAACTGCACGCCGATCAACACCATCGACATAAGGAATATTTATTATTTCATCCAAAAGTTTCATCAGACCCTTATTCTGTACAAAAATTGTCAAATATCACTTCTCGTTTTACCATTTCATACTAGTCTCCCTCCTTAAAGGGTTATCAAACCGTATCAAAGTAGGGGGTATTTTTACGAATTTACTATAGCAGTACTATATACTTAATTCAAATGAATGTTGCTTTTATGAATAGAATATATATAATACTTGATTCAACTTGTATAATTATAATACAAATACTGACACAAACTTTACAAAATTTGTTTTAGTCTTCGAATATTTTATCTCGATAAGTTTTACGACAAAATTTTTAACGAAGCCTCTATTTAAGAGGATACTGTGATCTATATTAAAAACTGAGAATTATTTTCGCTGCATTTACCTACGTATAGACAGAAAGGTAATTTAATGCTGAAATTCATGTTTGTAATGTAAAAATTTTGGTACAAGATAAGCAGAAACGCGTCTTCGTAACCCATAAAAAATGCCTGCATCTTTCTTGTTCGATTCGGAAATATTAATAATACAAATCCGCTTAACGCATTTGCTTTTCATACGTCAATAAACGATCGTGCCCAAAGGTATTCAGCACAGGGGCGCGACACGCGCGGCGTTAGTTTCCGCAGACGTATAAATTATTCAGCAGAGGAGAAATCGCCCGAAAATTCTATAAACGATTTCCATTCAAATTCATTTTTCCCCAGTTCCAATTCGAACTTCATCCGTACGCAAGACTTTACTTTTTAACAATTTTATATTGAAATACAAAAGAAATTGGAAATTGGAATTCGATTACCATTTATTATTAAATAATGATCGAGGGAAAACTTTTGCTCCGTCGAGTCAGTATTGGATTAAATGCGAAAAAAACGGAGCGTACCAAGCTCGTAAAAATTATTCGTTTCGGGGTTCGAAAACAAATTCAAAACAATGTCTAAAAAGGAGGTGAAACGATTTTGTTTTCTACCTTTTTGTATAGAATTCTTTGTATTTCGTTGCTTTTTCTCGCTGTAATTTGTCTATTTTTCACTTTTAAACAAATTTTTTTTTCATTTATACTGTTTACACCTGAAGAGAGTCATACCTTTACTTTTCGATTGTGAGGCAACAGAATTGTGGTGAGAAATTTTTAAAATTAAATTTTTCCAAGAAACGTTACACAGTAATGAATAATACAGGATGCAGTTACTTTGATTAAGATTTAAATGTAAATATTTCTACAATATCATTAAAATATTGTAAAATGTTCTCCTTCATGACATTCAGTATTTTTCAACGAATTAATATTGGATCATTTATGGCGAAAAGCCATTAGCTTAAAAAATATTTCAACTTAATAACTAGAAAGGTACAATGTTTACGTTAAAATATCTCCCAAACTAATTATTTTTCACGATAAATGGTTTAATAGTTTTCTCCAGGAAATTACTAATTATTCCATTTAAAAAAAAAACACTATCCTTCCTACGTTCACCAACACATTTACTTACGAAAGAAAAAATTACGAGCAGATTATGCACCCCTCAAACCCATTTAATATTTTGTCTCAAAGATTCTCCAATACCATCAATACTTTCAAAGATATTCGAATGTACAGAGACACACTACGCACGTTCTAAACCCGAAACGTTGACAAAAGCTCCGCGATAGGTACCTTTTCAAATGCGTCGAATTTTTAATTGAATTTGAAGGCATCGGTCGTCCATAACAAGTTAAAAATATGTACGCTTAACGACACGCGAAATGGACCAAAGAAAATCCTTTCCACCCTCCTCTGGCCGTGAAACTCATTTGTCGTCGATGGTCTGAGTGGGCACGAGCTCCTCCTCGAGTCGATCCGCCGCGACGTCGCAATCGTCGTGCTTGTCAATTTTTTCGTTCCGCAATTAAACGCGCCCCGTCCCATCGGCAGTGTTCGATCCCGCGCCGCGCGACGACTAAAACCCATCTCTGTCGGGTCCGTCGGTGCTGTCGATTTATATTCGAGGGTCGTCGTAATCGCGCAAAGTACGGAACACGAATCAATTCCCTTGCCTGGAGGGTCGCAAGGTGGCGGCTGGTTGGATGATGGGAGGAACGGCGGGGTGGACCAGGGGCTGGCCGGTTCGTACGAGAAACTTTCCAGGAGTTCGGTTAAAGTAGCCGATCCTTTCTCTCTCGTTCTCTCTCTCTCTTCCCCTTGGTCCGCCCTTTCGAAACTGATCGCAAAAATCGGCTTTCGACCCGAGGAAAGAGTCGAACGGATCCCGGTTGCTTTCGAAACTTTCCTTGATAATTGATTGTTTTGCCAGTGGAGTGGCTCTTTTAGCTGGCCTCGGTCGGACTACCGTCTTCTTCTCGTTGCAGACGCGGCCCCTGCACGTTGTTTGCACGTTCGCGTCCTCGAGTCGTGACTCGACGAATCCTTTCGCTCATATATTCTCTCCTCTTTCGCGATGAAATCATGGCGTCGCTATGCACTGTCGAAGATTTCCTTGATTTATCGCGTTATTTTTCAGCCGGATCAGATATCGCAAGGTAGTTATTTAAGACCTTGTTATCCGGAGATCGCGAGGATACCGAGATACGAATTATCGTAGTCGCCGTACTATGCTTCTTTGGCACTCGTAGATACCTATTGAGTAATTCGACTGTAGTGTCATCGAATTTACATACGTCCTTTAAATCAGCGGTTCTCAATCTTTTGTCTACCTTTAAATAATGTTTTATTGTCGTGGACCTCCCAAACTTGACTAAATATTTAAAGTAAGCGTCTTACATTTGTACGTTTCTATTAAAGGAGGTTCAACAAAGACTCCAATTTACTGAACCTTTTCAATCAACTATCATTGGTCCTAAGCCTGCTAATGGACTCATCAATAAGACAATCCTAGCAGGCCCTATCTTAGATTACATCGAGTGCTTGTGAGAGAGCTACATGTTGAGCGTAGCCCTCTGCTGGCGAGCGCGAGAACTACCGCCACATATCGTTTCATAACTGATGATATCTCTAGTTCCTATTCACCAAGAGAATTGCTAGAAATATTCTATCTCAACGAATACAAAATTCAAGTCACAATAGTAAAATAAAAATCACAGCAACGGCCAGACTTCCGTTATAATCAATCAATTTTTATTTTTACACAACTTCTTCTCATCGATATGAATTACAAAGTTTCACTTTTTAAGTCCATAAATCCTTACGCAATGAAACTCGTTGTACAAAAAATAAGCTAAATCTCTGAAGTTCGTTAATTCTCGTTCAATATTTAATATTAATATTTGTTTCCTTCGATTGGGAATACGTATTATTCGTATTTCTCCGAACACGAGCGAAAATTGAGTTGTCCAGGCGAATTAATACGTGGTTTCGGAGCTCGTCACGGTATTCTTGTTCCGATATCGTTGAAGTCGTTCGCGATGCCGTCGTCGTACGGTAGAATCTGCGATAGGAACTTTGTTCCCCGGGATTTCGGCGCGAAACTTATTGTATACGACGCACGCGCGGATACGTGTACGTGATTGCAGTCGATATTGTTCTTCGTAGTTTTCGAGATCGGTTCCGTAAACTAGAGAACGACAGGTTCCTTCTCCGCGTAAAATCTTTACGGTGAACCGACGCGATAAGCCAATTTGAATTAGGTTGTCGTGTTTATTCGACGTGCGTAGGTCCGCAGAAACTGTTCGAACAGGCAGGGATAAAGGTTTCCGCGCTCGGGAAAAATCCATTAACGCGTTTGCCTTATCTGCGACCAGTACTAAAAGCTCCGGGGCGAGATTTACTGTAAATTCGATGGCCGTTTAACTTTCGACACTCGATCCTTTTCTGCCTTCCTTTTTCCCCCACGAAGAGAAAGCTTTCAATGTAATACGTCGAACATGTTTGAACGGTTTTGGTCAGCGGTCGAAGACAAAAGCTAAATTTCCCAGACGAGCCGGGTATCGATACAAAAATTCGCTCGATTATTCCAGGCAAAATTATTCCTCCGTATGAAATTTAACGATAGAGTGAAATAATATTTGAAAATATGAACGCATTGCTTTTTTTTTCGTTCGTTAAATGTGCCGGGGAAAAAATACCTAGCAAATTTTTACCACGATTGTTTGTATCAATGTTTAAACGCTTTTACCGGTTAATCAATGTTTTCTCTATTTTCGCTGCAAATTGGGAAATATTGACTAGTATTACGCGTAAACTGTGTGTTCATTTAACGATCAGTCTTTGAAGCGAATAGTAATAAAATGATCAAATTTATATATTTCGCTTTATGGTTTTTTTATTATGTCATAAAACAGTAGTTTGTATTATAAACGAAGCTTAATAAGGGAAAGTGTTTTTATGAAATTAAACAAAAAATATTCACTCATTCGATGTTATTCGTGTAACACTTCACTAGGTTTATGCATAACTGTTTTTATTCATTTGTTTCTTGAAGGAAAGTGGTCTTATCTAGTAAAATAAGCGAGTATAGTAACTTTGATCGACACTGCACGACTTTCCTTTAATAGTATATAGCTGCAATGGTTCAATGGCACGAACAATTCACGTAGAAACGTACGCGAATTGTCGACTCTGTTCGAACCAGAGGGTCCAAAGTTATACACGTTGAACGTTCAAAGTTGTGATTTCTCAACGTCGAGCGTGAGTTCGATATGCCATAGAATGCATTAGAATCGGTAACTGGTTCCATCCTACACGTATATCAATAAAGAGCACCTGTTAGTTCTCTCAAATTTCGCATTTGCGATTCCTATATTATTCTCCGGGCGCGGCGCTGCATTTTGTATCGCGGAAACTAGACATCGTTCAAAATTTCATTTTTCTATCAAACTTTAACCCTACATTTCCACGCATGCACAACAAATTCTCGATTTACTATTTATTTTCTAATTTCGAGTAAACCTAAAATCTTAAGTCTACTAGCTAAACATCGATGCAAACGCGGGGGCGGAAATATTAAAAAACGACGAAAGACCATCCCTGACGCGAGAGGAAATAAAAGATGAAATAGGGGAAAATGGAGCGTAAAATGAAGCGTGCTGCGGCGGAGTTAATTCAGCTTACGTCTCCGAATTCAGAGTCGTTCGCCGCGGATTGTCGGCCTAGAATTCATTCTTCCCGCGCGCGTAATCGGATCACGGTTTTCGCGCGCATAATCGTCGCGTTTCGCGGCTCCTAATACCCGTTATGCCTCTAACGTGTCTGTATATCAAAGGTGTTCATTTTGTCCGGGGGGGACGGCGAATTTCATTTTTATCTCGCGGTTTGTCAAGACCGGTCCGCCGCGTTTCTCGCGGATCGCGTAGAAAAAAATAAACAGCGGGTTAGAACGCGTAACCGGCCGTTGGTGGCGAACGGAGAGAACGAAACGGGGCAAATGTCGATAATACCGTTATCAGGGCGCAGCCGTGTGCGTCAGTTCGGTAATGATCCGAGCCGAAGTCAATCATCGCCGGTGGCGCGTTTGCAACACCACCGATAACGATTTCGACAATTTTCGGGGTTATCTCTGCTCGTCCTCCCGCAGCACAACGATCGACCACAAATTTTCTGTAAGAGTTAGGAAACGATACACGCTGGATATTGCATGGTTGTCGAGGGCTTTTACGGAGCGCCGCTCACGGACAATATTACCGAAATATCGTTTGGCGCAGGATATTGAATATGAGAATGTTATTTCGCGGCGGAGGGAATGTATTCTTTCACCAATAGACGATGATACCGTTAATTTTACGGGACTAAACGAAACGTAATTTTAATTATTTTTGTTTGTTTATAAAATAGACTTCAGAGAAAACAAATCCATCTCTGTAAGCAAGTTTGCTTGGAGTTGGCATCGTGTGAGCACTTTTCCTTATGATTCATAGCGTGGGATCGTTCTGAGTCATAACCCCTTGGTATTGAACTGGCCAGGGGGTAGATAAAGTGTTCGTGATCTTCTGATTAAGTGGTTATACCAGATACTTTTCTTGGGGGTGTATTAGAGATAGGAATCAGAATTTTAGCACAGTACTAATTCAATTTTTCAATGAACAAATATTTTAAAGAAACAAGAATGGCTTTGTCTCAGTTGGGGGAGGATCGATACCCTCTTTGACTTTGTGACCGTCCTTGCGTGGCTTCTTAAAAATATTAAATAGGTTTACTGTGTTCGCACTGTACAACCTCCAGTACTGTTATAACGAACACGGGGAAAGTAAATACACTACGAATTCGATCCCAGCAACGCGTATCGAATTCAATGACTTTGATGTCGAACGTTGTATCGAATTTGAATTTGCAGAGAAGTGCATCAGCTGCAACTGTAATGTTGCACTCGGGTTTAACGGTATTGGAATATTAGCAGATGTAATTGCATGAGCCAAAATTCAGGAAAGCTACAGTGGAGCATGTGGAGGGTAACCCTTAGTTACCTCTCGACTTTGTGGCAAATGCGTACTCCATGCGTACTCCATGAACCAGACACGTATCTATTCGCATTTACGTAAGGATCAAAAATGTTTTACTTTGACGGAACAAAATATGAGATATGAGAAGTTAGAATGTACAACTGTTTCGAAACTTATGG
Source organism: Colletes gigas (assembly GCF_013123115.1). Lineage (NCBI taxonomy): Eukaryota > Metazoa > Arthropoda > Insecta > Hymenoptera > Colletidae > Colletes > Colletes gigas. The sequence goes on along the minus strand of NW_025106653.1, from coordinate 1,763,944 downwards.
AAAGTCTTGGAAAAATATGCTGGCGGAGTAAAATTAGCGATTCTTGGGAAAGACAATCGATCATGCGATAAATTTAGATTCATACGCTTCGTTGCTATTCGGTTCGCGGGGCGATTGTGAGCTCCTCGGAGGGTTCTGATCGCGAAACGATTCTATTCATTATTCCCCATTCACTGTTTCCGCATAAGTGGCCGGAGTGTAAAACGACGAGCGGGCATCCAACGCGGCGGGCCAAAATGGCCGTTACAAATGTGGCCCATACGACAGACTTCCGCGAAGCTTTCGTTTTCTTTCTGTAGACGCTTGCCGCGCGGAAGGATTAATCGATCCAGAAATAAATCGGGATTGCGCGTTAATAAAGATGCGCTGGGTCAAGAGGTCTCTTTCGCTGGGGATGTCAAAGCGAAGCGGGACTCGGGTTATACATAGAATGGCGCGACTCATTGGCGTTCCAGGTGTCGGATTCTTCTCAGTCAGTGATGAAGATCCATTTCTCGTACGTTCGGTCAACAATACTGCGTACTTCGTTGAGACCAACGGGAATACTATTTAACATTTCGAGAATACGATGAACTCATATTTAAATTTAGTTTCATGGAGGTTCGATGTTTCGTTCGTAATTATCCTCAAAATGTAGAATTTATAATATGAGGGAAAAAGAAAGACTTCAATCTGATTAAGTATAAGATCGGATCTATATAGGTTGCTGATATCATATGTAATAGTTTGAAGGAACGAAAAATATAGCGAAAGGCGAAAATCCCAAATCTGAAAGTCTCAGACAGTAACCGTAAGAACTCAGATCGTAAAATTCAAATACGACTTTCCCAGCATTCGTAATAATTTCCATTGGGATTCGAGGAGGGCCGAGGAAGGAAGGGTGAAACCTGTCGGAGCGGCGACGATTCTATAAAATTCATTCGTGCTCCATTTACGTATTTGAAGATTTGACCGGCGCTGACCTTCCAAAAAATATGAAATATCTCGACGGGTAACCCGTTCCCAGAAACTGGTCTGGAAGCATACGGTAAGCTGGCCTCGCCGTAGAAAGTTGGCGGGAATGTCAAATTTCCGAGCGTTCGCTTCAAATCAGTGTCCAAATAAACTACCCCACGGTCGACGTGGCTTCTTCTCGCGGGACCCACCTCTCTTGCTTTCGCATCCGCTTCTGTCTTACGTTCCTTTCCCGTTGGAATCCCCTCGTCGCCTCGTTTCCAACACCCCTCGAGCCCCACCTTCTTCTCTCCCGTGCTTTCTCGAGCTTCCCCCAGGATTCAGACGCGCCTGCTTCCACGTCGACGACCATCCACCGTCAACGTCTAAGACGTCTCACTTTGCTCGAGATGCAGGCTACGCCGGATGTTTGAAAACGTTTTCTCGCCTTCGCGTTCCTTCTCTCCGCCCCTATCTGCCTCTTAGCCGGCATCCTCTCGTGACAGATGGAAATCTCGCGACCGACTTGCTGCCAGAAATGTTGACGAAATGCTCTCGTGTTCCCCTCCTGTCGTTGAATCGCGAGCCCCGTACCTGACGTTTATTCTCTCTCGTTCTCTGCTCACGCGTATCGACGCTGAAAAGAAATCTAGCCTTCGTCGTTTCCTCTACGGAAATTCCTTCGCGGTTAGATCGAAAGGTAGTCGTTGTATAGAAAAGAATTATTATTCTCACAATTTGAACTCAACTTTTGTCGCGGTCTGAACAATTGTCAAATTTTCGAGAATTACGTAGCAACTGGTATATTTAATTATACAGATTTGATGCAAGAGCAACTATTACGTGATCATACGACGCTGTGGCGATGTTATCCGCGCTCTTTTGCAAATACTCGACCGATCACTTATATACTCTCGAAAGTGCGTAGGATTTCGGGGATATGTCTGTACACCAAAAATAATTGTAATTGACCCCTGTGACCAAAAATAATTTTTCCAGAGTGATTTGAAATTTTTTAATTTTGTTGAGAAATTGTCCGTTCGGTATGGTAATCAGATTGGGCCACGAAAGTCCATAAGGTGTGAGGTCTACTCGTATATCTCGTCTGTGATGAGAACTACAGCTAAAATTAGCGTCATAATAGAGTATTCAGATAAGAATCCTAGTCACGGTCGCTAAAACGTCAACCGTGCAACGCCCCCCTCGATATTATCTTTAAATATACTCAGCACTTAACCAAGTATTATATATCCATGGGTGTCGCCAATCATCCTGTTCCGTACAAGATAGAGTAACAGTAAGCTCGAGTAGGGCGTCAAATTTCGTAGCACCGTTTACAGGGGGGTTAACGTTGGCCAAGACACGCTAACAAGCCTCCCAAAATAATAAGCAGCCCTCCCGGAACAACATACGTCCCCAATCGCGAAGCCGCGTCTCGCGTGCCGGGCGAGCGTAGCTGGCAAACAGACAGCGGTAATCTTTCGAGCGAGTTAGGGCGAATCCAATCGAATCGCAATCAAACAGACGCAGCTCGAATTAATTCCGCAACTGGCATTCAATTCGGATCGTCGGTATCTCCGCGAAAGATAGATAGAGAGGGGCAGAGAGTGTGCGCGGCGCGTAGTCTGCTTCTAAATCAAGACGGATCAGCCTGGAATCCTCGTACGTCAGAGCCCGTGAGCCGACGCGTCGCTTGCACGTGCGTGCAAGTGCAGTCGCGTGTACGCGAGCAAATCTATAACCGGTTACAGGCAAACGAGATGGGAAGGGAAAGGGATGCGTTGGAGGGCCCAGGGAGACGAAGCTACGAAGCACCTACAGGACCTCCGTGTACACGCGGCGTGCCGTGAAAGCCCGTGGATATATCTCGTCGCGTCGGGTCGCATCACCTGCACGTACATCGAATGCACAATCGCGCGCCATTTCTGCGCACCGACCACACGCGCAGCCCCATACAATGCGCATCGAAAGCTCCGTTGGACACCTACGTCGTTTGTACTTCGCCAACTCCGCGTACCTTTGCGGTGGGCTTCACCAGTCGTTGACGTTAGATAGAGTGTGAAAGATGAAAGTAGGCAGGGCTTGGAGAACGCGTGTCTGTGTGGCTTCCTTCCGATTTATCTAGCGGATACAAGGCTAGTTTTTGATCCCATCAATTGTTTACTCGTGTAAATAAGGAAGGCGTCAAGTGACTTTTGTAGCTTGAAAATGACCGTATGATTTTGATTACATTGTTTTCAGGCTGTTTTAGGTTTGTAAACCATTAGGAATTCTTAACCTATGAAACTTATTTAAATATGTGGCATGTTTGCTGGATCGGTAAGGCAATTCTATAATAGTAGGCCCTGCCTTAGACGCCCCGATGAGAAGCGTATCTATATGTAGAAATGAAGGGGTCAGTCGATCGCTTGCGAGAGAGACAAGAGCGTAGCCCTCTGGCGGCGAATTCCGGAGGTGTCGCCTTAAATATGTGTACTGAAGTCAGTAGTCTCTACCATCTTAACACTTTGACTGCCATGTCTCCCACATATGAGTAACAAAATTTACCACTATAGGAAACTACAAAAATTAATTCTCGAGTTGAGATGTCGTGACTTTTAACGAGATGAGAATATAAGAAATTCTGTTTTCATTTATAGTGAATGACCATTATAGTGTACGAACGCGAGTAACTGTAAAACTAGAGATGATCGTCGAAACGACGGAGTCTGACTTAGGTTATGATAAAGTTACCGTCGCGATAACGTACGACCAAAACTTTTGAGCGACGATGTATGACGTATAGCCGTAGATGCATACATATAAGTTGAGCACCGTGGCCATTCGTTTCTGCAGTGCGGCGGTAGCCGGGCGCGGTATAGGCCGTCGGAACGCGAACGCTCGCATTATTTACGGTAAATTTGTCGGACGCGCGCGCGTGGCAAAACGCAAAATGCAGAACACAAAATGCAAAATGGCCGGTAGACGTCGGTTCGTACCAACAACGGGGCAACGAAGGGAAAAAGGGAACCGGCCACGCGGGAAGGCTGAAAGAGAGGCAGGCCTGCGGTATGCGGCCGGGTCCAACCGATTGGAAACCGGCACGGGCCTCTGTAATCTCTCAAATTGTTCCCTCTGTTATTTTCTGCTTTCGTCCAGCCGACCAAGGGACATTCGTTCCCTCCAGGACACGTATTTCCTCCTCGTTTTCTCGCGCAGTTTTTTCTACATCGCCTTGTGAAGTGCGTGCCAGAAGATGGCGTTTCTTATTGTTCGCGACTGGTTGGGGATTCGTATTGTGAACACGGCTAAGGCCAATCTATATACTTTTCCCTCTTTGAATACTCGAACACTTCACGTACGATTCGCGTAACCGGTTAATATCGACGTGTAGGAATCCGAGCGTTAGTTAAATATTTACGTTTGTTTTGTCAACAATTTTATGTACACATTCTTTATAAGAAATTCACAGTATTTTTGACAACTAAAGAAAGAATCTTCCAATAAATTTTTGTTGATGTTTCTCTTTTAGTTACATTTGATACTTGCTTGACTTAATTACTAATACTGACTTCATGGATATTAGATTGTATGTTATATATTTGATACGTATTTTTGGCTTCAGGGATTCCTAGTTTCTTTACTTAAAATATTACGTGTAGCAAATAATCTATCTAGTTATTCAATCATCGGTTGATTTTGTTGGACCTTGGCAGCGCTTCTGCTCATGAAAGTGGGCATAGTAATGATAGAGGAAGAGTATTCTGTGAGATTGGAATACTCTCACTGGCGAGTTCTTCCGCGTTCCAGTGGATGCAGCATGCCTCACCGTTTGAACGCTAGAATAGTGATTCAGGAAAGTGAAATGAGAATGAGAGATGAGTTTCACCAAGTTAATGAAAATATATTTGAATCAAATATACAATTAAACTACATGATAATAAGCTTGATTGGACTTTAAAAGACTCAATAGCTTATCAGCACGTTGTAAATCAACAATTTATACAATTTGTTATAGAGTTATTTGTCACGCTAAAGAATCGATAGCTCTGTTTATCAGCTTTAGAATTAAAACTGCAATTAAGAATATCGCAAATTCGCAAGGTATTTATACATCCACGACCAGGTTAAGATAAACTGTAACTTTGCACGTAATTGCCCCCAACTTGTAATATACGATACGCATTAGTGTGGTCGTCAACAGAGATATCGAAACTCATTTTAATAGCGTGCTTCGATAATGTCAGGTTGCGACTTAGGTGGCGACATAAAATATTCACTTCCACTTGACATAAATATCCTCGAACCACAACTAATGTCGACTGTGTGCCAACGTTTAAATACATGCTCCAGATACCTGTTCGACGGTTAAGCTAATTGATCGTAAATTAGAAGCAACGACCACCGTAAAATCTTCTTGTTGCTTTCCAGCAACCTCCGTTCTTTCTTTTTCATTCAAAATCGAATTTTTCTTCTAAAATGAACCACGTTACAGTTGGCGAAGAACTGAACATGGTTTAACGACTAAAAATTTGTGTGGGCGTAAATTCCATTGCGAAGAATAGACAAAGATAGACCGATGAATGGACTCTATTTGGAGAATGAGGCGTCGCGTTCGTTTCACCGGGGCCGATTAGACGGAAATTCGCATAACAAATTGTCACGCCTGCGACGCGATACTAATTGCACGTAGACGCAGCAAATTAGCGTCGACTTAATGACCCTTGACTCCGTACCGCAATGCCGGTGAAATTAAACCGAATTTGATTCTTCGTGAAACTGGATGACACCGCGCGTCACCCAACCTCGCTGTCTTCCATTTCCAAATTTCCCCGGGCCGCGCTCGTTCGGGCTAATTATTGTGGTGGCCAGAATCTGGCTATTTCGCGCCGCAAACCGTCACGGTGCGCAGTGTCGCGAAACATTGTGCAACGTTAACGAGACCCAGCCCCGGCACGTCGAAAATCATTGTGTCTTTCGAGTCGGTGTGCAGTTTGATTCGCAACGCGATTTCAACGGGGATCGTCACGCACGCGTTAAAAGAGATAGCGTGCTCGACACGCGAACCCCTAACGTCGTCGAACGAACAGAGGGGTATCAGGCCTGATACGAGGGTGTCATTGTTTTTACGCGTTGATAAGGACCGCGCTTAATGGCCTGTGGAGTTTTCGAGCTCACCCTGATTTGTCCGCGCGTTTTACATCGACACCGCTCTGCTAATCCACTCGCTTCCCTTCCGCGTATAATCACGCTTTATCGTAAGTTATAAATTCACTTTATTCGATTTGGGACCGTCGCGTTGGCGGAATCTAATAACGTCGAATAATCGACGATCCAAGGGATATTAGTAATAAAACTGTTTCTAATGTTTTACGAGTTTTAGATTCTATATTTATAGTTACCGAACTTGTAAATATTATTTAGAATTTGATGAATGTGACTATACGAATGTACAGGGTGTTTAACGCAACTGGGCTTAGTTGTAGCTATTGAACGATAGGAAATAGAAAATAGTTTCTTTAGATGATTTTTCACCCCTATTGCTTTTAATGGAATTATATATTTTTATTATACATCGATGTGCCTTTTCATGTGTATTTAGATCGAAAAATGACTAATTTAACCCTTTTAGTGCTGAACGACGATATATCGTCGTTCGCTACACTTGCGAAAAGTGCCAACGACGATATATCGTTGCGTATGCGATGGTGCCTTATTCTTCGCATTAGGAGAAAGATCTGTCTCAAAAAAAATTTGTAAAACATTATAAAGGGTCTAATTTTATTGCAAAAGCATTTAAAAAATTATTTTTGGGTTTAACCCTTTGTCCTAGAAGCCCTTTTCGCTCGGGCGAACCAGCAACTCGACACTATTTTGTGGCGGAAACGTATGTATTCTGGAGTCGTCATATTATACAGGGTGCTCGGCCAACCCTGGGAAAAATTTTAATTGGAGATTCTAGAGGCCAAAATAAGATGAAAATGAAGAATATCAGTTTCTTGACTAAGGCCTCGTTAAAAAATTACTAACAATTAAATTAAAAAATTTCAAACCGTTCTGGAAAAATTATCTTCGATTGCAGGGGCCAATTAAAATCACTTTTGGTAAATACACATACCTCCGAAATCCTACCCACTTTCGAGAAAAAAATTCGAGTAGGTACTGAACTTTTTAGATGAAATTAAAATATTTAAAATCACACTAAAAAAATCATATTTAGTTACAGGGGTCAATTACAATCATTTTTTATCATTACACATACCCCCGAAATCCTACACATTTTCGAGAAAAAATTTCTTACCGAAAAGCTAATTTTTCTTCCAGACCTAACCCAGACCTGACCCAAACCTAAGCCAGACCTAACCCAGACCAAGGTGCCTAAATTTTTCGACGAAAAAAAAAAATTTCAAATCGTTCTGAAAAAATTATTTTCGGTTTCGGGGGTCAATTACAATCATTTTTGGCGAATACACATACCCCTGAATTCCTACTCACTTTCTAGAAAAAAATTAGAGCAAGTATGAAATTTTTCAACGGGGAAAAAAAATTTCAAATTGTTCTGGAAAAATTATTTTCGGTTGTGGGAGTAAATCACAATCATTTTTGGTGAATAGACATACCCTCGAAATCCTGCGCGTTTTCGAGAAAAAAATTCAGTACAGGCTCCACTTTAAACGTTAATAACTTTTTAACAAAGCCTCATCAAATTTTGAATTGAGTATTTATTAAAAAATCATTGAAAATCAAATACTTATACTTTATGCTACGTGACCTATATAAAACTGTGATCAAACAATGATTATTCTTATGTGTAAATATTGTTTGTAGAAGAGAAACTTGTTTCTATGCTTTTTATCATATTTTATAATTATGTTATTTATATGATTTGCAATAAATATTGAAATGCAATTGCCATTACTTTATTCTTTCCTTATTTCGTAATATGCTGCTTTTTGAATTTTGTAAATATCATTCTTAGTTTGGTTTTTATGAGCTTTTTCTCTAACCATAACAAACTCGTCAAATTGGCTCGGTATTCTTCGCATAGGCACCCTTTTTTCGCTCGGCACTAAAAGGGTTAAGAAATTCATTATGCATATAATTGATGCTAAATACGAACAAAGACGTATAGAAGAAACATGCAATTTTAAAAGCTAGAAAAAGTGAAGTTCAGATATCTTTTGAACAAATCATTTTTCAACCCTAGTACTAGTAAAAAGAAAAGTTTCATTAAAAAAATAAGTCATTCGAGAAAATCATTACTGAGATAATCGACAGTAAAGTTATAATTATTCCACTGTAATAGTAACACGATAAAAAGATGTATTTTCTGTAAAAATCACGGTTCTGTAATAAATCTGATTAACCTTCGTAAACACATGTTCGATTACGTTTCCATCGAGCGTGAACGTTTCGAAAGCGTCGCGGGTTCGGTAAATTAGAAACAAGAAATTAGATCGTCGTGCTAATCGTCACAGCAATCGGCAATTTCCTGCAAACGCCGCACGTAATATGCAGATAATTATTATTTCACTCTCGGCGGAGCGTAATCTCCCAAATTACTTCGCGTAGCCTTCTCTTTTACGCGTTTCTGCGCGTCGTAAAGTTAGAAGTAATTATACAGTAGCCGGCGCAAGGCGATAAATTATGATCGATGTATAAAACATGCGAGCGGGCGCGTTTGAACCCGCGCTGGCCACGATCGCGTCGCGATCAACGCATTGTCGATCTCCGTTATTAATACGCTGTTAAGTGGCTTTTTGCTAATTACTCCGTTGCTTATTATCTTTATCGCGGATCGACTTCGCTGATAACGAACGCTCGCGACGCGACTCTGTTCGCCGTGACTTCGACTACGCGTTCCATATTTTGTGCAGTGCTGCAACGGTAGCAATTTGATAAGATGAAATATTTATGATTACACCACCCATCTGTTAGGAAATGGAGTAATGTATCGGAATTGGGAAATTCTGGGGATTTCGTGCAGCCCGTGCCTCCGTTTTCCTCCGATAGAGACAGGGTTGTATATCGGAAAATGTAGGAACAAATGAGGGAGAATTATTCTTGAGCAGTTAATTGTCTTCATATTTTAGAAAAATATTTTATTATTACACAGTATTTGAGTTTATTGAAAACTCTATGTATATACATTCGAATAAACAGTATACAAGTATTACAAAAAAAGACAAGCCGAAGTTGGTATCGAATCTCTTTCACAAATACATCATTCCATATTTGACGTCTTAGATCTATCAATTCTATAGAAATACAAAATTTATTGCGTCTTCGTGATGAATATACTTTGAGCGATGAGAAATTAAATATAAAAGAGAAGTTTCGATTGCATGTCGAATATTACAAAATTCAATGTCCGTGGTTGAGTATTAATTAAGTGCTCTACTCTCTATAATGAAAAAAGCACAGTTATCACCTGAACTCCCTATTGCAGCGTTCCTTAAACTTCACCACCCAGAATACTCACTTAAATTACTTATTCAATATAATTTTTAAAGTGTTAACAAAATATAAAGATATGCTATTTCATAGTTTCCAATTTGAAAGCGTCTAGCTTTGCATAGGACATCCTCATTGCATTGGGTTTCGTAGCTCGAGGCAATCTGTGTGTCCAATTCCGATTAAATCTCCGTCCTGGAACGTCCACTAAATTGGGTATACTTAGAGTTTACAATTACCTTAATCTAAAACTAAATAACTTTCTGTCGAACGTCTCGCCATTCAGCGATCGGTAGACTCGGATCCAACAAAGTCACAAAGTAAAGGATAGCTCGTCTATTCCTCGTTGAACGGTACAATACAACGTCTCGAGGAAGTCCTCTCACCTTGGCCCTCCACTCTAGCAAATTGCAAGTCATCGATCAGAGGCAATGCGCGATGATAGGATCGTACGGTTGGCTCCTTTCATCGCGCCTCCCTTCTTTCGCTCTGTTCCCCACCCTGGTCTCGAATCCTTTCCACGGCGGTTGGTTCATTTAGTAGGGTAGTTTGGTAGTTTCGCAGTTTTCCGGGGGCTTCGGTGGCTATGCTCCTGCTGGCGGCGTCCATTTGTATCGGGGGAAACGGCTTCGGGAACTCGAAACGCTGGACCGTGGCCAGGAATTTATCCCGACCCGTTTCCCTTGCCCCGTATCCTGCTCTGTTCATCTATACTGCAGGTGAACCCGGTCTACGGTCTCCGTGTAAACGCCGTATTTATTGCCTCGTTCCCGATGTAAATGCACGTGCCGTGGATTATTGGGAACTGATCTTCCGATCTCGAGGATAATTCCAGTTCTAGGTGGCTCGACGCACAACAGGATCGTCACCGATCGTCCGGCGATCCTCTAAATTTCCGCCAAACGGGCCAAACACGCGCGGTCGAGCGCCGATGTAAACGCGCTGCACGAGCAATTGCGCGCGTTTCGCCTCCCCCCGACCCCCGCCCCCCGTCTCTAACGACATAATATATCAATTGCGTCTCTGATGTATACGCGGGATCGCGCGTACCTTGGACGCAAGTCGTGCCTCCCGGGTTAACGGCGAATCGCATAGCTCAGCCAGCGAACCGACTGCGTCGCGGAACGTAGACGAATTTGCCCCGGATCGAACGGAACTAGCGATTAATAATCGTTTCGCCAGCCTCCGTAGAACTCGCTTCAAAAGGTAAATGGGACGCGAGGTGTTTGAGAAACGTCCCGTTTCGCGCTCGAAATACGCGAACGGTATCTCATCTCGAGCACCGTAAATATCTTTCGACGGTGATAAACAACGTCTGTGTAAAACGTTTGTTAACAAATTTTTCAAGGTTTAGTCATTTATACTAGCACGAGTTCGGAGAAAGGTAGATTTCAACTTAAAAAATGCCTTCGTAAATTTAAATTTCCCGCGTAAAATTAAAAAGTATTACGATCCACGCTAAGGACGAATTTAGGGAGACTGGAGGTAATCGAGCGTCGGGAACCACTGTGCTCGACCAGCCTGACGGTCTCTTCCGTCGGCGAAGTTGTTCAGCGGTCTGATACCGGTTATTAAAGATTCAAACGCGAGGAACACGACGAGGCGGAGGCGCTGCGTGTTGCAATGGACGCGTTTTACCTCTCCGCGATGTAGCATGGCACCCGTGTAGAGCAATCCCACGAGTGGAGAGCCAGTAACAGACCGTGGACGTGACGTTAACATACCGCTGGATTGTCAGGGAGGCGGTCGCGGTTGGTAGCGCTGCAGCGCGTACCCGGAGACCCGGTGTCTGCGGTTAAGTCGAAGCTCTGGATATCAAGAATTCATGTCTGACCTACACCATGCTCGGGCATCGCTCGCTGGTGCCGTGAGAGACCGACGTGCGTTCTTACTGTCGTTTCTCCGCTCCTCCTGCAATTAATCGCTTTAACGTTTAATTTTGCTGTCTGTTCAGAATTGACGCAACGACTGAGAGTTTATGACGGGGACGTGACCCGTTTGCTAGTTTTCAAATTACTCCTTGACTGTCCTGCGCCCAGACACTCTGGGCATCGTGTTTCGTTCGAATCCGGTACTATCGGAGTTTGAGATACGAGAGTTCGCGTTTGAATTTGCCGCCGTTTCTAAACAAGATGGCGTGGATGCTCTCTGTGCACGGTGTCTCTGAAATGCACAGTTGTGCTTGAGACGTGGACTACTTCTATATTGCCTTAAAGCTTCTATTATTTGTATTTCTAGTCACATTTTTATCTCAATAAGGTATATTTAAAAAATTATTGATATGGCGAAAATGGTCCTATATGCTTGCGATGGAGTCCGAGTTGGACTTCGACGTAAGTAGAAATAGTGATTAATAGACAGGCATGGCATGCAAATCGTATTCAATGATTTCAATCAAATGATAAAGTGTTGTTCTTTTCGATTTATACGTATGTGAAATCTTTTAATGAACACGCTGTATGTTCCCAACAGTCCGAACAAAGGAATTCGTAACAATTTGCAGAGATTGTAGCGAATCTCGAGAACATTTCTCGCGATATTAGGAATGCATATACCTTCATGGAGAGACCTTCTCTTATTTTATGTATTTTATGCACTCTGTGAAGAGGAAAGATAAGATGAACCGTGACGATGAGTTGTTTACGTCTTAGGGACGAGCAGCAGACTCTCGACTGGAGAGGTGAAAGCGCAGTAATGGCTAGAATTGCTCGGTGCACGGATAAAATTCTAAATGCTATTGAGTTTTTGTCCTCGAACGTGTAGGTTGTTTCCTTTAACGCGACCATTTAGAATATCTCTGCTTTGTTCGAAGGGAAAAATATTCTGATGAAATAATACTTCAGCGTCATGTTTTATTGCAGAATAAAAATCCTATTTATATAGAAAAGAGAGACTCGTATAAAATTTGCATGTTACACTTTTTCAAACGATATTCAAGACGGTCGCCGTTTACTTGAATACATTTTCGAATATCAAAATATATGCATTCAAGAATTTATTAAAATTTAAACAGCTATTACAACGTGTTGAATATATTTTAGAAAAGTAAAAAGTCTGCGACAAACTTTATGAATTTACAAATCCATTTATTTATTCATGCAAAATGTAGAAAGGACATTAAAAATTCATGGGGTTGTAAATTTTACAGAAGGTATTCAAAGTCTACAAATTGACAGCAACGGGTATAAATTATTCGAATGAAAATGTTTCCTCTTTACGTTTTTTTAAATATTTACAGTATAATAAATAATACGTAGGAACATGTAATGGTGCTATAAAGACAAGTTTGTTAATATCTTCGATACTTTATACCAATCGTTTGCACCAAAGCATTCGGATTTCAAAGCGTTTAAGACTCGTTAAATGTTTTAAGACCGTTTAAGACTGCTAGATCGATCAAACCCTACTAAGACATGCCAAAACGCAGGCTCGTGCCATCTGGATTCGAATAATGTTCAAAGCAATTCGAAACCTTCCAGTTTTAAAAGTTTCGAATCTCTTTCAAGGCACAGACTCGATTGTCCAGCGCTACTTATCCGTAAGACGAGGCGAGACATTTATCACGTCCTTTAAATACAGAGCTAAGGCATTTTCCAATACACTGGAAAACTGTCAGCATTCGAAGATAAAGACATTGTTAAAAACCATGCTCGTACCTGGGTATGTTGGCGCCTGCACATAACTTTGATCACATATGCTTGACAAAAAAAGAAATAAGAATTTAATTATTATGTTCGTGGAGTTAATAGTACTTACATAGTTTCATGACAGGGTATATAATAAAAATATATGTGAATTTAAAGAAAAAATATTGGATGTGCAATTGAATTCTTACGAATGATACTAAAGTAGTTAAATTAATTTTTGTTATTTTAAGGGACATTATCGACCCCCAAAAGCACCTCTTTGGTCTCTGTCCAGTCACTCTGTACGTCTAAGAAGCCAAGAGAAGTGTAAAAAATGTGTAGAACGAAGTCGAATGGTAAATTTTATTTCGATTTTTGAACAATGGCTTCGTATCACAAATTTAGTGTTTCGTAATATCTTAACGCTGTCGTTGTCGAGAATGCGGCTCCATAGTTTGGGCATCCCAGTTCGACTTCGCCGGTTTTTTTTTCTCCCCGTGAAACGCACGGGCGCCCGCTCGATCCAATGAAACTTTTATGTTCACCGAGAGTTTCTTACGAAGGCGATACGGTACGGCCTTATGGGAAAATCGATCGACCCGCCAATCGGATAAGAACGCTTGAATTACGTTCTCCTCCTGGACGTCGCGCGGCTTTATTGAAATCTTTTTTAAGGGCCGTCGTGATTGGAGAGATACGGCTGGCTAATGGTATTGCACGGTAACCCGTATTTATGATTTTTTTCACGGGGCTTTTACGACGCCAGAGCGCGATACGAATTTTATGCGCAACGGAAGTCGAGGATTCGAATGCCCACCGGGTTCGTGATGTCCATATTTCGGGAACTCCGGGACCAACGCACGAAACGTAATTTCTTCGTGGCTTGCAAATCGATTCGTGCATTTTAACGCATCGCCTGGCAGACGAAATATTAATCAAACATTATTTACTGTATTTAAAAAATATGATCTCTCGAATTAAACGGTCGAAAAGTGGAGGGAATTTTTCGTACAACAGGAGAACTTTGAGTGAATATTGGTATATACATTTTGAAAAAGAGAATACAGTTAAATCTACATCCTAAATCTGACCAAAAATTGGTTTATTTTACAAATATTGAAACTCTCGAGAGTGTTGCCAATAAGTAATATTTATCTTCCGGCTCGTTCTACCGCCATCGGCCACACTTCCGTTTGTATACAGTTTTTACGTTCCGTTTTAATATCCGTTACAAACTCATTTTAAGTTCGATCGCCTCGATACTTTCTCCAGGGTAAAGTAGCCAGCCACATACTGGTTCACACACAGTTTTACTGTCCGTTCTTTACATTAGAATGTCTACATAGTGCGCGATAAAATACGATTATAACCTCAATTTGATCGCTCGCTTAGCAGGAAGGAGGAACTTTCTCGTGTGAAAGGCAAAATAGCCTTAATTTGTTGCAGTAAGTTTCTCCGTTAGATCTGTGACGATAAATCGAGTCGTCAGATCGTTAGATAGTTAACCTTAAAGAAAGGAAGCTCAAGTATCTTCTATATAATCGATGAAAAGATAGTTCGTGTAGGAAACGATAATTAACAAGACAAATTAAGTGGAATGATTGAGTATTTGATATGTCGTTTGAAGGGGGATTTGTATATTTCATATATTATTATTAGACTGCGGATGTTTATGTCAGTAAAATATGTTAAAATATGTGACATATGTCAAATATGTATCAATAATATGTAGAATTATACAGAAATATGCACAATATATTCAAAATATGTTCAAATAATTTTACTACTTAAACACAATGATAATCAATTATAATTTAAATTACAATATGTTGCGAGTATTTTTTCAATATTGTCAACAGTTATAAATAAGTCAATTTATAAGCTGAGAACGAACAAAATGTGATTGAATTACTAATGATTGAGTTACTGAATTACAAAATTACTGATTAATGCTATTCGTTGTGTTTATGAACTGTTACCATTAATGATAGGTAAACACGAGATGTTGTTATTTCTATGTTGTTATTTCTGCCATGGCTGTCGTATACAAACGTTGATTTAGTAGACTGAAATAGATGTTTGGAATACCATATAAGCATTAATTTTATGTAAAGAAATGCAATAAACATATACAGGGTGTTCGGCCAACCCTGGGAAAAATTTTAATGGGAGATTCTAGAGATCAAAATACTAAAATATTAAAAAGTTAAATTAAAAAATTTCAAATTATTCTGAAAAAATTATTTTTGGTAGCGGGGCTCAATTATAATCATTTTTGGTGAATATACATAACCCTGAAATCCTATCCACTTTCGAGAAAAAAATTCGAGTAGGTACTGAAATTTTTAGACGAAATTAAAAAATTTCAAATCATACTAAAAAAATTATATTTAGTTACACGAGTCCATTACAAGCATTTTTGGTGAATAGACATACCCCAAAATCCTACGCACTTTCGAGAAAAAAATTCTTTACCGAAAATCTAATGTGAGGCCAGAAACGCTTCCCTGAAATTTCATGCGTTTCTTTAAAACGTCATAACATCTGAACGGTTTGGACGATTTCAATGTTTCAAAATGCAAACGACGCGTATTTTAGTGAAGAATACGTAGAAATTCGAAAAATATTCGAAAAGTTGATCCTTGACCGTGCAAAATGAGAAAAACACCATAAAAATGGTTGAATTTTCAAACAGCCATAACTCTTACAATAGTGAATATATTTCAATGAAACTTTTTCCGAAGTAGAGCTCATGGGTACCTATAAAAAAGTATTAGACAACTTTTCTGTAAGGTGTCAAAGAAAATGATTAAAAATGATAAACCAATTTTTAAGAAAAATCGATCGGGGGTAGGTGCAAAAACAAATTTCAAATCGTTCTGAAAAAATTATTTTCGATTGCGGAGGACAATTACAATCATTTTTGGTCATTAAACATACCCTCAAAATCCTACCCACTTTCGTGAAAAAAATTCAAAAAGGTATAAAATTTGTCGACAAAATTAAAAAATTTCAAATCGTTCTGGAAAAATTATTTTCGATTGCGGAGGTCAATTACAATAATTTTTGGTGAATAGACATACCCCCGAAATCCTGCGCATTTTCGAGAAAAAAATTCAGTACGGACAGAACTTCAATTGTTAATAACTTTTTAACGAAGCCTCCATCAACAAATTAGTATTCTTGATTTTCGTCTTATTTTGGCCTCTAAAATCTGTTATTAAAATTTTTCGTAGGGGTAACCGAACATCCTGTATAACATACGCAGTAAAATAAAATACTATATTTTTAGGGACTTCTAATGACGAAACAAACTTCTATTTAGGTTTCACTCTTTTATCTATTTCCTAGAAACATATGCATTTGCATAAACATCCACAGTCTAGTGATTATTATTCATTGATTAACATGAAAAATTCTTTACTACAAAAAAAAGTAATATTCAAGGAACAAAAAGAAATACTATTTTAATTATATAAAATTTTCTAAAATAATTATATCCGTTGAAAGAAAAACAGTAATAATAAAAAGCGAAAATTTGGGAAAGGGAAGCACAAGTTTTACAGTTGGATGTATTTAAAAGAACTCATTAGGTAGTATCCATTTAATATCATTAAACTATATTTTCAAAAATTTTACGTTCTTTCTACTTTAATGATATTAAAAAATAGTATCCATTTAATATCATTAAATAAATTTTTAATATTTTAAATATTATTTTTATTATAAATTTTGTAATATCATTGAAGATGAAAGAAAAAATGTGATGGTCCTCGAGAATAGGTTTGATTCTGAAAAGTGTATCGTCGCGGATGGCATCGATAGAGGGTGACGGTTTCTGAAACGAGTCGAGATCAATTTGCGATTTGGACCTCTCGTTCTCGCGGCGAAACTCGGCCGAAGTCTCACCAATCTAGACCGTAAATAACGACCGGAAGTTCCCAACAGCGGAAGATCCCTCGGCTGGTCTACACTTTGTCAGAGACGGATGATGCGGAGCTTTTCCGTGCGATCGAATCGGTCGGTGATTTACGACGGAACCCGCGATGGCGATCGTTCTTGTTTCAGAGACGATCCCGATATACGCGAATTACGAAATCGAGCAAGAAACAGCCACGATCCCGTGGACTCGGTTGTGGCTGGATGCTGCTCGAAACAATAACCTCGGACCTAATCTCTTCGATCGATAGCGAAAGTTGTATGCGTAAACCGAGACTGGCTGTAACGTTACACCTTCCTTCGAATAGTTTTCTTACAGAGCGTACGGGCTAATGTTAATACTCGTATTGTATTCCATCCAGATAAATTCATACGATAGGCATGAAATCTCGATTAGAAGCGTAAATCTCAAAGGTGTTGAAACACCTGTATACAGACCGGGTGGAAAAGTTTCCAGAATTCCGAGAGCCACGAGTAATCTTGGCAGAATAATAAATTCTCATTAAATTTTCTGCAGTTAAGGTCTCGGTAATCTCACGTATTCTGGGTTCCCCGATCTTAAACGCACTGTTAGCGATATTTCAGGAACATTCGTTCTTTCCTTTTTATTCGTTTTCAGACGGTTTGCAATCCTTTTGAATTCTCTTCCCTCGGGTTAATTTTAACGCTACGTAGCAGGCTCATCCACAGGGGAGGAGGGGATAGAGCTATGATTCTCATTCAAATTCAACGACCCTAATAAATTTGTAATCGTACGCACAACTATGTTTTTCCGTGGCATGCTTACGACGTCAGACGCCAACTACCCGGCCTCGCAAAGTGGTTGTCAGTTACGAATCTCGTCAGCGTTCGCGACGATTGTCGTACTAGCTTAGCTATTTTCAGATTTCTATTTTAGAAATCATAATTGACGCGGACTACTCGTCTGATAACACCAGAGTACTCTGTAACTTGCGATTTCGGACAGACTCATTCTTGCAACTTGTTCGATAGAAGCAAATCATCGTGTTACACGATTAAGTACTGATCGCCATTTTCAAACAATTCTGACTTTCTTAAATGGAGTAAAAATAGCTTATAAATGTCTATTTTGAAATTGAAGCAAGAGAACGATTATGTAGATGAACTAATATAAGTTACTATATCGAAGTTTACATCAAGTTGAATTTAAATACAATTTTTTTATTAATTTCTAATACAATTTATTCTTCTGTTACAGGTAAGGGAACCTCCAAACTGTTACAAACTAATTGGTGAGTCGATCGTAATTCTTGGAGTCACTGTTGCATGATTATTAACGATACAACATAGTTGGGGGGTGGTCAGTACTCGTTGATTATTTGATGGATCGATGGCGAGGCCATGGATCTGTTTCAAATTTTCTCGCGCGAAACGGCGACAGGGCGGTTGGACGATTACTCGACGCATCCCTGGGGGTTGTTTTTTCCGTACAAAGGGATGGCTGGGCGAAAGCCGGCCTCTCACGACGCGTGTATGCACACGAAGCCCGAGAATTCGTCGTTCCCGGTGGTTTCTAGTTTTCCACGTCAGCGCGTAGATGGCGGTACCATGCACTTTCGGATTTGAAAGCTCCCCGAATACTTTCGACACTCCGCAATTGCGCCTTACTTCCGGTGCAACGACTCGGCACTTATTGTCTGATCCGCGACGGATACGACTCCTCGGAAATCGA
Organism: Colletes gigas; assembly: GCF_013123115.1. Lineage (NCBI taxonomy): Eukaryota > Metazoa > Arthropoda > Insecta > Hymenoptera > Colletidae > Colletes > Colletes gigas. The sequence goes on along the minus strand of NW_025106653.1, from coordinate 1,745,320 downwards.
AAGATTTTCGAGTCCCTCCGGGGCACTCCTTGCGGGACAGATTTCTCTAAACAAACCATTAAACAATCAACAAACGCTTACATAAATTTCTGACTATTTGCTTACATTTTTCTTGAGAGAGATTATTGAAATTTGGAACGTGATGGACTTTATCGAAAGTTCTGTAACGAAAAAACTTTATCTAGAATCGATGAAATCCGCATAATCGCTTTTTCCCTAACAAGGAATATTACTCTTCTCTCAAAACGCCAATTTTTATGACACTTTACACACAGATAGAGGATTGAAAAATATTGGAACTTTATTATCGATGTTCAGCAATACCTATTCGATTCGAACAATTTTGACTAAATATTTTATTGCTTGAATTCGCACAATTGCAACTCCAATTCCACCGATGATCACGGCTGAAAAACTGTCTGTCTCCTCGAAACAGAAATAAAATAAAGAGCAGGATTAGCTGACCCCGTTTCAAAAATTTCCCTCCTCGTTGTATTACGGATTCAATTCGAAGTGCTGATTCAACCAGCCCCGACCCTCGAGCTGGAAAAAAAATACTCGTCGCGCGTTAATAAAGTCCTTAACACTCGGTATCGTTATTAAACGCATCGAACGTAGCTTATTCGCGAGGCACGACTGAAAATTTCCACGGCCTCCGGAATCATTTTTTTTTTCTTTTTTTTTTTACAACCGGCAGCCTTCGGTTTGACGTACCGTCGACCGTGGGTGGATTTTTCCCCCACCCCTCCGGAGCCGGATCTGTATTTTTCCCTTTTCTATTTTCCCGGCACGCGTCGCGAAAACTCTGCTCGTCGAAAATTCGCAGTCGCTGACATCGGGAACAATTGTGTAACGAAATCGCGCGCGCGGACTGTGGCGAACAATGCGCGGCAATTAGGTCGCCGATTACATTTAACGAATCGCTTTTCGTCCTTCGATGATAATTCACGTGACACGGGACCGCTGGAACTTTCTGCGCTAAATGACACTTGAGGAAGAACCGCACGGGAACGACTGTTTGAGGGAATTTCGTAGGGCCGGTGACGCCTCTAATGGCTCCAATTATCGAAATTCAAGATTCGGTTGTCAGCTGGCTTCATCATAATTGTGGAATCATCGGAGCTCAAGTTTTATCGAAACGCTTTAGAAGCCAGGTTTTGGCTTTGGGATATCAATGAAAACGGTTTTCACTGAAGAAGACACTCAGTAAAATAAAGTTATGGCTGTTCAATTTGGTGTTGAACTGTGCATAAAGAATTCGTTTGGAAAACTTCCTTGTGTCTGCAATAATTTAAAAATAGCACTAGAGGGTGAAAACTTGAAGAAGACTTTTTATACTTCAGATGATCTATAATTCTGCAATTCGTAAAAAAAATTTTGGTCTGCACATCCAGTTGTTCATTGGATTCATAAAATACTCCCATAGAATAATTCTAGAGAAATGAAGTGAAATTCGTTAACTAGCTGTATTGAAGTAGAAACTCTACATCCAATCTTAAATCAGTTCGTCGGTTCTGGAACCATTTTAACACTTTGACAGGATTTTTTACTATGTGACTAGAATAATTAATTCTCAGGATGAAATGTTAAAGTTGATATTTAAATAGGGTTCATGAATTTTAGTGAGATTATGAAAATAAGTGCTAAAACAAATTTTAACTTATGTAGTTTACAATTGTCTAAAATTAAAATTTTGGTTCCGTAAAAAATTGTACAGTTTTGGTATGGCAGTCAATGTTTTAATAAGGATTCCATTTTTATTTCTCGACGTCCCACAGTTTGTCCAGCAATGGACAAAAGTCAAAAAACTAAAGTTCATATTTTATAAATTCTTATATCCTAAAATGTTAACAAAAGAACGTAGATTTTAACACTATTGTGGCGGCCAAGGCACCACATACGCCTTAGCCGTTCGAAGCCGCTACAATGTATGGTTGCACACGAGACGATGGTTGCACACGAGACGACCAGAGCCGCGTGAGCCGAAAAGCCGTTGTCGTCGTCTCTGACCGTCTTTTGTTTTTGAAGGCCTCTTGGTACGGTGGCGATGATCGTACCAGAGAGTCGAGCGTAACCCGCACCACGAGTCACGTCGTTGTACGACAGCAACAATAAAATTGTGCGGAACGGAACAGAGCGGAGTCATTATCTTCCCGATCCCACATTGGTGACCCCGACGTGATCTCGCCGCGCAAGTAAAGTTTTTTTTAAGAAAATTTGGACATTTTTTGTATACGGACAATATTAGTTAGTGTAGAGAAATAAGTGTATAGTGTTAAGGACATAAGAAAAGGACACGGTCTGACAAATAGTAAGCGCGGTGTGTGTGTGCGGTGAAACTATTTTTTTTTGTGACTAAGACTGGTAAAATGACTGACCCTAACGTTAACGCAGGGACATCCGCGGGTGTGCCGTTGGCAGTTGATCGCGTCGCTGTACGAATACCCGAGTTTTGTCCGGGAGACCCGGAGATGTGGTTTTCGATGGTAGAGAGAAGTTTTGAGGTATCCAATGTAACGTCGGAGACCACGAAATTCGGGTACATTCTCGGCGCGTTAAGTGCGCGACACGCCGCGGAAGTAAGAGACATTATCATGAATCCTCCGGCCACGGATCCGTACACGACGCTCAAAAATGAGTTTATTCGCCGGCTTAGTGCGTCGCAGGAACAGAAAACGCGGCGGTTATTGGAACACGAGGAAATCGGGGACAGAAAACCGTCCCAATTTCTTCGTCACCTGCGCGGATTGGCCGGTACGGCTTTTTCGGACGGTGTATTGCGGACGCTTTGGATGGGCCGACTACCTGCTAATATGCAGGTGATTTTAGCCACGCAGCGGGACACCCCGCTGGATAAGGTGGCAGAGTTGGCAGACGCTGTTGCGGATACGATGACACCGCGGGTACACGTCACGGAGGCCGCGATTACGGGCGTGTCTGCATCCTGCCAAATACCCCCGCCGGGCCCGAGCATCGAGGCCATGTTAAACATTAAGATGTCACAATTGGCTCTTTCCTTGAGGCAGGAAATTTCTGCCATCCGTGAATCCTTGGTGGACCAGGGGCAATCTTCCCGTCGCAGGTGGACCCACCGAAATCATCCAAACTCGCGCTACCGCAGACGATCTCTATCGCGATCGCGAGAGCGGCCCGCGGGAGGACAAATGGACCATCAAGGGAAATGCTGGTACCATTGGCGGTTCGGTCCGGCCGCGCAGAGGTGCGTTGCACCGTGCAATTGGAACGCCACGGATCAGGGAAACGACCTAGGGAGTCGTTGATGGCGGCCAGCGACACAAATCCAGCATCACGCCGCCTCTTCATCTTAGACAACAGCTCGAAGACGGAATTTTTAGTGGATACCGGGGCCGATTTGTGCGTTTTTCCGCGCCGCCTGCTAGGCGGATTGCGAGAAAGATCGGAGTACCAGCTGGCGGCGGCGAATGGGAGTGTAATTAACACCTACGGGACAGTGTCGTTAAACCTGCACCTCGGCCTACGACGGGATTTCGTGTGGCGATTCGTGGTTGCGGATGTTACAAAACCCATAATCGGGGTAGACTTTCTCGATCACTTCGATCTTATGGTGGACATCCGCAATCGTCGCCTCGTCGATCGGACAACGTCGTTAACGGTCCGCGGAACACGAGCCGAGGATGAGACGCCGTCGGTGAAGACAGTAGCAGGGACTACCGTTTACCACCAGCTCCTGATGCAGATGCCGGAACTTACACGGCCTAGCGGCACCCCGATGAGGACTACGCACCAAACGGTGCATTACATCGAGACAACCCCTGGACCACCCGTTTCCAGCAAGCCGCGGCGGCTTGCACCGGACCGGCTCAGGGCTGCCCAGAAGGAGTTCGACGCGATGGTGAAGATGGGCATCGCTTGTCCTTCGAAGAGCGCGTGGTCAGCACCCCTTCATATGGTTCCGAAGAAGGGCGAAGAAGCTTGGAGGCCTTGCGGTGACTATAGAGCGTTAAACGCACGGACAATTCCCGACCGATACCCCGTGCGTCACATTGAGGATTTTGCGCAACAACTGAGTGGCAAAAAGGTATTTTCCACAATAGATCTCGTCCGAGCTTATAATCAGATTCCGGTTGCGTCGGAAGACGTCGGAAAAACGGCCATTACAACGCCGTTTGGGCTTTTTGAATTCCCGTACATGTCGTTCGGGTTACGAAATGCCGCGCAAACATTTCAGCGCTTTATCGACGAAATTTTACGCGGTTTCGATTTTTGTTACGCGTATATAGACGACATTTTGGTCGCCTCAGAATCCCAAGCCGATCACCTGCGCCATTTAGAATTATTATTTAAACGATTAAAAGATTATGGCATTGTTGTTAATCCGAATAAATGCACGTTCGGACAGGAAGAAGTTAAATTTCTAGGCTATCGGGTAAATGAAAGCGGCACTCAACCTTTGCCCGGCAAGGTACAAGCCATAAAGTCATTTCCCCTTCCGAAAAACGCGAAGGATTTGAGGCAGTACTTGGGAATGCTTAATTTTTACCGCCGTTTTATCCCAGATGCCGCTCGCTTTCAAGCACCCTTGAACGACCTTCTAGCCGGCAATTTAAAGGGCAAGACCTCGATAGCCTGGACTTCGGAAGCGCGTCAGGCTTTCGAAAATACCAAAAATAGTTTAGCAAACGCAACCCTGCTTTCTCATCCTGCGGTCAACGCTCCATTGTCGGTTACCTGCGATGCTTCTGATTACACCGTAGGAGCTGTTTTACATCAGTGCGTCGGCAACGAACGACAACCATTAGCATTCTTTTCTAAGAAATTAGGATCTGCCGAAAAGAAGTATTCAGCTTACGACCGGGAACTACTTTCTATCTATTTAGCAATAAAACATTTCAAACATATGCTCGAAGGCAGACATTTCACGATTTTTACAGACCATAAACCCATAACTTTCGCTTTCAAACAGAAATTAGATAAATGCTCTCCTCGACAATTCCGATACCTAGATTACATTGCGCAATTCTCTACAGATATTCAACATATTTCCGGTAAAGACAACGTCGTTGCCGATGCACTGTCCAGAGTGGAAACGGTTAACCACTCGATTAATTTCGAAGAATTGGCAAAATCGCAAGCCCAGGATGAGGAGTTGCAGCGGTTGTTGAATAGCGAATCTAGCCTGCAATTACGCAAAGTCTCGTTGCCTGGCACGTCTTCCGAAATTTTTTGCGATATTTCGACTAAGAATGTAAGACCTTATGTCACCCCTCCTTTCCGACGTGCAGTTTTTAATATGTTACATGTATTATCACATCCAGGTATTAACGCGACGATCAAGCTCATAACGCAACGTTATGTTTGGCCGTCGATTAAAAGAGATGTTCGCACGTGGACACGTTGCTGTATACCGTGCCAAAGATCAAAAATTTCCCGTCATGTGACTGCACCATTGGCTACATTTGTTAAACCTTCTGCGCGATTCGAACACATTCATTTAGACATAGTAATTTTACCGGTGTCCGAAGGTTTCAGGTATTGTCTGACCTGTGTAGACAGATATACGCGGTGGCCGGAAGCCTTCCCCATGGTCGATCAGGAGGCCCAAACCGTAGCTCGAACCTTTTATGACGGTTGGGTAGCGCGGTTTGGTGCTCCCGTACGGATTACCACCGATCAGGGTAGGCAGTTCGAATCCAAATTATTTTTTGCGCTGAACAATTTAATTGGATCCACACGCCTTCGCACAACGGCGTATCACCCAGCGGCCAATGGGATGGTAGAGCGTTTTCACCGACAGCTCAAGTCGGCTATAAGGTGCCACGGATCCGACAGGTGGACAGAAATACTTCCGACGGTTCTACTCGGTATTCGTTCCGCCTGGAAAGAAGACCTCGGCGCTACCTCAGCGGAATTAGTTTATGGCGAGCCATTAAGATTACCGGGAGAGTTCTTGTCTTCGCATTCAGCGGAAGGCACAGAAAATGCTTCCGATTTTACTAATAGACTACGCAACCATTTTTCTAAATTGAGTCCCTCTAATGCATCACGCCATTCCGTTAATCGTACATTCGTTTTCAAAGATCTTAGCAGTTCAACACATGTTTTCATCCGAACAGATTCAGCCAAAACTATTTTACAACCCGCTTATGAAGGTCCATACGCCGTAGTGCGCCGAGGCGAAAAAACATTTACAATAAACATTAGAGGTAAGGAAATAAATATATCAATTGAAAGGCTAAAGCCTGCTTATATGCTAGCAGAAAACAGACCGGATCCCGTGAGCATAGAAAATCAGCCGGTCACACAAACAAACGTACCTGACAATGCGCCGGTTATACAGCAACGTGTCACGCGTTCAGGTAGACGCGTACGTTTTCCCGAGCGATTTCAAATTACGCGGTAGTACTTAAGGCTTGCGCATTATTATAATAAGTATCATATACCATTTATTTTTTTCCATCACTTTTATGTACTTTCATGTATTTTTAGGTATTACGTATTATATATTAAACTCCATGTAAATTCCTTTTTTTTTCAACTCTGTTCAAATACTGTAATGTAAATCTTAGTTAGGATAACGTATTTTATATAATAGAGTAAATGGTAGTGGTAATGTAGTCGGTCAATTTTTCGTAATTGTGCCAATTACTGGCAGGGGGGTAGTGTGGCGGCCAAGGCACCACATACGCCTTAGCCGTTCGAAGCCGCTACAATGTATGGTTGCACACGAGACGATGGTTGCACACGAGACGACCAGAGCCGCGTGAGCCGAAAAGCCGTTGTCGTCGTCTCTGACCGTCTTTTGTTTTTGAAGGCCTCTTGGTACGGTGGCGATGATCGTACCAGAGAGTCGAGCGTAACCCGCACCACGAGTCACGTCGTTGTACGACAGCAACAATAAAATTGTGCGGAACGGAACAGAGCGGAGTCATTATCTTCCCGATCCCACACTATCCATAACTTTTACTGAATTTATCAATTTGTTCTGGAAAATGATGCCAGAAATTTATTGCAATTTTCGGTGCATTTTCTTAAACATGTGCCATTTACCGAAAATTTGTATTTTTAATTTGATTTTTGCAAGTTATGCACACTATTATAGTACCTTCCAAACTGCTAAACAATCTTTTTACAATATTAACAATTGGTCCCAATTTTTTATGTTAAATGTTTGTCAACTTTAAATTGAGTTTAAAAAAAATTCCAAAAGATACCTCGATGATTGTTTGCATATTAATTTTGGGCACATTCAACGCCAATTTTAGCAGCCCGAATTTGCCCGAAACAAAGAAAATGAACAAAATCGTTATTGCAATTACTGATACCTGCTTCGAATCAGAATCGAAATTAATCTAATAAAAAATTTTATTTATTTACAAGATAAGAAATTGTATCTGTATCTATTTTATATTTTAATTAAAAAGGAATAAAGGAAAAACATTACACAGGTGCAAAGGTATGATTTTCTTCCCAAACACCCATATACTCGAAATGATCGCTACGATATTTCAGGCACTTCCTCTAAGCCAATCAAAAAACTTTTCGAACAAAAGTTACACAGCAATCACTTGACAAGAAATTGCAGTAGTAGATATTAGCAAAACAATTTTGATGCAACAAAAAATCAAGGTCGATTCAATTTTTGTGCATCGCGTGATGCATCTTCGTATTCTCTTTAAAAAAGTGTAAGTGGTCTTGGGTCAAAAATTGACTAATTTAGAAGTTATGATTTTTGTTCTGAATTCCCATTTACGCGACACACTGTACGTCCACTGAAATATTTCGAACGTTGTCTCGTTGAGAAGGCGTTGAACGATGTGTGTGTTCTGTAATTTTGGAGTAGAAACTTGACATCCAATCTTAAATCAGTTCTTCTTGTTCTAGAATCATTTTAACAAGAAGAATTCCATTTTTATTTCTCAACGTTCTCTAAAATATTTTGAACGTTGTCTCTCGTTGTGAAGGCATTGAACGGTTTGTGTGTTCTGTAATTTTAGAGTAGAAGCTTGACATCCAATCTTAAATCAGTTCTTTTTGTTCTAGAATCATTTTAACAAGAAGAATTTCATTTTTATTTCTCGACGTTCTCTAAAATATTTTGAACGTTGTCTCTCGTTGTGAAGGCATTGAACGGTCTGTGTGTTCTGTAATTTTGGAGTAGAAACTTGATATCCAATCTTAAATCAGTTCATCAGTTCTAAAATCATTTTAACAAGAAAAATTCTAATTTTATTTCTCAAAGTTCTCTAAAATATTTTGAACGTTGTCTCTCATTGTGAAGGCGTTGAACGGTTTGTGTGTTCTGTAATTTTCGCGTACGGGGTTCCGATATCATCTGGTAATCATAATTCACTCGCCCCGGTGTTTTAGACTCGCACTACAGCCGATAATTGAAATTCAGTGTTTTGCAAGTTTCCCGCAGCGAGCGCGTTCCCTCGCTTTCACGGTGCACGCACCTTTGTCTGTCGTTCCCTTTCTGTTCGCGTCAGTCTCTCTCGCCAATTCCCGGCTTGTGGCGTTGCGTTTTATTGCCCGAATCCAATAATTAACAACACTCGATAATTAATTTGATTGAACTTCGTTTCGCCCGCCAGCGGCGTCGAATTGTCCCGTTTCGGTGATCCGTCGATTCAGGTGGGTGCTATGATGGCGCGGTTTTCGGTCGAAACTTTACTACGGGAATTGCGCGATCGAGTGTACATTTTAATTATCCTTCTTCGTGACGTTCGACAGGGACATTTCGAAACATTTGACGGTAATTTTTTGCTCCTGAAACAACATGAACTCGCTCCCTATACACAAGAATACAAATCACCAGAATGTTCCTTGAACTAGCAGCTATTATATACCAGAGATGGATAAAATTAATATCCAGAGAAAGGCATTTAATGCATTAATCATTAGACAAAAATCAAAATGATATTTCATTTCGTACGTAATAATTTTACCTTATTATATAGGGACACCTTATATATTTTTTATTGAAAATACTTTGATCAATCTGTCTTTGATACCTAATGTTATCAAAAACATGCTGGAAGGCAGTCACGAAATTATCAAAATAATTAAATCGGCATTATAAACGGAATCTATCGTTGTGCATTATCGCGGAGATCGGTTCCCGGAACGATTTTCTATTTCCCCCGTACCCAACGAACGGAGATAATTGTTCGGTCCAAATTGCTTCGATGATTTTTTGATACCGCGCGAAATAACGTTCGAATAACGCGAAACTGCAATGTTGCGAAAGTAAAGATCAATACGAGCCAATTAATCGTTAATAAATAATGAATGGCGCACGGCTGGAGCCAGCCAGATTGCCGTTCGTCCTTTGTTTCAAATATGGAGCCGCGACTACCTATAGAATATACAGGTATTGGTGTGTATCGATATACAAGTCGGATATTAACGGCATTACCATATGGAATCGTACACGGGATTGCGAGATATTGGAACGAGCACGATTTGCATGATTGATTGCGCCGAAGCTATCGCGACTTACCGTTTCCAGGTGAATTCCCTTATATTTTTTTTTTTCTCCTCCCAAATCTATTTTACCAAACGACTAAACAATTCCTTCGAGGTATTTCTGAAGAGCAATACTTCGGATATATTAATGTGATACGTACACTAGTCCCCAACAAACGTATTCGATGATTTATTAAAATTGCAATAATAATTGTTTTCGTATAAATTCCATTCCCATTAATTACTTTTCTATTTATTCGTTTAATTCGATCCCCCGCAATTTGTCATCGTGCATCGATAATGCTGCAATCGCCAGATTCTGTGATTCTAAATCCGTCTGAATCTTTTATGCGTTGCAAAATTGTATCTTTATCGTGAAATAAAGCGGAAAACAATGCTATCGGGACGTGAGATTTGTAAAATGGTCGGAATAGAAAAATTCCGCTCGATAAATCCGTGAAAATTCGATGCAAAGCGTTTGGGGATTTTCGCGAAACCGGTAATCGGAATCGTTGCATAATTCTGATGTATAGCCGCGATCGATTCAAATTATTGTTAAAATTGGATCGTAGCTCGAATATTCCATATACTTTTCCGCGTCGGCGGGAACTTAAACCGAAACTTCGATCGATAAGCGTAACTCGATTCCGGGGAAGTTACATTTGTTATCTATATGGAAATAGCTATCGGGCACCTAAGACGATTTTTGAAATCGAATTGTCTCCGTCGTGACTCTAATTCGATTTCTTGCGTAAAATTCGATTCCGCCGCGCTGATGTACGAGCATATTTTCTTGGCATACAACCATACGAATAAATCCCGATTCTACGCTTTAGCGGAATTCTGGGTTCTCCTGCGATTTCCGTTGCTCCGTTAAACGCGCGTTTGAATTCTCCACGAATGATCGCGAAACAAGTTTTTCGTTTTACATCGCCGAATAAATAGATTCCGTACTTGGGAATAATGCTTCTTAACCGCTTTTCGCGGATTCCTCGCTATTTTCCCATCCCGTTCTTATTATTGTACCGCGGTCGTGCAGAAATATCGCCAAAAATACGAATTCGATGCATACAAATATCAAGCTATCCACTTTTCGTTTGTTCTTTTTTCTATTCTCCAATTATAATGCATCAAAGACTCGTTGTTATATCATAAAAAAGCGTGAAAATGCTGTGTACATATTTCTGTACAACGTCAAAAATTATTTTATGTCTTTTAAAATAGCCTCCATTTTATAATAATATTACATATACTATGTGTAAAAAGTAACCTTTAAAAAGATATTTTTTTTCGATCCATTGCATTAAAAAAATTAATCAAGATCTATAGTAAATATCAATACTACATCATCTGCTAATACAATTTATTTGTTCTATTATTAAATAAATTAATATGACGAAATCGACAACGCGAATAGTTGGAAACTTTTATAAAATGCTGTACATTTATTTTACTTAATTCTGTATCGCTGTCTCCTTAATTACAAAAATGTTATTAACCGTGTTGTAACGTGATATAGTTAGTATTAGCAGTGGACAATGAATGAATAATTCAATAAAAAACATGTTTGCGTTTAATCCGTACGGCAGTGCTTGGATAACGCATTAGGAGAATTAAATATTTCCTTTTGAGGGCGAACGCAAAAGAAAAATTCTTACTCGGTGAACTATATTTGCATAATCTAACCTTTTTAAGCTTATAGAAATGCCAGCAGTATGAATCCAGAGTGTACGGATTTCATTCGAAGCAGACTGAGATCTGCTACCGTGGAATTCTTTTCATATCAATTCGTGCATTAATTCTTTATTGCACCGGTGTTATTTTATTTTTCGAGAGAGCAATTAGTTCGTTACAATTTGCACGTTCATGCATTAATTAATACTTACGCTGAAAAATAGGTGGCTGGAATTTTATGGAGACTGTGTTTACTAGGTCCATAATTGACGATCTTATATGAATAACAGAGGATCAATAACAGCGTTGTCAAGTAGTTACAATAACTATTATTTTTTGTCGTTCTTAAATATTTTTAATTTGGTATTGCATAAGTTATCGCGTGTATAATATGATATACAAAGAATCAAACGTTTTTAAAAATTTATTGTTGGTGCATTAGGTTCTTCATATTACATTCAACATACTCAGTTTTACTTATTTCACAATTATACAGGCCAATATTATGAAAGATGATTCAAATATAGGACTGAGAAGTTCAATACAAATAAAAATGTCTATATAACTGTATAATGGATCAATAACAGCGTTGTCAAGTAGTTAGAATAATTATTATTTTTTGTCGTTTTTAAATATTTTCAATTTCGTGTTGTACAATTTACCACGTGTATAATATGATATAAAAAGAATCGAACGTTTTCAAAAATTTATTGTTGGTACATTAGGTTCTTCATATTACATTCAACATACTCAGTTTTACTTATTTCACAATTATACAGGCTAATATTACGAAAAATGATTCAAATATGGGGCTGAAAAGTTCAGTACAAATAAAAATGTCTATATGTTGTCAAGTTATGTATTAATTAATCAAGCAAATACATAGTAATATTATTTGAATCTATGACAGTGTAGAGTCTAAGTTTTGTCTTTGTTTCCACCAGTGGGTTGTGACAAATATTTTTTAATATTTGGGTACCGTAAATAGGAACGATAGAAAGATCGATAACTGGAACCCTAGATTAAAAGACGTCCCAGCAAATAAATTTGAACACTTTCGTTGCTCGATTTCTCTCTTTTATTCACACGACTTCACACTTTCTCGACCCGCTAGTCTTTTCTTATTCGAGGCGACGCGAATCAAACAATTTCACACCAACGCCACCGCTCTCGCCGTTCCAGCTTTATCGCGACGGTTCTTGTCCACGCTCCAAGATAAAGCTCCGTCTCACGAAATTAATTCTTGCTGGCGGTTCAACGTAATTAACGCGGCTCGAGGCGCGTTAAGCAGCCGCCGGTAATTCAACCGCAGTTAGAACAGGCCGAGTTCTTCATTTAGATTCCGTCGCTTTCCATTTACCTGCGAATCAACATTTTCCCTTCTCGGTCGACCATCTTGCTCCCACGTTGCGCGGCGAAACGTCGTACGGCGGCCAATTTGATTAATCCAACTGGACAGAATCGAAAAATCGAGCTTCGAGTAACCCCCAGAAATCGATTCGATCCTTACGAGGCAAGCTGTGCGAGGTAAACAATCTAAAAAAAGGATACGAACTTATAAATGCAAATAATAGAAGGCTACCCCTGGTGGTTGAATTTTAATCGATTATTTATAAGGGGGTACGAACTTCTTTTCTAAGAATATACAGAACGAGAATAATACAACAGTATCTAAACAGAGTTTCTCACGAAATTGAGAGAAGCTGCATCTTTGAAAAGGTTAAAGGCAAATGAAAATGTCATTAAGCAAAATTAAGTGGCATTGAACGACACGCAATCTGAAAATAATTTCTGTGCATTGGTACTGGAAGATACAATTATCCTCTTTTTTAAGATACAACTCTTTTGATCGAACCAGCCAATGTAGTATTTCAATCTCTACCGAAAAGTATTATGGTACTTGTGTCCTGCAGTAATTAGTGTGAAAGTTGCTATAGCTAAAATTTTGCTTCATAATAATGGATTAGTCTTCGTAAAAATGAATACACTGCTAATATCAACCAGTGTAAAATTAATTTTGTCATCAGTGGATTTTCGTTCGATTCTATTTAATTCTACATTTTCTTTTCATTCCATTTTAACCACTTCGATGGTACAACTTGTCCAATTCACATTCTGTACACAAATGGCTATTTACCCGAGCATAAGTATTATATCCACGATTAAAAATGTCTCAGAGTCGTCCACGAAAATTTTGCATTATCTATGTCGTCTACGCGAGAAAGAAAAGATGGCTGCTCCTTTTTGTTGGTCGGTAACCGTAATACTCCGATTGACGAACGATTGGCGTCGCTGCGTATGCGAACACCGCGATGCCGATTTGCGCAGAAAATTAGGCAGTCGTTACCGAGCTCGCTTGATATGTACATGTAAATTTTTCTTTTCAATATACCTTACACGTACACTGTATACTGAGTTATATTTTTACAACACTTTTCTATGTCTTTCCTCATCTCTCTTAGTCTATTTCAGCTTCTCCCCCTTTATCCCGGTATCCTGTTCCCGGTATTGCGTTCGTGTCGCGGGTAAGACAAGTAAGATAGAAATGCAGCTGTAACACGACACGAGGCGATCCAGTAATGCCGGTGCACCGTATGTAATTTCAGATCGGCATTCGCCCGCGATTTAATCGCCCCGACGTTCCTCTCGCTCGCGCGTCAAGCGCCGCGAATTAACGCGACGCGTCGCGACGGTTCGCGTAACGGGCATTAACTCGATTCCCAAATTCCTACACGACGGGTAACTAATCCGCGAGTAACAGGCCCCCCCCCCTCCCCGTACCCCTAATTCGCGGGATCGGATTAGCGGCAGCATCCACGCAGACGCCTGCCAGCGATGTCTTTGTAACGATCCGGCGTCTAGCGATCTGGCAAAGTTTCTAATGTTTTTGCAGTGGATTCCCCTCTGGGTATTCGCGAGAGTCACTAGTCACAGCTAGTCTTCTGACACGATCACTTCAAATTGCTGTACCAGAAGATTTTTTATCTTTTTTATCGAGACAGAAATGTCGCTTTCGAATATTCGAGTGCCACGATTGATATTTTTCAATAATATTTCTACTAAGAGGAGGTCCTCAGGAATGTTAACATACCTTCTTGACAATTAAATTTGAAAATTGTATGTTGGTTCGTCTCTTTCAAAAAGAAAGTTTTTTTTTATTTACTGAAACCATCGACGCGCGTGTTGCGTTTCACTTTTCGAGACACGAGTCAAGAGGGTGCAGCCGTGCCCCTTTCTTGGCTTATTTAGACAATAAATAGGACCCATTGAGCCTGTGGGTACGTGACGAATCTTTCCTCACTGACCTTTCTTCATTCTGGCAGTTTTAGACGTGCGCTTCCAAGTGTATCAAATAAAGACAAAGTGTAGTTTAAAAAGTATTTGTACTGTACCACCACCACCTATTACCAATATTGTAACAGCACAAATATATTATTTTGTATATTCCTCTTTCTCACTGACAAATATGTCATCCAAAACTGAAAGACTCGCCATCCCCGGTGTCTAAGTTTCTGCTTCACCCTAACTGTGAACCCTGAGGGCTCCGTTGGCGAATGAATCAATGTCCCGCGGTCGCGTCTTGGAGGCACAGGGGGGGATATCCTGGCCGTAGAGCGGAACGACGATTATTTTCAAAGCTATCCCCGGCGTATCCATCTCCGCAAACCCGTTCCGCAAATTGGCGTCGAGTTATCCAAGTGGACGCTGACGACCGCCGTCAGAACGAGGAGGCAAACAAGAAGCGGAAACGGTCTGCAGAGGATCGGGGGAGAAAGAGACGGAAAGACATAACCGCGATAGCTAGTGGATTCCAAGAGGGGGTCGAGTGGATGCGGATACTGCAGTCGGCCAGGTTCGATTCCGCCTCGACGGCGAGTGGATACGCCGTGATCCAGGAACTTCCACTCTCCTCCCATCGGCGTTGCGCGAGTGTACGACTAATCTGGGGTTAAGCTTGAGTCGTGAAACAGAGAGACGCGAGGGATAGAGAACGAGAGGGGGTGGTAAAAGGCTGGAAAAGGGAGAGAGAAAGCGGTAAGCGCGACGGAGGAGGCAGAGATGGTCGAATTAAGCCGTACCCCGACGCGGGGTTCGGCCCATAACCTAACTCGCGAAGCGTGCACCGGAGATGCACTAGCCTAACTCCACTTAAATTAAAGCAATCTATCCTGCGGAACTCTTGCGCTAAGCCGGCAGGTTAAGCGACCGACTACGCGAGGAGATGCAGCCTGGCGTCGTCGTTTTCGTAGCTCGTGCGACACCTCCCCTTGGAAAACCACTTTTCTTTACGCGGGGGCCCCCTTGTTTGCGCGCCATTTTGATCGATACGACCGTTGGAACAATAGACATAACGCTGTCATAGTTTACAACTTAAAAAAATTGAAAAATTCTTTTAACGTAAAAGAGAAGAATATCTTACGAATAAACATCAAAACACAACAAAAAATGCAAAAGTTATAAGTACATAAATTTTAATATACTTATCGTATCCTCGAGGCCCGTGAATTTACTTTTTCAATTTTGCATGCCTGTTCTCACGTTTCCTTTCATTTCTTTCTTCGATTCTCTCGAGTTGACAACACATCGCCAACCTATTTGGTGAGCGAGAGAAGTGCTTGCTGTTGTTAATTATCTACGCGACGTTAGAAACTTTCGTGATTACCAAGACTTCTTAACAATAAGTTGTGAAAGTTTATACATACCCCATATAGAATGCTACAGTTGGTACAAACGATTCTGCCCACGCCATGAGAGGTGCAAGTTTGGTGGAATTCGCGTTACCTATTCTACCAATTCGAATCCACACACCTATTCATCCTCGATAGTACGACCAGAAATTCTTGAAACTTAGTTTACGAATCTAAAAATCTTATTCACAAATAAAATTTACTCTGGTTCTCACTTAGCCAACGAGTAAACCCTTTGTATCTAATTCCATCTATACAAAAGAACTCATTGTGCTTTTGGTACAATACTGCAAAGAGTTTACTATTTTTCCAGCGTTTGCTTGAACACGGGGATAAGCTCGCTAGCGTTTGTTCATCGTAAGGAAATAACAACCGTGCATTCTGACCCAAATATTCGGCCACGAATAGACTGTGTACTCCGACCTGGACGTAGATCCATGTCGTAAATTAAACAATATTCGAGCGACCCGACCCACGCCGAGGGCTGTATAAATATTTCATTTAGCCAGCGGCTGGCAGTCGTCTCGCGTTGGCCGACAAGGCCGAAATTCGCAAATTACAAATTGTCAGCAGCGCGAGGGGGTCTGAAGAGGAGGTAGGGAGGCCCAGTCAGCCGCGGCTTAGGACAGCTTTTTACCCTGGCACACTTCCCGCCCAAAGCGGGCGCGGATCACCGTGTAAACGCGATAAATTCACGGCAACTGCAGTTTACTCGCGGTCAACTGACGCTGGATCATTCGCCACGCGTCACGGTCATCGATCTTCGACGGCCGGATCATCGGTACGGCCAGAAAAGAACCGCCCGACGGGAAAATCCCGCGATCCGTGTCGCGCCGGTACCGAGGTACGAACATCAATTTTCTGGACTCTTTGGGGAACCGCACGCGTAACATGCTTTGGGTATAGCTGATGGAACGAATATAGCGATCGCGTGAAAACTGCAGGCTCTGTGACTGCGCAGGATACCGACAATTTAGAGTCGACGCTGGGGGAATCTTTTTCGAACGCTAGAACTTTCAGGGACCGCCTGTCCCAAGGCAAGCAAATGTCGTTGGTAACTCTCTGCCTAACGGACTGCTATCGCGCCGTGGAAAAGCTCTTTCACGCGACAAACTTATCGTTAAACACACCGCTCGAAATTGACTCCAGGGAATTGCTATAAATTCGACGGTTTGGTGATTTAAAAAAACTGTTTTTACAAAATGGAAATTATAATACAATGGAAAGTATTATCTTGTATTTTTCTAACAAGTGTGATGCATAAACAGGTATCTGCTATTTATCCTTGTAGAGCAATGAAGGAGAGTTTGGGTCGATGTCTTAGTCAGTATAAATTCCATAGAAAATTTTAATAAAACAGAAACTCATAAAAATTAAATGTTTAGTGATATACAAAGAAAAATAGTGTCTCTCGTATTATTTGAAATCACTGGTAATAAATAAGAATATTGATACAGACAGCCATTAAAAGATAATCATGGAATTCAAAACAAAATGGGAGAGTTTGGGTCGATGTCTCAGTCTTTATGCAATCCATAGAAAATTTTAACAGAACAGAAACACATAAAAATTAAATGTTTAGTGATATGCAAAGAAAAATAATGTCTCTCTTATTATTTGAAGTCACTGTTAATATATGAGAATATTTACACAGACAGCCTTTAAAAGATAATCATCGAATTAAAAGCAAAATGTCGTCGAGCAACCTGTCCAGGTGATCGCGTTTCACGCGAAGTTTCATCTTGTCGCGGCGATCTTCATCTTCGTCAATAAATTTTACAAGTAGCGCGCATACTTGTAGCCTGTCGCTTAATAACGCGAAGATCCCCGGGCTAAGGCGTTACGCGTCATAATTCATCGACGCGACGATTCTTGTGTAACCCTAAATCACTCGCCGCGAGAAATAAATTTCTGGCCCTTCCACGGCGCCGTTTGCGTCACACCTGTCCTCGTGACCTTTTCGTTTCGCGGATCCGCCGGCGTCTCGAGGCTCGTTTCGGCCTCCAGCCCCCCCGTTAATCCTCGCCTCGCAATCGTCGAAGGCAACGCAAATTATCGAATAGTCGGTTCGACTCTATCCCTCTCGTCGCCTTCATCCGCCATTCTCTTTCGCCACGGAGGATTAAGTCCTTAAAGCCTTATCTTCGGGAAACACGACTCGCCGTTCCGACGTCGGGATTGTGCTCGTTGGAAGGACCGGAAATAATTCGTCGAGCGCGACGAGAACGCGCGAAACTCGTCCCGTTTCTGTTCAGGAAGAACTTCTGGTTTTTTGGGGGATATTTAAAAGATCGATGGTCCCTGTTGGCGACTGACGAAGTATAGCAAAGGAACCATTTACTGGTAAACTGTGCAAAGTTATACATAAAATGAAATCTATTATGTAATAAAAAACGTAGTTAATATTTTTGTCATTCATGTTTTTTAAATTAATATAGAATTTGAACGACTCCTCGATTAGTGAAAGGGAACACAGAAGAAGGCTTTCATTGTAGCAGCTGAGTTATAAATATAAAATATAATTTTTTAGATTTTACAAGCATTACAGAAAGTAGTAACAATCTGTAAAGGGGTTTTCTGCACGTCCAAAAATAATAAGATCAGTCAAATTTTGACTGCTCGAAATGTTTCTCGTTGTATTCTGTAATTGCAAGAAAAATGAAGTTAGCTCAGAAAATCTTACGAGTTCTTGATTTGTTAATAATTGACGTTGATTCAGTAGATACTGTCGTAGACCTGAAACTAGTAATTGTTTGAACAGTCTATTAACTTAATTATATATTATTAAACTATCTAGTAATTTGAGACTGCTCAACGATCGATTAATAGCAGTGCGTCAAACATAAGATCAGATGGATAAGCCTTAACGACGAGGTCGGCTAACAGGTCGGTGACAAAACGCAGTAATGTTGCTCTGTGTACTAAAACAATTATTTATTATATACATTAGAATTTTTGTTTAATAAATTTGTGGAATTTATTCTTCGATAAAGGAAATAATCGATCAAAATGGAGAAAAACAGAGTAATGATTAATTAATTAAATAAAAGGTAAAAAAAATTATTCGCTCATATATATATCGAGAGCAGAAATTTATTTGTGTTATGTTTTATTAAATTACTGATTTAAACTGATTGTAATGGCGTTTTAATGCTATCCATTATAATATCCTTCGGAGCATCTGTATCGGAAAATTAATTTATTACGGAGATATTATTGATACGTTCGGAGCATCAAAATTGTTTTTGCACTTCCGTAATATATTACACGCGAGCCCAAATTAGTATACTCGTTTGGTCCGATCCGTGTCTTGCCAGATCTACTAAAATTCCTGAATTTTAAACTCTGCTCCTTGCTCTGCATTTTAATTCCATTCTCGTGCACGCTATAAATCTCGCCCGTGCAAGAAAATTATGTTCTCCATAATGTGTTTTGTGTCCATAATATTTGTTGCGACGAAAATAATGAATGGACGTCATCAGTTACCAAGGGATGTTAATTTTAATACTTCCCGGATTACTCGTTTGATTTATGTCATATCCAATTTAGCGCATCAGCTTCTGTGTTTCTGTTAACGCGTGTACTGTAAATCTACGTCCATTAGATTCCTTTATTTATCCTTTCGTTGCCACTGTGATTTCGAATTCTGTATTAATTCTTGAAACAATTAATTACAATTATCTTTCAACAAGCTTGTCGTTGCACATTATTTAGAATTATGTGATAGTTTATTTGAACAGTCAAATGAGTTTTCATGCGTTCTACGAAGAAATTTTCCTCTGTTCGCTTTGAAATATTTTTTTATTTAACAATTTTTTCATCGTGTTATACGAATAAAGAAAAATTTGATGACTACCCAGAGTTTAACAAAGTTTCATTCGAATAACAACTAAAACCAACCTACGCACGAAGTAAGTTTTTATCTTTCATCTTTGAAATATCGATCTCTTTATTTAACGACTTTATTCGCCAAATAAGAACACGAGGAAAGTGTAGGAGAAGGAATGTGGTTCAGCAAATGGGGTTGTTTTACGACCTAACCCAAGAGCGGCCATGGATTTCATTCCATAATTGAAATTTTAATTTTTATGCAGGGGGTAACGACATAAACAGTTTTTTTAATCTTTTATTTCTCGTTCGAGACTCTTGCCCGGATAAGAACGGTCGCTTTATCAGGAATCCGACCGTCGTGACGGTTGTATTGTTTTATGCCTCGAGACCAGTCTATCCGCGTTTTATTAAAAATCGAAGGAAGGGCGAAGAACAGAGTCTCCGTCGATTTTAAAAACGCGGTCGTCGCGTTGTTTGCGGTAGACGTCGCAACGAGGAACCATTAAAGCCAAGTCCACGGGTGCAAGCGTTGATTGTCATCGAGTGTTTTACGAAGCGCCGCGTTCCCGGCTCTTGTTCGTTCATGGGATTGATATGGGGGATAGGGGGCCCCGTCGTTACGGCCGATTTTATCACGGTCGTCGTGCTCGGAACGCGGTTCGTTTCCCCCCTGGAATACGAGTCACCGGGTGTGCCGCGTTGTTCAGCAGAAACCGGATTACGGTCGAACGACGCCGCGCGATCGATGCGATTCACGCCAGTTAAGTTTAATCCACTGATCGATTTTTTTTCCTTCCTTTTTTTCCCCCGTGTTTTGCACAACCCGAAATTTCCGCCGTCGCTCTGTGAAACAATTAACCGCGGCGCGAGATACGAGCGACGTTTTATCGTTTTCGCTTTAAACCCGGGGCGCAGAAGGGGTCATATATTTTCGGAAGATTCGCGAGTAAAATCACGCGAGTCTTTGAATTTTCATATCTCCGAAATTCTTAATCGCAAATCAGCACGACCGATTCTATTGAATTTTTGTACGCGATGTACTCGTTTCCCTTAACGATGGAATTTGCAAGTTAATATTGTGCCAATTTCTGGAGCAACGAAATGAATTATTGTACAAAGTTGCGTTAGATGTTGTGTGTCGCGTGTGATTTATGCATGACGGTGAATTAGTGCATTTCAACCGAGTAGCTAGACAGTTCACGTCAGACCAACAAATGGTCGTGCAGGACCTACTGCCTGACCTGCTCATTACATAGATTCAAATCTGCTGGGGTTCAAATTTTGGTGTAGTTTCAAAAAAGATTGAGATATGTAAGACGTTAAGAAATGTAAGAAACCTCATCCCTATAGCTTGAGGAACAAGATGCAACCGAGGCACATGTTTATAAATTTCAAATATTAAAGGTCACATCTCACTCGTATCAATTACAATTCATTATATTTATAGAATTTAAAAAGAAGGAATTTTTTTATACGAAGCTTTGTTTTCGAGAAAATCAAGTTCTCGTGTATTAAATGTAGGTTCCATATCTGCTCGTGTTTGTGTTTACAATGATGGGCAATGTTATTATCTATTTCCTGTCAATACCACTATCACTGTTACTGTCGATTTGTACTATTAGTCTCTTTCATTCTGAACGATGTCAAGATATATTACGCGAGAATACGTGGACACGGTTCTTTGTTTAGGAGCATGCAATGGTAACGCATCGGTTGCAAGTCGCTTATATCGACAACGTTATCCGAATCGTCATTGTCCCGACGGACAACAGAACTATTGCAGAATTGAAAGCGAACATTATTCTGACTTTCGAAGAATTTATGTACGTGATGGTCGAAATTTCAAACAGAAAATCACGAACATGATACTTACCCTCTGACTGTTCCATATTAATTATCAGCCAGTTTATTTCACAAACCATCCAGAAAGTGTACTCAACTGACACAATCTTGACTCAAAGTATTGCTTGCATGGTTTTCTCTTGGATCTTAATTCAAGATATTTATTTAATGTAACAGTTTAAGGTATGACGATATACGTTTTTCTTCAAATTATACTTCAGAAACAATTTTGTGATAAACAAAAACCGCATTTTATATAACTCCAAAAAGGAAAACTGATTAAGCAACTGAGTTAAGCAACCCAAGAACGAGACTCGAAATTCGTACATAGAAATTATATACGTTATTAACGAGTACGTCGCTGGATTCGTTTCACGATCGGAGGAGTGTCCTCGTCTTCGTCAGCGAACGTTCGCCCGCGAATTATTTATTTCGCTTTTCGCCTATTCGTCGGAGTTCACCGAACGCCGACAGAATCGGACAATATTCGGCGGCGCGTTTCGTGCCGCGACAGTTATTGTTTTTTAATTGAAGGCCGCGCGCACACGTTGCGAAAGTCTCCCGGTCCCGCGTGAAAGGCGTCACCACTACCACCGAGCGTCGCGTCGTCTGTAAAAAAGTTGGCTTGGAAATTTTTTCAATTAAAAACCGTCGGCGCGTACCGTCCAACGAGCTTCAGCGACGGGGCAGAAAGCGGCACGGTGGCGGGCGGTACCGGCGGGAGGGGGTTAGTTTTAATTACTGTAGCATCGTTACGCATCGCCCGCTTCAGTAAGACCGAGCTAGAAAAATTCTGGCGGCAGCTGCGACTGTCCGCTCGCGGCGTGACGTGTCCCCCGGAATATAACGTAAGGAGATGAACACGCTCCAGAAATGAATTAGGCGACGGGCGTTTTCCGGGTTCGGTTCTACGGTTTCTCGTTTCGAGGCGACGCTGGACCAACGGTACAAATGCGAGAGACTATCTTCGCCTGTCAACGTTCTCTCATATTGCTGATTTTCATACTGTTTGTATTATTACACATCGCTATCAATTGTATAATTGGGCATTATTTATCCTGTTAATATTAAAAAATTTGTAAATAGAAGTAACACGTCAGTGTCAAGTAAAAAGAGTATTCGTTCATCGAATGCTGCTTATATGTTCGTGACTCGAATTGCTGAAACTTCTTTGGGTGCATAGAGTCAAATTTGACTTCAAAATAAACATAGAAGGCAGCATAAATTAGAATACTTGAAGTAGTCATCGGATAGGGGATGAAATGCCCTTTAAAACGAGCGTTCGAACAAGTCGGTAGCTTTATTAGTTCCGGAGATATGAGGATTTTAGTTTCAAGTCGATGCGAAGACTAGTTACGGAGATAAAGGGGTTCGAAGCGTCTGTTTACATCTACGCGAGGTCAATGACCTCACGGCTGTCACGATTCACGCGCACGCGCGAGAGAGAGGTCTAACGCGTCAGGCGGAGACAGAGATAGTCGAATTAGAAAAATTATTACTTCACATAAATTACGATATCTCCAAAACGGAAAGTCGTATCGACAAAAACCAAAAACCATTTAAAAAAGGAAGCCATACCGCTTCTAACAGTGGCGCAATTATGGAGAAAACACGAGTATTTTCGGAACTGTACGTCTGTAAAGTTTAACTATTTTTAATACGAGTTGTTAGACTGTTCTAAGACAGTATTGTGTTTGAATAAATTAAAAACATGACTAGTTAACAATCATACCACGTTGAATGCACCAATTTTCATCTGATCACAAAAGTTAAGCAACGTTGGGCACGATCAATATTATACCTTTCTATTGGTTAGTATTAAAAAAGACAAAACAAGAAAACTACTTCGCAAATAGAGAATTTAAGCTATTTAAAATAACAGCTTGATATTTTCTTGGGAGATATAAACGCTTACGCTATTATCGTTGAGAAAATTATGCCATGGCGGCAGTAGATACTCGGTATGATGAATTCTGATTCAGTCGGAAAGAACTAAAGTTCTTATGATAAAAAACGAAATTGGGTGAGAATGCAGTTAGGTGCTCCTTTGTTTCTGTAGAAATGCTCTTTGATTGCAGCGATGGCGACGCGAATGAAAAACAAGGAAAATTGAGTTCCCGTTAACTCGGTTAGAAAACATTCTGCTTCTGCAGCCAGTTCTGTTTGGAAGTTCTCGGTTGTTCGCGACGCCCGTTATCTTCGAGCTCTGTTGGTTGAATGTTTGCTGAAAATAAACAATTATGAAGGAACGGTCACTATCCCCGATGGAGTTTGTTATTGAAGAACAGTCGCATTTTTCAAGTATTATCCAGAAATTCATACAATACAGAATACATATATAAAATTTTACTAGAAGTCATTGTTCTGTTATCCTCTTCATAAGCAAGGAATTGTGTTCGAACGATAAATAGTAAATGACAACGATAAAATGATAATTTGATAGGCTCGTATAATATTATATTGTTCACTGCCCATACGTTTCAGTCGTTTTGATAGCTTAAAATTTATATAGCATTGTTTGAAATTTGAAACAAAGCTGCATCGAAACACAGAGAACACCGGATCCCTCTTAGATTCACCCGCAGAAAGGAAAGAAGACGTTTGAAATTTATAGGTTACATAATTTTATGCATTACATAGATATATCGCTGGCACGCGTATACTTCGCGTCTGACTGCAACATAATGCAGCTGCAGATTGTAGTGGGACTGGTTTACGATGTAACCAGCTACCTAGGGCTTCGTTGTTCTCGTTTACTACTGCGCTTGTCACTAATCAGTGCAACAGACCATCGAGTAACTGGCATTGTACATACGCGTCTGTCTAATATTCGCTGGCACCGCGAAACAGAAGCGCATTCGATTGATCGTAATTAATTGAAATTTAACGCCTCGCTATTTCTGGCATTAATTACGTCTCGTTCAAATTTAATGAAAACTATTAAAGAGGACTGAACAAGTTGACCATCCACATATGGACCAAGGAAACAAAGATCTCGTATACTTTTAGGATTCGAGACTGACCAAACACTGTTGTAAGTACATCCATTTTGAGATCTAGAAGGTTACTATAACGCGTAGTAAAATTTCCATATAATGCTATTTTTTCCACACCCGTGCCTTTGTCGGATAAGATCGCAGAATATCGGTTGCTATACGAACCCTAACGTGTCTCTGAACGTTCGAGTACGGAGAGTGAACGTACCAGGCGCCTCTAAACGTAAAGAAAGATGCCCGCCCCATTTTTTGTCACATAATCCCGTATCGTCGGTCTAATATCCTGCTCGTTTCTCTAATCTTTTTCCCTCTCGCGCCATTTGCTGTCATTAACATAATTGAGGTAGCGTGAGGAGAGGAACCGTGCCGTTGCAAGCGGCGATCGGAGCAGGTCTATCCCGGGACGTGCTTCTGAAATTGTTTAGCCACGGATGCGAGCGCGGCGGCTGACGTCGGGCGCGGAGAACGCGAGAGAATACAGGCGCGGAGCATATATTTATAGCGAGTAACGGAGGTCGTCACGTGGGAATAGACGCCCGGCGTCCATTGACGCGATAAATGTCGTCGTCAGCCATTAACGACGCTCGCCTTGCCTCATAATCAATGGAAGCTATCCGTTCCCTCTCTCCTTCCCTACCTTCCCCCCTCCTCCTTTCGCACTCTCTGTCTCTCTTTCCCTCCTCGACCTGTCCCCACAGTTTCCACCGAGTCGAGCTCGACAAATTAATTTTCTCCGTTTTTCTGCCTTCCAATTACCGCGCTGCCATCGGATCACGTTGTCCTCCTTGGAGGCGGGGGGCCAGACTCGATCCTGCGTATTAACGGATCCGCTCGCGACACTTCGAGGCGGAGGGAGCCGTGTCGGCGTTGCCATTCGGATTCGCTGGAACGTCGCTAAATCTGTTTACGGCCTAACGCGATATTTTCGCTGCACGGCTGTGCGCGTTACGCGCGAGTAGAACGATCTCGTCCATAGTCAGACACAGGTACCTCACGGCACCGGTAGTAACGATTCGTTAAATGAACCACGTGATTCGTAAATTGAATCTTTATATCCCTTACTAGTTTGGGGATCCTCCTTGGAGCCCAGTAAAAAGTCATGGTTTATTAGATATTCTTAACAACTTGGGGGATCCTCCTTGGAATTCAGTAAAAAGTCATGGTTTATTAAAGGAAGGTATTCTTAACGCTAGAACTATCAAAGAAGTCAAACTGGCCCATTCGTAATTTCTAATAGAAATGGTAAAAAAGTCACTCGAATGGATCTCTAAAAATTGACCGTAGTTTTCATTGCATTGTTTCTTCAAGTATCTATCGTTTCAATTTCTTCGGTTGAAATAAAAACACCATAATTGTCACTAGTTCTAGTGTTAAAACCATGCTGTTTGCTACGTCAAATTATGTAATAATTTAATAATATAATTAGTCCTTTTAAGAAGGAATGCATGAACGGTGGTACGACGTTTAGACGAATGGAGACCGACATTCTGAATGTGAACATGGATTTAAATCACCATCAGTTTAAAAAGATTGTCAAGGTTTTACCTTCTAAAGATATTGGAAAGATCGAAAGGTATAAGTCTGTTTGGAAGTAACGTGAGCTGTCAAGAGTCTTGTATGCATTTCTATTTCTGTTTTATGCGTACTATAATGCATATCTTTTTATATGCACTTCAAAGAAAAAGACGAAGCTTTGTATTACGCGGGGCTTGGAAGATTTTATATGCTTTGAATCTTTCGAAAATTATAAATTACAGAGTTTGAAAAGTCGATATATTGGTCTTCTGGACAGTTCTTGAAGCAGTCTACAAAGGGAAAGACACTGATTTTAAAGGATAGTTTATGTCGTTGACGTTTTGGTCAATTTATAATGTCTCTACGCATAATAAATTAAATTAAAAATGCAAAGTAAAATTTGATAATAGTACTCGAGAATTTAGAATATTGGCTGGCGCGTTTGTTCACCATTCACTGTTTCTACTTACACTGTCGTCCAACTCGAGCTCTATTCTACGAAAATTTTACAAGATTCACACATCATGTTCGTTTATGGAAATATCTAAATGTGGAATCACGTCTTGTTATTTAGCCTGGAGCTACTTCATAAATATACAAATAACCAGAAAATACAATAGAGTTAGATGATCAAGAATCGCACAGAATACTAAACCATGTATTTTCCCACCTACGAGAAGCAAGCAAATGCCGCGCCAAGAGTGTTAAACAAGCTTACGATGTACAACCCAATGAATTGTATCCACCTCGGCTATTTCACGCGTCATATGAAACGATTAACAACACGTATCTGAATCCAGCTATTCGGTAGTACGCGTGTAATACGCTATTACTCATGCACCGCGTGAACCATGTTAGCTCACCTGTACCCAGACCATTACCTACTCGTCAGACACCTGTAACAACTTGATAATACCGAGCCTCGGACAACCCAATAACTTCCACTTTCAAGATACTGTGCCCGGTGCACCGGTTTGTCGCGCTCCTCGAACCTCTTCCAAGGGTCATTCGCGCGTGTGCGCACATCCGGTTGCTCCGTCCACGTAACGGAATTATCATTTAACTCTATTTCACAGTCACTTTTGTATTCCTTCGAGCGATTAAAGCGTTCCTCTAGAACGGAAACACCAAAAATTTATATTATACTCAAGCTCATTTAAACAAAATTCTGCAGGAATTCACATTTTTTCTTCGAAATAAGTACCTTTATAGTTAGACTGTGGATCTTTATACACATTCATATTTTTATTTATAGAATTAATAAAATGGGAACTTCGTAGAGGGTTGTCTCAACCCCTAAATATAATAATTCGTATCTTACTTTAAGCATTTCTTATATTTTTGCATGTTAAGTGGATTCTTTATTTTTTGAGAATTAGACATTTTTTTATTAAAAATGAATCGTTCATTACTGAAATTTAATAAAAATATTTCAGATTTCAGTATTGTTTTACAAAATTTGGATAGACCTAGAATACCTAGAAATATTAGAAAAAAGCTTTGGTAGCTTAAGGATTCACGAATATCAATTTACGAGTCGCTGAAGGATTTAAAACAAAAAATAGTATTTGACGTTCACGAGCAATTTGTTCACCGAAGTATTTTACAATCAGTTAACTGTATTCACGAGTGTCGGTTTAACGGGGCGGTCCAATTCGGATACGAATCTGTGGATCGTTCGAGATCGGGCCGCTCGAAAGCCAGGCAGCATCATTATAGGCGCCAAGAGGACTCAGACTCGCATCCGCCGTTAACAAGATAATAACCACGCGATTACACGTTTAATTCTCCGTGCTTAAGATGCGTGCCGGCGATAAGACGTGACAAATATTGCCCATAACCTCGACATAACAGCCGCCCACCGTGCTGACAACCGAGCTGCAGCGTGATAAAACGAGGCCGTGGTAGAAACGGGTAAGAGGAGCGACGGAGACGGAGTAAAAAGGCGGACACGTGTGCATTCGTGCGTGCATACGAAAGAGAGAACGAAACGTGAGAGAGAAGGACAAGAAAGGTGGAACCTGTTCCACCATTGAGACGCGCGGGTGCCTGGCTCCTGGGGATCGTACTTCGATCGTCCGCTGCCTTGCACGATTAAAGGATACCGTATGGAGATGGGAGAACCAGTCAG
Organism: Colletes gigas; assembly: GCF_013123115.1. Taxonomy (NCBI): domain Eukaryota; kingdom Metazoa; phylum Arthropoda; class Insecta; order Hymenoptera; family Colletidae; genus Colletes; species Colletes gigas. The sequence continues at coordinate 1,717,196 of NW_025106653.1, read as the reverse complement.
CTTTCTGATTGGACCAGGGACCCAGGCGTGCGTGGATCTCTTTATTCAGAATTTCTCGGACTCACTGGCTTACTTCGTTCGTTTCCGGTGGATATAGACAGCGCGGAATTGATTCCTATTCGTGGTCTATCTGCAGGTCAGACTCTGTACGATCTCATAGGGATCGACTTATTAAGGTGGTTTAGCTTGGAGACTAAACAACTTTACGTGACTGTGCAAAGAAAGGCCATGTCAAAATAAGACGAAAATTCCATTCGAGTTCTTAATTACTGAAAGTATATAGGAAGATTTTCATTTGACGTTTTAGAAGTTAGGAAAAATGTTTATTTAGCTATTTTATGTAAGATTAAACTATTTGTGTTTGTGTGATATGTACTTCAAGGTTTCAAAACCCACGTAGAATTTAATTCAGCAAGACATTCAAGACCAATTAAGACTGCAACATCGACCAAGACTTTCAAGACCAATCAAGACCTCAATTTCTATTAAGACTTCAAGAGGAAGGTTCGAATAATGTTCGAAGCGATTCGAGTCTCCTCAATCTTGAAAGTTTCGAATCCCTTACAAGACCCAGATTCGAACGCCCATCGCTGTTGCTATTCAGATTTTCCTCGTTAATGAGTTCGATCTAAAGACGTCGCATATAAAAGACTGTTTTTATCTATTAGCTGCGTCTGAGGCTGGATAATTTTATTTCAACATTGACTGGTAATAGCAGAGTTGAGACGAGTTTACGATTATGTTAAAATTTCTGAAGAAATACTATTCATTTAACAAGTTTCTAAAGCTTCGATACTTTGAGATGGTTCGAATCACAATCTATCTGTACAACGTCTATAGGAAGAGAGGATGGTCACAGTAATGTCGAGAAGCGTAAATCTTTCGTGGGCAGTTTTGATTTTTAAAATTGCAACTTGACCCTGTTTTGGCAGACTTTCTGGAGAAGCTGAATAAAAATGATCCTTAAATTCGTGATTTCGCGTAGGAAAATTGTCCCCACCGCAAGAGACAACGGGGAAACAGCGTCGACGGAGGACTTTCTAAGCGCGGAGCGACTGCATTCATGGAGCCGGTATTCATGAATCGCCTTGACTCTTTTCGTGTTTTCCTCCAAGGCATAGCGAACTGACGCGCCTGACAAAGGGAACTTAAGTGCGTGAAAACGTAAACGGGAATGGGTTCCTTTTCACGTCGCCGGGACGAGGTCGTGTATCAGGCCTTCATAAGAAATTCAAGCCAAGCGTGAAGCATGCGCGAGGAAATTAACAACTTAACTTGGTTACCCAAGAAGAGCCTGTGGTACTCCCTTGGAAGCACCGCGTTAGCGCGAGCTCGACCCGGAAATTCGTCGAACCACGACGATGGAACTTAACCCATTATATCTCGCAGCCGCCATACTCCACGCTATCCATACTATCTGCGTCGTTATTCCCCTTACGTTGTAATCTTTCACAGGGGAATCGCTGACTCGACTTATGTGCATGTGATTCCCGGTTCAACTCGAATTACGACTACCTGTATCTTCGCGATGCTGGAAAGAGTCTTTCCCTGAAGTTTGTCTTCCGACCAAGTTACGCTGTTACGATATATTAGCGGAACGGGATAGTCGTGTATCGAATGGTATTCGTTTCCCATCAGTGTCGTTTCGCTATGGAACATTCCACGGATATAATTCACCTGGATGCATTACTAACATAATAATTTCTATTGAATTCATCGGTAAAACAACCTTAACATGGAATGTTCAATCGAGGAGCGTATATACATATAGGAACGAGAGGGTCAGTCGAGTGCTTGTGAGAGAGGTACAGATCGAGTAGCCCTCTGCTAGCAAATGTGGGAACTGTCACCACGCTCCGAGTTAGCGTCCCCCCGAGTTTCGACGTTCCACATTTACAGATACCAGATTCGAGTTAAAATAGTGACTGATGAAAGAAATTAGCATTTTCCCCGATTTGGTGCACCCGTGTGTGTATGTTTATCCTCGAGGTTCCTGTTTGACTTTGGACATACAACGTGGATATACGCGTCGAGGCTTTGATGTTGGGGTTAGAGTTTATAATAACATTTATACGTGCTAGGTATTCTAGATATAACTAGGTGGCTCTCGTATAAATGAAGGTACAACAAATTCGATGCCTAGAACTTTAATTTATTTCAACGAATACTCAAACGTCCCACATACCTGTTACTTTTATGTTCACTAATTCTTTGTGTCATATTTTTGTCACTACTTGCTTGTACTACTTGTACTGATTGTCTGCTACTATTCCTTCGAAAATAGAAATTTGTTTAAATGAGACTTCACTGCAAATCTGACGTCGTAGAGTTTTTGCAATATTTGGGGTATCCTGACGACCATAGCTATCAAGGGAATGGAACTGTTATGGTTATTCGTTGGTTTGTTATTCTTGGTGAACGAGTAAGCGGCAACCCTTTGCTGGTCAGGGCGGTAGTTTAAATTTAATCGGATGCTGTTTAGCGCGCTGGCGACAAAGCAAGGGCCAAACCTCAGGCATCTTTGTGCGACCGATCATCGGTTTATGGCTGCTGCGTAACATGGCCACGCGTTCAATTCCACCTGACTTCGCGACGAACGAAGGCGAACTACGACGAGACTCGGCACGCTCGGCACGAGTTTAATTCACCTGGAGTAAACTATGGTGACCATTGTCCATTATCCTCTGTCCTTTGTGCCGTTGTTACGTTGACGACGGCCGTGGAGCCCAGGTACGAACGGTAATACGCTTCGATGGACGCTGCGCGACGGTTCCCGATAACGCTGAAACGCTATGCGATCCGCCTATCATACGGCCGACATGCTCCTGCCCCGGCAAGTTGATTATTCAAATTTAACTGTCTCGTTGGAACGCTTTCGCGTGAACATCCTCGTTCGTCTCTGTTTTCTAGTAGACGTTGGTCTAATAGCTTTGCTTATCGAGACCGTTGTCTTCCACAAAGATGTATTTTTATCAATTTATGTGTGTAAAAGATGCATTTTTAAATTGTGAATTTTGTATTTAACTGTAAAAAAAAAACATGAAAATGGCTGTAGTTTCGTTCAAAAGCATCCCTTTTCGATTTTGTCCTATTTGTTTTTGAGAACGATGAAACTTTTGTGTCGCTGTGTACCAAAATTGAATAAATAAACGTCTATTAAACCTGCATACAGTGGTCGAAAGTGATAACGTATATAAATTTATTATTTACAACGGTAAATAAATTCCAATTATATCTGCACTCTCGTTTCTATTCGCGTAACAGTAGCCGCGATTAAGTTCGAAAGGATCTCAACGGGGACATTAGAGTTAATTATCATTACAATCGCCAAACACTCTGGTCTCTTTTCCCCGCGATTTTCGAACAAAATCAAACGTAATATCCCCAGAAACGGTTAACACCGACGCGTAATTACCAAAAGTGAAGCGTTTCGAACTTGCCGCGAAGCGGATTTAAATTAAATGCAACCAGCGAACGATTAATGGAAACAAACCCGACTCCGGTGATTAAAACCTGTTATTTTCACGCCGAACTAACGAATATAAAACGTTCGAACGATCGAACGTCCGATAGTTTCTATTACGAAACAATCCACCCGGTGGTCGTAAACCCCAAAATACTGGCCCAAAATATTTCTTAAATTCAAAATTCCTATTTTCACGACATAAAATCTCACCAAACATTGACTTTTTAATATTCAATATGGCAATTTAATCATTTTTATGCAAAATAATTTGAGAAATAAAAAAAAATGAAATCGTAGAAAAATAGACGCTGTGATACCATTCAATGTTTTCTCTTAGAGTTCTTCTCTATCTTTTACTGGATTCAAGATACACTAATGATTCTTAAAATGATCGTGGTCAACACCCCAGTTCGTATGACATTTTAAACGTCGTCTTTCATACTCCACTGACTCCAAAGAAGATCCCCCCAGTTGGGAGAGATAGACATGTTCAACTTAGGAATCACATCTAGAGTTCATTTTAAGAATCATTGCTGTAAAACCCGTCCCAGTTGCGTCACTCGCTCCGTATATGCATTTATATTTTCTTGTATCTTGTTTCATAGCGTAGCAAAGGTGGTAAATATTATTTTGGTCAGATTTTCAGGATTTCCAATTATTATAGTCATTAGAATCTCTACCCCACGCTTTCTGCGAGCGGTTGTGCACCGATAGGCTCGGCTGGTGTTGGGAGATTCGAGAATAAGGTCGATTCGTTGGTATCGTGGTAAAACAGTAGTCGTTTCGCCGAATCTCGGGGGATCGTAATAACACGAGCCAGCCTCGAGCGCATAAGAGGCGGAATGCAGGGTGCATAGCGCGGCGAGTCGATGGTGGATCCGGGACAAAAATCCGCGGTAAGCGGCAATAAAGTGTTACGCGGCGCATCAACTCGCGACGACTAATTGCCGCAACGAGGAATAAGCGGCCGGCAATTATTTTTACGACAACGATGATATTGTCCATTTATTTACCGTAGCGCACCGCAACGCGGAGCACCGACTCGCTGCCAATATCGCGTTTACCCGCGGCGATGCTAACGCTCCTATAAATTCCTGCTATTTGCTGGTCCGTGGATGGCTCTATTCCATTTCTTTGCCAGCTCTCTGTCGATTTGTCACGCCGATTTTTCCGATCTTTCGGAAACATTATTGCTGAAACGAGGGAATCTTTTGTATGGACGAAATGGAATCTGTGCTCTGTTTTTATACTTTATCAACACGTAGAAATTTCATTCAGAAAATTAATAAATAGCTATGTATCACATTTAGCTAATTACCTGTGTAACACTGTGACAAAGTTAACTAGATATGTGTGTCTTTATAGGGGTTTTGTGAATTAATTTGTAGACCATCCAATGCCAAAATCTCTCCCATCTTTGATATAATTCGAGTCCAAATTATAGTCAATTGTTACTGTGGAGACCCATGCCTGGTGGGGATGGTACATCAAAGGAATAACGCCGAAGTAAACAGAGAGGAGAGTTAGTTGATAACGACCTGGCGACGAGAACAGATAGATGTGAAATCGATATCGCTTACGAGTAATAGAGGGTAGTGTAAAATAAATGTATAAATCTTTATGTTGTATTACGATTGAACCAAATAAATGTATAAATCCTAATTACTCAACATCTAGTGTTGATTCTTGTTTCTTGTGGATCACCACAGTTACTAACTCGATTTTTTCTTTCTGTTTCAGGTAAGTCACGAACGTTTGACATAGTCGTCTCTATAGCTAGTTGTCAAGGAAACTTCTCATTATAGGTATTTATTATAACTACTTATTAATAACAAAAGATGTATTAGGATAGATATTGGCAAACTATTATCCCAGGTGATTTGTTTTTTATCTCATTTATAGAGCCATACAAAAACCAAATAGTAAGGAATGGGACAATAAAACTTTCCTCGAATGATATCCAGGTCTAGAAATAGGTAGTACGTCCTTATTTCGATTCGACGAGAGTCATTTGTGTTTCACGTTGTCGTAAATGATTCGATATTCATCCCTTAGTGACCAGTTTCTTGAGAAAGGAGTCTCTTTCGTTACGTTAGTGGAATAAATCGAAAAAGCTTAATTCAAAAAGTTTCTTGGTGTCAGCAGACGAGGAATCTAAACTTCACAGCAATTCAGAGTATCTGTTTCTGTTTTAGAGTTTCAGTGTTGTGTTCTCATTCTTCATATTTAAAATCTCTTCTGACTTTTCTTCTTTTAAGAAGCACAAAAAGACCTATGTGTCACTTTACCAAAAAATGAAACAATCCAGTAGAAAGTCAGAAGGTGATCACAGACCATAACATCTGCATTAATAGATCAGATTGCACACAGATTACGAAATTATTGGATACAACATAACATATACTGTCATTTCTAAATCCACTGCGACAATATTTTAAGGTCGGTTTCATCCAGGGAGCACACACGACCCGTTCGCGTCTTTCCTTTGTCAGTGTTGGTAGACAGCGGGGTACGTCGCCACTGAAACAACAGCAGTCGCGGTTCTCCGCGAAGGACGACGCAAGAACTTGATAGAAATAATTACGGTGGAAGCGTGGGCGTGGGCTAGAAAATTGCGGAGGGACGCTTATTAAGCATGCAGTAGAGAAGAAGCCGCACACGTCGCGGAAGGACACCGGTACGAAGAAATAGAAGAAACGAACGCGATGATTGCGGTTTTCGTTCCTTTCACGACGGCCTCGTTGTTTTCCCTACCCTTTCCCTTTCCTCTTGTTCCCTTTCTTTCCACCCCCCTACCCCCTCTTTCCCTCTCTTTCTAGTCTCGGTCTGTTTAGCCATTGTATTTTCGTGTTCTTTGTGTGTTTCGCATTTTTCTCTCTGTCCCACCCATTGTCCAAAGCCGTCGTTCCCGGGTTAGATTTATGGCGCGTTATTACATGCCGAGATTCGTTTTACCGTGTCGCTTTGTTGGCCAACAGTTCGGATAAAGAGACGAATATTCCTGGCGGCTCGATGCATAATTCTCGCCCCGGCATAATTCTGAACAAATTTAATTGGCTGTCGCGTGCTTTCTCGCGCCCCGCGGATGCTTATCCGCGAAAGTTCCATGAAAATGTTGTTCGCGCGCCGGTGGAGGGGAGGAAAAAAGGTTCGCGCCCCGGCGCCGTATTTCACCGCGGAAACACCGCATCGCTACGTAATTATAGCACGACCGTTTCGAAACGTTCGGTAAAATAGGCGCATCGGGCGTACTGTTGTGTCACAACGATTAGTCAAAATCAAAAAATAACTTCGTCCGCCTCGATGCGCTCTCCTGGCAGCGGCCGGACAGTGGCGAAATTCAGGTCTGGCGCTCAACGTGTCGATTATTCACGATTGTTCCAACGAGATCGCTTTGTCGCTTCCATCCAGATACCGCGAGAAGTGGATCGAGAACCTGGTCAAATTGGAATTAAAATTGACGAGCATTTCATTAAATCGAGCGAGTCAACTCGATTCCTAGGTATTATGTTCGATTACAAGAAGTCCTTTGAATCTCACGTAACTTATGTTCGAAAAAAAATGCATGAAAGCCCTTAACGTCATAAAATTTTTATGTGCAACTTGGTGGGGATCAGACCCAGAAACACTTCTAACGCTCTACAAAAGTCTAGTTCGCTCTCATATTGATTATGGATGTTTCGTTTACTATTCCAAGACCAAAAGAGCAAGAGAAATATTGGAAAAAGTACAGTATTCAGCATTACGGACTGCCTTAGGCTGTCACATCAGCACTCCAACGAACATACTTGTTAGCAGAATCAAAATTACCATATATCAATGATCGTACTAAATTCTTGTGTAATAATTTTCTTATTAGTGCCATTTCTAACACCTGCATACAATCCAACAAAACGATAAAACAATTTTACTACAAAAACAAAAAGAAAGTTAGAAACTTTAAAGGGCTGATGGAACATTGTATTGTCAATATTTTTAGTTCAATTAAAAATTTATTCATAGAAAACCGATACAGTATTTATCGTCATGAATATAGTACTATCACTACCTCAATCCCTGTCAATACTGAAATTGGCTATCTACTTAAAAACTGCGACTATCCCAATTCAATACTTGACAGTTACCTGTCGAATAGTCACTCCATTTCAATTTATACTGACGGTAGCAAAATATCATGAGCCAATTCGGTAGGGTCAGCTTGCTTTTGTAGTGAACTTAACGTTTCAACTGTAAGAAGCTGTCCTACTACTTCATCGGTTTTTACTGCGGAGTGCATTGCGCTGAATGATGCTCTAGATTTAACTCTTTTTAACACGGAACACAATTATACAATCCTATCTGATTTCTCAGTGCTCTCCTTTGCCTCCAATATCCGAAAATAGACATAAGAATTAACCCTTACATCCTCAAAGCTAAAAAAAAATATAATGAATTCAGACTAAAAACTGTAAATGATAGCCATATAGAATTTATTTGGATTCCATCACATTCGGGTATTTGGGGTAACGAAAGAGCTGATGCATTAGCCAAATCTGCTACTATCGAGCATTCCGACAATAATATTAATATTCCAATGACAGACTTCAGAGAAATATTAAAACGAGACTGTTGTTTAAACTCCACAAGGCTCATTAAAGAACAAGGGATGGAAAAAGGAAAAGAATATTTTGAATTCTTTTACGCAAAACTAAACTCACACGTGAGCTTACCACCACAATTAACCGTTGTAGATCCAACCACTACAATCTTGCTGCTTCCCTGCCTCCCGAGAAGCAGGATCTAAACCATATTGTTTTTCAATGCCCTCTGTACGAAACTCAGAGAGTCGAACTCATAGAAAGGCTTAAGAAAGAAAATCTGTATCTCCCTCTGGACATGAGATCGCTTCTTATAAAACCAAATATTGTACCGTGTATCCATATATATCGTTTTCTTAAAAAATGTAACTTACAAATTTAAGTTATTCACACCACTTATAATCACTCTTGTAAACTGTTATATTCATGTATAGCTATATAACTCTCACAAGAGTTTCACGAAGTTAAATAATAAAAAAAAAAAAATAAAAAGTGGATCGAGACATTTTTTCGAAGCACCAAAGCATACAGGCTCGATACGTTTCGCAACAAAGCCAAAAGACCAACTCGAATCCTGGAAAATATCGAATTTAAAATTTTGCAATTTTATAAAAAAATGTCGCTACGATGACGCAAGGACAGCACTTCGAAACTTCAATTATCGTATTCTGTGAAGCCATTTTCCTGTTCATGGGTTCTCCAAACTATGATATATCAGATTTTGTACCAAAAAAGTCGTATTCCAATTAAAATTAACAATAGAACGTGAATCAATTTAATACCATTTTAATCAATTTTATAATAATAGCTTAGATGATAAATCGCGTCGATTACAAAAAAAAATTTTATATTAATACTCAAAAATATTATCTTTCCTGGAAACCTCAAAATGTAGTAACGATCCTGTTATAAATATTACTAAATTTAACTTTCTCAGTGTATAAATTTAATTTGCGATCTTCCAAGCATTCGACGTCCATCTTTGATTAAACACATTTATAATAGCTTCTTCCCCTTTCTTATACATATATTCGATTGATCATAAATTGGTAAATTAATGTTTCAAATTGTTTCGTCGGCGTCGGGGCTCGAGGCAATGTTTTTCCACGGAAACGAATTTTTATTCGCCTAACAAACAAAGGGGTAAACATTGGAGCGCGTGTCTTGTTTATTGATAATGTGTTTGCTCTATATAAATACAGGTAACCCGCGTTTTATTCTGTCCATGTTTACTTTTATACGGGATGCAATTGTGCGCGATATACGATGTAGAAACATTTGTGTTCGAGTCGCGTGATGCGTAGTAAAATTTGAAATATTATTTTTTCTACGTATTCGTCGATTCGACGCGCCAGTGAAATAACACTCGATACCGCTGGGCGCTATTTAAAATTCCATTTGAACAGCCAGGACCAATGATAGAGATTTTATTCCGATTCGTCGAATGTACGAAAGAACTCCGGAATGAAAATTTAATATTGCTGTGGGATTACTATAAACACCGACGCGTTTTATTTTCGGATCATTTATCCGTATATGCAACTGTACAAGTTTTATTAGTCTTGTTTGAAGAGTTGCTTCCGTCGAATTATTTTTATCGGTTTAAAATATAAGTAGCTTGCAGTTTAATTAACTGGTACGTTCAAAGACGAAACGAGGAAATCCAATTGATTTATCCAAGATTTTAAATTCAAGTAACGATCGGTCGAGGCTCTTAGAGTCGACAAGATTTCCAGATTTAAAAACTCTCGAGGAAAAAACAAGAGATAATTAACAATATTTAATTCTAATAAACTGAACATTTAAATGAAACTATCGTACGCTCTTGTATTTAATTTTTAACCTTATAGTAATTTTCATTTCCACAGTTAGTGCTCGTAAGAAATTATAAGTATCATTGCGTTTCTCCCGATAGTATTTACTTGTCAGTCACATCGACGTAGCCTAAAATACGAGTAGTTGCTCAAGTCGTAAACTCGTACAGTGCATATATCCGGGAAGTATGCAAATGAGCTTAGAAAATTACTAACCAGTATAGTACCTTTGGGGCACAGGGTTGTATCAACGAAAATTTGAATATTTAAAGTACAGAGTGTAGCTGAGTAAGTGGATACACTTGAATGATAAATTCAGCATTGTTAAATAATACGTCATACGTTAACAGGGACATTGTTTGTGTAGCTTTTCGACGTTGAATTAATTTATGAAGTAAACCCAACTTATGAGCATATAATCTGAACGTACAGAGTACATGGGAAAGGATCGTACCTTGTTAATTGAAATATCTTTTTATTTCATTCGGACTCATAAAAACTTACATTGACGAATTCAGTTATGAATGGAAGCAATTTTAGGGTGGTGTATTCTTCAGTTATACCAAAAGTGATTTCAATATAACTGACTATAATGATGAAAGCAACTTCAGTTGAGTAGAAACGTTTGAACATATTAAAAATGTGAAAATAGGGGCGGTGTCGTATTCTTCAGTCATACCCAGAGCTATTTCATTTCCCTTCTGCGCATTTGACCGTTCCGTCGGACCAGTGACTAATTATAGTTGAAAGGAGCCAGTGTACCGAGTTTGAAGACCAAAAATGTCAAGGTTACTGGGTTCAGCCCCTTGTAAATTAAAAACTGCTCAAAGCTAGTAACGCGAATTGTTCCGCGGGCTTCGAACGCGAGAACGCTATACGCAATTAATCCGTACCACGACGGAGGCTCGTATTTACGGACAAAAATGAAGCCAAAAGGTAGGAGGGGTGGTTTGTACATTTTTAAAAGCACCGAAGCAACGCGTTCAGGCAGTCGGTCGGAACCAAAACGAGGATCGACGGCGGGTTGCAGGCGCGGCGCTGTTTAAACAGTGGCCGGGGCTATTTGCATGTAATTACCGGGCTGGCGATTTAACATTAGCAACGCTGCATTTATACAACACTGTGCCCCGTTGCGCCATTCGTTACGCTTCCGTCGCGTTCCGTTGCGTACCATTCCGCCTCGTTCCGCGCTGTCCTCCAAGAGCCGCGGTAATTGTCCCTACGTATCCGACGTACAGAGATTTTAGAGATCTCGTTGTCCGTCGCTTTCAGTGAAGCTCATTTCCGAGCAGCAACTTCTGAAATATTTCTCTCGCTGCGTCCCATTGTCCGTTACTCGTAACTTTCATTCATGGATCCGGTGATTTATTTACCAAATTCTGACTTACGTCGCAATTTTTGTTGTGTATCAAGAGCTTTTTCTGAAGACGAAGTTACGGGTTAGAATTCAAAAGGGCAACGTTAGGTAGAAGGTTGTTTAAGATCATTTACTGGACAATGTACGAAGACTTGTCTAGTGAAGTTCTTATTGGAAAATTTTTTTGTACACTACAAAGTCTCAACGAAAGTTTGAACGTAACTGGAATATTCAATGGAGCCTAGTATTTCATATTAATGGCAATGGAAACGATGGGTATTGTGATTGAACAACATTGAAAGCGAAGCAGTGATTAATTGAACTATCCAGGATATGAAGGATTGAGGATTTTGGTTAAGTCATCGAATCAGCTCAACCTTTTTGTTTTGGGTCTCCATCAGGGATCCAAATTTATATGAGGTGTATAAATGTAATCGTATAACATGATAGGAGAATATTAAACATTTTTATAGTATAAAATAACGAGAATAAGAGTTCCTGATGAAGTTGATATTAATTTCTAGTTTTCTGATAGAAAAGGAAATTTGCCCAATTACAGAGATTTATTAAAAATGACCTAGAATTGATAGTGTGAATGGAATATTTTAATTTCTGACAGTAGTGCTGTCAACAATGGTAATGGAGTTTACCAGGTTCGATTACGGAAAGGGTTTTGAGTAATATCGATACTCAAGGCCACATTCAAGATGTAATACAGTAGAAAATTAAACGTTTATGAATGGAATTTCAACGGAATTTTACCATTTTTGACGTAAAGCCTCTTTCGCTTGCCGAAAGTTTTGTTCGAAGGTAACGATTTTCTTCGTTAGAGATGCTTTGAAAACTAGGTCAACTGCTACTTTAAAAACGAATAAAATAATGGGATGCATGGATGTGAAAGAAGAGTAATATTGAAATGTCGGATAGAATAATCCATAAATTTGAGTCCGAAATTCTCCTGCAATTAGTTTGTTATAGCAGCTAATGGATCTTCTTATCTATCGCTAAAATTAAATTAAATTAAATTAAATACAACACTCTAAGTAAATGTAATTAACTGATCGTTGTTGTATTCGAGATATTGCAGACAAATTTTCAAATATAAAAACTGTCCTGCAGTGAAAAATTTTTCAAATTCGAAACCTTCCGATTTCCGGGCAGGTCGCGTTGCTCTGTTCTCGTTACGTTCGCGGTCAGTGACAAAGATCAATTGGCCCGTGTCGATAAAAAAAAGAGTATCAATCACTTTTTATAGAAAATACTTCCCTCCTGAAAACGTTCCATCGCTCTGTTTCATTTTCGATCCTATCGACATCATCCACTTGTCCATTTAACATGTTGATAAAATAACTAATAGAAATCTGATTTGTACTTTCTAACAATAATCACCCTTCACTTTTATGAGTATCGTTTAATATCATTCGACGAATTGGTATTCGACTGTTCACAAATGAAAGAGATAAACAAAATAAAGCATGTATTCATCAATTTGTCGTTTCAGTCTAAAGTGAAGGCTTTGAGGATTAATTCAGAGTTCAGAAATTCTAAAATATTCCAGTACAAAATTACTCGAACAGTATCAGTTCCAACCAAAATACCTCACAATGACTGACAATTACTGCTTAAAGCGTATTAAAGTGCTTTATCGAGGTCGATCGGATCAGCCATTTTGAGAGAAATTTGGGCTATATTTGGAGACGTTCTCCGTCCCAATGAATTTTCCAAACGACGCGGGGCAACGCCAGCGCGAAAGGAACACCGCTGCCCAGTTTCTCTAACAATTTCGTCGAGCATGGTTGGCCGGGGTGATTTCACTTTACCGCGCAACCGGTCGCTATTGGCCCGGCTAATTTAAACCGGGGCCACAATTGGTCAATCCGCAGGACGATCTCCCCATTGACCGATGCAGCTGTTATAAGGATCTCAATGAGACGGAGCGACATGGCCAGGTGGCTGCCTCGCTCCGTCCATTCTGTCGCGTCTATCTTTCTCGTTCCCTCTTCGTTCACCTGTGTTCGCCCGCTTTTCGCGTTCCGATCCGCTCTCGCCGGTGCCTCGTCTCTCAGCGTGCGTATTTATAACTCAAGAATGGCGAGTTCGTGCGGGAATCAGCAACATTTCTGCTGGCCAGGCAGCTTCTCCCGACTCCTCAATTGACCCCAGAAACTCGACGCGGTCCCGTTGATGGCATTACGGCGTCCACAATACGCTTCGACGGAATGTTTACGCATCGTCAGCTGCACCCTTTCTTCCACACGAGATATACTCATCGCTGGAAACGTTGAAAAAGATCGCTACTTCTTTTAATCCTCGACTATCATCACCGCTTATTTTCTCTTTCAATGACTGCCTTCGACGTATGGACTTTTCTATTTCACCGGTCGAAATCCGGTCTAAGGAAGGTATCATCATCGACTTGTTGCTATAGGAAGAAATGAACGAGATAGCCAGAGGAGAGAAAAGAAAGCATTTTGGTCCTGCACCGATCGAGCACTTGTGTGGCAGTAAAGTTGAGCGTAGCCCTCTGCTGGCGAGCATGGGAACTCTCATCTTATATCTTAATATTATTTCTCTTCTGAAATCATTATTACGTTGAACTTGATACGTGGACAGATTAATTGTATAATTTAAAGGTGAAACGTACCCTCGAACGCTCTAAAATTGTGATTTTACAAACTGCAAGTCCTTCATCGCGATAAATTTAAAATTTTAAAAAATCACAAATCCACTTACTAATTCGACAAACAACGCGAGGGAAAGATAAGGAGCCAAACTGTTATTATATACGAGAAATTGCTTTAAAATTCGAGTTAAACGAATTAATTTAACGCTCCTGATTCCGTTCAAATATGCTGATAAACGAATCCCAGCAAAGTAATACGTTACGTTTGATTTGAATAGCCCCTCCCGTCGTTGTCCCCCTTTTTTTCTGGTAGACGTTTCACTCGGCTGACAAATTCATGGAAGTTTTTGCACGGAGATTGAAAGCAATCGCGAATAACAAAGTGCACGGTTGATTCTGTTTTTCCTCTGTCGCGTACGAGTGATTTTCCCGACGTCTAAGTGCACCGCGGAATGTACCTGCGTTCCGGAACTTCCTCTAAAAGAAACGTAACAAATTCGCAGAATTTAGGTGGCCGTGGCGAAAAATGTTCCCGCTATGTCTGAATGCGAGACACGCGAGGCATGAATATTTCGCGCTCAACGTTCAGTGCGATTGCTTTTACAACAATGAACACTCGCCTTTCCTGTTATAGATTGGTCGTTGCGTTAAGAAACCCGTCACGCGAAACATATTTTATTCCCGCAACCAAAGCTCTTTTTGCGGCGAGCTGGTACAACTTTTCTTTTAAAACCGTTTGATTCATAGAGTCGCATCAATTAGAGGGTCGTTAGCGATCACGTCAATGTGTACAATGTTTTATACAAGAGACAGAGTTTCGATCCTTAATCCTAATTTGGGGTTAAAATTAACCCCAAAATTTTGTGTGCATACATTGATTTTAAGCTAGATATTTTAAAAGTGAAAAGAAGCAATGGACAATCTGGTCAATATTATTATTGTGATATATTTTTAAGATATCAAAGATAGTACCAAAATTTCTTTAGGATATTTGAAACGCTTTAATAGATAATAATACATTTATTATTCTGTCAAATGAATTCACTTCCATTATTAAATATTAACCGTGTGTTCGGAATAGGTTATATACGCTGGATGTAATAAATTAATTTTGAAGTTGAGTTTAATGTTAGTTACGATTCTCAATTATTTAGATTCCCTGGATTTAGTAGATACTTAAGCATTCATAACATTTTTAAATTTCGCTATTTCGAACGTTACGTAAAATTCAATAAATTTTTTAACAAGTGCCATTCACTATGATGTTTCCTGACGCTGCAATTTCCCCGCAGAAAATAAATGTAAATTGAATGGTTATCAAAAATTGCCGATTTATACCAATTTGATTGCAATAATCAGTAGCTTTTCACATTAAAAAACCGAGTGGTTCTCTGTGGATAGATTTGTATCATTCTGTTCTCCATCATATCAATTTCCATGATGGATATAAAGGTCGGTAGGAATCTCAGCGGCGTCTAACGCGACAGATTATAGCTAGGGAGGTTGGAGGGTGTAGACAAAGGGGTTGCAGAGGGGACGGTGTTGTTTTTGCTGGACAAAGGCTGAGGGTGGTTATGGCGGCCGTGTAATTTCTGCGGAGGTAATAAAACTCAGACTCGCGGGGGAATAACAACAGCTAAACTATTCGCAACGAGGTGCAATCCTCTCCAGAGGATCTATAAGAGCCGTGCACGGCCAAGTTATTTACGTAAGTTAAGACGCGGATGCGTACAGGCTAGAATGCATGTCGGAACTCCTGAAAGAATAAATTGCATGTGGTGCGCTGTAAATCTGTACAGCACTCACAAGAGTTACAGTAACCTGAAGACGATAGGGTGACGAACAATGGCAGCAGTGATTCGTTGACTTGTCAAAAAAATTTCTGCGAATATTAGCTTTCGATGTGTTAAATATTACTAATATCGCAGGTGGAAAATTCTGCACAGCATTATACTTCTTTGTCACTAATTTTCTTATAATTCGAATTATTATATCGTTTTCTATTTCTCGTGTAGATAATTTACTTTGAAGAAGACGAAAACAGTGGACGGACATAAATTTTCAAAATCAATTCTTTCGAAAACTAAGCCTCGAATGAAAAAATTTAATTCCTCATTTTCGATTTGTGTTTTCACGTAGAATCGCTCCTACCATCGGCACTGGGATTAGGAAGAAATAATTCGAGTAAAACGTAGGTCGAAATTGATTATTACCGTAAGCGAAATAAATTCTCTTGGCGAAAAATCGATTACCGGGCAGAAATTTTAAACGTGCACCAGTCGGTGCAAGGGAGAGACGGAGCACAGGGCGAAGGGATGACAAATGTCAGGAACGAGGGGTTGCGGAGCGATGAAAAACGTTTCCACCGACAGTCTGTAAATCGAATATTACGCGACGAGCGGTTCCGAGCGGCCCGTTCCCCGTCGATGACCGTTCTTTAATCCCGCGATCGACGTGAAATTATTCAAATCTCGATTTCCGCTTAATTGTCGGGATTTCAATTCGGTCGGCGAATTTCGAAATCGCGCCGCGTAGCTTTCATTCCGCTGGTCTGGACCGTCTACACGGTTCAGCGGGATCGGCCCCTGTACATTTCGCCAATCCGAATTGTATTTTCGGTGAATCCTTCCGCGAGTCCGCCTCAATCTCATCGCGCCCGATGGGTTTCATTTCGCGATTTTCCGCGATCGAACTACGCGGAGGGGTGGCACTGTGAACGGGTAGAGGGGGCATCCGGAGGCACGTGTGCGGAAAGCAGATACGAAATTACCGGAATTTAATTAATTCAAAGTTCGCGGCCGACCGATCTCGCCTTCCTCCCTCCTCTAATCGCCGCCCCCAAGGAACGATTGTTCCCGGATTAACGCCGGGCACTGTCTTTCGTTAATTGAAACCCGCGGCTCGTCTTAACCAGCCCCGGAGCCTCGATTCGAAAGAAACTGGCCAAAAGATCCCGTTAAGAAAGCGCCAGCGGAAGTGGATCGGGCTGATAAGACCCCGGCATTATTCCATCGCCGTTAACGCGCCGCCCCTCGAACCGGGATCCGCCATTGTTATGGTGGAAATTCGTAAATTTCGCGGAACACCGACTACCGCGATCGTTTGGTGCGAATCGTTCGTGGAAATTAGACGTTGCTTAGCATCGAGGGCAAGAACCGTTAGAATTTCCTTAGGAAAGTCGACTGTATATTCGAACTTTCGATCTAGACTTGTATACAGAGGTCAAAATAAGACGAAAATCAAGGATACTAATTTGTTGATTGAGGCTTCGTTAAAAAGTTATAGAAACATTTCCGACCACACAGTTTTTTTCGGTATAGAATTTTTTTCTCGAAAGTACGTAGGATTTCGGGGGTATGAGTATTCACCAAAAATGATTGTAATTGACCCCCGCAACCGAAAATAATTTTTCCAGAATGATTTGAAACCTTTTGAAATTTCAGGGGAATCGGAATATCACAGTCAGACATTGTAGTTTCAGTAAAGAATTTTTTTTTCGAAAGTGTGTATTATTTCGAGGGTATGTGTATTCACCAAAAATGATTGTAATTGACCCTCACAACTGAAAATAATTTTTCCAGAATGATTTGAATTTTTTAATTTTGTCGAGAAAGTCCACCTTCCTGAATTTTTTTTTCGAAAGTGCGTAGGAATTGGAGTGTATGTCTATTCACCAAACATGATTGTAAGGGATCCTTGCAATCAAAAATAATTTTTTTAGAACGATTTGAAATTTTTAAATTTTGTCGAAAAAGTCCACATCCCTGAATTTTTTTCTTGAAAGTGTGTAGGAATTCAAGGGTATGTGTATTAACCAAAAATGATTGTAATAGACCCCTGCAATCAAGAATAATTTTTCTGGATCATTTGAAATTATTTAATTTAATTTTTTAATAACTTTTCAACGAAGCCTCAGTCAACAAATTAGTATCCTTGATTTTCGTCATATTTTGGCCTCTAAAAGATAGATAAAGATTCTAGGCCTTTTTTTATTCTATTATTAAGCATCCCAAACATTCTTTATAACGTTATTAATCTTAGTCTTTTCAAAATGATAATATGAAATGGTTGTATATAAATTGAGGAACCAGTGTTTATATTCTCTTCAAACTATTGTGAAATTATTGTTATAAGGTGATAATTGTAGAGAATGGTCATTGAAATATATAAATTGTATTTTAGATGGACTGAAAAAGAAATTACTATTGAGAAATAATGTATGGACGAGTCTGTGTTTATTTTCTCATTACGATACATAGCTTCATTTTATCTATGACATTAACAAACAGGTACGTAGACGTTAACAAAATTTATTAATGGATCCTATCATACATCGATATAAATAAAATGGCGTAACTGGTTTATATTTAAACTAAAACTTTTTAAGCAACTCCAAAGATACTAAATAAAATAAAAGCAATTAAAAAAGAGTAAGGACAGTTTTCAACTTGCTGTTTAGAGAGATTATTTATTGTAACTAGCCTATTAGAATGCACAGGTTGAACTACACAAGGCAAAATAATATAAAAAAGGGTTTTTTGTTCAAATTTAAATAGCTTGTACATGCTTAAATATTGATAGCCCACAATTTTTCGAACTTGCTAAATCTCATCAACGTCCAATTTTATCGGTTATAAAATGTAGAGTTCCATAATGACGCGAACAGTTTACGAGGGGGTGTAGAAGAGTTAGCCCCCTTAATCCTTTGCCCGAGGCTTTCTCGAGCTCTACCCTTACAACGGTTAACTTCACAATAAAATTCCGAACGGTACAGATATTTTATTTCAAGCTATCTCGTAAACGTCGCCACGGATAATCTTTCCGCTCCAGAGCTTTCAAAACACGCAAATTGCAATTGTAACAGCGAGGGGAACGTAAATTGCCATAAACGACATTAAATTCAATTACCTTTTCCCACAAACAGTAATAACATTCGCGTACTCGCCAATATATTTCTATAAAAGAATTAAATGTAACTCCGTATAAATATATTCAATCGTTCTTTTATTTTATACACTGAAATTCATTTTCTATACTCGCATGGCGTTTCGTTCAAAAATTCCTTGTTCATGCTGCTCACGTATAGAAAAGGACAAATTGGTTTCAATAAGTATTTTTCTAATAGAACGTTATCGACTGTCTTTGCAATCCCCTTCAGAGGTCATAAACAATTCTTTTTCGTTTAAAATTTGTGCAAGGGAAATAGAATTAACGCTAAGAGATTTCAACCTTTTCAATTTCTTATAAGTTTAAATATCTTTCATAATTTCTTAATTCTCGTTTTAATAATTGTAGATATTTCATGTAAAGTTTAAGAACATAAATTTAAGTAGAAATACCAATTTAAAGCGAGGCACCCGTTTCCGTCTACCTTTATGTCCTCTCTTGAAAAAGTACTACTCATACGATATCACATTATACTAACATGTTAGGTACGAAGTAGCTCCACCTTTAGTATGAAGGAATAGATTATAAGTCTAAATATTAATTACGAGGAAAAATTAAACGCAACATCGAGAGTCAATCCTATTCGAGTATCCACAGGAACTGTAAATCTACTTAAAGTACAACTTTTAATATCTCTACTGTTCCCCGTAGGACCATTTAAATGAGATTTACGAACTCTTCTTACATTCGACTATCTTAAATAGTGGCCTCACTCGTCGCGTAATAAAGTTGGTTCTACCTCTGGCACCCGTGCTCTTAGAATACCCGTGGCAGAGGCCATCGATAAATCTAGCTGGAATTCGTATATTAAGTGAAGCCGAGTTCGTGCGTTACAACGGCCCCTGCAATTAGATCGCGCACTTATTAGAATGCGAGAGCGTGAACCCGGAATAAAAGGCGGCATTTTCATGGAACAGTCTCGTGTTTAATGACGCGTTACATAAGGAATTTGGCAGATTTCCTTTATCCAACCCTCTCGCGTTGCTTAGTTCACGGTGCTTCTTGGGAAAGTTGTCTAATTGCGTTTAGACGAATGTTGGCTGGAACGAAGAAAACGGTTAGGCTAAATGTTGTAAGATTCCCAGAAGTTTTATGTTCCTCGTACTTTCACAAATAGTTGAATACCAAAATTTTATAAAAATTGGGCCCTCTAGTAGAAGCAGACTAGTTCAGAATACTTCGTATTAATTCGTTGATTCTTAAAGTTTAACCACTGATCGAGTATACTCTTCTTGAGTCGTTTAACGCTAGAACTACCAACACTTATGGTGTATTTGTTTGTACCAATGAATAGATACTTGAAGAAATGTACAATGCAATGGAAGTAAATGTTTATTCTCTTATAAAAAATTAAGATAAATTTTCAGTAAATGTTGTACAATTTTTATTAAAGTCTACCCCTTACCTCGAGGGAAGTTTAACAACCGAGTTTGAGTATATTTTTATTGAATCGTTTAATGTCTACCCGCTCCGTCTCGAGCGCAGAGACCTTCATTTTTAGCGGCACCTAAAAAGTTTGGAAACGAGTGGTTGTTGTCATGGTATCGAACAAAGAACAGGCGATGAGCAACTGACAGGTGTACCTTGTCTAAGAGCATCTCCCGGAAGTGACGAGTGACGTCCAGAATAACTCCGCAGGACGTTTGGAAGCCCGGAACGCGCTCATAGCCAGAAACCTTATCGCGATTCGGGTGGGTCGACGTGACGATTGGTCCAGAGCCAAGAACGGGCGACCCCGACGGGTATCTCGATGTATATCCAGACGAAAACGAAGAAAATTTGATGTCTGGACACGTTAGAAATTTTCTGTCTATGTCTTTTGATCTTATTTCAAGAGCGTATGCTTTATTTTCGGGATCGTGCCGCGAATAGCGGATCGCTGTACGCTGCGAGCCCCGCTATCCGTTCGCTCTGCTCTCTTTTCCGGTAACGCAATTTGCGCGCGAACGTATGTACGCTTTCCGTCGTGTTTCGTACCCGCGCGAAGTATTAATTTACTCGCGACTACATCTTTTTACACTACCACTGACGTCGTTTGCTAATCGTAATGGGTCGGAGTGGCGCGAACTTTTCGAGCGAATATTTTGAATTAGACACTCGTGCTAAAACGTTTCTCATCAAACGAAAGATACTCCCGTCGTTATTAAGGTTCATTTACTCGAATAGAAATCAACAATATTTAAGGATCCTAAATAGATTTAAAACACACTTCACAACGAGAAACTAATATTTTCTGTGATATACTTGTGTTATTCCTACACAACGTATTTAAAAAATGAGTGAGAATCTTGTATAGAATATGTTGACATTCTTGACGTGCTACAAAGTTGCACAATGTGTGCACAAAAAAACTTATGTCCCATTTGGCACGATAACTCTTGTCCTATTAATTCCGAAGAAGAAAATTATAAAGACGCTTATTCTGTATAAACTTCTTGGCAATTCTTTGAGCTAAGAAAGTTAAGAAAACTTGAAAATTGTAAAACTTACAGTATGTTAAATAAAAACTTTTACATTTTGTTGCTTCTTTAAACGGTCCGAGAACTTTTACCGATATCTTGCACATTTTAATTCAGTTAATAGAGGAACGTCTACTTTAAATGTATGTTAAACTTCGAGCCAACTGATGCAACTGTAAATATTATTCAGTCGTGACGAATTATGTTTCAATCACATTCACGCACCCAAGGTTTCATTGACAAATCTTTCTGAATTAAATAAACACTTTATAATCCAGTTTCATCGCACTCCAATCGTATAATCAATAGCAATTGCTGAAACTTCTTTGGGTGCATAGAGTCAAATTTGATTTCAAAATAAACATAGAAGGCAGCATAAATTAGAATATTTGATATAGTCATCGGATAGGGGATGAAATGCCCTTTAAAACGAGCGCTCGAACAAGTCGATAGCTTTATTAGTTCCGGAGATATAGCGATTTTAATTTGAAGTCGATGCGGTGGCTAGTTCCGGAGATATAAGGGTCCGAAGCGTTTGTTTACTTTCTCACTACGGCCTTGACAAGGTCGTTGACCGGCACGTGCTTATAGTAACTAGGTCACTCGGCCACTCGGTCACGAATCACGTACGAGAAAGAGAGGTCCAGCGCGACGCGTCAGACGGAGACAGAGATAGTTCAAACTAGAAAAATTACCTTTTACATAAATTACGATATCTCCGAAACGGGAAGTCGGATCAACAAAATCCGAAAGCCATTTTAAAGAGGAAGGTTTGCCGCCTCTAACCGTGCCACAATAATGGACAACACACTAGTAGATTCGAAACTGATGCGTCTAAAGTTTAACTATTTTTAGTACGCGTTAATGGACTTTCGTAAGACAGAGAGTGGATTTTTAAAAATTACCCCTTCATTTAAATTACGATATCTCCAAAACGGAAAGTCAGATCGACAAAAAATAACAATCATTCTAAAGAGGAAGCTTTGCCGCTTCCAACGATGGCTCAGTTATACAGAAAATACTAGTACCTTCAAAACTGTACGTGTGTAAAGTTTAACTATTTTTAATACACATTATTAATCTGTTGTAAGACGGAAAGGGATATAAAGAAGTTTTACATATAGTTTAAAAATATAAAATATGTACTTATCTTTAATCTTCGGACGTATAGAGTGAGCCTATCGAAACTTATCAATACTTTTAATTAAAATGCAGAACCTTTTGTATCTCGAAACAAAAATAAATTAGACCATTTTTGTAATGAATGGCTCGCATAACTTTGGCAGTCTATAACCCGCATGAAAAGCGCGCCATCACCGTTTATACGTTTTCCCGCCATTGAACGAGTATCAGGCGTTTCACGATCGACACCTCGTCTCAAAAGCACCCCGCATAATGAACACAATTCTCCACTTGTTCTTCGGTACACACTCGATCTCGCGATACGCAGACGTTCCGCGGAACCAGGTCGAGAATTCCTTATTTCTCGAGCGCCTGATTACAGTCCTCCGCGAGGCGGCCTCGGGATCGAAATAATCGAGATTCACACCTGCACCCCCTTTTCCGCGGCTTGAACGTGTCACAGTTGCCTCGTCGTCTCAGACAGGAATTAAAGCCACGAAGTCAAGACGTCTCCTCGATCCGGCGCTTCGAAAAATGGGGTCATGTTTCAGAATATTGTCTCGATAAAGTATAGAACGATTCTAAAATTGTAGACGTGGCTTTATCCTCCATTTCTGACGATCTTATTTGAAATAACTCCGGTGCTCGAGACAATGGTTGTTCCAAACAACGAAGTTATTCGCGAAATTTAAATCACCAGGAATATCTACAAACACTGGTACAATAGTCAAGATTCTCGAGCTTCCCCGATAATTTCCTCGTCGATCGCGAAGTCATCGAACATGATCGAAACCTCGAGGAATAAAGGCAGCAGAATTCAACCCTCTGGCTTCGTCCTTATCGTGTTCGACGACCGCCCTATTCTTCCCGACCGAGATACAAATGTCGTCGGCGTGTCGTTGAGCGTAATCGCGTCGTGCGATTAATAACGATGAGGAGTCACCGGTCGTTTCCCGGCGATGGGGGCAAGAAGAAGGGGATCGTCGCCGAGGGGGAAGAAGGGAGAAGTCGGAGGGTGAAGTGCCCGGGAAGTGCCTCGAAGGTTGTAAGCGAGGGAGTCGAAACGGTTAAGAGAGAAAGCAGACAAGGAGGAAAATCAGCCGCGACGATCGTCCGTGTGTGTCCCTTCGGAAGGATCCAGCAACGATTCCGGTCACGTGCGTCCGTGGGATTAGGTTCTGTTTCCGCGAGATGGCCAGCACCCACGTATTACCTCGTGCTGGAGTTTACACCGCGCGATTACTTTGCGACGCTGCACCGAATTCCATTCCTGTCGTCTCCAAGGGCGAAGTTCACGGCATTGAGAGGGTCCCTTTTTTGTGTGGTCTTTATTGAAATCCGTTAAATCGTGCGGGAGATAGCGTTAACCAATTTTAAATCCATTCGTTTCGCTGGGGTAGTTTTATAGGGCCAAGACGAACGCAAAGTTTGTGGAAAATAATTCTATCTTGTAGACGATGCCTTTATTAAAATCTATTGAATCGTCCAGGAGCTAGTATTAACCGATTTTTCATCAACATTGTTTGCTTTATCGGTGGGAATATTGGCCTATCAATGGCTTAGGGTGAAGACAAGCACAAATTTTGTAAGAAACATTTCTATCATGAAGGTATTATTACAGTATAATTGTACATACAGGGTTTTCGGTCACACCTGGGAAAAATTTTAATGGAAGATTTTAAAAGCCAAAATAAGACGAAAATCAAGAATACTAATTTGTTGATTGAGGCTTCGTTAAAAAGTTATAGAAACATTTCCGGCCACACAGTATATTTTCGGTAAAGAATTTTTTCTCGAAAGTACGTAAGATTGCGGGAATATGTGTACTCACTAAAAATGATTGTAATTGATCCCCGCAACCAAAAATAATTTTTTCAGAACGATTTGAAATTTTTTAATGATGTCGAAAAATGTTTTGTTTTTTCTGTCGATTTTCCTTAAAAATTCGTTTTTGATTTTTAATAATTTGTCTTGACGCCCTATCGAAAAGTTGTCTAATACTTTTTTGTAGGCACCCATAGGCTCTACTTCAGAAAAAAGTTTCATTGAAATATATTCACTATTATAGAAGTTATGGCTATTTGAAAATTGGACCATTTTTATGGGGTTTTTCTAACTTTAGTGGGTCAAGGAACAACTTTTTCAATATTGTTAGAATTCCCACATATTCTTCACCAAAATACGCGTTGTTTGCCGTTCGAAACATTAAAATCCTTCAATCCGTTCAGAAGTTATGACGTTTCAAAGATACGCACGAAATTTTGGAGTGACATTTTTAGCCTGAAACTATATTTTCAGTAAGGAATTTTTTTCTCGAAAATGGTTAGGAATTCGAGGGTATGTCTACTGACCAAAAATGATTGAAATTGGCCTTCTCAACCAAAAATAATTTTTTTAAAACGATTTGAAACTTTTCAATTTCGCCGAAAAATTTCAGCATCTAGTCGAATTTTTTTCTCGAAAGTGCGTAGGATTTCGGGTGTATGTCTATTCACCAAAAATGATTGTAATTGACCTTCGCAACCAAAAATAATTTTTTTAGAACGATTTTCAAACTTTTCAATTTCGTCGAAAAATTTCACCACCTACTCGAATTTTTTTCTCGAAAGTACGTAGGATTTCGAGTATATGTCTATTGACCAAAAATGATTTTTAATTGACCTCCTCAATCAAAAATAAATTTATTTAGAACGAGTCGAAAATTTTTAATTTCCCTAAAAAATTTCAGCATCTACTCGAATATTTTCTCGAAAGTACGTAGGATTTCGGGTGTATGTCTATTGACAAAAAATGATTGTAATTGACCCCCGGAACCGAAAGTAATTTTTCATGATTTGGAATTTTTTAATTTAATTTTTTAATAACTTTTTAATGAAGCCTCAATCAACAAATTGATATTCTTGATTTTCGTCTTATTATGGCCTCTAGAATCTCCCATTTAAATATTTCCCAAGGGTAGCCGAGCACCCTGTATATATTTTTGGAGATCGTGTTATAGTATCTTCAAAAAGTATTATGAATGTAAATTTGTCAGTTTTCAGATCAATCAAATTATGATGTTTCATACCCCCAGAGAATTCAGGACGAAATTTCATTTACCCAGGTCATTCAGACATCTAACAAATTTTAAGATAGTTATAGATAACATTTTTACAAATATCTTTTGCTCACATTTTGTCCATTTCTTTTTTTTCTTGAGATCGATGAGAATATTCGAGAAGAATGGATGATTTTTGTCGTCTATGCGGCGAATCTGAGAACCAGGAAGCCTTTTATCGCGGTATCGGGCAAATAACGTTCCACTAAACTAACTTCCCGTAAAACGGGTCGCTTTACGCCTTTCCAAACTTGAAACACGCCGCAGCGACAAGAAAGAAAAGATAAGTCTCTCGAAGCGAAGTACTTCGGCGCGTGCTCAAGGAATTTATTATTAAAAACAAGGGCCCTCCAACAACTATCTTAATTCTCGGTTAACTGCTTCCGCCGCGTTCGCGGTTTTCCGGGCTTCTTGCATCAGATGTGCTTAAACTTCGCCACATCCTTCACTAAGGTATTCGCCAAAGTACTGAAACGTGCCAGAGCGAACTTCACGTGGTAGAAGTTTCCTAATACTCGCAACCTTTTTCCATTAGCACGCCCGCGGAACGCTTTATGCTCGTCCGCGAATTTGTTCCGCGTTTACGTTTATTTATTCCCGGCAGTTCTTTCAAACACGAAAACATCGGCGCGAGTGGGTCGTATAAAAACTACTCCGAGTCCGAAAACACCAATTACAAATAACCCGAAGTGGAAATTTCGACGATAGTTGAGAGCTGGTGAACTTTGTTCGGAACATTCGCGATCTGTTAACTTCGAACATTCGAAAGATTTTTAATAGTCGGAACATGGAAGAGTCTTAAAGTTACAAAAAAATAGATAAAACGTGATTCTTTCCAAAATTTCAACAATGGAATTAGCGAATCGTTCTGACGTCTTCCTAACCGAAAACAAGCGTATTAGCCCCTCGTGAATGCTTACGTAAAAATTTATACGTTTTTACGAATTCCGGATATTGCGAATATGAAAATTGTTTCCTCGAGAAACGGGAATGGAAATTTATTAGAAAACCTCGAGAACTTTCTTGACGGGATCCTCGGGGCGCAATCACTGAACGTGGATTCATAAGTAAGTAAAATGTGGACAGACGGACTAGAACGTCTGACCCAGTACGATCTGAATTTCCTTCCACGACCTATCCCTCTTCCTTGTAATGCACGCGTGGCTCGTGCATCTCCAATTTTCTAGAAAGCCGAGCACCGAAGAAACGAACTTTATCGCGTGTTTCCGATTTACTTCATCCACGTAGATTTATTTCCGCGGACGTCGCGGTAGTTATTGTACGACACTTCGTATAAACGAAACGCGTTAGCCGCGGAAAGGTGAATTTTATTCAGCGCGGGACAGCAAACGTTCTCATAAAACACCGCCACGCGTAGTAGCCGTGTTCCCGATTTAATAGGTTCTGTAAACTAGATAAATTGGACTCTGGCGCGAATGTAAAGGTACGTCCCTAAATTTAGCGACTGAACCCCGCGCGCAAAGACCGGGGCCGCTTGTTTCCGTCGCGCGGGGAAACTTACGACCTCCCCCAAAGGAACTTATTAAATTTCATAGAAGTTTTATTCCGCTCCTAGAATACGCCGATCCAACCGTCGAGATAGCGACGCGATCTACGCTCTTACGAGGAGTATTTAAGCGGTCGCCCGAGATTAAAACGTCCTTCCGCGAGCATAGTTTTGCGAGACTGTAGCGAGTAGCAAACCGCGATTAAAAGGAGCTTGAGAAATTACGAATCTCCGTTGTTTCGTTCTCTTTGCGAATGCTGGATCGTCGAACGTATTGACATAGCCTCCGTGAAACGGAGAATTGCGATTCAATCTTCCTGAATGTTGTAAACTATATTTTTAGAATAGCTTCAAAAGAAATTTTAAATCCTTCGCATATATCTCGAATATTTAGTTTATTTGTTATAATTGTATTTTATCGGAATTGTTGTGCAAGAATATGGATAGCTTAAGCATTTATTTCCATTAATATTTTAATCATCAGAGCTTAATCGTTGTAGGCATATAGCTCGTTTGTACCAATTTAAATATATGTACTATACAGGGTGTTCGGCCACCCCTGGGAAAAATTTTCATGAGAGATTCTAGAGGTCAAAATAAGACGAAAATCAAGAATACCAATTTGTTGATGAAGGCTTTGTTAAAAAGTTATTAACGTTTAAAGTTCCGCTCGTACTGAATTTTTTTCTCGAAAATGCGCAGGATTTCGGGGATATGTCTATTCACCAAAATTTATTATAATTGGCCCCCGCAACTGAAAATAATTTTTCCAAAACAATTTGAAATTTTTTTTTTTCCGTCGAAAAATTTCACACCTTCTCGAATTTTTTTCCAGAAAGTGGGTCGGATATCGGGGCTATGTCTATTCACCAAAAATGATTGTAATTGACCCCTGCAACTGAAAATAATTTTTCCAGAACGATTTGGAGTTTTTGAATTTAATTGTTAATAACTTTTTAACGAAGCCTCAAACGAAATATTGATATTCTTGATTTTCGTCTTATTTTGGCCTCTAAAATCCCCCATTAAAATTCCCAGGGGTGATCAAACACCGTGTATATTTCCAAGAATGAATTATTTCATATTTTATATTTAACATGTTATATTATTGGACAAGTTAGTTACTTAGTGATTTCTTCAGTGCAATATAATATTTAAACATATAACCTAAATATACACGTTTGCGCCAATGTTCTTGGAAAAGTTAAATTGACAGAGAATTTAATTTATCGAGTGATGGTTTGAAAATTGACAAAGAACAGTAAATTCAGGAACAGGAGAGCAAGTTAGTGCCGTTTGTTCTTGCTACGAGTTAACATAATGTTACGTGAATATTTGAAGCGAATACGAGCAGGTTCACTGCATAATTAATCATCCATAAGCGTGACTGACACTTTGAACTACGTTTAGTACACCTGGGAAAGTGCCCAAGTTCGTGAGCGACTGATTAGCACTTTAAGCGTAAGGGACAAGCTGGGTTTAAATCTTTGTGTTTAATACAAGGTTTAAAAATTTATATGATATTTGGAAAATTACTCTTGAATCCATTAATACTAAGTTGCTTTGTGGAAAAAACCTATAAGTAAAAATTCTATTATAATTCGAATCTTTTCTTTTTTGTTGCAGGTGAGCAATAATAGCGAAATTTATTGGAATCCAGTTACCCATTTGTAACATTTGGAAAATGGTTGCAGTGAATGGTCCATGCACACAAGTATGTATATCACGTTTGGTGAAATTCGCATTTCTTTGGAAAAATTGGGATCGTGTAAGAATTGCTCAGTTCCAATTTTATGAATAATTACTCAAAGCACAAAGTGCATCATATATTCCATCACGGTTTTTCATTAATTAACGTTCGCGTTCTAAGAGATTGCGTTATGACGTTGCAGATTAATCTTTTTCCTAGCTCGCAGGACTCTTTATTGCAAAATAAAAATAAATGTTCTTCTCTTAAGCCGAGCCAACATTAACGAATTCCTCGTTGTCTCTGCTGTAACGCAGTAATTATATTTAATTACTCGTAACGCAACGCCTTTCTCCTATCGCTGAATCGTTCCATTGAGAATTTTCACGACAATGTAATAACAATGATATTCCATTTCCATCCCTTTTGTTCATTTACAATCAATTTGAGTAGTCTAGCTGAATTGAAATCCTAAACATTGAGTGATATTCGAGATTTTGTATATTTATTTATGTTTCGAAACGATTTATACTTAATTTTATTAGAAATTTGAAACATAATATTTGTAGTTACTATAGTGGAAATTGATGAGAACACATAAGTGACTTAAGAGTAGAAACAATTAGATATTTAGAACGTGCTTAAGTTGTAGTGCTCGGTGCATATAAAAGAAAACCAACGTAGAAAATATAAAAATTGTTATTAATGATATAAAAAAAAGAAACTTGAAGCTCGATGAAATCCAAAAGTAAGAGAAATGTAAAAAGAAATTTGTGATTAATTTTACCTAAGTGGAACAATTGGGTCGGTGAAATTAAAATGAGAGCAATGAAAAAGGCTGGCTCTTAAAAAAGATTCGCAGATAAAACGCAACGACGATTAAATCGGCTCTAGGAAGAATCCGGACGAATGGCGGATGCCTCCGCTGGGCTCTGAACGGCACGAAATAAAATTAAACCGAAGAGAGAAAGCGCCAAATGGCGAGGATTCCCGAGAGGGAATAAACTGAAAGTGGTGCACCATGGTTCCTAAGACGATATCCAAGTGTCTATAAACATCGTGGCAGTACGAGGCATGACGCGAAATAATTAATTCGCCAACGACCCGGTTCTTCCGCGGAAGTTCGCTGACGAGGCGAAACTAGTCCCTGAATCGTCGACTAATGCTCGGAGTCTCGCGAGTGGCTAATTAGGTATTATAATGGCGTTGAATCGGTATTGAGTCGCGAGACGAGACGGGCTCAAGGCGTTAGACACTACGTCGGCGTTGAATAATCCCCGCGTAGGAAATAATTAAAGGTGAGATTTTAATCGGCGTAATACACCGACCGACCCAGGAATTTTACATCGAATTGACCTGGTTCCAGCCGCGGAATCGATACGATCCCATCGACGAGATTCCACGCAATTACAAAAATGCACCGCGGGAAAGAAGGTTTCATTCGAGCACGAGGCTTTTCAAACAGAAAGCAATGATTTTCCATCAGCGGCCCCCAGCAAACCTCGTTGCCCTCGACTATCCGTAGCCCGTGCTGGCCGACTACGTACGCGTATCTGGAAATACGAGAAATCGATTAGGAATACGCGGGAGGCAAACGAAGAAACGGAAAAGAAGAAAGAACTTTACGTCGGTAGGCGGGACCGTTTCCATTACGCTCGAAACAAAATGCTCCTTTTTAAATTAGCAGTCGCCTTACGATATCACGAAACCCAAAATGTAGACAATTGTTGAAACATTCTAGTTTCTGTGGTATTCTGGATTCAGAAAACGAAATTACCACTTCGAAAAAATTTGGAGTATCTTCGAAATATTGAGACATGTCGAAAAAAAGTTTATGAAGCGACGAAATAATATTTTAGATGTTTTTTTCAATAATTGTAGATACGAAACGAGGATTGAAATTTTTCGCGAACTACTTTTTAATATCTCTCATTGTTCTTCAAATGTTCCACGAGAACAAAAAATCTGCATTTTCGTCGAGAGATGATTTTATTCCGCCAAACGAGAATCGGTTCCATGTAAGTGATGAATTAAACATTTTTCGAGCTTTCCTGAAATCATACGAAATTACGAACGCTAAAAAATTGTTGGAATGTTAGAATGTAACAAATGTTAAAGTAAGAATAAGTCGGTAAGACGAGTCTGAATACGAATCGTGACGAACTACTTCGGATTGGCTTCGACAATTTTCTCGCGAAATTGGTCTTACGGAAGAATGATTCTTCATCCATTTCGGACAACGGCATTGTTTGCGGAGCTCTCTTGTAAAAGACTCCGTTATAGTCGTCTGTTTCAATGTCTCTGATCTTAGTCACATAAAGGCGGAAGCTGGCTTTTGTTTTTTCATAACGGCTTCAGTCCTTCTTCTTTCGTTTGTAGTTCCTAAAATGGAAGATGGCTCCGGCGAGCGTTTGCCCCACTAAATGTACAGACTCTTATTCCAAATTCTTTGATAACGTAAGTCGTTAATTGCAGTCGAACAATAGCGTAGCTTTCCACGATCGATCATTTTAAAATGTGGAAAATATACAATTTACGTCCAATGATTATCTTTCTTACTCAATACTTAGGCAACAATTGCATAATAATTATTCTTTCAAAACCTCACTTTTTCATTTTTAAAACGAGTATAATCGGCGTCGACGAATGGAAAGTAAAAATAAGTTATTTTACATTCTCAGAGTACTTTGAAAAGAGTAGGAGAGTTAATAACCCTACAGATGGAAATTTAATTTTCTTGTAAGTACCAAAATAATAGGCAGAGTTCGTAAAAATTCACGAATAAACCCTACGTGAGGAGGATGCCCATAATCGGTCACTAATTTGGAAATAAGAACAGAAAAGTTGTAGAAAATAAACTCTCTTTCTGCAGCTATGTTAATCTCCCTCACGCTAGAACAAGAATCTCCGCGAGGAAGCGTCAGATAACTTCTATAGAAAGTGCTTCACTTAACTCGATGTTTGCAAATTGCTCGTAAATTATTCGTTGTAATGAAAAGTATTTCAGTAGTTACTTTTCTGCTGCTTTACCTGACTCAGCAGGAACTGAAAAAAGGACAAAAATACCGTTATGCAGTAGAAGTTATGAAACAAGTTGTTCGTTAAATATTCGCGATCGAAATGCTTTTCCATTTTAAATTATATTTACTAGAAAATATTGTCAATTTAAAATGTTAACAAGCATTAACTTGTTCAAATAAAGCGTCGCAATCTAGTTTCTCAGAGACCAACGGAGATATCGACGTAATTTTCTTTTTTCAAATAAATGGTTCAAACGGTTTAATCTTCTCGTAACAAATTTGTTTTAAATTCATTTCAAACGAACTATTCTGTTATTTGAATAGCTCTGTATAGTTACAGAGATGAGACGAAAGATTAAAATCGAATCTAGAAATACGTTTAAGCTATTTCGATTCTGTTTATAAACATGCACTTTTAGATGTCTCCACTTTCTAATTATGGGCAATAAAAGATGACACGTGGAATAATATTCCCTGACGCGTCGAAAGATGATCAAAATGGTATCGTGTCGATGATCCCTGGTACGTTAAAAATTCCTCAGACCTAACTAGGATGGGGTCTCTGGACTCTGAAGTTTTATTCCGAGAAGGGCCGTTCCGCGTTAGCGAAAGCGAGGCGGAAACGAACGAGGGAGTTTAAGTTCGGCACGCGAATACAACTCTCATCAATCTATCTTTCCGAGCCGGCGTCTGACAGTCGTTTCGAATGCATTTAACCCCTCTAGCCCTCCGTGGCGCTGCAAGAGTTCTGACTCCTATAGATCCGAGAACGTTACTCGGCCCGATCCTCCTTAGATGACGAAGTGAACTCGCTGGAGGAAATTACTCTGCCTTCCTGCTGCCCGGAGACAAACGGCTGCTGGATGATTTGTCGAAAAATTCCTCTGTTACGCCCGCCTCGGTGAAATTGGGATTTATTAAGACCGAATTACATCCAACGCTGTTGCACGAGTGCGTTAAGCACCCTTGGAACAACTTTCTCTTATCCTCATTCGAGCCCAATTCTTCGTTTAGCCCGGTAGATTTTACGGACACACATGTGTGTGTGTGTCAACATGTCAGAATTATCGCGAAAGGGGTGTATTCTCGTTTTACGACAAGTGTATGTTTTCTAGTAATTTCTCCGATAACACAAGACAAAAATTCTATTATCCACATATGACGCCTAAAAATTTCAATAAAATGTATTGATTACAAAAATACTTATCACATTTTTAGTATATGTCAGTAAATATATCGATAACGGCATGATCAAGGCAACAACACCTACTGGAACAGGTTGCTTGTCTTGTGCGTGTTCACGCAATGTTCCTTTTTTCATATACATTTATAAAATATATTAATATACTGTGTGTACCAAAGTGGAAGTATAATTCATTTATATCCTGGTCAAATAACAATCTGACAGTATACACACGTTGAAGGAATTCTATATCATTAGAATCACCCGTCGTATAGGAAAGTTTTAATAAAAATGTCGTTAATGAGTTAAAATAGAAAAAAAATATGCATCTTTGCGTTTACCGGGAGTCCCCATCTCCATCAGCGACAATTTCTTTCAATTCGCCAATTTCTTGCCCCAATGATTTGCAAACGTACTTTTGCCCGAAAGTCGGAGGAACCGCTAAGGAAAAAAGGATCGATTTCTTTTTAACATTCAGAGTAGAAAACCCCCTTAACGACCATCGCGGGTCCGTGGCGAGTACAGTTTGAGACCCGGATCAACGCAGTACGGCGTCCCGTCGGTCCGTAGTCCGCGAATAAAATCGCTCGAGCGGCTCTTCTTCATTACCGCGGTTCCCGTCGGCCCTCCTTTGTCGCAACGGGTCTCCTCCGTGGCGAATAAAGGATAACGACGCCGTCGCGCAAACTCCTCGCGCAAAAATCCTCTCGTAAAATGTACGACGGGGACGCGCTGATTGAGATCGGTCAGTCATGCGGGACGATTATACGGAGGATCGAGCTTCGACTGCGGGTTCCGGTTCTCCCGTCGGTTCAAAAATTAAACCGAGCGATTTACCCCGGAATCCTTCCCCGAGACGGCGAACCCGGAGCTTCCCCCGTCGACGTAGAGGGGAAGTACATCGAATCGTTCGCGGAATAAAGACGAGAGACGCTCGGTGAAGGAGGGAGAGAAAGAAAGAGGGCCGTAGTCGATTCGTTTCCTTTCGCCGCGGTCGATGGGGGGGGGGGGGGCAGGGGGCGGAGGTGGTAGATTTATAAGAAGGAAGCCTGCTTGAAATCTCATGCAAATCAATGCAGAGTAGAGGTGCCGGGCTAGAAACGGCGGGGGTAGAAGGTGGAACGTGTTGTCGATCGTTCTCTGCAGATACACGTAGATACAGCGCGACCTGGAGAACGAACCAACCAGGCCCGTAGGTGTGTGACTGTATTATATATCCCCTATCGCTGGTTTATGCAGCCATAAATAGCGTTTATACGCTCGGTAAAGTATTCCCGAAGCACCGCCGGGCCTGGCTTCCCGCCTATCCGCTATCTATTCTATTATGCCCCCGACATAGTACCTACCTACACCTACCCCAATACCGAGAACACCCTCTCCCCGTAGCCTTCCATCTCCACCTCATTCTTTTATTCCCTTTTGCCTCGCCAGACCCCCCGAATTCCACCTCTCACGCGACGATGAAGTTCCACTCGATATCTCTTCGTGCCTTGATCCGCGGCCCCGGTTCCTCCGACGGACGGTTTGCATTTCCGGTAAGCAAACCCGATCCATTTTTATCGAACGGTATTTTAACATTGGGTCCAATATCGATGGAATTCTCGAAATTGTTGGAAATGAAAAAAAGGACGGAGAAGAGTTTATTTAACCCCTTGCTTAACAATAACGAGTCTGAATCGCTCTTGATGTTAAGTTTCACAATTACTCACCATCAAGTTTTATATAAAATCAACATATTTTCACATTCACGAGATATTCGTAAAATAAATTTACTCTTGTATAAATTAAATAGTATACGTTTGAAAAATTATTTGAACTTAAATCGTACGCCAAAAGGTTAGTACGGGTAACCAGTTATTATATTAAAGGTACAACAATTTCACGTGAGAAAACATGTTGAAACACAGCATTGTCTTGACTTAAATTCGTGTTTATTTAATTACGCAATACAGAATACACGATGCAACAGGTTATTTAAATACAATGAATTTGATTACTCCAGAAATTGTTGAAAATGTTGCCCATTCTGCTTTCCTAATTAAATTTCTATAAACACTTTTCAGCGTGCTCTATTGTTTTAATTGATCAGTTGAGCTAAATTTTTTCTCTCGATTGCTGGACACTCATGATTTTTTTCAGAGAACACAATTATTTTCACGTAACTCCATAGATAGAAATTGAGCAATAGTTTGGCAATCGCTGACGACCCAACTCCGCTCAATCACGGAGTCTTCTATGAACGTAAATTGTTCATCGGAACTCTACGTCGTCAGAGAAAAATATAAACGAATTTGCCATTCTCGCCATAATCCGCTCGCCCGTAGAATGCGCTGCTCTTGCGAAATTCTTCGGAAATCCAAATCCAAAATGAAATTTAGTAGAATCGATATCCAATGCAGGACCCGGTTCTTCTTAGAAGAGGAATTTACAGACGTAGTTACCTTCTACAAGGGAAAATCGTTTCGATGAAATAGCTCTTCGATTTTATGGAATCGTATAAAACACGTCTCGCGTGATGCTTCAATGTGTCGTATAAGATTCTGACATGGAACAAAAACTGTGAATCAGCCTTCAAGAAAGGCATTACTGCGTCCTGTTTTGTAGGAGGTATTCTTGTACTTTGACGATTGTTAATTAACGTTTCGCGCGATTCGTGCTCCTTTTCAGAGAAGCTAAAAAATTCAGAAAGTATTTTCTTGCAGAGATTCATCGTGACATAAGTCTCTAAACTTTTGGCGGGAAGACAGGATCGCAGAAGTTATCGGGCCGTAAAAGAGTAAAATATATTTGTGCGGGGAAGTAAAACACGATGGCCAGTAGACAATAGAGATAACACGACTGGTAATATGTTACGCACATTCAAGCTGAACGAACACAATGGCCAACTGTTTTTCCATTGTTTTTTGTTCCGAAACATGAAAGTAGCTGTCTCGTGTTAGTATACACCCTGTATAAAGTATCGTTTTTGGGTAGAATGTGGTGGATTCACGTTGGTAACTAATTTCCAACGATATTTAAGTCGTACAGTTGTTCTTCGTATAAATAGTTATTCAATATTATGCTTCAATTGTATTAAATAAATTATAAAATATATTTATGATGCTTTAAAAATGTATTTAGAATTATTTGCTTCTGTCTCTTAAAAAAATTGAAGTATGGATTGAATGGGGACAGAGCATTCTCGAAAAAACTAGCCCAAATATTTGTACTGTGCGTCCTCGAGAAGTTGGCTAGTGGGACGGTACTTCGATTGCTCCACCCCTCTCACTTCCATCGTTTCAGCCAATAGGGGGACCATGAGCTCTAGAGAGGAGATCCAAACACCAATCAGACACGCATTCTTTTCACTTGCCAACTTCTCGCGGACTTACACTACACAACGAGACCGATGTTCGCGTCAGGAAAGTCGTAGCGTCGAATAACGCTTCTTCCTCCGTGACCTGCAGCGACTCGAATAGGTTAAAGAAGCTGCAATCGACACAAAAAGCTGACATAGGTCTGTGGGACAAGCAAAAGTAGAATTGCCGCGAGACACGCGGCCTGGCGTGCCTCGACTGCGCTAAAAAACGAACCCGTAGTCCCGCGTTAACTTCCGAGTGTGTTCGCCGGGGTTTATTGAGCACCGAATGCCCTCCTCCCCCGGGTTACCGGCGTCACAGGGTAGGTGTGTAACGTATTCGATCTAATGCATTCCCGCAATAAAGTTTATTGCCGTGTTGCTTGCGTAGCGAGCTGGATCCATTTCTCGCGAGCTTCGGGCCCGGGGCACGTATTCGCGTGTCGGTGTGCACGCTGGGAAAACGCAGCCACGGAACTCATAGGAACGCGCGATGCTCTCGAACGAAGCCGTGTGCCGATGGAAATGGGAATCCCGGTTCTGGATTTGCATCGAAGTCGAGCCGCCCCGCGCCGTGTGACCTCCATCGACGCGCGTGTACCCAGATGCATTTGTTCGCGGCGGTTCGGGATCTCTGCTTCCGGCCGCGAGCCGTTATTAGAAATAACGATTAGGAGAGGGGGCAGATAGAGAGCCGCTGGAGAAGATGTATCGGGATGCTTTAAATAGAACCGCGATCTCCTCGGGTCTCGGCTAGTTTAATTCGAGGCTCGTTGGTAGGCAAGAGAATATCGAGGTTAAGTTTAATAACACCGTACCGGCTCGACGAATGCATTAATAACGCGTTTTTGTTGCAATTCGTTTTGATCCCATTGAATACCAAGTCCTATTTACACGCGTCAAAATTATATCCCCGTCGTTCTCTTCTTGGAAGCGATCATTTCTGAAAGGTGTATGGATGTTAGGGATGGTTGCAGGCGTGTGGTCAGACTCAAGGATTCAGACACTTTAAACTTAACGATATAAACTATGTTATTTGATATTATGATAAATTATTTGACACAAAGTACGTAAAAGACATAACCGTAAAAATCATAAGAGTCTTTCTGCTCTCGAAGTCGAACACTCTCGACTCCTACGTATCATAAACAAAAGACCTAAATAAAGTAAAAACTTAAGTATTCGCTAATCGATACGCATTTGATCTTAGCCTATATACTTCCATCATCGCCACCAACCATAACGTTTCCTTTTCGTGTCAACGTTCCTTGGTTAAGACATATACACTAATATACATTTTTTTTACTTGGTGCTGAGTTCTCTTCTTTTGGTGTAGTTATATTTTGTAGTAGATATTTCTTTTACATATTTCAGGGTATTTTCTATATGTTTCTGTGACATCAAGGCTATAAGTGATGTTATCTTGTATTTTTATCTTCTGCATTCGCTAATATACATTTCTCACAAAGGAGTAGCGCGAATAAAAATGTTCAACGTAGAAAAAAGAGCTTGCAATGCCTCTCCAGTAGTTTAAATCGTGAAAGTAACAGTCGAGTAACGCTAACAAGAACGTAAGCTTTTGGAAATTCCGAAGAGCCGTTTTATTCGTTGACCGAACGAACAAATTATTCCGCTCGTTGCGTATTCGCCACGGGGAAACTATACAATGTCAGCGTACGTCTGGCCCGTCTCTAAACATTTGTCACCGGTCGCGTAAAGTGTCCCGCGGATCCCCGGTCGGTTCGCAACATTTGCCAAAAATTCGTTTCGGTTCGTCGCCGAGTCCCTTTGGACGGAAACTACGACGCGCGTTCTCGCTTTGTCGGCGGCAATGTTCCGCGTCAAGTTTAAGCGTCATTGCCGGGCGAATCCGCGTGTGGGCAAGCTCCGTCTAACACGCAAAAGTTTCGTAAAGTAAACTTAGCCTCGTGCGAGCGGCACACGGGCTTCACGGTTAGCAATCGGCCGGCTGGCTGGGTAGCTGTCTGGTTGGCTAGCTGGCTGGCTGGTTTGCCGGTTCGCTGCTCGCGGTGGTTTTGTTGTTTCAACTCTGCTCCCTTCAACAACCTCTTCTCGTTTCGCCGCGACTGGTCTCATCCTTTCTCTCTTTCTCTCTCTCTGTCTCTCTGAGCCTCCGGTGTCTCCGTTTCTCATCCGTTCGTCTCTGTTTCGCTGCTCGAGCGAGCCACTGGCATCATTGTGCCATCGGTAGCCGCATAGGGAAATAAAAAATGCCCATGTAAATTACCCTCGAAGAACAATGCCCCCTCCTGGTCCTCCTTGCGGCGATTCCTCTTTCTTCAATGGCGCAGCCTTGAAGACGGAGGTGGGCGATAGCGGTTGACGCTCTGTAGCTACTTAAAACTTGAAGGGGGAAACTTTCCTCCTTTTCCTCGGCGATCAACGATGAGAAATTTTGGACGAGGCGAGCGACACGAAACGGCAAAGTTGAAGAAAAGGGCGACCGAGGACGTAGGGGGGTGGGCCAGGGCGCTGGTTAACAAAAGGTGCCAGACGTTCCTGCGTCGCGAACGAGAGAACTTGCCGAAGAACTGTCTTAAATATTTGCTATGATCGCCGAACAGCCGTAGGCCGGATGTCCTAACTTTCGCGAACCGAGACCGGGGGTCGTGTGATTGAACGTGCATCGCGATCGTTAAAAGGTTATTAACTGTTACGATGTTCCCGCAGGGTACGGTAAAAGCTTTTATTGCATTCATAAACGGAACTGGGGGATAGGCAAGTAGCGGTGGTGAGGGGCCAGATACAACGGAATATAATATAGTAGGCACTAGAATTGATGTAGGAAAGAGATTTATGCGGTTGTGAAGCTGACATTAGTTCCGTACCAGCGGTTTAGGTACACCGCGTGGAGGGGGAAGGTTTAAACTTCGTTTCAAGACAAGCGAAGGCTAACATTATGTACACAAACAAAGTCGTTCGGATCTTCAACAGAACATTCACTCATCCCACGTTTACAACGAATGGTTAATCTGCATCATTCCACGGATTTTTACCATTTTTACCATAAACTGGTAAATTTATAGTTTGCTTTAACTGCAGGATGAGTTTAATAAAATTGGAAATCTGTGTATTTGTGATTTCCGTTTAATTCTGGCTATTTCGTTGTACATGCATCCTTCTATTTCACGGATTTTTACCACTTTTTAGTCATAAGCTGGTAGGTAAATATATAGTTTGTTTTAACTGTAGGAACAGTTTAATAAAATTGAGAATCTGTGTGTGATTTCCCTATAACTCCTACTATTTTTGTTTAATTCTATCCATTTCGTCATACAGTTTCTCACAGTTTTCTGTATTCGAGTTAGATGTATAGCTTTCGTTTCACCGTGATCTTTAAGACCATTTTCTCGAAGAATCTTCCATCAAGTTTTATCAAATTTTACAGAAGTAGAAATATGATGTAAGATTTGATAAATATCGTGGATATAACAATATTTCTGGTCGTTGAAGGAACTTCCCTACCTGGGATAATAATTTCTCGATTTCTCAAACGATCCATACAATGATGGAAACAGACGTTGCGTAGAATTCAGACGAATTTAACCGCTTCTAGCTAGGTCGCAGTTGGCAGAGTCAAATGTCTGTGACACGATCCATTCGTACAAATCACTGGTTGCGGAGCGACGTTCCGGGATACGGTTCCCAGAAACGTGTGTTCAAAATTTGAACGTATTACTCCACTTAATAGAATACCGAAAGAACTTTCCCCGCGAGCCACGAATCAGCGAGACGCCTCGTCAAAGTCATCGTGTCTAGCCCGCCGACGTATTCCCATTAAATCCAGTCGAAACAGACGAGAGGCAACGAAATTGTTTCTCCATAGGCGTAGAGGCGAAACTTTTCGATCCCTCCTACGTGCATACATAACCTTCATTCCGCGCTCTGACAGGGAATCGCGTAACCTTGTCTCTTCGCGTGGCAAAAGTCTCGACGGGCGTTCGACGATCTGTCTCCTTTCTCTTTCGTTTCGCACGCGAGCAAAGTCGTGGAACGAGCCACGGATGGATCGATCCATCACGGTGAACGCGCATTTCTCATTAAGCCCCGGTCGAGAAATTATGAAGCGAGTTTAATTGTTCCGGCCAACACCGGCCCTATCGCTTCTGGCACCGGCTCTTTTCCACTTGTCATTACACCGGTCGATTCGCGATAATGACTCCGCCAGACTCGCCTCGAAGATTCCACGGTTCCACGCCGTGAAACCCAAACCCGCTTGCAAACCGTCGATCCAGACCGACGAATCCTATTCTGGCGACCATCGTGAAATCGTTCACTTTACCGATACTTTCTTTTCTAATTGCTGTATACGCTAAACGTGTTAAGAATAATCGAGATTTTAGTTCGTGTCATTGCTTTGCAAGAATAAAAATATAATTGTTAAATATTTTGTTTAAAATGGTGGTCTGTAACTTTCTCTACAATTGTATTTAACCAACAATTATTTGATACGAATATACAAATACAAACATATCAGTAACCTCCAATCCTCGAAACGAACGACCCATATCGAAGTTATCCATTTCTATAGTCATGTAACTTCAAAAGGCAATATCTTTCGATGGAAGCGTTCGCGAGCATACTTCCATGGTGAAATTTTTGTTTGTTTTGAGATTCCAAATTTATCTTTCAAGTTTGGCCGTTTAACCTGGCAGCATCCTGTATAAATAACCTCGACGAAGATGTACATAAATCACCCGGCGCGAGTAAAGCATGGTAATCCTTGTAACGATCGGTGTAACGCCGATACAATCGGAATTTCGAGTCGAAGAAAACGCGTTTGTTTTTTCGGATTTCCGGCTGTTTTATTCTAGACAAAGGATCGCCGTGTGTTCCGCCCGGTCAACTCGGGGTTTTCCGCTCTTTATGGTGCCAGATGCGGAACCGTGATTCAGTCGAAAAGTCTTCGAATATTCCGCATCTGGCAAATGTCATCGTAAAGTAATCGAAGTGCCTCGTCGAACGAAAATACTAGACCTGAGTTGACCAGCGAAGGGCTACATTGTTCCGCGGGTGGTCCGGTCTTCGAGGCCAACGTCGGCCGACCGGCAACGACCATTGCCAACCCGTGGAACAATATAGCCATAACACAGCTGTACAACACGTGCGACAATTCAGCGCATCCTAATCCGGAGTCCCGTTTTTTCTTTTCCTAAGCAAAATTAACGCGGCCCTCGACTTGGGGAGGACACCGCGGTCACCCTCTTCCAGGGTGACCTGGGACTCCTCCTTCACCACGGTTGGGTGTGAGGGAGGAGTTTTCCTCCCAACCGGGGCAGGACAGTGGATCCTCCTTCCCCAAGTCGATGGCCAATCAATCGAATCACAAGGTCAACGCACAAATCAGTTAACACCCTCAAAATAGTGTGTCGGAGGGGGTTTGGGCTGAGGAGGAACGGGCTCCGGAAAGATCGCGACACTCTTGAATCAATCGTGCAGTCAAACGCATCTCGTAGATTTTCAACTTACCATCTCTATCCCGTAACACGGTTAGAGAAGTACGGATTCGCGAATTCTAAAAACCTAGAGTCGAAGCTTTACAACCTTCGACGACTCTGAGACATCGGTCGTTCGCGAAGCGTGCGAAAACACCGTGGATCCGCGATTTATTCGCCGGCGGACGCGAGGTGGGAAGCGTGTACGGCGCGCGAACTTTTTAAATTGATTTGGATTCCCGCCAATAGCGCCGGCCGATTTTCTTCCGCCTCGATCGTCTCCCTTTGGTCTTCCCGTTTTTCGCGCCACGCCTAATTGGTTTTATTATGCCCGAGACCCGGCCCCTGATACGACGCCGACTGGCCCGTCGCGATAAGAAACGTTCTAACGACCGCTCGCCCTCCACCTGGTCCCGATCGAGCAGCGGATAAACCGGCGAGCCTCGAATAACTCTCGGAATTGATGGCGGCATTACGGCCGGATGAATAGAGAGCTCCGCGAGTTATTTCGCGGCCGCGACGACTTGACGTTAATGCATGCAATCGCGAGATCTAACGTTCCTTCTGAAATATCTGCCTCGCGAGAACGTTTAAAGACGTCGAACGTGCCGCTGGAAAGATGGGGAAAAAACTACGGAAAAGAATAACCTTCGAAAATTGGCGCCAATTTGGTCCGGGTCCAATTATTCTCCATTCGTTTGGTAATTATTATCGTTTCAAAAGTTTCACTGGAAGAAACAGTAATGGTTTTTGAGGGGTTCCCCTGTGAAAGTTGCGACATTTTTATAGATTTTTTTAAAGCGAATCCTACGTTTTTTCTATCATTGTGATTCCTTTCTGTAGTTTATTTAACTACAGTTTAGTTATGCGTTCATATTTTTTTTTATAGTTTTGAGTAATTGTTTTTTAAAGATTCTTAATTATTATGTGTCAAAATGAAAATTGACAAAAGTGAAAATTCGAGAATTTCGTATCTTCACCACAGCTGCACCTGTTCAGACCTTCAAAAAAATTAATACAGCTTAATCTTCAACAAAGAACGTATCAGAGTTATACAATAAAAATTTTAAACAGCCTGTCAATCTTCCTAGAATAAATTTCGAGATACTCCGGAGACTGAGTAATTACGAAACGTTCCAGTGCGTCGAACAGAGGAGTTCTTAACCTACCGGCAAATTATCCAGGCAATCGTTTCGAAGAAACTTGAAAATGACTTATTGGCGTCTACGCAACTGCTATAGATAGACGATAGCCGCTTCAATCCCGACAATAAATCCTGCTGACACTCGCCAATAATTCACGGCGAATTGGTTTGACTTCGCAGTACCGGCGCTTTCAAGATATTGAAATCGCACCAGTCCCATTACAAGCGCGCATAAAATTCAACAAAGCATTGATCAGCAGAGATTCATTGCTCGGCGCCTTGCAGCACGTTCAGCGTTTCGATTTCGCGCCTAACGTCGCGAATTTCTTCGAATCTTACTTCATCTTTGACGTTGCAAACACTCTCGCGTAACGCTTCTACAGGCACCGTGTAACTGGTTACTGTTTGTTTGTTGCTTCTGAACAAAATCTTTCTACTGTCAATTTCTTCGACACCCATCTGTTTTTATAAGAAAACTTAATCTTTCGAAAGAAACAGAACAAAACTCGGCTAAACATCAAATGCTCTCATTTCTTTTGAATTAGTATCATATAAATGCATCAGTTTTCTTCGCGTAACGGTTAGAAGAAGGAATAAATAACCATTATAACTGAACCAGTGGCATA
Source organism: Colletes gigas (assembly GCF_013123115.1). Taxonomy (NCBI): domain Eukaryota; kingdom Metazoa; phylum Arthropoda; class Insecta; order Hymenoptera; family Colletidae; genus Colletes; species Colletes gigas. Next base: position 1,673,774 of record NW_025106653.1, on the reverse strand, counting down.
CTAGAGCAATAACACAGCCATTCGTATCCATTACTGAGGTAAAAGTAGGTAGAAATACGCCAATAAATACGTTTTCATGCTTGTAAACAAACAGTCACAAAATTTTCTCATAATTAAATGATAAAAAAAAGTAAAGAAGTTTTACTTTTTCCTTATTCAACGTTGTTGACTCCAAGGGGAAATCCTTCTAGCGGTGGTGATAAAATTTGTACATTCAACGAGGGAATAGTGTATAAAGACCGGAATTCGTTCGCTAAGCGTGACCAAGGAGTCCTAGCGATCTCCGTAGCTGCATGTATCTGTAAAGAGCCATAATTGCGTATCATTCGCGGCTGCGGGCAATAAATTCCGCAGATTCGTCCGCGAGATAGCAGGACCTCCGGTAGAGTCGGACGATAATTCACCTCGTAGCCGGTGGAAGTTACATCGGCCACGGTTAAGAACACGGTCGACAAGTAGCCGTGGATGCGTGGACACGCTCCGCCGGCCGCAGAGGCTGCGAGTGCAAAAACCATTATTACGTTAGCCAGATGCCTTGTTAAGCCTGCCGCTGAAAGTCCCTTTGATCGCGCACCACGGACACGGCGTAGGATGTTTCGCCCCCAGACGCGGAATCCGAGGTACAACGCGCGTCGTTCGCGTTTTTCGCGTGGACGAACGTTCGACCTTGCCTGGCCGTTCGAGCTGCCAAGGTAAAACGCTTTGCGGGTTTCAAGGATCTCCTTAACGCTCGGACCTCCGCTAATTATGTACCAGAATCGAGACAGGGATAACGAGAGTCGGGAACATCTGGGTGTCCACTGCATCAGAAGCCCTACAGAACTATTCCATCAATGTTTATTGAGAACTTTAGTTTGGAACAAAAATTAATTTTTAGTGTAAGATGCGTGTGAATGAGCGAATAGTTTATGTTTGTTCGCGCTAGAATTCGCGTGGCTGGAATTGAAATAAAATATGATTGTAAATGATATGTGACTTTTTGGAAAACGGTTATTTTACATTAATGACAAATGGACTGTATTTACTGTGGAACTCTAAGCGCGTGAAATATAGGGAGGACTGTTCCTCCCGTTCAATTTTACAAGATGCGTTCAATTTACACTCTGACTCTTTACGACCAAATAGATGTCTCGTGTTTTTAAAGAGATGGTTACTCAACCAAAGGACAAGCTAACAGCGGAGTCCGTTTCCGCATCTGGCAACATACAGGTCCGGAAAAAACCCGAGTTGACCAGCGGAACATGCGTATTTGTTTCCTGAACAATGTTCTCTGGGAAGTTAAAAGAGATTTTTTCAAGGAAACCACAAAATATTCTATTCTGTAATTTTGTCATCTAACATCGATAATAGGAAGGAGCATAGTATTACAAACATTTATCCCCAATTACTCGAACGATCCAACCCTTCGCCTTCGATGCAGACAGTGGCACTATCGGCTCCCATCGGTCGTAACAAGAGACTTACCAGGAACATATGGTATTTTCAGCACGTTCCACGAACCTTCGAGACTTATGAATCGCGAGACCTTCGCTGACAGTAATCGACGCCGGTTGGTTACTCGCAACCTTCCGGGCTTCCGGTGACGAATTCGTTGCTCGCGCGGCACCGACTCCTTTTTACGCGCGACGTGAAAAATCGTGTATCGTTAGCGTTCGCGATCAGTTTCCCCGAAGCTTATTTGACCCGGGGCGGCCCGTGCGGGCAAATCCAGGATTAATTACGCTAAGCACGCGAAACACGTGGTATTTTAATGACGACGTCCAACCCCCGGAGATTTATGGGGATCGGCGACGCACGGCGGAACACGGATTCTTCGCGCGTGAACTCATTTTGGGACGGTTAAACGAACCGTTAAAATCCACGGGCGAACTGTGCACATTGTAAGGCCTAGCGATGTCTAATTACGAGGACCGCCCCGAGGCATACTTGGCTCATTACCTCTGAAATCTTGGTGTCTTGGCAGTACACCGCTTGAACACCGCGGCTTTCTTGGTGTTTTAGGCAGACGCGGTCTAGGAAACTCGCGAACTCTACTACGTGGAGCTATAAACATGTAAGAGGTCGATCGGGAGAGTCTGAGAAGCTGCAATCCCCATTTAAGTTCTTCGCGAGACAGAGTTTTGAAATTTCATATTTCTTACATATATGACCCTATGTGGACGAATACGTGAGATCTGATGGTGGTATAGAAGTTTGAAGGAAGAAGAATGTAAATATGGGTTGTGAGAATCTATTTTGATCCATGAACCATGATGAAGGCAGCATTCTAGAGTGCCACTGATATTGAGTACTTTATAATTTACACAGTAGTGCAACGTGTCTTCGATAAACTCTTCCAGGATGAAATAAAAGGATGACTAGAAACTACTGAAGTGAAGTATTATTACACCCAATGTAATACCACTTAAGGAGGATCCAATCAATTTGTGATTCTGGAATCCATGATCTCTGAAAAGAGTATTTGTATTTTTTAATTTTATTTTAATTCAGAAAATCATTATAAATTCTTATTGATTCCTACGATAGGTTTCTAGACAACTTTCTTACGTGCTTTCAAAACGATAAAAATATATAAAGCAGAAGGGTTAATTATCGCTTTATGGGGTACAAAATCTTGACCAACAATGAAACGAACTTTTCGAGAGTTCCTGATTACAGAATCTGAATTCCATACCGAGGAGAATCTTTCAAGCCTGTAAGCGTTCGCTGGGATGACGGATAGCGGTACGTCACGCTGGACGTTAAGGCTGTGCGTTCCATGCTTGAACGGAATCGAGAGCAATGCCTCCCTGGCTGAGAGGAGGTGACAACAGCCAAGAGAATCCTACGGTTCGAGCGTTGTGTATTTATGGGACTGCTCCCCTCGAAGAAAACAAGAGAGACGCGAGTGGACAGAGTGTCACGCCTCTGAGAAGCGTGCACGAAAGTGCCAGGAGTTCGATTCGAAGATAGGACCGAGGACTTCTTGACGAATTTTTCTATGCTCGCTCGAAAGTTTGAAGTTTCCAGAGATTCGTGTAAATATAAGCTAAATACTATTGGAATGTATCAGTAAATGAGCTACAATGCCAACTGTCACGACTAATTAACAGTTTGAGACATTCCAAATCTTCGTAGAATACAGCACTGTATGTGTTCAGATTACACTAGACGTCTCTCTAAAATCACAATTGTAATTGCTGAAGAATTCCAAATTCGAAATCCTACAATGCATAATCCGGTACTTGATTACTTACATAGATAAAAAGACTCTGTAAAAGTCTAAATAAATGTTAGCAAAATGACTGTTGGATCTTAACAGTAATGGTGTGAGAAGTTCTAGCTAAATCGCTCTAGATCCCGATCTCAACAAACAGGAACTACGGTCTTCAGATTCGTCTACTCCTCTTCATGAATTTCACAAACGCGACTCGTGAAAAAGTGCCGATCAACGGAGTACGTTCACGGGACTCGAGATTCCTATTGTAGGAATTTCTGTCCCATTCTAATTAATGTTTAATCGGATGATGGTCTCGCAAAGGCGCCGAAAACCGCCGTTAAATCGTCTCGATCGCGTCGAGTGACTTTTACTCTTTGTCCAAAATCGCGTCGTTACAATCAATGACACCGAGATTGCATCAAAGAGATTCATTTTGCGGGCGGAGTCGTTTTTCCTTCGTTCTAGCCAACCCTGTCTTTTCCTCCTTCTCTCTTCCGTTGGCGATCCATCCGAAATAGAAGGGAGAATTTAGCAGTCTCGCTGGGAAAAGGAGGGAAACGGTTCTACGAGAAGGGTTCCGTCTGATGGCGGTAGACGAACGAAGTTAAGTAGATTGGGGAATTGAGGATCATTTTAATGCTTGGTTAAATTGCGTAATTGTGAGTGGTGGTCGTGCGCGTAAGAGAAAGAGAGATATTCGACGAGAGATCCGCCGGGAGGGATGTAACGGGGGAACGGGGACTCGGGGGTTGGTTGAATCTTGGTTAGGTCCGTATTTACATGAGAAAGAACCGGAGATTTATAACCCGTATTAAAGTTGCTGCGAACGCGGTCGCGTTTCGAACGGAAAAAGAGATAACAGCCGCGGTTTCGTACGATTCGCGCGTGGAGGCGCGCGTTAGTCCGTTTTATTTGTTTATCCGGTTATAATTAGCCTTTCCGCGAAGCCGCGTCGATCGTCGCTGAATGAATTTTAAACACCACGAGTGCTCGCGCGATGAATATCTGTCGGAAACATATACGATCGTCTTCCACAAACTGTTACGTCAATGACCGGAAGTGTCATTCGCTGGACTGTTTTAAAGCCACCGTTACACCTGTATTCCAGATTGATCGCGTTTACGTCGTCCAAAATTAAATCTTTCATCATATCACTGGCACTATATATTCTTCTGCTACGTAAACTCGGACGCATCCAAAATCTTCGTTTTTTAGGCATTTTTTTGCATTTGCTATTACTATAACTGCAGCAGCACCAGTTATTACTTCGTCGTCACTGTACATTTTTTGTGTACTGAAATGGCTTTGCCGCGGTGCATAGCAGTGGCACGGCCGTGCCGCCTTTTGCCGAACGCTGTGCCGATCGGCAAATGCCGAGCCGTGCCGACCCAGTGGGGACGCAGCTTTACACGTAGAAACTTTACTCGATGATATCTCGGGATATCAGATTCGAAAAATAGTAAAAGGAATTAGTATATTTTGTTCCATCGTTTGAAGAACCCTGTATAGATTATAGTGTAGAATACATGACTCCTATCGTAAAAAGGTTTGACCACCAGTCATGTTCCTTCCTCCGAAATATAAGTCTGACTTATCTTGAGTAACTTCTACATTCGTTAACCTTATCCTATCTGTCTAGTAGACTTCTGATTAATGACTTTGCAACATTTCCTCATCGTTTGCAATTTCTCGCGTGTGCTCGAATGAAACAATCGTAATCATTCATTTCTCGTTAGCGCATTATTTAAATAGTCATGTAGTTATGTTTGTTTAAATTTTTGCGAAGATTAAAATAGTTGAAAACAACTTTCATTAACCATGAAAAATGGCTATATCAAATCTTATACAAATCTATGTATTATACGAAAATATTCAAAATTGTGGAGCTTAAATGAATTCTATGAACATGGGGGTTATACTGTACTATAAAATAGTGAGTACATTATTAACACTAGAACTATCGACACTTATGGTGTATTTATTTCTGCCAAAGAAATTGAACCGATAGAAATAAATGTTTATTTATTTTCTTACAAAAAACTACGATAAATTTTTAAAAATCCAGTCGAGTAAATTTTTTACAATTTGCATTAAACATTACGAATGAGTAATTTCAACAACTTTGGTAGTTTTAGTGTTAAAATCCTATTTATATTTTTTATACCATGATATATTTAAACGAGACAGATGACCCTAAGGTACATACGTGTCGTTCGAAATTCTTGACGATCAAAGTATCATCAACGAAAAGAAGAAGAGAACGTAACATCTGGCCCCTGCACCAAAATGTCCGAAATCCTCCGCTAAAGTAAAAACGTAATCTCGATTTCCGGGCGGGCCAAGTCCCCGCGATAACTTCTCCCCTTATTACCCGGGACGCTTATTTCGGGCGTAATTATGTTTCCCGCGTGTTTACACGAACGCCGAAAGAGGAGTCGACGAGCCCGTAGGAGAAAAAAGAGCTTACTAATTTACAGGCGCACCTCGTAGGAATGCAGCCTACTGTTTTTCACGGGGGACGTAAACGAGCATCCCTCGGAGCCCGAAGAATCTTGCACGTGCAATAAACTCTCTCCCCGGGACTCGCCCCACTCGCGATCTGTGGACGGGAGCCACGGGCGAATTCACGTCGCGTCTTATGAACCCTGTAAACCGACTGCGAGCGACGCTTTAGGGTACCATCACACCCCTCCCCGTTGGCCCCCTCGTTGGAAACAAAACACTGCCATAAAGTATCACAGGCGGAGTCGCCTAGAGAGCACGTAGGCCTTTATAAATTTCTCTTGAACTCATCCCGGTCGCGCTTCTGCGAGAGGGGTATCCAGTTTTTTCAAGTATTCTCGGCACGTGCTGTTGCTCCCTGCGTCTGCTCCGAGGCTCGGAAGCATCCCGGGGACTGCACGGGTGCGCTCGCTCGCGTTCTTGGTTTTTTAAGGGTCGCGCTCAGACAATCGCCACTCGAGAAAGGACCCTAGGTGAGAAGAGCTGGCTGCGAGTACGTAGCCATTCTTTTCGTAGGACAGCTTGATCCGATCCTGGTCGCCACGAGGGATGGCTCGGACCGTCGGGGACGGCATTGGCGGAATATCCGTTACCCATTGTCCGCCGATGACATTGTTATCGATGATATCGAGATTAGAGGTTGGCTGATGAATTCAGAGCGTCCTCCCGGGACGCAGTCTCTGCTCTCCCCTTTCTTTCATTTTCTTGCGTTCGACCAATGGGGTGGCCGCTCGGGTCTGCGGGAAGGGCGACTCCGACGGATTAGACTCGTTACACTGATACGTTAAGTCGAAGAACGCGTCGTTAAGGACGAAGGGACGGGAGGCCGCCAACGAGGCCCTGGCGCGATTGTTCCCCGGACCAATCTGTCTTCCGGGATCGACCTTCGTCCCTCTTCGTGGTCCGCGACGAAGGAGGATTCCCTTTTTTCCGGGAATCTTGCTCCGACTGATCTATTCGGTGGATAAATGAGAACTGGTTCCTTTTTTTTTTACGTGGGGAAATCCTCATGGACACCTCGAGGCCCCTAAATAGAGAGGGCTCGGGGTAGTGTCGGACTCTTACCGGCTAAAACGTCGAGACTCATCCCGAGGAGAAAGACGAGCGTGCCCCCTCCCCTGATTTCTCCGCCATGGACGCTAGGTTACCCAACGCCCGCAGGCCCCATGCAACGAGCACCTGCAGCCCCCAGGCGCGGCCCGTCACCCCTCCAGCCGCTGATGTGGTAGCCTGAGGAGAGTACTGACGGGCCGCCCCACGTCTTAGAGGTCCACCAAGAATAGAGAAGGGAGAGGAGAACAATTAAGGAAGGGGAAAAGGTGGGAAAATGAAAACTGGTCTAATTCGTGATCAACCTTTGCGGAGGATAAGTTATATTTCTTATTTTTGTTAGAGAGAGGACGAAATTAAAAGTGCTAGTGTCTTAGACGTAGGAATAGATGGTCAATCGAGCACTTGCGAGAGAGAAAAGTCGAACATGACCCTCTGGCGGCGAGCTACAGAAGTACTTTAGAGGTTGGCTTACACTAGTCTTACCTATACACGAAGGGCATTTTATTCGAAAGGATCAATACACAGGACAATTAGACTTTCGTTTTACAGTAGTCGTAATTTGTTCGCAAAGTAGGTTCTGTCATAAACTTTAAAATCCGTCGGTGCTTTGATTTAAACGCGCATAATAAATTCTCCACCATAGGAATGTTCCTCCTAATCTACTTTAACGAGCAACGGCACATTTTCAGTTTCGAGTTAGTATCGCAGGCGTCGTTAACACTGTCCAAGCCGCCTTGCATTTCTTAACGCGATGTTTATCGACATCCGCGTTTTCCATTTCCCCTAGAACAATGCCCAGCGATCCGTATCGATACCATCACCTGTAATTTTCCCTTCGCGCGTACGACCAGCGAGGAGCTCGTAAATCATTCCCCGGGACAAATTGCCCACCTGAAATTATTCCTGCGCTCGGTGCTCGAACGACTCGAAAGGAAACGGTGCCAAGTGGTTCATCAAACTGGCATCTTCTCTTTCGTCAAGTCATAAACACTAAAAACAAGCCCTACGAAAGTTCCGTTTGGAGCGTCTTACGGATCTCTGCGCCGGTGTCAACAATTTAATTCTTTTGGGCGTTTCAGATTAATCGTGCTTCCAAATTTTACTTAGAGTTTGTTAAGAAATTTCGTTATTTCTACAATCACCTCACAGTTTGGTAACGTTAACATTTTTCGTACAAATAGCAAGATTATTTCATCCCGGATTTGATATTTAGTTGGACTGATTGGTAAGACTTATCTGGAGGATCCTGGCTTGGGCGCGATGATGTTAACCGTTTGATTGTTTCAAACTGATTATGACTAATAAGCTGTCGAGTAATTAGAGATTAACGGCATCTAAGACAGAATCTGTTATAAACGATAAGCCTTACTTACGAGTTCAATTAGCAGATTCGCGGTTAAACAAAATAACATTGCTACTCGTACCAGCGATACTAGTTATTATATTGATATAAAGATTTTCCACTTTCATTTTCAAATCTGAATTTTGTTCTTTGGCTAAAAGAAAGCGTCATTTCAATAAACTTCCTAAAGAAGACTCTCAGCATAAACATTTCACTCCGTTTCCTATCGATGCTCTACCATAAGGAATTTTTATTTCCGACGAAAAATTACGTAAACAAAGACTTGTTATGGATTATAAAATGATAAACAATTCTGTCACTGGCGGTGGCTATATGTTAAAAACTCATTTGAGCGTCAAACGTGGTTTTCATGTAATTCTCGAAACTGGGCATGCAGAATGAAAATGATCTAGGCCTCCCTGATTGATCGTAAATCGGTCAGGTTCGAGGCGACGATTATTGAGGCGTAATGTGGCAACAAATACCACGGCTTCATGGCAGGGAACGTTTGAGGGAACCCGTGAATACACCGCGCTTGCTAAAAGTTTACCGATCGGCGGGGTTGTAACGGTTGCCCTGTGGTTGCACTCGGTCGTTTCGCATTTACATGCGATTAGTCGAACCCTATGGTCGCGCGTTCCCAACCATGAAAGGGAAGAACTTCTCGTTTTCGAAACGGTACCGATAATTTTGTCCCGGCGTCCCCTTCGACCACTGGCTCCCGAGGACAATTGGCCCCGAGAAGGAATACGAGACGGCTAAATGGAACGATTTCATTGGGAATACTCTGCATCGAGCTTCCTTTAAGCGAGCTCTTTATCGGAGAGATTGAAAAAGCGAAATTGGCTGTTAGTTTAAAATTAAGTTCCATCGCAACCGTGCTTGTGTATTCTGGATTGTTTCAATCCCAGTGTTTGGTTGTGAAGTTATCGACGAGAAGTGAGGGAGAATCAGTATTATAAAAGAAGATTCTCGGTGGATAGTAATCATTAAGCGAATCGTTCGAACCTATTGTTTTAGAGAACTGGCTACTTCATTTTACGGAATGATTATCGGAAGTTGAAGAAATTGAGCAAAGTGAAATCTTTCTGATAACCTGGATCGATAGCGACTCGATGTTCACTTCCTCGCGTCTTCCTCCATTTTTTTCTGTTTTTATGTAACTCCAAGTACGATCTCTTAACGCGAGAACATTTTTTATAAAATGTAACCAATTATACGCTTTGTGTCACAGTGTTCTTAAAAACCGAATATCGAATAAATAGACGAAGTGTTAACGAAAGCATAGAATATTATAAAAAGTGGACATAAAAATCGCAGTTTATCAATTTTATAGTACATAAAAGAGTACTTCACCAGTGGCACTAGTGCTCCTCTATATGCAAAGATGTTACCCCATATATATGAAAAAGACTCATATCTCCAGTACTATTTATATTTCTTCAACTCGAACGACCAATATATTGGAGATATTGGTTGTCCAGCCATGAATGGAAATTAAAATCTATTATAGCAGATCTAAATTTTGCAGGAAGCTTAGTATTGCTGCACAAAGGAAGTATCCCAAGTGTATCGCCGATATTTAAACGAGCTTATGCACAGTGATAGCGTTTGTAATACTGCAGCTAGTGATGTATGGTTTTAGGTGCTACTGGCTAACAGTTTACGGGTTATTTAACGTTGAAGTTTCGGTACAGCGATAATATATTACCACAGTATGGTTCGATACCGTGGCGTAACTTTTCCAACGGTAACTCCATGGTCGTAGTTGATAGTATGGTTTTATGACATTATGTACGTGCACGACTTATTTAAATATCCACGATGCACTTGGGGCATTTCCTTCGTCGCTTCGAAGTGAAAAACGTCGACTCTAAAAATCCTCATCGAAATTCGGATACATGCCAATCTTCGGTCCCGATTTTTCGAATAGTAAATCGAAAGGTATTAAAGATTGATTACATATTATAGATTCCGCGCGTGTCAGTAAGAAAGGTCAGTAAATTGAACAGTGACGCTTACGATTCGGGTCCCGCGTATTCATTTACACTCTCCGGCGGAAGGTTCGATAAAAATCGGCAGCGCAGAAAGCCGAAGGGAATAATAAGAGTTATGTCCGTGGGAGTGGTCGCAACGTTTTAATTATCGCAGTGGCGGTCGATGTAACCCGTTCTATGTGCGTGTGAATTTATCAAACGCCATTTAATCGGATCAAGCGGCGCGGTGGTCGGCCGTCCCTTTTTCCCCTCGTTCCCTCTCTCTCTTTCTGTCGCCCTTCGACCTCGACCAGAGAACAAAAGTCGAATATTTGCGACAGCCAGGGTTTGGTTTGCACGCCGGCAATCACACACAAAGTCACCCTTTTCGCGCGTTCTCTCTCCTGCCGCGTCCCTCCCGTTTCCTCCGGCCTCGCTCTTTCTCCGTCGCCGTTTGTAAACTCTATTATTTTCTCTTCTCTGCCGTTATACGCGCGGGCATCCATCTTTGCTCGCCACCTGGCCGCGCCACCCCCGTCGGTTTTTCTCGTGCCTCTCTTCCGTCGTCCTCTCCTCCTCGTTGCTCGACCGATCTAAACCTCGATTGTCGTTTAAACGTCACTTCGCGCTTCGTGTTCGAGCATTGTTGCGCCCATTGTCGCGACATCGGAACGCCACCGGTCGGTGTACACAATGTAAATGACGGCGAAAAAAAAAAACGGAGTTTACGTACAGAGATGCCAGACGGGTGCATCGGAGACACCTCACTCCACTTTCTCACACTATGCCAGATCACGTGAGCTCGTAGAGTTTCGAAGAGTCGACAGAGACAAATGGACACATGCTCTCTTTCTCGATTTTCCTACAGGGCTCTGCTGACCACTGATGATCACTCCTGATACTTCTGATAATTTATAACGATTACTACTGACTGCTGCCAGCCTCTGCTGGTCTGTGCTTGCCTCTGCTGGTCTCTACTTGCTTTTGCTGACCTCTGATGACCACTGCTTAACATTCCTAATACTTCTGACAACGTAAAAAGATTACTACTTGCTACTGCTTACCTCTGCATGCCTCTGCTGACCACTGCTGACTGCTTCTGATATATCTGGCAACGTATAACGATTACTACTGGCTACTGTTTGTCTCTGCTGGTCTCTACTGATCTCTGCCAGCATGTGCGGGTCTCTGCCTGCCTCTGCTGGCCTCTGTTAACCACTGATGACCACTCCTGATACTTCTGACAACGTATATCAATTGCTAGTGGCTACTGCTAGCATCTGCTTGCATCCCGCTGTCCTGTACCCGACTCTGATGATCTTTGCGTAATAACGTTTATGTGATATAAATCTATGGCAATAAATGATACAATCTCAAAGAATCTAAAGTGTTCTCATCATTTTTACCTTTCTTTTCCTCTCTAAATCATCCCCTTAGGCGGCTATCAGGAAAGATGGGGGGGAGGGGCCTGTTTAAAACTTTTTTAAAAATTTTTCTAAAAATTTGGCCGGAGGTTGTGCCACCTCCTGCAGCGACGTCATTTCTAAGAATTTCTGCAATTTCTTAGAAATGACGTCATTTCCAGGAATTTTCGGAATTTCTAGGAAACGACGTCACTGCAGGTGGCGACACAACTCAGAAGCCAGCAGAGGCTGAGAGAGGCTGGCAGTGGCCAGTAGTAATCGTTATAAGTTGTCAGAAGTATCAAGAGTGGTCAGCAATGGTCAGCAGAGACCTGTAGGAAAATCCAAAAGTATTTTGATTTTGAAAAATCATATTATTAATATACATTTGTACGCTCATACATACACTATGGTTTCAATAGTTAAAATATGATTACGGGGTCTTAAAAGATGTGGGTCTACATAGGTCGGAAAGTAAAAATGGACAGTCGAGATTCTAAATCGTATGCCGTTGACGTGAGATCGGATTTCAGTTGTTCAAGAGCGAGAAGTCAAATGTGAGCCTTCCTCGCTCGACTCCCACGAGACGGTCCGAAATTACTTCGGGCTGCTTCGGAAAAGAGGGCATGTGTCAGTTTGCCTGGCATATTGTGAGAAAGAGGAATGAGGTGTCCCCGGTGCACCCGGGGCTCCGGCTGGCATCTCTGTTTACGTATGAAAAAAGGTGGAAACCTGGGCGTGGGAATACACCAAGTGGACAGGAGCGGCTCTTTAAAAGAGGGAACGCGCGTCGGGTTGACGGCTTGATGTCACGCTGGACGGTTCGTCGAGTTATTTCTGCTCGTGGGCAGATCGTAAACAGGCCGTTTAAGTCAGTGTTTCGAAGAAAAGTTACAGCTCGGAGAGATTGATTTATCTGGATGTAAAATGCGAGCGAATTAGCTCCCCCAAAATTAATATGTCGAAACAGCCGTACCTTCGAATCCAAATGTTGTTTATTAGCTCTCAAGGTTCGTCAACTTTATAATAGTTGTCTGTAGGAATGAGTAAAATTGGTTTATTTGCAGGAAAACACAAAACATTCAGTTGTTGTACAGGGGATGTTTAATACTATTATTATTGATTTTGAAAGTTAAATTAATTTTTAAGGTAATGACTTGTGGCGTAATTTAGGTTAACACTTTTTCACTATTTCATATGAAGGACTTATTAAGTATTAGAGGGTGTATCGTCCTGCTAAGGCATTAATCCTGGGTGAAATATTTGGTGTATAATCGATGTACAAATAAAAAAGAAACACGAGAGGGATGGAAGGGACCGCAGTGCAAAAACCGCAGAGCCGTTGGGCAAAGAAAATCAGTGTCGCAGTCAACAGTCGTATCTTACATTCGTAATTACTCGGTGTGGTACACGCAACTGAGCCACGCAAATATTATTATGCATACATCAATGCGCTACGAACAAATATACGTATACGCACGTGACGTTAACACGAGCATGCGTGCAACATTAACAAGGTACTTCAAAGATAGCATGCCTCGCCGAGTACCTTTGCACAGGCGCACGTTACTCGACACGAATATCATTTATGATATTTGTAAACGCAAGATTCCGGATAACGAGAAATAAGAAAATAATGTACAGCGAGATCGCGATTGCAAAATTTCTGTACTCGGTAGTGACGTAATTTCAATACGTTATATATTAATAATACAATATAGTAAAGAAGTTTACGCGAAACGAAAAATTTATAAACAAGGGTAGCTCGGGTAAGAAAATGACAACGGCCGAGCATAATTTAATGACACGGCGGTAAAGCGTAAATTAGCCCCGCGGGTCAAATCGAGTTTGATGCGCCCGCTCTTAGATTTAATTGCTTTCGGTTAGCTTCGCGCCATCGTGTTCGTGTTCGTGTTAGTGTTCGATCGAGAGAACTTTTTGCCAGGGGTTGGAGCAGAAAAAAAGAGACAACGCGGCAACGATCCGATGCAGTAGCATTGTCAACGGTTGTAACAGGCACAAAAAACCGGGGGAGGGAAAAAATTTCTCTGTCGCAATATTCAAAACATTTGAACAATAGTGCCCATATTCCCCGCGGTGCCCATATTTACCCCGAATTCCCTTATCAATGTATTCGTATCAGATACACGCGGGCACGGCGACATCGCGATCGTCGGACAATTTCGAACATCGATACCGCGGCGACAGTGAATAAATCTCCGATCGAACACGGACGGGGGGTAGCGCGGAACAGGAAATAAAAGCGACGGCTACCGTTGGAGTTCCTAAAATACATTTTCGCTGATTCGGCCGCCCGGTTGCTTGTCTAGAGCTTCGAGAGCTCGTCGACCGGCTCTCACGGTGTTTTTCCGCATTGCCGACTAGGGTGAACAGCGTGGACGGGCACAAAAGTTCCTGGAAAAACTTTCCGACCGTGGGCCAAATGCGGACTATCCGGAATCGCTGGTACAGGAGTTCCAGGCAACGGCAGCCTGAAAAGGGTGAGGGTTGGCCGAAGAGGGTGGTCGTGGAATTGCGGCCCGCATAGCGGAGTCAAAGCCGCGTACTGCGCTTTCGGGATCCTCCTGCTCGACTACCGCCTTTGTACGTTTGAGGTTTCGTGGCCAGTAAAAACTGCGGACGGATCGAGGGGCTGGGGTATGCGAGGTGGACGATGAGGGGGGGTGGGTGAAAGGTAGTAGTCTGAGGGCTGGTCGGGTCACGAGGAAACATTTCGTATGTTTCGCGAACCGGCTGCCCACCGGCAGGGTCAAACACTGGTCGGCTTACAAGAAGAGGAACAGTAGTGGCAAACGCCAATTTCTATAAAATTGGGGTGGCATCATGTGTAACTATGGACGCAGAATGCGCAATATTAGTCGAATACATCGATACCCTTCTGTTTAATCCGAAGTCGAAATGGATATCGATTCGGATGTGGAAAGATTGCACGTGGTGTGCCGACTAAACTAAGGTTCGAAGGACCACCCCTTCTTCAGGGGACTAACGAGACGTATTGTGATTGTATTATATTTAAGACTCAACAAACATGTACTCGTAACAGACTATGGAAGGCTAGCGCACTATCTGATAGTTGAAATTGGTAAGGGCGAAATCATGGCATGCCGCCGTTTTTATACTGCTGACTTTTGGGGCGGGGGTGCAGCGATGCCGACGTAGCTTGGCATCCAAGGCGGAGGGTGCTACGTGTCGGTCCCTGGGCCCGCGTGCAAAACTAACTACGAACGAGGGAGGCCCAGGTATACAAATCCGAGCACGTGTGGGCCATCCAACAGTCCGCTTGAGTTGCAACCACTCGAGACTGCCTTCGTCGACCAAGTTCATGGCATCACCAAAGCCCAAAGACCTTCTTTAGGCTGTCGTTACGGTACAGATTCGTAAAATGAACATCTCTCCTGTGTTGACGTGCTCATCTTTCGTACAGCGGAGAAATTCGACACCAGTTGAAGTCTATTGTTAAGTCTCGAAGTAGTTGACAGTCGAAGAAAAGGACAGCGAATGAGAAAAAGCGGGGTTCTTTTTACGAATCGTTTATGTCATGCTAGCGCGTATCGTGTTCCAAATGTCGCTTTTCACGCTTCGCTAGCTCCAAGGGTGATCCCTCCAGTTGGAAGTGATAGAAATGTTCAATTTATGAATCATGTATAAGGGTTTGTGGGATCGGGAAGATAATGACTCCGCTCTGTTCCGTTCCGCACAATTTTATTGTTGCTGTCGTACAACGACGTGACTCGTGGTGCGGGTTACGCTCGACTCTCTGGTACGATCATCGCCACCGTACCAAGAGGCCTTCAAAAACAAAAGACGGTCAGAGACGACGACAACGGCTTTTCGGCTCACGCGGCTCTGGTCGTCTCGTGTGCAACCATCGTCTCGTGTGCAACCATCGTCTCGTGTGCAACCATACATTGTAGCGGCTTCGAACGGCTAAGGCGTATGTGGTGCCTTGGCCGCCACACTACCCCCCTGCCAGTAATTGGCACAATTACGAAAAATTGACCGACTACATTACCACTACCATTTACTCTATTATATAAAATACGTTATCCTAACTAAGATTTACATTACAGTATTTGAACAGAGTTGAAAAAAAAAGGAATTTACATGGAGTTTAATATATAATACGTAATACCTAAAAATACATGAAAGTACATAAAAGTGATGGATAAAAATAAATGGTATATGATACTTATTATAATAATGCGCAAGCCTTAAGTACTACCGCGTAATTTGAAATCGATCGGGAAAACGTACGCGTCTACCTGAACGCGTAACACGTTGCTGTATAACCGGCGCATTGTCAGGTACGTTTGTTTGTGTGACCGGCTGATTTTCTATGCTCACGGGATCCGGTCTGTTTTCTGCTAGCATATAAGCAGGCTTTAGCCTTTCAATTGATATATTTATTTCCTTACCTCTAATGTTTATTGTAAATGTTTTTTCGCCTCGGCGCACTACGGCGTATGGACCTTCATAAGCGGGTTGTAAAATAGTTTTGGCTGAATCTGTTCGGATGAAAACATGTGTTGAACTGCTAAGATCTTTGAAAACGAATGTACGATTAACGGAATGGCGTGATGCATTAGAGGGACTCAATTTAGAAAAATGGTTGCGTAGTCTATTAGTAAAATCGGAAGCATTTTCTGTGCCTTCCGCTGAATGCGAAGACAAGAACTCTCCCGGTAATCTTAATGGCTCGCCATAAACTAATTCCGCTGAGGTAGCGCCGAGGTCTTCTTTCCAGGCGGAACGAATACCGAGTAGAACCGTCGGAAGTATTTCTGTCCACCTGTCGGATCCGTGGCACCTTATAGCCGACTTGAGCTGTCGGTGAAAACGCTCTACCATCCCATTGGCCGCTGGGTGATACGCCGTTGTGCGAAGGCGTGTGGATCCAATTAAATTGTTCAGCGCAAAAAATAATTTGGATTCGAACTGCCTACCCTGATCGGTGGTAATCCGTACGGGAGCACCAAACCGCGCTACCCAACCGTCATAAAAGGTTCGAGCTACGGTTTGGGCCTCCTGATCGACCATGGGGAAGGCTTCCGGCCACCGCGTATATCTGTCTACACAGGTCAGACAATACCTGAAACCTTCGGACACCGGTAAAATTACTATGTCTAAATGAATGTGTTCGAATCGCGCAGAAGGTTTAACAAATGTAGCCAATGGTGCAGTCACATGACGGGAAATTTTTGATCTTTGGCACGGTATACAGCAACGTGTCCACGTGCGAACATCTCTTTTAATCGACGGCCAAACATAACGTTGCGTTATGAGCTTGATCGTCGCGTTAATACCTGGATGTGATAATACATGTAACATATTAAAAACTGCGCGTCGGAAAGGAGGGGTGACATAAGGTCTTACATTCTTAGTCGAAATATCGCAAAAAATTTCGGAACACGTGCCAGGCAACAAGACTTTGCGTAATTGCAGGCTAGATTCGCTATTCAACAACCGCTGCAACTCCTCATCCTGGGCTTGCGATTTTGCCAATTCTTCGAAATTAATCGAGTGGTTAACCGTTTCCACTCTGGACAGTGCATCGGCAACGACGTTGTCTTTACCGGAAATATGTTGAATATCTGTAGAGAATTGCGCAATGTAATCTAGGTATCGGAATTGTCGAGGAGAGCATTTATCTAATTTCTGTTTGAAAGCGAAAGTTATGGGTTTATGGTCTGTAAAAATCGTGAAATGTCTGCCTTCGAGCATATGTTTGAAATGTTTTATTGCTAAATAGATAGAAAGTAGTTCCCGGTCGTAAGCTGAATACTTCTTTTCGGGAGATCCTAATTTCTTAGAAAAGAATGCTAATGGTTGTCGTTCGTTGCCGACGCACTGATGTAAAACAGCTCCTACGGTGTAATCAGAAGCATCGCAGGTAACCGACAATGGAGCGTTGACCGCAGGATGAGAAAGCAGGGTTGCGTTTGCTAAACTATTTTTGGTATTTTCGAAAGCCTGACGCGCTTCCGAAGTCCAGGCTATCGAGGTCTTGCCCTTTAAATTGCCGGCTAGAAGGTCGTTCAAGGGTGCTTGAAAGCGAGCGGCATCTGGGATAAAACGGCGGTAAAAATTAAGCATTCCCAAGTACTGCCTCAAATCCTTCGCGTTTTTCGGAAGGGGAAATGACTTTATGGCTTGTACCTTGCCGGGCAAAGGTTGAGTGCCGCTTTCATTTACCCGATAGCCTAGAAATTTAACTTCTTCCTGTCCGAACGTGCATTTATTCGGATTAACAACAATGCCATAATCTTTTAATCGTTTAAATAATAATTCTAAATGGCGCAGGTGATCGGCTTGGGATTCTGAGGCGACCAAAATGTCGTCTATATACGCGTAACAAAAATCGAAACCGCGTAAAATTTCGTCGATAAAGCGCTGAAATGTTTGCGCGGCATTTCGTAACCCGAACGACATGTACGGGAATTCAAAAAGCCCAAACGGCGTTGTAATGGCCGTTTTTCCGACGTCTTCCGACGCAACCGGAATCTGATTATAAGCTCGGACGAGATCTATTGTGGAAAATACCTTTTTGCCACTCAGTTGTTGCGCAAAATCCTCAATGTGACGCACGGGGTATCGGTCGGGAATTGTCCGTGCGTTTAACGCTCTATAGTCACCGCAAGGCCTCCAAGCTTCTTCGCCCTTCTTCGGAACCATATGAAGGGGTGCTGACCACGCGCTCTTCGAAGGACAAGCGATGCCCATCTTCACCATCGCGTCGAACTCCTTCTGGGCAGCCCTGAGCCGGTCCGGTGCAAGCCGCCGCGGCTTGCTGGAAACGGGTGGTCCAGGGGTTGTCTCGATGTAATGCACCGTTTGGTGCGTAGTCCTCATCGGGGTGCCGCTAGGCCGTGTAAGTTCCGGCATCTGCATCAGGAGCTGGTGGTAAACGGTAGTCCCTGCTACTGTCTTCACCGACGGCGTTTCATCCTCGGCTCGTGTTCCGCGGACCGTTAACGACGTGGTCCGATCGACGAGGCGACGATTGCGGATGTCCACCATAAGATCGAAGTGATCGAGAAAGTCTACCCCGATTATGGGTTTTGTAACATCCGCAACCACGAATCGCCACACGAAATCCCGTCGTAGGCCGAGGTGCAGGTTTAACGACACTGTCCCGTAGGTGTTAATTACACTCCCATTCGCCGCCGCCAGCTGGTACTCCGATCTTTCTCGCAATCCGCCTAGCAGGCGGCGCGGAAAAAACGCACAAATCGGCCCCGGTATCCACTAAAAATTCCGTCTTCGAGCTGTTGTCTAAGATGAAGAGGCGGCGTGATGCTGGATTTGTGTCGCTGGCCGCCATCAACGACTCCCCAGGTCGTTTCCCTGATCCGTGGCGTTCCAATTGCACGGTGCAACGCACCTCTGCGCGGCCGGACCGAACCGCCAATGGTACCAGCATTTCCCTTGATGGTCCATTTGTCCTCCCGCGGGCCGCTCTCGCGATCGCGATAGAGATCGTCTGCGGTAGCGCGAGTTTGGATGATTTCGGTGGGTCCACCTGCGACGGGAAGATTGCCCCTGGTCCACCAAGGATTCACGGATGGCAGAAATTTCCTGCCTCAAGGAAAGAGCCAATTGTGACATCTTAATGTTTAACATGGCCTCGATGCTCGGGCCCGGCGGGGGTATTTGGCAGGATGCAGATACGCTCGTAATCGCGGCCTCCGTGACGTGTACCCGCGGTGTCATCGTATCCGCGACAGCGTCTGCCAACTCTGCTACCTTATCCAGCGGGGTGTCCCGCTGCGTGGATAAAATCACCTGCATATTAGCAGGTAGCCGGCCCATCCAAAGCGTCCGCAATACACCGTCCGAAAAAGCCGTACCGGCCAATCCGCGCAGGTGACGAAGAAATTGGGACGGTTTTCTGTCCCCGATTTCCTCGTGTTCCAATAACCGTCGCGTTTTCTGTTCCTGCGACGCACTAAGCCGGCGAATGAACTCATTTTTTAGCGTCGTGTACGGATCCGTGGCCGGGGGATTCATGATAATGTCTCTTACTTCCGCGGCGTGTCGCGCACTTAACGCGCCGAGAATGTACCCGAATTTCGTGGTCTCCGACGTTACATTGGATACCTCAAAACTTCTCTCTACCATTGAAAACCACATCTCCGGGTCTCCCGGACAAAACTCGGGTATCCGTACAGCGACGCGATCAACTGCCAACGGCACACCCACGGATGTCCCTGCGTTAACGTTAGGGTCAGTCATTTTACCAGTCTTGGTCACAAAAAAAAAATAGTTTCACCGCACACACACACCGCGCTTACTATTTGTCAGACCGTGTCCTTTTCTTATGTCCTTAACACTATACACTTATTTCTCTACCCTAACTAATATTGTCCGTATACGAAAAATGTCCAAATTTTCTTTAAAAAACTTTACTTGCGCGGCGAGATCACGTCGGGGTCACCAATGTGGGATCGGGAAGATAATGACTCCGCTCTGTTCCGTTCCGCACAATTTTATTGTTGCTGTCGTACAACGACGTGACTCGTGGTGCGGGTTACGCTCGACTCTCTGGTACGATCATCGCCACCGTACCAAGAGGCCTTCAAAAACAAAAGACGGTCAGAGACGACGACAACGGCTTTTCGGCTCACGCGGCTCTGGTCGTCTCGTGTGCAACCATCGTCTCGTGTGCAACCATCGTCTCGTGTGCAACCATACATTGTAGCGGCTTCGAACGGCTAAGGCGTATGTGGTGCCTTGGCCGCCACAGGTTCATTTTAAGAATCATTAGATCTTAGACCCACACAGTAAAACAGTCTTTGACTAATATATCTGGAAGGAAACGATTCTTAAGACTAGTGACCTGTATAAGACTTGTCAACTTTTTGACAAGCAACTATATCTATCAAAAATCATTGTTACTTTAACTTTGTAAATAACGAGAAAAGTACTGAATGTTAAGTAAAAATTATGAGGAACATTATGTTCCAAGAGAAACTGTTTTATTTTATCCAGATAATAATAGACAAGACAGACTCTTGTAATCCAATTGTTTAAATTATGTACTGTACTAAAATACGTAGTCCTTTCGAAATAGGACCACAACAAGCAATATCGTAATATCTTCCTACGAAGATATACTACTTAAAGGATGCACATTCAAAAAAAATATGTTTAGTTAAAGATTATCGATATAAATATTCAATTATTTGCCAGTGAATTTGACTGTATACCTTTTTGCATAAGTGCATCTTACGCATTATAAATATTGAAATAGAAGTTAATATGTTTCGACGATTAATTTATGATCAGAAAGAGATTTTTAAGTTATCCACATTAAATTGTTTTCCTCTTTGGAAAACTCCGAGGACCAACTGAACGGAAAATCGAGCAACATCGATCCATGATGTTCGAACGAAATTTGCGGTACAACGCGATTTAAGTCTCACGGGATTAGAATTTCTATCGCTGCAACTGGGATCACAATGTTTTCTTTTGTAGCAGGATTCCGAGGAAATAGCTTTCCAGTCGTGTAGCAGTAACAAGAAGAAGAATCGTATACCTCCTATCGAGTATGTGTATTATTTGTTCTAGACAGTTGAAGACTATCGTGCAATCGTTTGGTTTCTTGTTTCGAAAGCCAGCACTGCATATTCCACTTAATTCCTTCGAGAATCTGTCCATTTCCTTATTTCATACAATCTGTAATTAGAAACGTAGAAAACTTATGAAATGCTTTTCTTCTTCCAAAGAAAGAAGAAACGTCGGTACACAAAGTTGAACGAATAACTTAAACTTCAATTTAGATCTCCCTTGTTCAGTTCGCAATAAAACCCAATACAACACCCCGAGGACATTAAATTCCGTAAGAAACTTAGGGGCAGAACTTTCTACCTATCTGAAATTCAAGAAGCCGTTCCAAAAGTTCCTATCTTGTAAGTAGAACAAACCAACTCAAACGTTCGCTTAAAATTAAGGAACAATACCGAAACGTTTACTTTGAAATTTAGGAAGGATTGCATCTAATTAGTAGAAAAAGTCTATCGTTTCGAGCTTGTGAAACCTCCTACCGGAGGAAGATTTTCAGAATTTTTCACACTGAACTTGCTAAAGCCTTGCCTTCGTCTTGACGCGGAACATCTGGTCCGGTTTGACGCGGGGCAACCTATTTTGCTAAGTTTCGAGGACAGTCGTTCCACGAGACGTCGTGGAAACTGGAGTACGCGGAGCCTTCGGTTCGGTTTGATTTACCGCGGGGCGAAATACAAAAATAAACAAACTCCGCGACGAAAAATAGGAAAGTCTCTGTGGCTGTCGGCCGGGAGTGGTGAAAACACGGGGAAGAAACTGGCGCAAACAAAACGATATCGACTCGTGTGTCGTCCCACGTGGTCAAAGGTTGGCAAGTGGAACGAAGAACGAGCGATGTGTAAGGTTTTGCCGGGTCACAGCCGGATAGGAAGGATCCCTCGTTCAAAGCTACCTCAAAGGTGGTTGCATTAGGCCGCACGATCCTGACTGCATCCACATGTATCCACAATATCTATACGATGGGTCGTGGGGGGGCCAAGGGGGTTGGCGGTTAGGCCACCGACATAGGATTCAGGTCCCCGGAACACGATTGTTGCATTATTCGAGGGCCGCAGCTTTCGAACTTGCGGCGTGGAGCTTGCGACGGCCTCGTTCCACCACGAAACCACCACGAAAGAATTAACCTCTTGAATACACGGTACCCAGGACTGGCTTTTAGTCGCTGCTCCTGTTCTGGTTTCGCAGCTTCTTGGCCTTTTCCCCTTTTGCTCTTTTCCCTCCGTCTCGTTTTCTGTAATACTCCAAATTTCTTTTTCTTTTTCTTCCTTCCCTTTTCTTTATTTTACTCCCCTTTTTCTCGTGAACTGGTAAAATCGCGAGACGAGCAAGAGCCTAGGTACTAACGGGAATTCTTTTCATCGAATTTCTTCCGCGAACGAATGCTTTCTGGTGCCCCCCGTCTTAGAAACGAGCGTATCCATACTCGACGATCCTTCGTTACGTTTTTAATGATATTTATTTTTGCGCCCGGCTCCGCAACCTGGTATCGATTGTTCGAAACTGGGGGATGTCCTTGTATAATCTTTTCAATCTTCCCGCATTCGTTCCTATTGCCAAGAATTGGTTAACGGGAGATGTTAGAAGATTGCGATAGACTGCAATAAATTTTGCAGCGAACGAATGTGGGTTGTGTCCTTCGTCCCGTTCGATCTACCAGAAGTTTTTACAAGTTTCATGCAAAATTTCTTGTCGTTATTTCTTTGAAACACTATATGTAATATCATTGTACAGTAGAGTTTCGATTATCCGGAACCTCGACTATTCTTCGGTAAATATTACGAATTATATGTTACACAAACAAAGAAGTCACAGCGTAGGAATTTCATATATTTTACTTTCTAATAATGAATTGTATTGCCAGATTACCCATGGTTGTGTTTATTAAAAAGCAAAGACAAATTTTTAAGAAAAATCAACAGGGGGTAGGTGCCTAAATTGTTGAACGAAATTAAAATATTTCAAATCGTTCTAAAAAAATTACTTTCGATTGCAGGGGTCAATTACAATCATTTTTGGTCAATACACATACCCCCGAAATCCTACACACTTTTGAGAAAAAAATTCCTTACCGAAAATCTAATGTCTGACCATACATTGATATGTTTCTCTGAGATTTCATACGTATATTTAAAACATGATAAATTCTGAACGGATTGAAGGATTTTAATGTTTCAAAAGGCAAATAACGCGTATTTTAATGGAGAATATGTAGAAATTCTAAAAATATTCGAAAAGCTGATCCTTAATCCCGTAAAATAAGGAAAACTCTATAAAAAAGGGTTCAATTTTCAAACGACCAGAACTCCTACAATAGTGAATATATTTCAATGAAATTTTAGGGGAACGTAGAGCTCATGAATACCTACAAAAAAGTATTAGACAAGATTTCCGTACAGCGTCAGACAAATTTATTAAAAATCAAAAACCAATTATTAAGAAAAGTTGATAGGGAGTATATAAATTTTTCAGCGAAAATGAAAAGTTTCGAATCATTCTGGAAAAATTATTTTCGGTTGCAGGGGTCAATTATAATAATTCTTGGTGAATACACATATCCCCGAAATCCTACTCACTTTCGAGAAAAAAATTCCTTAGTCCGAAATGTTTCTGTAATTTCTTTGTCTGTCTCACTCTGATAACTATCTACTACATCTACAGTATAGTTTTATTTATCCACAGCTTTTTCCATTTAAATGCTTCAGCTGCTCATAGAAATGCTGAAATACCTGCTCTCCAATAATACTAACATTTCTCGCCAATAAAGGTACCAAATTTTTAAACGGTGAAATTATTCTCCCGAGCCCTTGACGAAAGAGCTTCTAAAGCGTTTGGCGAATATCCTGCGAACTCTATTACGGGACCGCCGACGTTACGGACTATCGTCCGCGGAATTCGAGGTTCCTGGGTGATTCGAAACATCCCCGAACGAATAATAATACTCTGGTGCAATTTATTCGCCGTATTCGATCCACCTCCGCTTTAATAGACTGCAAGCGAGGTGGGGGGGGGGAGGCGGTTTTGCTTTGCCGCGGGTAAATCGAAGCACGGTGGAAAGGGGACGTTTCGATGAGCAGCCAGAATTCCAGGAGGAAGAGGAGAACAGTGGCGTTTACGCTAGGAGGTCGCCGAGCCTCGACGTTTCATTTCCGCCGACAGGACGGAAGTTTCCTTTTCCGTATGGAGGAGTTTGTCTCTTGCTCGCCGCGGGCCAAAGTGGGCAAATACGGGGGAAAAGAGGAGAGAAAAAGGGAAATGGTCGCCGGGGGAGGCGTAGGAGGGTCGCTGGGCGCGGAAAAACAGCCGGTTTAAGGAGTTTAAATATACGTTGGAAATTAAGACTGCTTGTACGCAAACGCCCGCGACCCGGCATCCGTTTCCTCTTCCTCGTTTCGTTGCTGTAACATCGAACCGGAAACGGGAAAAAGAGCGCGACAGTGCATTCGTCGCGGTTAATCGTTTCCTGCCGTGGACTCGAAGCAAAACTTGTTTCTTCGCTGGTAGTCTCGGCTGCTTTCGCAAAGACGCGATGCGACTTCGAAGGCTTCGCGAAAAAGTTGTTGCCAAACTTTCGAAACGATATGCAAACAAACGAACGGAACTTGACAGGGACAGATTGGAAATTATTTGCAGACTTTACCGAACGTTCCCGGAAGCTCCGGGATTACTGGGGAGTCCGGATAAACGAAATCTCGATGCATACTACGGTCAATCCTTTGTTCTTCGATCGATAGAAACGATCACTTTGGAAAGACTCCGCAATTTGAGTCAAAAGCGAATCGTTGGTAAAAAACGGACAATCAATCGGACAAAAATAGATGTACGTAGTAGCAAAATAGTAAATTCTAACTAAAAGCCTAAGAACGTACGTTATAAGTCAGCACTGTAATACAAATTTTTACAAATAAGTTTCGTTCAACTTGGTATCCAGGCATAGAATTAATTTTGAAGAGCAACTCTGCTCGAAACTCTGTGTTGTTTTTTTAATAATGACAAGTGGTGTTCCAAGGCGTGGCTAACGGATGGTTTCGAAGCAGACACCAAGCTACGACTCGAAATAGGCGCACCATGAATTGGTAGTGTCTCATATATCTTTATGCCACGCCCGGTACAATTTGAAAGCGGTTATTGAGACGCACTTAATGATTCGTTTTTTCCTCTTCGGGAGACTCAACGACAAGCAATTAATCTACGTGACACGCGGAAGATGAACGGCGTAGTAAACAGAGGAGAATCACGCGAGAAAGTAGCAAATTTAGCTTCGTATATTTTTCATCTAAAGTGTTATAGTTTCCTCCGCGTTTCCTCGTAGAAGACTATTTATTTCGTTTCACGATGTTTTATAGAACATACCTCCCGATAGTAAATTGCTTCCTTGCCCGTAGTGGCTCGATAATCAAAGGATCATTTATTTGAATGACTTCGAGTGTTTCATTAATTTTTTTAAGTTGTCCAGGAACTCGATGCTTTTTAATACTACATGGTGATTCGTTCAGTAGTTAAATTGTTTCCTATAAAGCTTTCAACTTTTATTCCGTCGATATGGCTCATAAAATCTTGAAATAAATATTAATTCCAATTCAAGATTAATAATACAAGTATCAGTTAGCAACAAATGGCTTCAAATCGAGACAAGCAAATAGATGATAATGTATAGCTTCCTGAAAAAGTGTCGCAACGTACTTCCGGTGGATTCACCTTTGGCGCGTCTCTCCGTTAATGGTTCTATCGAGACACCTCAAATGTAATCGTTCTAAGTGAAACAGTTAATTGTGTTGAGCCTAGCTTATGGGCACGATTTATGTCGTCGTACATTTAAATCCGTGAATTGTTATTACCTTCATTACTGTCGAATTCAATGGCTCCCAGACTGCGCGAGTATCTTAGTAGCTTTTGTCGTGATTGAAGCTCTATTCTTCTTTTAGTGCGTTGAATGCGAGGAATGCTCCTCCATTTCTTCCCAACGGAGCGTTTTCCTTATAATTGCAGATATATCTCAACGTAGAATTATAATAGCATCGAACTACGATAGCTCCGCAGAAACCAAAAAATACTTCAGTTTTGGCAAATAATTCGCCAATTATATTCACAACGTTATAATTTAATATTTTTGCTTTAATTTATGCTGACTTAATTCATTACATTTCTTTCTAATAGTTTTTAAATACTTTTATGCTGTTGAATAAACACGTATTAATTTTTTATTATTCTATAAATAAAATATTCTTAACTCTGTGTCCTTTCTTGAATGTTTGCTCAGCGTACATATTTCTAAACTCGTTGAGTCATGTGAATTTTGATTTCATGTCGAATAGTCGAATTAAATTTTTTTTTTGAAGTTTCTCTGTTTTTATAGTTAATTTACGCAAACACGAGAGAATCGGTTCTTTTGTTTTTCCATACATCCGTTGTAATACGGGCTACGCTAATCGTCGAAGAGGAAACGAACTGGCCGGTAAACGCGGTACGTTAATTGGAAGCAGGCTTTTCGTTTTCCATCACGATAATTGCACAGCGAATTTGGAATCCACGATCCGGAACATTTTGTTTTCTAGCGCCGCTGCAACGCGCCGCTGGTTTTCGATCACTTTTTCCCGTTGGCCTATTACGAACAACGCTTTTCGAAAGGTCATTTCGAGAAGCTTGTTACCGACCACTAAATTTCGTTTAATCCCTTACTCTGCAGTTTAACAAATAGCTATTTCGCAAATTTACGAGAGAGTCGACGAATTTCAATCTATCTGTAGTGTGTTAAATTTTGTGCGAAGACAGATTTCCAGACGAACCAAAAAGATATCTTCTTTTCTATTAATTTACTCCAGAGATGTTGCAAAATTCTTCTCTAGGTAATAATTTCAAGCAACGAATAAAAGACACGCAATCGTTTATCCGTTACTCGTTAAATAAAATCGACATTTTTATTATGGATTGAAATATGAAACGAATCAAAATTTAACTGTTCGATAAAGTAAACGACTTAATTGTTGTATGTTGATTTTATTGGTTATGTATTATTCTGCTCGTGTTATTTTTTTATTTATCATCCTGCAACGTTAACGAATCTCTACACTTTTTAACACCCGTTTCACACGCTTTCATATTACAATATTTGTAGAATTTTTGCGCAGAGATATTTTATACAGAGCATATAATATTTTTTGCATAGCCCTGGAAAATAATGGAATATTTATCGTACAATTCTCTAATATATAATAACATTCTAATACATTAAAAAGTCACTTTCATATCGTTTTAGATCACAAGATTATTAGAATCTTGTCGACATACGATAACAAAAATTAATTTCATCATACATATGTTTCTATTTATTAAGTTCAAATCAAAGTTTTAGTTACATGTTAATATTTTATTCTTTGAAGTATGAGTATCGAGAGAAGTTAAGGAATTACCTACAATTTTGAAGAACACTGGCTCCTGATTGTAGAAACTGTTCCAATGTCGAGTCTATCGTGACCAAAGAATCGAGTCGTAGAACAGTTCGTTGCCGCCTTTAATCCACAGAATTGGCTCTAGCCCGGTGACCCAACAACCTAACATCAAATTCGAGCAATGTCTATAACCTTTTACCATCACACTGACATGGACAAGGGTTATCGGGGCTAATAGAGTAGGTTGCAGCAGGCTACCAAGCCACGCCAAGTTTAGCAGCGTGGAATCCGGCCCAAACACGACCGAAATAAATACTAATCGCGATTCTTAATCAACGGATCCCGGTCTCTATATATAAAGGCCGTAATTCTACCGCTGCCAAATCAGTTCTCGAGCCTCGTGGATTATTTAAAGTAAAGTTTGTCATCGTGTGAAATCCAAGACTCCGAAACTTTCCCCAAAGTCTTCATGGTTTTCGTGTTGGATCGTTCGCAGCGACGCTCTAGGTTCCGTAAAACTTGGTTGGGGGCTCGGAATAATTAAAATAGCACGACAATATTTGAAACTCGTCGTTTTCTGGTACTTATTAATCGTTCCGTTGTGTCAGAATTCCCTGTTAAAATTAATGCCATGGACGTCGTAGGAAAGCACGACGGACAAATAAGTTCATCTTTCGCGTGTCGGAAGTAGCTAAAATACACAACGATATGCCCCGATTTAACGTGTTTCATGGCTTCTAATTTCGTCACGTCAACACTGCGGAAACATTCTGTTTCAGTTTATCCACTTCGTTTCACAGAGTCTTCGTATACACTCAAGCCTGCTATAAACGTCAGGCCGTATATTCCTAGTATATACTCGGGTCGTATATTCCCAATATCCACCATCAATTACTCACTTTCGTTGGAGATTCTCCGAAAGCAGTATTTTGGTAAAAAAAATTCATTTCCAACGCAAACTCAAACGCAAACGCTGTAGACGATAAAATCAAATTTTGTTTGTTTCGTTGTCCTAACAGAGTAGTTAACGCGTCGAGTGTCACACCAGTTTAGTACTATTTTGTGGTGTTCCTACTGTGATTTTGAAGGCACGTTGTAGGTTTGGTCGGTTACCAGTGACCACCATGGCGGCGGAGGTGTTAAAGAAATAATGTCAATGGAGATCAGCGGTCGAAGATCGCCGGTGGTCAATGGTAGCAGGGACTTCGTCATCGTTGGGCCATTCTCCTTATAGATATGTTAACGGGTCGCGAATCTGGTTGCACAAGTGTGCTTGGCATAGTTTACCAGTGTACGTGCACGATGAGTTCCTTCTGCTCGTGACGCGGCGAGTTCAAGCCGCCCCTTAGTTTCTAATTATACGTGATCTATGTTTGGCCAGCGGACCGATACTTTCTGGCATTGACAGTACCGTTTTCGTTTCGTTCTCGTTGGATGCGCGACGCGGTTCGCTGTATCGTTTCGCAATGAATTCATTGAATCCGTGGCCACGTTCCGATTGGCGGATAATCGTGAATGGAAATTTATTTTGGTTACCGCGAAACGACCGTCGCCGATTTCGTCGCATAACCGTGCAAGGGTGGCGGTATTCGTACGATTACGGCGACAAATTTGACTTGAAAATTTCATGCTTGCAAATGGAAATGGGCGAAGGAATTTCGACTTCGAATCGTCCGCTCGTTTGGGATACGAAATTGTCTCTTGTAATATTTCTGGCGCTGATTCTCCGACGAATCGACTTTGGAAACGTTCTTTCGCGAATTAAAGATTTCACAATATTTGTGAAATTTTAAATTTTGCTAGCAAAGAAGGAGACGAATTGTTTTGTTCTGATGATTATAGTTTTCCTAAATAAAAGTATTTCTCAATTTATATTGCGATCGAGAAGCGGTTGGGGATTCTGTGACATCCGGTAGGCGACCTCGCGAGAGACAAGGCAACTTCCAGCATGGAGGCTCTTCCGGTCGTTCCTGTAAAAGTGCTCTCATTCTCGATACCGAGTTTCGAGAGCAAAGCTCTCAAGTGGACACCAGGCATTAGCCTCCCAGGAACAGAATTGTCCTACTTTACACTTGATAGTATGTGGCAACCCTGTGTGTAATAATAGCTCGATTATAGAGCAAACTGTTGTCGGCGTTTCAGTTAATAGATTCGTTCCCTCGTGCGACTTCGTTCTCGACATTTCTCGAAACACGGCCGTGCACGTTCCGACGGCCATTAAGATAGTTTGATAGGAGACAACGACGATACAAAACCTTTCAAACTAGCAACGAAACTAATTTTTATACTAATACACGCAGCACTATATTCTGCAAAGTATTTCTTGGAAACATTAACTGTAGAAACATCACAAATGTATTCGAAGAAAGAAAAATCTTTAATATTAGCTAAAAATGAAGTCTAGTCGATGTTATTCATTTTCATTATGAGTAAAGAAAGTTTAACCAAATGGTATAATGTACGATGCATTACGTGATTTTATAAAAAGAGGTTAGCATTGTGTGTACATTTTAAATAAATTTGATTTTGACAAATTCCAACATGTTTAATTGTCGCGAAACGATACCACATATTGTATGGTACGTATTTTGAGATTTTTTTGTCCAAAGTCCACTTTTGATAAGTGTAGTTTGGAAACAAGTACTTTAATGGATCGCGCAGACATTCGTACCGATACGCTCAAATTAAAGCGACGTTTTGACGTCATCGATACATTGAATTCAACAAGACCGAACGGTCGGGGTTAACGGAGGTTAACTCGAGCATCTACGCACGGGCTTGACCTTTTTTTCTCAACCTCCGCTGTTCCTCCTATCGTTCCCGCGTACTGTGTCCCTCTTCCCCTCGACATCGATATCGGGATTGCGTGCTCCTGGGGCTCCGATAGGAACTCGGGATCTGTTGCATCATGTATTTGGGTTGGTTGCATCGTAATCCAGAAGCAATGCTCTATGGACGAGCGTTTCGTCCTTATCGTCCGGGTCGAATCTCGATGGGATTATCGCTGTGCCTCGAAAAACCGTCGAATTACGCTCGAATTAGGTACAACGCGAGAGACAGTTCGCGCTCAGGGATCCTAGATTTACGAGAATTGTCATCCAGTTAATCCTACAACGGTCTTCGGGTCACTTTCGACCCAAAGAAATTAATATTACTAAGCTACTCAGATAAAAATATAAATTCTTTGCTGCGAATTGGTTTCAAAATTCGAAAGAAGCGATTCATATTCTGGTTACAAGTACGTCGAAGATACATTTTAATCGATCGATCGATTCGTGTTTAATGTTTCGAATGTGTTTATTTTATGGACGACCATTCTCTTTTATAAAGTTTTATCTATTCAGTTGTTTCAGGGCCATCTAGCACACCCTCTGTTATTCCAAAAAAAGTTCTTTTGTTACAGAGCCGGCTTTACGGTGAGCAGTTCTTGCCTCCTTTGAAGCGTTCGTGCGCGGTCGTTTCGCAATGGCGAGGCGCCTCTGATCTTTACACTAGGTGAATTTTTGTTTCTGGCCCGATAGTGGCTCTCGATACTCCCAGAATCTTTAATATTCGGCCAGGAACCTTTGTTAAAAATTGCTACTTCGATGCTGCTTCAAAAATTATTCAGGCGTTGTTGTAAGCTTTAAGTAAAATATGCCAAACACTTCCATGTACTTTTTCTAATATATTATCTTTCGATGAGTATTTCTAAATCGACTTCTGGATACCTTGCACAGATTTAAAACGTTTGAGAAATCGTTCACTTAAGTCGAGCATTGTCGATGCATTTCTCTAAAAATTATTATCGCTACATTACGCGTGGATCGTTAACGCGAACCCGACTCTCCGGATAGTTAGATCAACGCGAATTGCGAAAAGGACGTCGACAGAGAGGGAGGCGCGGTAGCAGAGAAAGAGCGGACGCGAATGAAAACGAAGCGGAAATCGGATTAAGAAATCGAGCTGGATATTGCATTTTTGATCGGGTTCTGCCGGTCGAGTGGTCTCCGCGGCTCGTAACGGTCCGGGCTTTCCTATTGGATTGAATTATTAAATTCAATTTTTCGAGTACTGAGAGATTTGAATTATTAAGCCAGCCTTGGCGCGGAGACTTTCTTCGCAATCGCGGCCTGCCGTATGCACTCCGCCCTCGCCCCTTTCTCACCGTCCTCGTCCCTTTAACCGTCGTTCCCTCTTTCGCTGTCGCTACCAACCCCCGGGTTGCACCCCCGTTTCCCGGTTACGCTGCTAATATTGTATCGTGCCATTGAAAATGAAACCGCGACCAGCGAAACCGAGTCTGCAATCGGTGCACGTCGTCGATTCTGGGGACGAGGACCTCGAATTTCGAGGGTTCTGGGGGTTAGATTCATCTGTGGTTCATTCATGAGTATTTAGAAGGCGAGGATCTTGGATAAGACGAGTTCCATTTATAATTTTTTCTATTACTTTACCATATAAATTTGCTTTCAACAAAGTTCGAAGAGTCTCGTTGTTGCCACTTTTAATACCATAGCGGTGCAATTATAACAGACTCTGCCTTAAAAGCAGCGCTGGGACATTTAATAGTCGAGTACTTGCGAGAGAGCGTAGCCCTCTACTGTCGAGCGTGAGAAGCAACGGTTACTCGAAAAACGCTTCTAGCTACGTTGTTTTTACGAATTTTAATAAGAAATTTTAACAGAGTATTTTTAAGATCTTAGACTGTAAGAAAATGAAAGGCAGAATAGATTAGAACACCCTTTTAATATTTCTCTATTGATTAGAGCCGATGATTTTCTCTTGGAAATAGTAAGAATCATTATAATCCGTCGTGCCTTGCTCGAAAGCTTAACGGACACGATCCCCATGGCGCGTGGGATTGAAATACATTCAACCAGCTCGTCCACATGGAGCCCTTTCGCCCGGGCTATCAAGTTGACACCAGAATGCAAGCTCTAGTTATCTCCTTTGGTACGAGCGAGAGATTTCTAAATCTCTACCGACTCAGCAGGTTGGTACCAGAGCTGATACCGCAGCTCACCCCTCGAGGTGTACGTCATCTTTAGTCCGCGAATACAACCAGGACGATAGTAATATTGAGCCTGCAGGAGATATCCTGTGGAAATCCTCCGTTTCTATTCCATCCTCGTTCATCGTCGACGGACGATCAAATCCGGCCACACAGTGGAACAGATTTCTCGAAACATGGTTCTCATTTCAACAATAAACTTATCAACGTTCGAAACGCAAATATAATTGGTGCTTCAAAAATCACTTTTTAGGCTTATCAGGCAAACTATACAATTTAAACTCTACACTTTGAAGTTTACTTTTTATATTTTCTACTATCAACAACGGAAAATTCTCAGTGGTGTGTTTCACACGAATAAAATAAGCGATAAGCTATAAATCGAACGAGACGAAACATAATCGACAGCTACTTGTTTGAGGCATACGCATCGTGAATGTATGTACGTGAACGGGAATTGGAATACGTAGTTTCATCGTTAGTGGTAATCGGGTTAAATTTAAGAGTTTGATAATTGTTCTCTACGGTCACGTTTTTGGGGGATTTCGTCCCAGTGCGCACCGTCGGTTCATCGTACAGGAATCAGTTATTCCTACGGTCGTCCACCATTTATTTCTCATAAATCGCTAGCGGTTCGTCGCTCTTTTTTCCTTTCCCCGGGGCTAATTGAGCCGCGACGAATTTATAGCCGGCGCGGTCGGTTTTGCTGTGCTTTTTGGCCGTCGGATCAGCTGCCGTTTAGTCTATCGGATTTAATCGCGCCTCGTTTGCTTTGTTCTTCAGCCGCGATGTACCGCTACGTTTTCGAGCGTAGCGAACATTTTAAAAGCAGAATGGGATTTGTTGAGGATGAAGCGTTTGATGCGTGTCCCGATATAATATGCGCTGCTCGCGCGACTGCTAGTGGCCTGTGTTCTGCGTTTCCGTGTATTTTCAAAAACGATCGTTTCGCTGCTCGGGCAGCCACTGGGTCATTTCACGCGAAATCGGACATTTTTTTCGAGCAACCTTTCGAATTTTTGCTTCAATCGAGATATATTGTCTTCGAATAATACTACACGAAAAATATCAGATATTTTTTATTTTACGGCTGTTCGAAAAACAATCACATTCTTCAATCTGAACGAATAGTCGAACTGAAGGGGACTGTGAAATAAAAATTACTTCGTTAAGAAGAAACTACTTTATAATTGCATCCTCCATTATTTAAAAAAAACTATCTGTCTCTTACAGCTGGGTAAAATTTAAAAATCTGAATAAAATTGAGAATGCATTTGTACTTTTCCGTTTTTCAATTATTAAAAACCAGTATTTCTTTTATCTCGAAAAGTTTTTATTTCGTACTTCATAGCCTTCCGCGTAAATATCCAAAAGCTAATTTTAATTCAATCGCCAATTCAACGGATATTATTGAAAAAAGTTAACGCCATTTGCGTAGCAATTGCGAAATCAATCGTTTTTAAATTGTTGAAAAGTCATTCCAGATACATACGTTAAAATATCGCTAAAGACTACAACGTATCCCAATTTGAGCAAAATCTGAAACGTTATTCCGAAAGTGTCGGATTTCACGTGGAATGACCCCGGTATATTGTTTGTAATAATTCTTTTGTTCAGTCGGCCAGCGTTACGCCCGACCATTCTATCGGCAAATCAAATAAATTCGGCAGTATTGTACTGGGCTAGGGAAAGAGTACTGTTTGCCATGCTTTTATTGGACGATTGAGTCGATCGGTTATTTGCGTTCTGATTTTAATGGACGCCTGACGACGTGAAAAAGTTAAATTGCCGCAGGTTTTGATGTGGCAAACACTCGTTTAACACCGATAGAAACAACTCGGA
Organism: Colletes gigas; assembly: GCF_013123115.1. NCBI lineage: Eukaryota > Metazoa > Arthropoda > Insecta > Hymenoptera > Colletidae > Colletes > Colletes gigas. The sequence continues at coordinate 1,639,493 of NW_025106653.1, read as the reverse complement.
ATGTAATTTAATAAAAAAAATAATTCGTTCAAAATGTTGGTAAAATGTAAGGGAAAATTAGGATGCAAATTCACTTTGCACTTGGCACGGTAAAACACTTTTCCGGAAATAATAATATTCAGATAAATACAGTTCAAATGAGATTATAAATTATATTACTAAAATTTTCCTGCAAACACACTCCTTAATTTTGTAAATGAATGATAAATACAATTAACGCAGAAAAAAGTTGAATGAGATATTATCTTTTGACTTCAGAACCATTTTTTTTTTTTACATAAAACGTAATATTAAAACGAAGTTACTTCGACTACTACTTTGGTATTCAAACACACAATTACAGTCATTTCTACCCCATTCTTCAAATTATTCTGTCTTCAATCGAAACAGAAGGTTGCAAATTCACTTTGCCTTCTTTTCTTTATAAAAGTATCGACCATTTTCCTGTATAAATTTGTCGTATGTTCGGTTAGAAAAGAGCTACAGCCAGTAAGGTATTCAAACGTACAATTGCAGTTACTTTTATTGCATTTTTAAAATGTGTATTCTATTCCTCAAATGTATCCCATTTTAATTATCATGTCTTCTATTGAAACAGAAGGTTGTCAATTCTGTTTGCCTTTTTTTCCTTACAAATGCATCGACATTTACTCGTACAAATTGTTCGTGTGTTCGGTTAGAAAAGAGCTACAGCCTGTCCCAGTTTCCAATGATCGTCCAGTATATTAGCATCGTGGATATCGGAGAGACTCCTCCAATATCCACGATTTACCAAGCGTTTTAATCTTCCATCGGAATAGGTCTCGCGCGAACGGTCCCTGAGAATACTATTATTCAGCGAAGGGAAGATAAAGCGTGACCGGAGTTCCCGTCTGAAACTAGACGCGGTCCCTTAATAGTGTCCGGCGACGCGGGATAGACGAGTGAGAACCGAGACGAACGAGTAGAGAGCTCTATGGAAACGCGAAGGAGAGGAGAGATCTTTACTGGCTAGTTTTCCGCGCGATTTCCCGCGAGAAAACGAGAAAGGATTGAGGGTCCGAGATTGGAGCGAAACGCCCGCGCTCGGCCGGAAAGCGAACATTCTTCGTTGGCTGGTGAAAAGAAAGAAAGAGACGGAACAGAGAGCGGTGGAAGAAGTCGAAAAAGCTCGGTTAGAGCTTCTCAAGTTGGTCGTCGCGAGAGGAACGCCGGAGAGCCCCGGGAACTGGTGGGCGGAGTTGAAGAAGAAGAAGAAGAAGAAGAAGAAGAAGAGGAGGAACCCTGAAAGGAGACGGAGACCGTATAAGTGAGACGTGGAACAGTGGCTTAGCGTGGAGTATTATCGTATGAGAATCTCTCATCGGATCCAATAGTTCGAGCGCGCGGATGTGGAATAAAGCTCATCAAGGATTCAGCCCGCAATCCGTACTGGATGAATTAAAGATGTCGCCAGGAGTAACAAGAATGAAATCGTCGTTCCTCTTCGTTCCGTTCGCGGTGCTCCTGGCTTGCCGCTTCTCTTCCTTTTACCCGACGTCTCCTCTCTCGTCCGACGCTTTTCTCGGCCCACGGAATCACCTCGATACTTACCCGTCTCATTACGAATAGGATTAACCTCAGTCAGCCACGCTCGTGGGATCTCATTGGAGACAGAAATCTATGATAAGGAGAATTGAATTTCGATGGATAAGCTGCCGTGGTTCGGAACCTCTTCCTGATTGACCGTAGGAATGCCCCTCTCTATTAATATTACACTGCTCCGATACATTTATCGTTGATTTTTAGTATAGGTACCATGCTGAGTTGCTAGCAGTGCTCGCTATGAAATTTTTTTTATGGGGGATTTAGAGAATCTTCGGTCAATCTTCATTTTTGAAGAGTATTATGAAATATTCATTTCCTGAGAGTATCTATTCGAAATCCTGGAGATTTGTTGCTTAGAATTTATTTTCAGTCGATTACAGATCAATGTGTATGTTTTTTAAGCTGTGAACAATTAGTATGATTTTAAAAGGATATACCTCGGTTTGGACGTGGCTAAATTTGTAAATAAAAGAAAATGGTTATCACATATATGATTAGATTTTTCACAGACATATGAGTCTATATCAAAAACTAAATTTTACTCGATTCAATTAAAGTTTACTATTTACTGAGTCTTTTAGCTACGATACTTTTGAAAAACAGTTAGTTTAATTATACAATCCCTCCCACATAGTGGCTCAATAAAACAGGATTGAGGAGGGCCTTACCATGGTCGAAACAATTTATTTACGACTAAACTTGTTTGATTGTTAATATTGATTCCCAATTTGATAAAGCTACGCATAAATGTGTCATCGAGGCAGACGATAAAATCGAATTTAATTTGAAATGATCGTTCAAAGACGCGGTAACGGGGAGAGAAAAATCTAGGGGATCTGTCGTTATATCGAAACGAGTTAATACAGATCGCATGATGGAATAACCAATAACGGTTGGCTTCGTTTAAGAGCCACCGATTTCCAATCGACGCTGCCAGGTCTTCGCGACCGTGGGTATTCATCATCGCTTTGCGCCGCGCGAGAAGCGAAATGGGTCGAAAGTGGGTTAACCGCGAAACAGATGCGAATAGCGGAGGCGTATAGACAAATAGATGGATGTGGGGATAGAGACCGCGGCGAGGAGAGAGAGAGATAGGGAGAGAGAGACAAAGAGGCACAAGCGAGAAATAGAGCTGGAAAACAGAGAAAAAGAGGAGGAAAACGAACGCCTGGAGTTCGTTCGGGGAAAACGGAAGTGTCACGGCGCCAAAGAGCGGTATCAGGGCAGAGTGTCAGCAGAAAATCGCGCGAGTAACTGCGAGGAGAGTGCGGTTCGAGGAACGGTAGGGTAGAAACAGAACGAGAGGGCGCCAAAGGGGTAGGGTAGATTTGTACCTGCGTGGTTGCCATCATTAGGATGGTGGGCCATAGCTGCAATGCGGGCACCCATGCGACCGAGTGGAGGGGCAGAGACCAGGGTACCCTCTCTGTGCACACCGACTATGCACTCTGACTATACACCGACTATGCACTATCGCGAGTTCTGGGAGTGGGGTTGGCTCGCGGCCAGGTAAGCTCCAGGTTCTGTCATCCCTCCTACGTTACTACGTTCCAGCCTATATGCGCCTACGAAATCAAGCAACCCTCCTACCTCCTCCACACCGCGCCCCCTTGCTCCTACTATGCAGATCGGCCTTCGAGGAAAATGACTAACTAATATGTCTTCCACGTGGTTCGCCATACCCCGTGGAGCATAAAGCACACGCGAATGCTTTTATCTTCTTGCGGTGCCCGGTTACTCGTAATTTTCTGCCATTACCGATATTAGCGATCCTCCTTTACCTTTTTCTTTTAAATCCCATCGATCCGACTCCGTGCCCGCTTTAATACTTCGGGACGGATCATCCTCGCTGAAACGTATTAGCTATCCTACGTCTTAATACGACTGACTCGATAGTAATTCTCGTACAATATTTCACTCTTTAGTATTTACACTTGTAAGTAATTTTATAGTTTCATATGTACAAAGTGTTCCAGATTCGAGGTGCAAAACTTTGTTAGTAGATTCTACAGCTGCAGACAAGAAAAACAATGTTATATAAACGTAGAATATGTGAAATTCTAATATTCCATTTCGAAATGGCCCCACCATCGTTAGTAATGCAAGATTCACAATCGAAAATGGAATCTATCTTTTCTACGAAGTTCATTTGCATTTAGATTCAATAATTTCAGATAGTAAATATGATTCACGAATACGAAACAAACATAAATTCTACATTTTCGACAAATTCTTTCTCGACCAAACCATCGACATTGGGATACCTTGTACCGCGTATATTTTAATATAATTCGTGGACCGTGAACCGCGTGTGTGAGATCGTCGTATCGATAAGATTCCAAGAATCTTCGCAAGTGCCTGGATTGTCCTATGTTTATACTACAGCGCCGTTAATGGTCCGGGCGGTAAAAGCCGACGCGAGTACGTATCGCGGTCTTTTTGGGATGCTGCGTATTCGCCGAAATAGACCGGCACGCGAAGCAGAGCAACGTGAGAGTGCTTCTCTCGTCTACCCTCTCGCTCCCCTGGCCCCTTTCGCCTCCTCTTCCCGCTCATCTCGAGGAATATAGCCCGAGGTGAACAGATAGGGTGCCAGAATGACTGCGGTGCGTTCCTAGTCTGGCCAACGAGGCAATGTTTATTTGTTTATTCGGTGTGCACGACACCAGGGCGTCGTCGGGTAATTGCTGTCGTCCGCCACGGACAACTCGACGAAACTCTGCATGCCGGCCCGTCCTGTGGCCGGGTTTGTTGAACTGTGTCAGTACGCAAGATTGTGATTCAAAGTTGGCCTCTTGGACCTACGCTCGATACGCGACATTTTAATCGCTCCATCCTGTCAGTCGACTTTGAGACCTTGTCTTCTCTACGAGACTCTCGATGGAACAGTAACGACACGCTTATAATGGACTTGGATGGCACGTGTGGACTCGGTGCTGAGATCAAAGGCACGCTTAGATACACGAAAGAGCGCTAAGAGTCCAGTTTGATGGTTAAAAGATATATGAACCAGTCGCTGGCACGTTATCTCGAGAGAAAAACTAGCTTAAACCTAATCAAAATTGGAGGTGGATTATTTTTAAATATTTTATATAAGTTAGTGCTAAAATATGACATAAGTGGATCAAAAGAATGAAAAGTAGGTTAAGTAGAAATTTAACTTTGTTCGAATTTGTCAAAATCGAAGTAGAAGATTTCCCCCTGTGATCGAGGAAGATGCATCCGTAAAGGACGAGCGCGATCTTCGTTTTAATAGCGATCAATTTCAGATCGAGTCGCGGGCGTAGCAAACAGGTCGCTTTCGGGTGCAATCCAAACACAATGGCCGTGCTCAAAAAGAGCGGTGCTCGCGCTATTTCACGTCGCTTCCACACTCGAGCGCAGTTATCAATTCGAAGGTATCCAAAAAGATTGCTCGGTGGAGCAAATTCAGGATCACCATTCAGCCCGGAGAATGTTGGTACAATCCTTCCCATACTTCCTTCCTTCCTTCCTCCTTTTCTGCCTGCTTTCCTCTCGAAAGATCTTCCGTCTCGCATCATAGAGCTCGCAACGTGAAATCGAGTCCTCGGAACATATTGGTTGGTACTGTCGAGGAGCCGGAGCCTCGACTGCCGGGGCAATAGTGAATAGGAGAAAAAGGGATGCCGGGACGGTGGGTTTCATTCAAATGAGATCCGACCTAGAGAGCCGAGGGGAGGGGAGGCGAGGGTTACACGAGAGGGCAATAGCATAGAGAGGCCGGGAAGGTAAGAAGACGGAGAAAAGAAGGGGATGAAAAAAAAAGAAAGAGATCGCAAGCGTTGGTCTTCTCGAGTGTTTTTCTATTCAGAGAGGACTCGCATAAAGTTCTATATACCAAGTTCTATCCCATTCTATAGCAAGAACGTGGATACCTTAGGAGAGCAGGGATAGACGACGAAGGATGAGGTAAAAGGGGTTGGTTCACCCATTCCAGAGTGCCGTTCATTGAAACGAATGGCCTTACCTACCTTTCTCTCTTCTTCCCTTTTGTCAACTCTCTCTCTATCTTTGAAATTTCACCTCTCTATTTCGCTCTTTTCTTCTCCCTTTCTCTCTCTCTCTCCCCCCTCTTTAGCCTTTCTCTTCGCGACCCTCGAACGCCTTCGTTCGTCCCGCATGATCTCTTCGTTCTCTCCGCCTCTGCGTCTTCTTTCGCCCTCGCATCCCCGTCGCCGCGAATCCGCCAGGATTACTTATCCTTCGCCAAAGGACGCTCAAGGCTCAACCTAAAGCATCATTTGAATAAACGCGGAGTTACTGCTCCGTGTTACCAGCTCCGTTCGGGGAACAGAGACGGGAATAGACGGATAGATAAATAGATGGATAAAGAGAGACGAGCGACCGTCCCGCGACTATATTAATGGCTTGCGATGTCTCCCGGCAAAAAGGGAATACCTTCCTCTCTGTTATCTCGAGAATGAGGTTCCTGTTGCCGTGGACGATGCGTTTCTTCGACGACTGCTACGGATACCGATGAAACAAAAATACGAACAGGGAAAGTGTTAATTGAACTCGATAATGGGACGATTCATCTGCGTCGAAATCAACGTACGAGATTATCGAATCAGACACTTGTTACGTTACTTCTCGTTAAGAATAATAAAAACTTGTGCCCTGATTCTTGAAATATCACCACTGAATAAGCAATAACGATTCCACGCTACTTGGTAACTCAGCCTTCGAGTAGAAACTTTTTGAGATTCTCCGCAAGAAGTTTCGAAAAGAGAGTTGTCGACAGACGTCAGTTTACAAATGAACGCTACCAACACTATTTGTTATCCTTTTCTAACAAAGTATTTCAGCAGCAAGGATTTATACATCTGAAGAAAATGAAAGAACGAAAAGAATTGAACAATAAATAGTTACAGAATGCGGGTGATAAAATGCAATGAAAAAATATTTTAAATACATTTGTAAAAGATAGAAGACTGATTTGACCCAAGCAACAATACAGTAGTTTCAAAGCGACGTTTTCTACGAATAAGTTTGAAAGTTTTCCGAGCGCATAGAATTTCCTTGAATATTTGTTTACCTCCAAAAATCGTCTAACGGGTAAAACTGACGTCTAGCGTTTCTCGAAAATTTATAAGCTAGATCTCGAGCGCGAGCACTCTCAGAATGAAGGCGTTCGAGCGAGTGCCCCCGTCCCCTGAAATATTAAAACGCTCTTATTCAAATCCGTGCCGTGTAATTTTCTTAAGCACCGCGCCGCGCTTCGGCAAATTGCAGCGTCCGCTTTTTAATAAGAGAAAAATTTCCCGGCGAACAAAGCCGCGAAGGTCGCCGCCGTGGGATCCATCGAGGGTAGATCGTATCCTTCCACCCCGCGGGATTCCTGACGGGGTGGTGTTATTTCGTGCGGACCGGAGACACGGGAGCTCGCGAGATTTAAATATTTCAGGACGGCGCGCAACCTTTGCGCCGCGCGTTCCTCGCGGAAAGAGACCGACGAACGTAGGAGAAGGTCGGGAACGGCGTGGAACCGGTTGAATTATTTCGTCGGGACTATGAGCATGTCGGGAATCAGCGATCGGAAAAGGTACTCTCGGAGCCAAAGTAATTCGTTTCGTATCGTACAGCGTGGAGAGAGGGAGAGAGAGAAAAAAAAAGAAGCATTAACGGGGGAAAGACGAGAGAGAGAAATGGACGCCCGACACGCGAGCGTTTCACCGTAACAGCGTTACCTGGACGAAATCGAAGGCAACCCTGTCCTCCCAACTTCTGTTTCGTGTCACGAATAAATAGATCGATTCTCTTGCCTTTTAATTTGCCATTAAAGGGGCGTGCATCGGCGATCATTCTCTATCGTAAACTATTCGAAATAGTTCGTGTCTTAGGACTGGATGAAGATATTTTGTACATTGTATAAAAAATTGAGCTTATATGTTTGAGAAACTATGAAAAATATATACTCCTTTTGATAACAGAGCATATCAAACAATTGATGATCCCATTCAAGATTGTTAACACTAGAACTACCGACAATTATGCTGCATTTATTTGTACCAAAGGAATTAAAACGATAGGTACTGGAAGAAATGCATCATGCAATGGAAATAAATAGTTGTCTATTCTTTTATAGAAAATTAGGGTAAATTTTAAAAAATTAAGTTCAGTAAATGTATTTGCAATTCTTGTTAGAAATTATGAATGGTTCATTTTGACCATTTTGGTAGTTCTAGTGATAACATTTTGGCCAATCAGAATTTACTATACAGGGTGTTCAGCCACCCCTGGGAAAAATTTTAATGGGAGATTCTAGACGCCAAAATAAGACGATAATCAAGAAAATCTAATTTGTTGATTAAGGTTTCATTAAAAAGTTACAGAAACGTTTTCGGCCACACAGTATATTTTCGGTAAAGAATATTTTTCTCGAAAGTACGTAGGATTTCGGGAGTGTGTGTATTCACCAAAAATGATTATAATTTACCCCCACAACCGAAAATAATTTTTCCAGAACGATTTGAAACTTTTCAATTTCACCGAAAAATTCACCCCTTTGTCGATTTTTATTAAAAATTCGTTTTTGATTTTTAGTAAATTTGTTTGACACCCTATAGAAAAATTGTCTAATACTTTCTTGTAGGTACCCATGAGCTCTATTTCAGAAAAAAGTTTCATAGAAATATATTCACTGTTAAGAAAAAGGTCGATAATATTTCTTAGGCACTGGATACATTTACATTCAGTGCCTGCTGAGAGTGATCCAGTTACAACAAATTGTTTTGTCTCAAATGTTTCGCTGCGACGAGCGACCGTCGCATTATATATTCTCATCTCCTACGGAACGTTTATGTACTGCCATAGTTTTGCTTTTATATAAATTCACGTTTTGTTCGTTTTTGTGTCTATGTTTATTATCCTGACCTCATCAACAGGTTATGGGCCCAGGAAACGCGAAAGTATACGCTGAAAATAAATTTCTTAGACACGCGTAGCTCGGAAAGTGCGGTTTGTTCTTATTTCTCGTTTCTTTCCTTGAGTGAACGTTCAAAATGAATACGGGAAGTGCAGTACGTCTTGAGCAACTCGGTAAAGACAATTATGACACCTGGAGAATCCAAATGCGGGCGGTTTTAATAAAAAACGACGCCTGGGGTTACGTAAGCGGCGATTTTGCGAGGCCTGCAGCCGACGCTGCCGCGACCGGTTGGATTCAAGGGGATTTGAAAGCGCAATCGGACATCATATTGTCGATAAGCCCGTCGGAAATCAAGACAGTGAAGTCGTGCACGACAGCACGAGAGATCTGGCTGAAGTTGGAAGAGATTCACCAATCGAAAGGTCCGGTTCGTAAAGCAGCTCTATTAAATCGTCTAATTTCACATAGAATGGGAGACGGTGATGATGCGCGTAAAAGTACGCAAGAGTTTTTAGACATCGTCGATAAGTTAGCTGACATGGACATAAGGATAGTTCCAGATTTGTTGACGGTAATGCTTCTTCGAAGCTTGCCTGATAGTTTTGAAAACTTTCGGTGCGCAATTGTGTCGCGAGACGATCTTCCATCGCCTGAAACGTTACGTATAAAAATATTGGAGGAGTACGAATCGCGCAAGGAAGGCCGAAGTGTTCCTAGTCAAAATGCAATGGTGGCCGGGAAATCCGTAAACAAGAAAAGCAGTTACAATTGGAAAAGGGAGTCTCAGCCTCAAAATCCAAAGGGTAAAGTGAAGTGTTTTAGGTGCCACAAGTACGGACATTTTGCGAGGGACTGTGACGCGAAAGGTCGGTCCGCGAATCAGACTGTTAGACGCGCCGAGGACGTGAGTTTGTACGCCGTGTCGGGCGCGGAAGAACGCGACGAGGTTTTACAGACGTATGAACGGTCGTATGGGGGTGATTGGTGTATCGACAGTGGGTGTACATCCCATATTTGTAACGATGCCCGTGCATTTACGAAAGTTGCCGCTTGGAAGCGTGGACGCATAAATATGGCAAATAGTGCGTGCGCGGAAATAGAAGCGCAAGGAATCGTTCCATTCGCGACGAACATAAACGGGAGTGAAAGAACAATTCGTTTTCACGAGACTCTATATGTGCCGGATCTCCGAACAAATCTCGTGTCGGTCGGTCGAATCACCGATAAGGGATATCGCGTAATTTTTGACAAGCACGAAACCAAGGTGGTCGACGACGCGGGAAGCGTGATTCTGGTCGCGGAACGAACGAACGGCCTGTACTACGTCCGTGGCAACGAGGACAACTGCAAGGTGGTCAACGAACGAGGGAGAGCAGCTTGTACGTCGAGAGCAGATTCGCTGGAAGATTGGCATATTCGTCTCGGACACTTGAACCAGGAGTCGCTTCGCAATGCACTCAAAAATGGCGCAATTCAGGGAGTGCAAGTGGGGGACCTGAGCAAGAAATTTGTCTGCGAGGTATGTATTAAGGGGAAGATGTCTCGTCTTCCTTTCCCCAGGATGTCTGAGAGGGTGTCCAGCCTGGGCGATCTGGTTCACTCGGATGTTTGTGGTCCAATGAGGAACGTATCCATTGGAAGAAGTCGTTACTTTGTGACGTTTATCGACGACTGCACAGGATGGTGTGAGATAAGATTCGTCGAGCACAAGAACCAGGCGCTCCAGAAATTCGAAGAGTACAGGGTACTCGTAGAAACCCAGCAGGGGAAGAAAGTGAAGACTCTTCAAACGGACAACGGCTTGGAATATGTGAACACGAAGTTTGACGATCTTCTTCGAAAGCACGGGATAACGCGGCGCTTGACGGTTCCTTACAGCCCGGAACAGAACGGGGTAGCCGAAAGACGGAATCGAACCCTAATGGAGATGGCAAGGTGTCTTCTTATCGAGTCAGGTTTGCCACCATATTTTTGGGCAGAGGCCGTGAATACGGCGAATTTTATTCGGAACCGATGTCCCACGAGTAGACTGCAAGGAAGAACGCCGTACGAGGCATGGTACGGAAAGGCTCCTAACGTGGGTTTCATGCGACGTTTCGGCTGCGATGTACATGTTTTGGATAGGACCCAAAACAAAAGTAAGCTTGAGTCTCGATCCAAGAAGGGCGTTCTTGTTGGATACAGCGAGGAATCTAAGGGCTATCGAGTCTGGATCTCTAACGAAAGGAGAATCGTGGTATCCCGCGACATAAAGTTCTTGGAGAAAGTTGGTGTTCAAACTAGCCCGCATTCGACTCTTATGGAGAACTGCGAAGATACTGCGGAGTATTTGGGTTACGATTTCCCATTGACGAAGATTCCGGAAGAGCCAATCGATCGCGAATCAAATACGAGGTATGACTCTCCTACGTCTTCTGTTTCAGCGATCGAGGGTAGAGATGTAAATCGTCAGCAACCATCGACTTCGAGGCGAGGCAGAGGGAGGCCACGAAAAGTAATGACGGGGAGACGAGGAAGACCGAGAAAAGATTACAACATGATCGAGGTCGATTCAACCGTCGAGGACGAAGAGGAAGAAGAAGTGGTCGAATCTACTACTGCCGACGCCGCAGAATGTAGAGTTTTACAGATGGTCGAATCGAAGTCGATGGTCGAAGAGGCGATGGTCGGAGAGATTCCATTAACAGAAGCGTTGTCGAGTCCAGAGTCGAACGAATGGATGGAAGCCATGGCGAGTGAGTTGAAGTCCGTTTTATGTAACAAAACCTGGGAGATTGTAGATAGGCCGAAGGGGCGCAGTGTCGTTGGGAGCCGTTTCGTGCTTCGAAACAAGTTCGGGACCAACGGAGCCCTGGAAAAACGGAAAGCCAGGATTGTTGCGAGAGGTTTTTCCCAGCAGCCGGGAAGAGATTTTCACGAGACGTATGCTCCCGTAGCGCGTCTGGGAACGTTTCGCTTGGCGATTGCTCTGGCGGCTCGCAGAGGAATGCACATTAGGCAGTGCGACGTGACCACTGCATACTTGAATGGTGTACTAGAAGAGGAAATCTTTATGGAAGTTCCGGAGAAGGTTGAAGACACTCTTCGATACATTCTCAGGAAGGAGTCAACGTCGAACGATGCGAGGATCACTTTGAAGAGACTGATGAGCGGAGATAAGGTGTGTCGTCTGAGGAAGGCCTTATACGGACTTAAGCAGGCCGGACGTGCCTGGAACAAGCGGCTGGAAAAGGAGCTTCGAAATCTTGGAGCTATTCCTTCAAAAGGAGATCCGTGTCTTTATTTGAAGGGCGACGGAGACGATCTGCTGATGATCGTTGTATACGTCGATGATATTCTCATCATGTCTCGAAATCTGACTAAAGTCACTAATTTTGGGATCGAGTTGAATAAAAGTTTTCAGATGAAGGAACTTGGTGATCTTAACCGGTGCCTAGGTATAGATTTCGAGAGGAGCCAAGACGGTATCAGGCTGACCCAGAAGACCTATATTCGCGATATCTTGCGACGTTTCGGGATGGAGAACGCGAATCCGCTTTCGACCCCTCTTGACGTGGGTACAAAATTGACGAAAACGGAAGTCTGGGCCCAATACGATGGACCGAAGCCGCCTTATCGTGAGTTAGTCGGAGCTTTGTTGTATCTCTCCGTAGCAACGCGGCCGGACGTGGCCCATGCAGCGAGCTTGCTGAGCCAGTTCAACGAGTGTTTTGGAAAGACTCACTGGATGGCAGCAAAGCGGGTTCTGCGGTATTTACGAGGAACAGCAGACCTGGGCATCACCTACCGGCGCGACGAACGGCCGATAGAAGGATTCGTGGATGCGGATTGGGCTGGGTGTACCGATGACAGGAGGTCATTTACCGGGTATGCATTCATTATGAATGGCGGGTGCGTAACGTGGGATTCGAAGAAGCAGCGGACTGTAGCTCTATCTTCAACCGAAGCTGAGTATATGGCACTCAGCGAGGCAACCAAAGAGGCTGTCTATCTTCGCCGTTTCCTACGCGAGCTCGGCGAGAGAGTGGACGTTATTAAATTGTCAAATGATAATTTTGGAGCTCAGAAACTTGCAGGTAATCCAGTTTTCCACGCTCGGACCAAACACATAGACATCCGGCATCATTTCGTTCGCGAGGCCGTCGATTCAGGACTGGTGGATATTCAACACATCGCTTCTGAGAACATGCCAGCCGACGTGCTAACCAAGGCGCTCAGCAAACCGAAGCACGAGAGCTGCGTCAGTCATCTGGGACTGACTAGGATGTTACAGAAGAAATCCAGTAGTCCAGTACCTTCGAGGGGAAGTGTTAAGAAAAAGGTCGATAATATTTCTTAGGCACTGGATACATTTACATTCAGTGCCTGCTGAGAGTGATCCAGTTACAACAAATTGTTTTGTCTCAAATGTTTCGCTGCGACGAGCGACCGTCGCATTATATATTCTCATCTCCTACGGAACGTTTATGTACTGCCATAGTTTTGCTTTTATATAAATTCACGTTTTGTTCGTTTTTGTGTCTATGTTTATTATCCTGACCTCATCAACATTCACTATTGTAAGAGTTATGGCTGTTTGAATATTGGACCATTTTTATGGGGTTTTCCTCATTTTGCGTGGTCAAAGATCAACTTTTCGAATATTTTTTGAATTTTTACATATTCTTCATTAAAATATACATTATTTGCCTTTTGAAACATTAAAATCCTTCAATTCGTTCAGAAGTTATGACGTTTTAGAGATACGCACAAAGTTTTGGAGTGTCATTTCTGGCCTAAAATTATATTTTTGGTAAGGAATTTTTTTCTTGAAAATGGTTAGGAATTCGAGGTTATGTCTGTTGACCAAAAATGATTGTAATTGACCCTTGCAACCAAAAATAGTTTTTTTTAGGACGATTTGAAATTTTTTAATTTCACCGAAAAATTTCAGCACTGACTCGAATTTTTTTCTCGAAAGTGCATAGGTTTTCGGGAGTATGTTTATTGGCCAAAAATGATTGTAATTGACACCCGCAATCGAAAATAATTTTTCCAGAAGGATTTAAAATTTTTTAATGTAACTTCTTAATCACTTTTTAACGAAGTCTCAGTCAACAAATTGATATTCTTGATTTTCGTCTTATTTTGAAGTGTTTGATAGCATCAATCACCCTTGTGATACTTTATTAGTAGTCTGCGGATCTCTATGCAAATTCTATTTTTATTAATAGAATTAATGAAATGGGAGCTTTGTAGAGGGTTGTCTCAGCCCCAAAATATAATAATTCGTATCGTACGTATTTCTTATATTTTTACATATTAAGTGCATTCTGTAGCTTTTTGGTAATTAAAATTTCCCATAAATGCATAAACATCTATCCATTAGTTCTCAAGAATCGTTTGAGTCTCGAGATTTAGCATTTTATTACATTCTTCATACGATTTTTATACTCGACCTTGGCATACTTTTCACCACTGGCATCTCTTTTTCCGAGAGCATTAAAGAGGTCACTTGAACTGCTTATAAAACTTATAGGACTTATTTATCTATATTCACAGAATGTTCAGGTACTTCGGTAATACCATGACTTTGAAACTTCCAATCGATATTTTCCACGTTGCAAAACTTAAAATACTTCACGCAGCTTGTAATAATAGAGCACATCGACAAAGTTTAATTCAATCACCTGGATACATTGGAAAAAAATTTTAACTACATTCGTTGAAGCTGAAGATTGGATTTCTGGGAGCCCAGATTTTAACCCATCGCACTACAAGCTCCGGAATATTCTCGAGTAGGAAGCGCGTAAAAATATCGTGCCAATTTGGAGTCTGTGAGAAAAAGTATCGTCCAAGTAGCAGCAGAAATTTCGTTGCAGCGACTTTGTTACAAAATCAGAGGCGATCGTATCATCCAAATTACATAAAGCGCAGGAGCGCAAAAAACTGTAAAAAAACTTTTCTACAGGTGCCTTCGTTTTCGAGAAAATCGATAGACGGTGCACAAATTTTTAATTTTCGAGAAATCACCCATCCACTTGGTCTATGATTGCTCCTGTGGACGGCTGAGAAGCTATTTTCCCTACACTCGAGCCACGTATGGTTTGCTTGGATTACAAGCGTTCAAAGTACCGACAGAAGTCGTGTGTTTGTGGGACACCTCTCGATACTCCGTCTATTTATAAAATTAGGCTGATAGATAACGTTAACCGGCGACAGGGTGAAATATTCAATCCGGCGCGCATCCTCTCGCATAATTCTACCGTTTGAGTAAATTGGCGCCATTTGGCTCGTCCGGCTCCCGGGCCGCGAATTTACGATTTCATCGTGGTGTGCGTATCGTGGCTGCGTTCTTAGCCCACGTTCGGCCCGCTATCCCGTGAATCCCCATTCCGGAAGACAAGATAGGCCTGATAAATGTTGACGAATACGCCAGTCTTGGACCAACACAGCCCGAGGCTGAGCGCGCCAGGTGCTCCTCGTCGTAATGCGATTGACTTTATCTTCGGTAATCGCGTACAAGTGGAAAAGCCCGCGGTCCTCTTTTCTCCGGGCGTCTCTCGTCCGCGCGGTCTCGTTCTCCTTTTTACTCGTCGTTATCGCTGTCGTCGACGGTCCCCCTCTCGTTCTGCTAATAAAATAATTTCCCCTCCCTCTCTCGGGACGCGGTTATTTATGCTTCTCGAGTGGCGTGTCTGGTCTCGTCCTGTGCCCCCGTCCCGTTCGGCGCGTTAATGCGCCAGAGATTAACGGTTTCAAATCGTTTTTCGCGCTAGTGTCAACGTTGCGAAAGTGCGATCCCTAGGTGGACGTGTCGCTTGTCGGGAACACTTGCGTTCTCCTTTCATCTTCAGCCGTGACGAGCTGGCCGAGTGCATCGGCTGTTGCTGTCCGAGCTACAGATCGTCCGGCGATCCGAAAGCTGAACGCTGCCAGAACTCAGGGTATTGTAGGGAGATCGAGAGTAATTCTGGTGACGTCAGACCGCGCGAAAATACGAAAATATCGGAAACCCCATGGGGGCTGGTCGGGTCAGGTTTCCAAGAATATTCGACAGAATTCGTCTTAACATTTTGTAAACAAACCGTTTCAGAAAGAATGTTCTCTTTGATATCGTGTAATTTTTAGGCGAAACATTCTTTTGTAGAGTGTATACGTTAGGAGCTGTGGATTAGACATGTCATCCTGTATATAGTTGGTGATTTAACAACCTATGTTCACAGTTTTGTGTACAAATTTTTTTTTACATGACATATCTCGTAATTACGTTTTTAATGATTTTACTTTCACGACGAGAAGAATTATACAAGTTGTACTAAAAAAGAACAGTTTCATCGAAAAATACATGATTAAAGTAAAAAAAATGTTTTTAAAATATTCAGAATTGTATGATTTTTAATTTCCTAATTTTTTTCGATATTATACCATCCATAATATTGTCGATGCATAACATATATAAAAGAAAGAAGATAGATCGAAATTACTTTTAAAAGTTCGTAGAATATTAAAGAGTTTCTACATAGTTGCACTTTACAAACTCTTTGAACTAGGTTCATCCGACTTATGGCTGTCCAAGAAAGCTTGAGAATCTCGATATCAGAGTCTAAATTATTGTATATTAATGAAATATTTAAATATGAACGATAATACTCGATCGACGTAAAATTTATTTGTGAGTTTCAGTATTGTTCTTACATTTTGTAAAAGTTTCGTTGCAAATAAACGCGATGAATAATAATAAATGGGAATGTATTTATTGGAAAAGTGAAATGAATTTAATTCCGTTAATCGAGACTTAGGATATCGGTTGAAAAATTAATAGCGAAACTACTGAAATGGACCGCAATTCCGTCTATTCTAGAATTCAGTAATGGTGACGTTAAACGCATTACGGCGTTCCGTCGCATAAAGTAATAATTCATTTGTCACGAATAATTCATTGCTAATTAGTGTTGTTGAAATTCATTTGAAATGCGGATTTCGAGGCATCAAATTCCACGGTGGTTAATATTACTGTATTATCAATGAAGAGATTCGTACTATTGGATCGTCAATGGTTTGAGCTACCTAGCTTCTAATCTAGCTAGAACGCCTATCGAAGATGGAATAAATGAACTAAAAGGACCAAATAAAAATAATAAAAAAAGAATAAAAATTAAAGTCTAATAAAGAATAAAGTCAGTGTTACTTGTAGAAGTAAATGTTAATGTTACAGATAACTAGATATAAGAAATAAAATACAAAAATCTCCAGGCTTATTAGTGGGTAAACTAATAGTGGGAACTCCGTTTTAATAAAAATTCAAAGAAGCGACGATACAGTGGCTTTGTCAGTGGAAGGGGAGGGAGTTGTCGAACGAAAAAAGGTTTACTGATTTTCATGATATTCTATTATATGTTTAAAATATTGCTTTAAGTTGTAGTATGAAACAGCACGAACATATGCAACGACCTAATATTTTTACATATTACGTGCATTCTATACTTTTTTGAAAATTTAAATTCCCTATAAATGCATAAATATCCACAGTCTACTGATAACATGATTATTAGCAAATTATTTCCGTCAAATCGACCAAAGTTAAATTAAATTCCTAATACCTAACAATAAGATTAATGTCCTTGTAAAACGAATTACTGCAACACCCTCGAAGATTCATACCATCGAATGGAACCATCGGAGGAAGAATGTATCGGTGAGGAATCCCGACATGAAAAATATGTTCAGTCGAGGAACGATTAAGGAAATGATGTCCGTAAATTTTCACGGTTCGCAGAAACGTTTTAAGAGTGTCTCCTCGCGAACGACGTAATTGCTTCCATCAATCCGTACCGAGACAAATTAAAGGAGCATCGGTGAATGCGCCGCAGCCTCTCGGTTCTAACGACATTTTCATAGTCCGGGTAGACGAAGGAGACGGACAGTCGTGAATTCGACGGGGAAGGTGAAGTGAAAAGACAGGGAAAAAGGGGGGGGGGTGGACAAAAAGCTCACGAACAAACTACAGTTTTATTTGTTCTCGCATCCATTCGTCTCCAGAAGATTGGCGATTGCGATCTTTCATTCTCCGGCGTCTTAACTTTTTAGTCCGCGTTCTGTCTATACGCTTCTGGCGCATAAATTCCACTTACCCTCCCCCGTCCCTCTCACGTAAAACTATTTTCATTCCGTCTAATTAAACTGGGAATTTTCCCCGAGTCCTAATGTTAAAAAGTTACGCTTTCTGGATATTCCCTGACGTCATTAGCGCCGCAGAAATAACTGCAACATTCAAATTACTTGCCGTTAGTTACTGGCAAAGAAGGGTCACCTTAATTTCCCGAGAATACTAATTAAGTATCACGAATTAATTCCGTAGGATGATGTAATTTATGCGAACAGCTCGTTACCAAACAGGTGGTATTCAGCGGCTAATGACCTGGGAACACCAATAATTCATTGATTAACGCCATCTACTGAATAAACAATAAGCGCTCCACTCTGCCGCCCTTCCGCCCCCCTCCCCCCACCGACCCGTTACCTGTCTCTTTCCATCTTCCTTTTCCCATTAGGATATAACAATCAAATTTAATAACACACCGCGATAATTCATTGCAGCTTTCTCGAGTGCTTTGCGTAACGAGCCGGAGGGAATTTAATACTTTTCCAGAACACCTTTAAAAAGGATTAACTTAATAGGTGGCCTCATTACGTCTTAATTGTATCCGCGGAGCATCTCGAACCGACGCCTCCGGTGGAGGAGAAAATTCAGATTTAAAAGATTCCGTTCGTTTCTCGAACTTTCTTTCCGCGATTGTCCTGCTCCTCGCGTTACGGGACGGTCACGAACGGAAGATAGCCGAAACGTATGCAACGATACTGTCCCTGCCGGAATATCGCGATGGCGGATCTGCAATTTATCGAAGCCGAAGAACGCCTCGCTACCGAATAGGCAAGTAACTACCGAGCATTACGAGGTCCTCAGAGCGATCTGGATAAAATAGCGTATAATTAGATAGAGTGTAAGATATATTTGGAGTGTGTCCATGTTGGCTTGCGGCCAGAGTTCACCCTTTTGATATATACTTATAAAGGAGGTCAAGAGGGTGCCCTCGTCAGAGGGATAGCGCGGACGCGTTCGGGGAACGGTTCCACGGTACAGATTGATTAAATCTCCCATAAATTATTATGCGTTATTAAATTTCTATCGGGGCCAACTACCGTTAACGGTGCAGTTACATCGTCACGTTCTGCCTGATATCGATGCACGTCACGGGTGGGAGCGGACAGTTTGGTAAGGATATTCTAACATTATTCGGGAAGGCGAAATGAACCACGAAGCTGAATTTATCGCTTGGCTTACGATTGATATTTTCTGTGTGTCTCCGTTCAAGAAGGGACGATCAAATCGTAAAGAAATAAAATTGGTTTTACTCTCTTTAAGAAGCAGGTGGCGGGTAGTGGCCTTGATTACTAGAGAAGAGGCCTTGTAGCTGGATTTGGAGCTGCCTGTGCCGGAAGATCCTTTTCCGGGCGTGTCGAAGCCTTTTGACGGGTCCTTTCCTTTCCTTAGGCGGTGATGTTGACACGATAACGGATCCATAGCGAAAGAGAGCCGCTCAACGCTAGATTTCGCGAGGCCGACTGCGCCCCACCACCAAACCACGTGTATTGGATAATGGCGCATTTTCACGCACGACATACATATTACAATATTGTCAATACGTTTCTAAAGGAGTTGGAAATTCTCGTGAAAATTAGGGCCTGAAAAATATTACGTACGAGTAAAACGATGTAATATAGGTACAACTTCAAAGGGGGACCAAGGAAAGACTATATATCAGAATGAAATTAATTGTTTAAAAAGTTAAAGAAGCTTCTTCAGCAGATTTTGCGACGAATAATTACATCGAATTAAAAATTTTAATTATTTATACAATATTCTCATTAAAACGAAATATTCTACAGAACGTTATCAGTCGCCCTTTAAATTCATCGGAATACTATAAAAATGTTCAGTTGCATAGCTGTAAGATCTTCTTGTGACAATGTTTCCACATATTTTGAACATCACACATTGTCTGGAAATTATAGAACAGAATATAAAACGCACGACTATAAGCATAATACATTTTTTAAACTTGAAAGTAACATTTATTGTCCTTGATGAAACTACCCCTACGCCTAATACTGAACTTAAATAATTTAAAAATTATTCAACTATTCAGTACGGATGAAATATATTTAAGGAATTAGAAGTTCGATGTAATAGAATTTGAGAATTGATGTAACACGTACAAACTCACACCAATCACGCCTGTTACGTAACAACTAAACGCAACCGATACTCTCTGCAAATTCCTTCCAAAATATCTTGGACCAAAACAGTGATCTCATTTATTCTCCGAAAATAGAACCCTTCGCATCTTTCATGTTTTGCCCGGCTATATCGTGCTAACATCCCCCTGTACACACACGCGGATTTTAATAAATCTGTAGAGATATGATGTACATTTAAGAATCTAAGGGGAAGTTTAAGGGAAGAATTTGTTCCCTTTACCCTCTAGAGGCTGTTGACTAATACGATGTGTTTCCTCAACGGAGAATGAAATATTTA
Source organism: Colletes gigas (assembly GCF_013123115.1). Taxonomy (NCBI): domain Eukaryota; kingdom Metazoa; phylum Arthropoda; class Insecta; order Hymenoptera; family Colletidae; genus Colletes; species Colletes gigas. The sequence continues at coordinate 1,619,460 of NW_025106653.1, read as the reverse complement.
GTACTGTGGATACAGTGCGCGGGGTAATAAATGACGCGGAAGCAGCCATAAATTTTTAACTGCAAGCGTATTTCACGCGACACACGATGTAGAAGGAAATACCATTAAACGTCTAGGAAACAATTGTACATCGTTTCTCACTGTTTTCTATCATTTCTCTTTTTTTTTTTGTTAACGAACGATTTGCATCGTTCACACCTTCTTTGAACAAATCATTTTTTATATCCGACGAATGTTTATATCACGGTCTGTGTCAGGTATCGACGCGGCGGCTCGCCATAAATTTTCAAGCGAGCGAAAGTTCGATATCAGATCTTTCTTAATTACACGTTGCGGCTTAACTTGTCAAGTGTGCGCAATTAATTTTCTACGGTGTTAAGCTAAGCTAAAGCTCTCTTCCGAAAGCACGCAGCGTGTTCATAAATGACGGGGATTACGCTCGGTACTGTCGACTTACATTGTTGTCTAATAATTCTAATTAGCGTTAACGAATCCCTTCGTTGCATTCGACCCTAACATTTCATAACACAGGCCACTCGAATCATTGATTTATCATAGCCACGGACCCTCGAAATTGCATGTGCTCGACATACAATTACCAATCGTGCGACGCTTCTACGTAACAGGCAACATTTTTGTCGAATTATTATTTATTTATATATTAATTTAAGAATACAAAGCTCTTCTATTAAGCAAATCTGACAAACTATAAAGATCAATTTATTATAAAGACGAAATAAATTAAATTAAATTAACGAATTATCTCACAAATATTGTCAAGTGCACTCCGCGTTTTAAATGTTGATAAAGGAACTTTTTACTCGCAGTTATCTTTATTCTTGGGATTCGGTTTGTCGGTTCTCTGTTCTAATGGCGTCGCGTTGAACCCGAAACGGTTCGCGTGCTTTGGCGTTTCTAGTTTGATTCACAAAAGGTCTGGTCTGCTTAGAGGCCGGCTATGATTCTGAATGAGGAAGAGGGAGATAAGGCGTTCGCGATTATTCACCGTTGGAATTCAGTTCCTCGCGCTCGCGTTCAGCAATTCCACGGGCCTCGACGTTCAACGAAAACTCTCCATAGCGACTGATTTGCTAAAATTATTCTTTAGGTTGGAAGTAACGAGCGTGGTGTTGCCGATAACCGACAGGAAACGACTACTCGTAAATTTTCCCCGTATCATATGATTCACGAAATGGTCTGGTAGTTTCATTATGTTCTCTGTAATTGGTGACCCGACCGGGCTGCATTCTGAAAATGGACCCTGCTTTCGCGAAGATAACGAGCAATAATAAATCATCCCTGACGAAGAGTTCATCGAACAAACCGCTATCGCCTTCACTGTTTGCGCTCAACGCTTCTCGTTGCGTTATCGGATAACTGAAAGACATTGGTTCTTAAACATTTCGAGATTATGGAAGACGAATGCTGCGGTTGCTAGTCAACTTTGAGCAGAAGTGTCCGAGCACTGCAAAAATCAGTGATAAGAGTAAAGCATTGTGGCAACCGATGTAGCAAGAATTATACTTGATTTAAAAACTAACAAGGGGGTAGAAATGTGTTCACCGTTTTAGAAGACAATATTTGCAATTCTATGAAATATTTGACCTTTAAGAACCAGTCTAATATAATGAAAGGGAAATAAATACTTAAATTGTGAAATTTACATTTGAATAATATAATACTCCCACTGACCCTATTCACACAGCTATACATATTTGTACATTGTTTTATAATTCATAAAGCGTGAAGACAGATTTTAAACGTACATTTCTTAGTAAAATATGATCGAATCTGCAGATCGGTTTGAAAAATTGTTTCTATTTAAAAAGAATTCGTTTCCACAATACTGTGTGTTTATCAACTGATTTGAACGATGAGACCAAAGGGATTAAAGTATGTTATTTTATCGTTTCAGAGAGCCTCAGAGAGTACTTCACCAAGTATGGGGACATCATAGAAGTCATGGTCATGAAAGATCCCACCACGCGACGATCAAGGTAAGCCACGTATTTCGTGAAAGGAACATACTCGCGACTCCGGGTGAAAAAAGGACGACCTTTTAATTACTGAAAACACGGTACGCGTATTGGATTTATCGCCGACTCAACTTTCTATCGAGGGTTTTTATGCATCGCGATAGCGTCCACGAGAGGCATCTGGCACTTTTAATAGCGATGCGAGTATTCGCGATCGCTTATCTTCCCGTGGTTTTATGGAACGTCGTTCCCTTTTGATCCTGAGTTATGGGGGCGTTTGACGGTCGACCAAGGATTCCTAGACCCCTTATTAGCTGCGCCGCGGCATTCTGCGTTCGCGTGCTCGCGTTTCCTCTCGACCGCAGATATGCGAGCTGCGTTATATTCTTGCACATTATGCTAATCGCGTCTTAAATTAAACCGCTGTGACCCCCGTTCGAATAACTGATCTTCGGTATCGGACGGCCACTGATCGCGATTAACACGATCATAACAGTCGGGAGGAACGATTATGATGGAAAGAGGATGTCACGAGACTTGTTGATGCGTGGGGTACTAACCAATTAATTCTATGTGTCGTTTCACGAGAAACTCCACAATTTTGTGCAGTTAATACTTTCTTGAAAACTAACTCGTGTGACAGGTTTATGTTACTCCCGAAGTGCACAGTTTAAAGTATGAGTCACGATTGTTCTGACACAGCCACGAAAGTATACAGTAATGATTCTTAAAATGAACTCCAGGGATGATTCGTAAGTTGAACATTTCTATCCAAACTGGGGGTGTCCCCCTTGGAGCCAGTGAAGCGTGAAAGACAACCTTTGAAACACGATAAGTGCTAACTCTGGAGCGATGTTCATTTTAAGAATCATCACTCTACTCTCAAATGATGAGTTTGGTGCTTACAAAACGTTGTATATATGTTAAATTTGAAGTGAATCTGACAACGTGAACAATACTTGTAAAATATTTCTTGGTAACATCGAACGAACGAACGCCACAAATTTTTCATTTCAGAACGTTTAAGTGACACGAAGGGTAAAAATAGTTAAAGAGTTAATACAAACAATTCATCTAACAAGATAAATCAATTATACAGAAGTTTAGTTAATCGATATCAAGGATAGTAGTCGTAAAGAAGCCGATCAAAACAATTTCAACGAAACTTCTCTTGGTCGTCCTACTGGTTTTACTGTAGGCGTTATACTATAGCCGAGAAAAATGTCCTTGTTCCGGAACGTGATGCGTTCGTTGCACAGCAGGATAAAATAAACTTAAGAGCACATTATAAACACGTAACAGGTTTTAAGCACGGATCCGTGCAGTCGAAGAAGAAGTACCATTAAAGTTTGCAACATGCACTGGGTTTACGATACGAACGTGACTTCCTCGTTACTTTTGAGATTTAGAATTTGCATGTTCCTATGTCTATATTTATGGACAGGAGAGCACAAAATTCCAATTAAGACTCGGAGTTGCTTCCACCTTCAGAATGCTAGAATTCAGATAGGGATTACGAGATTGTAGCGCCGCTTCTCTAATTAAGGACACGTGCAACGGACCTGAAAGTCGTGTGTTTTAGGAAATCGCCCAAAAAATCCTCATTGGAATTCTTACGTCTCTATTTCCATACATTACTTCCAGATTAAATTGAAAAAAACACATTTAAATTCATCGCGGACGATTCAAATTCAAAATTTCCTGGCAAAATCTAAACGTTGACTTTCTCTGAGAATTCCAAAACTCACAAACTTAAAGCATGGTAATTGTAATAACGGTGTGTTCGGCGAATCCTCGTAACGTTACAGGATGATTCTGAAAACGTTCGCCAACAGGGGCTGACAAGTTATCAAGAACGTCTTGGTGAATAGCTAATCGAATTTCCAAGCGGGCTGATAACCTATTTTCGAGTCGGTCGGGCTGTTTATGATAATGTCCCGCGATAGGGCGGGATAGCAGGCACGAAATCCGCGCGCACAGATGCAAGCGGACTATCTGGTGCAGCAAGCGGCGAGTTGGTAAGTGCGATGCATCTGTGGTAGATAGCGAAAGGAAATAATGGGCGCTTGGGATCGCTTCGTGGCGTACAGGTAAAGCTAGCTCGCATTCGTTGTCACATTTATCTGGCTGATAAGTCTATTCTTGGCCGGCGCATCTGGGCCTACCATCTTCAAATACGTTGCGCGTGCTGGATGACTATAAATGTACGTGTCATTATTAATGTTATGCACCGTTCGCCGAAATAGACCTTACACGCGCGCAATCCACTCGAAGCAACGCGATATTGCGGCTTTCGTTCGTTCTCGAAGCTGCGGAAACCGGAAAGCCGCCAGTTTTCCTACTGAATACGATCGCGAAATCGTACCCAAGGAAAATTTCTGAAGGACGTCTTTGATGTGCTCGCGTGGGAATTATTTAATTATGCCCATTTCGAGGAATTAGTAACTGAGACTTTTCAATTTCCTCGCCAAAGGAGTTCCCGTATCAACGCGAAATTTTATATAAATGCAAACGATTCCGCGTTTATATGCGCGCGTGCTGATAAATGTTCGCGTACCCTTACGAAGCCCGACTTTTCGCCATAAATACATCGCGTATAATCTGCTTGAATATTCCCGCGGAATAAAGACGCTCGGAAGGGTCCGGGCGGAAAGTGTAAAGCTGCTCCCTTGTCAGCAAAATGACAAAATTTATGGATGCGAAGCATTTAGTATCCGCGGCCGCGGGAGGAACGCAATCGCCGAGAAAAGTTAATGGCGCGCGCGGCTGAGCGCGATTTTATCGATGGTTTCGCTGAATTCCTCGCCTCCTGTTCGCGTCTCGCGAATATTCGCGCCACCGTGCGTGTCTACGGTGAGAAAACTAAAATAATCTCCGCCGTCTCCGCCTTCGTTGATATTGATGACGTCGCCGCCACGTGTGGGCTCGCGGGGAATTTCGGCCCCCGATTCTCGCGTCCGTGACGGAGAACATGGGTAAATACGAAAAGGCAAAAGTGACTGGCAACCGAAGATTGGCACCTCTACTATTATAAATAACCTAGCCTCCAAGACGGATACGTATCGACAACTCCTTATACTCGAAACATTTTCGTTTCACGACGCTCGAGTGCTGAGGAACGATTCTTCAGCTTTTGCAAATACTCCACAAACTCTGTTCAAGTCATCTAACGCTGTAATACAAAGTTCAGATATTAGGCTCTAATAGTTTCATTAGCGAGTCTAAAAAATGAATTGTTTTTTAAAACAATTTTTCTCGAGTACATATTTTTCGAAATTTCTAATCTCATTGGTATTTCTTTAAACAGAGCATATTTTTATCATCGCAGAGTGTATGTATGTGTAGAAATAGGTGGTGGATCGAGTACTTGCGAGAGAGCTACAGGTTGGACGTAGCCCTCTGTTGGCGAGCGCGGGAAGCGTCGCCACAGTTTAACAGCTGAGGAGCTCCGAATAACTTCGAAACACTGCTAGAATGGAAATTATGTTGTAAAATAATATTAATATAAACAGGAAAAGCAGCTCTTTTAATGAATTCTCCTTGAACTCTTCTTCAGTTACTCCAAGGTTCGTATCTCACAATGAACGCAACGATTATTTTAGCATTATTTGCAGCGCGAGATAATTAAATTGACAGGTACGGTTACATCGTAATTACAACGTCGAATCTTCCGCTTCGTTTCTAACGTTTCTGTTAATAAGAAATTGTCATCCGGAAGTACAAAGACTTCGGCTCACCGACCTTGGTTTCCCGAGAATTCCCAGCGAGATAGTTGCTTTCTATTAATTCAGATTGCCGTACAATTTGCACAGTTTCCCTCTAATTGTATCTTAGCAGCTGATGCAAATTGTCCAAAGTTCGCGTTAAGTTTCCGAGCGTAATTGTTGTCGTGACTCGGTAACCTTGCAACGACGCCCGAATCCTTTCTGCCCGCGGAGGGTAACAAAAATAGGTGTTTTCACCTGGAGGCGAAATCGAGCAACAGTTTCGAAGCGATGCTTGGAAAACAGAAAATCCACGCAGCGGGCACGAACGTTAAATGCCGGCATCGGAGTAATTACTGGGTTTTAAGTGGAGGAAGCGAGGGGACGACAACGACCACGACGTCGACGGGGCTTGAAAGAAGGGGCGAGATCGGCAAAGAGGGTGCACCCGGAGCCAGTACAGGTGGCTGTGCGCCGCTAGAGAAAAAGGGAACCACAGAATCTAGAGTGCAAAGTGCTTTTAGAAAGTCGACGCGATTAATTCTGTCAAAATTTTCGATCGTTACATTTCTCTACGTTTTAGAGTCAATTCGAATAGCTATTTTCAAAATTAAATTTTCGCGCAACAAAAGCTTCATCGTCGCTTGATGTGAATAGTAAAAAGTTTACTTAAATTGGATGTTACAGAATTTGAAATGAAATGATTGGAAAGTACATATTTCCAGTCATTGAATTAAAATGTACTCACTGTTTCCACTTATACCAAACTCGATTTTCTCGAAAACGATGCTTCGTACGAAGAGATTGGATTCCTCCTTTTGGACTTATCTTGCAAGTAAACCTGATATTATATGTTGTATAACAAGAAACAATATAGAGTAGTGCAAATTGAAGTTACACAAGAATATTATGTTGCAACGCACCAGGGGAACAAAACCACGTATGAGGGCTCGTAGAATAGTCCCATGACTGCGTTTATGTCTAGACGGGAACTTATGAGAATAGAAACTAGCAGCGGGTTGCTAAGTATTTATTAACTGTTGAGTTAGTTATACGCGTAAGAATGTAACCCTGTATACAGCGATTCTTACTAGTGTCGTTCCAACGTTCTCGTTACAAGACAAGAAGTTATATTAAGATATCATCGCCAATGTCTTGCGTTTTATTCTTCATTACAAAGTAAGGGGTGTATCAATGATTTATTTTCCGCGAGTGTTTATTCGCTTACTTCCAGCATCGTTACGCCAGATTTCATTCGTTTCGCCGTCTTGACGGGTGGCAGAGGCATTCCAGGGGCATCGCGGGTTCCAAGATGACATCGTTTCCTCGATTATTCGTTACATTCGTCGTGGCGTACTTACGGTAATGCGCATCACAAAACCCCGCGCTTTCATGATTTACGTTATTCCTGCATGAATAGCAGACAACTAGTCCTCCTTTTGATGCGCCCTCGGATGGCTGGTGATCAAAGCGCAGTATAAACATGCAAGCGACGGGAATGCTCAACGCGTCGGGACCATCGTCGCAGTCATAACGCCCGGCACGCTCTGCGTAGTTGGGGAATTAAGTCCCAGACACTTTGACATATGACTTGACACTGAAACGGGAACAAGAAGGGCAAGACGCCCGGCTGCACGGAGGCGACATCGTTCACGATGATTTGATGACCTGCCCGAAGAAACACGCCGCGCTTTGTTCGGTTCTTTCATCTCGGATAAATAGTCAGCCTTCGGGTCTCTTAACTTGCGTAACAGAGAAACATAGTCCAAAGGATTTCCACCTTCTGCTCGATGGAGGCTCTTTCGACTTTCGGCTCCCTCGGTTGGTAACTGTCGCGATATCTAAGAAACGCAAATTAGCAAGTCTCGTCCACAAACTGCTGTTTCCTTCAAACTTAATTCATTATTCGGATAAATATGTACATGTTAAGTGTTTGGGAAATGATTTTCAAACTTATAATGATTCTTAAAATGAACATAGCTTTGAGGTTGGTGTATTCATCTTTCGTACAGGGATACCAATGTTCAACTTACGAATCATGGTGTTCATTTTATGAATCATTAAAATTAATTCACTGTCATGAGTCCACCAGATCAAAATCTTTAAATGTCCCCAGAAAAAGAGTTTAGTTGATATTAGTGTTACGATTAACATATAAATATGTGTGTAATTGAATAAAATTTAAGAAAATATCACGTCCAATTAGGTCTTTTACCTTATTGGGCGATAAAACTTCTGTCCTACGTATTTTATAAAATAACAATAGCACACTGAAGACTTATCTAACGGAAAGAACGTTAGCAAGGAGCAGAAATAAATGCACAAACACGTGTAACGGCGACGAGATTACTAGATTTACGGACAAGCAGGCCCCCGTAGTTTTCATAGAAGCTCGCGGCATTCGCGACGAACGAATGGTAAACTGCTCCAGTCGCGATTTATTTCAGTGCTCCCATTGCCTTATACGGTATCTGAAATTCATTAATGCCAGACTATGCTACTAATTGGCGCGTTTCTATAACGGCATGTTGTTAAAGGGATTGTACGGCGATAATCGCAGTTAAATTGTCGCGTAACTCTTTAAATTATCCTGTCCCGCTTGCTCTAACGTCGGTTACTCTCTGCTGCCTTGCTCTTCTCCGTTTAATTAATTGGCCAGAAACTTTCAACCGTCCGCCCCGACTCTCTCTCTAATTATTCATTCCTTTCATTCCCGCGAGAACGAGAGAGATAGGAACACGGGGAGCCCAGGGAGGGTACGAAGCAGCCGGACAACAAAACGAAACACAGGACAACTTACTTGCGCCGAGTTATAAAGCACAGAAGCAACAGTCGGGCCTATTCACGCCCGCTTATTATGGAGAAATAAAGCCCGTTGAATCAAACTGGCCCCTCTCCACATTCACCTTCCCTTCCCAGTTCGTTCTGTCCTGTTATTTTTCGTCCTTTAATCTGGTCCAAACTTCAACGACTATTAGGTATTTCATTCCTTGACCCAAAACCATTTTAGTTACGGAGATGTTTATGATATTCTTTTGGGAATACTCAATTTATAATTATATACGTTAATTGTTTTGTAAAGTTTTTTAGTGGAAAATAAGTATAATTATTAAAATATGAATTTTAGAAAAATGATTAAAATTAATAAACCCTGATATTTGTTAAGTGTACGTGGAAAACTTGTGTGTAAATCAGTGTGTTAACGATCAAGGTTAGGAGATCGTAGGATACAGCATCTCGTCCTGGGAGAGTTGTGCAAATAGACTGTGTTCAGAAAGGAAGACCCAGGAGGAAACGACCTCATAATCAAATATACTTGGAGTCACGAAAGAGTCATTGATTACCTGATCTACCGTGACTCAAAAGGACGAGAAGGTTGATCGTTTTGTGCCGTAAACCACTGAAGGTCGTATTGCCAAGGGAAACACGGTTTACGATATTCGAATCGGGCGGTTGCAGGTCACACGCCTCGGTTCTTTCAGCGGAACAATAATCGATATAGAATACAACTACGAAGAAACGTTTTAAACCAACACTTGTAAATTTTTGAATAACTTCACCGACACTGGTCCCGTTATAAAATAACCAGCATCCTTTAAAAAACTTTCGTCGTCGAGAGTTGAGAAAGTTCCATTGAAATGGTACATTGGCTCGTTTCGTTTCGAAACTCGCGCCGGCAGGGTCTTCCGCGAAGCACCCTAACGCGAATCAACGTTCTTCTACCCTTACAGAAATATCGTCCACCACATTATTCACGATAATCGAGCCGTGAACGAGTGGAGGCAAGTCCCGACGGAAACGGTTCAATTACTTTCGAACAAGTAAGTTCACGTCTGCAACACGTTACGCGGCATTAACCGGGACGCGGCCTCGATAGATTTAAATTTCTTCTCGGAAGATCTGGGAAATTTCTCTGGCAGGTGGAAGCCGCTTAGAGGGTGACTAGACGGAGAGGGTGAACGAGGACGACAGGCGGGGGAGAGATAGAGGAACGCGGCTATAGGGTTCGGGAACAAGGGTGGTTGAATCCCTCAGCGCCACGTCGTAGCTCATATCTGCCGCAAAGGGACGCGGAACCTGTATGCAGAGGGTGAGGCATGGGGTTACTCTGCGGGTTGTAAATTAATGGTTAGCCCATGGCACAGGGGGTTCGTCCTAAGGGTTCTGCTTGATCTATGGGCGGCGTGTGTGCCAGGTCAAACGGGTCTTGCTCGGTGATACGAGTGCCTCGCGAAAACTGTCTCCCTCTTTCCTCAATCGTCTGAAAATCGATACCCGTTTGTCCACGCGGCTTTTTTCGGGGCTCCCCGTGTTCACCTTGGTCCATTTAACGCGTTATCTATTTCATAATCGGGGCCTCGAGTATCTGCGTTCAGCTAGGGGCTTTCGAAGAAGATCGAAACCTTTCTTTACGATTTATAGCAGTTGGTCGTCGCGATAACACTGTAGGCGATTGATAAATGACACTTGCTAAGCAAGCTCTGTCAACGTCAGTTCGAATAAATGGAGAAACGTGCACAACTTAAATGTTATCATGAATACATTAGTGCCCGTCTATATTGGCGAAAGAATCGTCCTCATTACTAACGCGATTCCTGATGATTTGTGACTTACTGAATACGTATAGATCTTTCAAGGATCTGGAACAGCTGCATATGTAGAACGTGTTTTACGGAAAAGAATCCTAATTAATGGGAACTGTTCCTAGAATCCGGTACTAAAATTCCAGAATAACTTTTAGAAAATCCTGAACGAGGCTCGGACTTCCCCCGACTGTGATCTGTCATTCTCTTTCGAGCTTGGCATTGTCTGAAGCACCGGAGAAGTTTCATTCGTGTTATGAACTCCGTTTGACTCGATATGCTTGAAATTTTCTCTTTGGACGATCCTTTTTAGACGAAACTCCATTAAGTAATCCTTCAGATTCCGCGTTCCACAGGTTGCATAATTTCTAATTCTCTAAACCTTTGATTAGCTTCTGGGCTTTGACGTTGCCATCGCCCTCTTCTGTTACGACACCGTCGCGGTCTAGGTCTGTCTAGTCTGAAGAGTCGTCGCGAATTCGCTACTGAATAACAACAGCGCCTGAAATAAGATCAGCGTCGGAACGATACCGTGAAAGTACCCGAAAGCAACCGTTATTCCGCCATTAAATGAATCGAAATCCTCATTTCTGGTGATTTTACCTCCCTCTGGAAAGAGATAGGGCGGGAACGAGAGGCGTCGAGTGGGGGAACGAAGCGTTCTTCTATCGACAGTCTCATTTCCTGCTTCGAACTTATCAAGACAAATACACGCTGAACACGCTCTCCCGTTCTTCCCAGCCACTCTCGCGATCGGAAAATATCTCTAATGAACAAACTATCCGATTTGAGCCCCCAGCAGCCCTGCCAACCACATTGCGCTACGGTGCCGGCGCCACACTCCCCATCAGCCTCGGGAAGGTTGGAAGTCTTCGATAACCAATCTCAATTTCAGCGCGATGTATCCGTTACGTGGTGCCTAGCTCTCATTTTGGCTCCTCCTGTTTCCTCGTTTTTCCCGTTTCGCCATTCTGAAACGGGTGTCCGTTGTCTGTAGGGCTTGCTTTATTAGAACTGCTGGAAATTAAGTTTTCCGCGTCTCCCGTTGTTAGGTAGCCTCGAAGAGTCGTACATTTTGAATTTGGTCTTCAGAGTGGCACGATACCCTCGGTGAAAAAATATATTAACGAATATGATTTATTAAATTGTTCACAGGAAAGTAACATGTTGACTCCCAGAGCATGTTGCAAATTTATATTTCGTAACAATTGAATAAAATTAAATATAAATTTTTTATTTCTTTCGTATGCTTGATTAATCACCGTTTACTAAAAAAGGACAACAGCAAGAAATTAATTATTGTCATGTATGCTGCTCTTTCTGCCAAACGACTTTTGTTGGAAACATTTTTTTATAGAACATGTAGTTTACAGGAAAAATTAAGTTGAAAGAGTCACGTGACTCACCCTTCCATATTAATTTCCATTTTCAATTCAACGTTCGTGTCGCGAAAATTATAAGTACCCCGAAGCACTTTAGCTCGATCGCCGTGAAGAGGGAAGCGCGCAATCAATGCGTCCGCCCATTCAAAGCGTCGATCGTGAATTTTCTGCGCGGCCCGGTGGATGCAGTCGACGGCATTTAGCAAGAAAGCAATTTTAAAATCGCGAATCGCCTGATAGTTTCTCCGATTACTTCAATCACGGGGCCCGTTCGTCTTACTTGCAGAAAATCCCATTACATCTCCGACGTCGAGTCCTCGCGGCGAAAGAGCGGAGTCGAATGACGAGATTCGTAGTCCGAGAGAATCGAACTTAATTTGCGTGGCCGTCTGGTTTATTAGCGAGCCGAGTTCGTGCCGGGACAAGTTTATCCCGAAAACTTTCTCCCTGTCCGAAATCTCCCCCCTCGGTTCGTTCGCGAACCGGAAGCGGAAAGAAGTCGAAAGTACGTCGGATACGCGTGGACGGCGAACGAGGAAGAACTGTTAGACTCCGTAGCCATCTACCCGCCGGGCAATCTGTTAATTCGATCGTAAATCGTCGTTAGCGGAAAATTTAGTTGGAACTTACCGGCGATAATTACACAGGTTTTGCAGCGGCTCTGGGAAACGAGACGAGACGGAACGGAACGGAGAACCCTGGGAAGAAAGAGGAGAACCGGGGGAGGGCGATTGCTGAAGTAGAATTTATTGGGCGATAAGCGCCCTGCAACTTTCTTCCCTTACGATCGTCATTCTTTATCAGCCCACTCGTGGTCGACACCAGCGTATCGAGGTCGGGATACCGGGCTTTATGAATCGGGATTATTAAGGTCCTTCCAGGATCGTAGATCTTCCTTCCCGGCCCCGTTTCCCCTCCTCGACCGCCAATCGCCGATGAAAACGTCACCGTGGAGCACTATAGGTCTTCTGTCTTCATACATGCGACGGAAGCTCTCGCTGGCAGCTCGAACTGCCTTTCTTGTTTCTTCGATCGCCCGCCATCTTTTCCTCTTCTCGGCGAAATCCATTTTCGCCCGGGCGAATTCTTTTATAGAAACTGGACAAATCGTTCTCGATCTCGCGGATGGCGGCACGGTTTTTAGCGTCGGGCTTAAAGAAGGCGGAAGATACTTGAATTGACACCTTTTGGCTTTTGAGGTCTCTTCGGAAATAGTCAATTTTAAATTCCAAATGTTAACCTATCAAAATTATTGTAAACTATTTGAAAATATGATGGTATAGTTTGAAGAACTATATTCTTTGAAGTTTCAGAGCAGATGTTTATTTCACATTGAGATTTTAGTATTTATAATAAGAAGAAAAACGAATATGGCTCAGAAAAATTAAGAGTAAAAAAATTCTGAATTTGAGGATGATCAGTATTACATTTCTTCATAGATGGAATGATCAAAATCCAACTACGATGGCCAGAAACACGTTTTTCTCCTAAATAAATGCCTGTTAGAATTGCAGTGGTACAACATTTGTTTTTTCGTTCCTTTTTATGAGTTCTGACGATTTTCTATTTGACGAACCGAAAGTTAAGGTGTATTCGAATCGATAACATCCCAGAAGTCACGCCGCGTTCCCGAGGAGCTCGCCAAAGAGCATAAAGCTATTTCAGGCGGCAAACGTTAATAAATAATGTTTGCAATTCTAATCAACGCATGCGATATAACTCCCGTCGGCTGCGTGTCCCGAGTATCTTCGAACTTCCGTGTTTTCCGCAATGAGAACGAGGTTGAAGCGAGCTCGGTCAAGCTCGCCCGCTGGTTATAAGGTTTTCCGGTGATAGGCTCGCGCGTGGTCGAAACTACCGCAGGAGCGATGGATGAGAAAGGTGTTGAGTAATTTATCAGGCTGCCTGAAAGGTGTGGGTTGCGATGGTACGAGTTCTCGTCAGTAAACGCGTGGATCAGGGTAGCGTGAAGTCTTATCTGGTCAGCGGGAGTCCCAAGGGTGTTCATAACCCCATTGCACGGGCCACGATAATCCTCTTAGATACATCGCGCCGGCAATGGAACGTCATAAATCTGGTATCTGTTATTCGTGAGTGTAATGCGGGGGACAACTGATTCCTCCTATGCGATACGTTTGCTACGGGAACTTTGGTCGCGCGACCTGTCGCTGACAGTCTAGCGCAAACTAGTTCCTTACTTGCGATTGCGGGGGGAACACGTGATCCGCATAAACGGTCCGATTTCACGTTGTGTGCTTAATACGTCGAGCGTAAAGAACTGGCTACGGGAAACATTGACACCATATGTTGCAAAGAAAATTGTCAGTCTTACAAAACTTGACATTGTGGGTTCAGCAAATGAGAATTATTGAAACCTTATTAATTCAGGTTTAGAAGAGACTTGAGAAACTTAGACCATTTTAGTAAATCCTACTTCTTAAAGGCAAAACACCGTAATTTTTTGAAACGTTTGAAAAGCAAATAAATTTTCAAAAAATCTATGACACTTCTCTTCCACCGTGTTCTCAGCATCTAAGATTCTAGAATACCAGTCTATCTCCGGACGATCGAGTCTGACAGCAAAAGAGAGGAATCTTCGATCACTGTCAACTTCATCTTTAGCAACCGTTCGAAGAAGCTCGATGACTATGGCGTTACTGTTAACGATTCTTCCATTTAGACTGCGTGATGGTATCGCGTGTCGGTCGTCCAGGTTACACGTTTCACGGGAAAAACTCCGTGGTGGCCTATCGGTCGTGAGAGGAGCGGAAATCACGGAAGATGCGTGCCGCGGGGCTCCGCCTCTTGCTTCTTCTTTCGCCGGATCTCCTTCCGATCTGGCCAGACCCTCTCCCTCCCGTTGCGTTAGACGGTGTTCCGTGTTTCGTGGCGAAAACACGCGATTCCCGCGTTAACTCCCGCAGGGCTCAGCGGGTGTCCTCGCGCGGACTCGCATTAACCCGCCTCCGCGTCCTCTCCGACCACCCTTCGGCTCTCCCGGCACCCCCGCAAACACCGACGATCCACGGACGTGCACACAACGCATCGGCTGCCTTTCCGCTATCTCGACCTCGCTTAAGCGTATGTATGAGCTTTCCATCCACCCTCATTTATTCTTCGACGAACCGTGCAGATGTACCGCCGTTTAATAACGCATGCACGCATCGACCGTTAAATTTAGCACTACGGAAATTAAGAGTTTACCTCGGTTAATCGCCGACGAGCCTGCGGGCACGCGATTCCAGTAGGGATTCCCGCGCCCGGCCGTCCACGGATTTGAATAATTTTCGACCAACTCGGAATTCCTGCCTCGCCTCGACCGAGCTGGAAAATTGAACCACTTTTTAGCTATTAAATTATATTAGATTGTTAGTGGGATTTAAAGCAGAAATTCTGCCAGACTCCTCCTGCCATTTTCATATACGCGTATTATACCTTTTTTAAATGTGTATGTGTGTTTTGTTCTTATGAATGGAGAAAACGAATGGGATGAGCAGATTTTAAATAAAACCAAACTTGCAATGTAGAGCACAATGTCTTCAATCCATTCAATAGCAAAATCTAGAGCTGTGTAGATCAACTCGTAACTATTTTCATTAAATGGCTCAAAAAGTTGTATATCCGATAGCACCACGTTCCACATCAAATAATCATCCTGCAAGCTTCATCTTTCAACGATAGGACGCCATCCTTCTAATTAGCAAACTTCGTGTAACGCAACCGTCTGGACAGCTCGTACAGAGTGGAAGTATAACGTTCAAAGTAGACTTCATTACTTCTTCGTTTGTCAAATAACGCTCGTAATTACTGACAGAATCGAAGCAGCAGAAGCTCGTAGCACCGTGAAACATTAATTTCGTCGTTGTCTTCGCGGGAAGTCTCGTAGTTCCGTGGATCGTCGAATATGACACGCTTTTAGACACGATGCTCTCTTTATTAAATTACCACGCCCAAATATAGTCAAATTTTCCCGTGGCTTTTCCCGCGAATATCACTGTACGGAGTTTCCCCCAGACCGTAGACACCTGTCAAGGGAAGCTTATGGAAACCCCGTACATCGTTCCAGGGCTATCGACTGTTTAACAACGTGGTTTTATGTCGTGGCCCTGTAATACTGGCGTTAGATGACGTGCCAACCGCGAGGATACGCTGCAACACCGTAAACCCTTATGCTCGTCCGTTGTCCTGTCTTCTCATAGTGTCAGAACAACGACTATTTCGTTCGGTGAACGACGAGTTTTGAGCACCGACGCGATGATGTCTCGTCATGTCCTGGTTGTCTCGTTCCTTTATGGTGCGCGTGAAATTATTACTTTTTCACGGTGGTATTCGCGCCGAGGAAGAAACGGAAAATTGCACATTGTCTCTGGATACGTGCTTCTTTCGTGGAAAATCAGCGCAACGTGCTAACGACGACATTTAGATCGATTATTAGCTTCATTTAATGACGATGTTGCTTCCCTAACAGCGTTTATCATGCTGTGACGTTTCGATTAACTCTTCATTTATGGTGTTATAACAATACAGGGTGCATAGCTTCTCCACCTCTGTTATTTGTACTCTTAGCAGATCAATTGGAATTTATTATGTATAGACGCTTCTTCAAAATAAAATTCTATATTTTTCTTTCGTTATGTGGAATTCTGAAGTGTTTTGCCCACCATTTAAAAATGATCTTACAAGGGTTTATTTTGATCCAATGTAACGTTCTCAAAAATGAAACTGACTTTAAAGACTTGCAGGAAGAAAACATATACGAACTCAAATGTTATAGCATTGAAGGTCGAACGATAAAATGAGAGAGAACACATATTGCTAAAAAAATTGTAATTAACAAATGCATACAGATGAATGTTATAAATATATTCTTCTTTTCGAATGAGTATTGTGAGTGGTCATGTTGGAGCACTGACCTTTCGATCGTACAACTTGAATAGATTCTGCGTTGAATTCTTTTAATATTTCAAATTAAAATGTATTTCCAGAGGAACTTTACGAAGTAATTTAAAGGCGAAACGGACCAGTACTGTTTAAACAATCGGTTGGCGCAGTTGTTACTCTCGGTTGCGGTCGAACGCTAAACTAATTAAGCAGAATTAGAGTGTAGTTACCTGTGAAGCAATTCCATTGGTTATTTTCAACCGGAAATCTGGAACGGAGCCGGTCGACCTCAATACCCGACATCTCAGTAAGGAGGAAAATGCCGCAAATCCAATTATAAATTAAGGATCTCGGGAATAGAACTCTGCCAAAAGACTCTTCGAGTATTCGCGGGTATTCCGCCCGAATAGCCGAACTTTGTCCTCTTTTCCTTTTTAATGGACTTTCCCGTGGAAAAGGAAGAACGAACTTTTGCGCGCGGACACGAAAACACTACACAGTGTTGAAGTAATTATCTAAAAAGATAATGGAATATTGTTATAGCCGTTTCTGTTCTCACGGAATAGAGTCGATCAATATGCTCTTGTACCTCCTCCTTTCGTTTCAATCTTCTTTTTTTATCATTGGTCGTAATTATTTATCTATCTAGTTTTACAAGAACTGCAACCTTTAAGAAAATTGGATCCAACAGACGAATTCTAATTTTAGATTCCAATATATAAAAATCTATAAAATTTAATATTGATTAAGGAAGATGTTTCTCGTCGATACACGAAAATATTGGTCAGAAATCAATTGTTTTTAACTTCATCCATCTCGTCGGAGTGCACCTGGTTTCGTCCAAGGGATGATTTCTCTGTCGAGTAGCGTACGATGTGCATCGATGCACCGAGTGCACGGTCGTCGAGGCACAGTCGACTCTCAGAAGCAATCACGTCGAAATCGCGGAAGTATCGGGCTCGGGAAT
This sequence comes from Colletes gigas, assembly GCF_013123115.1. Classification (NCBI taxonomy): domain Eukaryota; kingdom Metazoa; phylum Arthropoda; class Insecta; order Hymenoptera; family Colletidae; genus Colletes; species Colletes gigas. Next base: position 1,601,967 of record NW_025106653.1, on the reverse strand, counting down.
TATTCGAGTCGTCTGGTGTCTCAAGATCAAGCATTTCACAACGAGAGGAACGCGACGATGCAATCCGACGACTGCATCTCGTCGTGGCTGCACCTGTGACCGCGTTCCTGCCGCTGCACCGACCGTCTTTGCGGCTTCGTATCCAGAGGCACGATATTAATAAGCGACGTCTGGCGTGTCTGCGTTAAACAAACAGCTGAAACTGCACCCAAAGAAAATCCCAGACAGGTCTGGTGAACCACGCGGGAGCAGCAGCGTCGTCTGCAAAAATCGACGCGCTTTGGCTCGATCCTGCGTCACCTGGCCGGAAACACTTGCGAATTCCGTTTCCCTGAAAATGCGAGCGGGGCTCGACCCCCTTGCGTCGTGTCGTTACGCGTTCCTGGCGTCGAGTGTATGAATGCAGCCCGCCACGTCATTAAGCAAATCACGCGGACTGGTCTGTCTGAAATTTAATGGGTATCCGCTCCATCGAGCATGCCAGACAGCGGTTTCTTGTTTTCTCTTTCCCTTTACGCGCTCCTAGGTCGCGCTACTTCCACCCAGGTACGTGCCGCGAACGCGATAAATTATACGATTGTACTTTTTGCACCGGGGCCACAGCGTTCTGGCGATTTATGGACCGCCATTATTCATTATTTTTCCATGATTCATAGGACGCCGTGAATTAGCACTTTGAGGACTGATCTCCTTTTCGAGGGAGAATTATTTGTTTGAATAAATTCTGCTTAATGACCGCGCGGAGATGGGATTATTCAAAATGTTTCGCGAAAGCATCCGAAGAAACCGATCGATGGATTTGCACGATGTATTACATTTCTTTGAAATCTCCGAGTAAATCTAATAGAGCGATCTATAGACGTTAAATTAAAAATTAGATAAACAATTTTATATTAACCTAGAAAGGAAAAGCAACACTCTTCGGAGCAGTAGTGGGAGTATCTGTATATCATTTATGAACGACGTGGAGATTCGATCAACTCTCGCAGATTATGCAACTTGCATACACTGGAAAGAACATACATGCAATATAAAATACCATGCTGTATCAAAGAATTAGACAAAAAATTTTATATTAACCTAGAAAGAAAAAGGAACACTGCTCAGGGCAGTAGTGGATCAACTTTCACAGATTATGCAACTTGCATACACTGGAAAGCACGTACATGCAATATAAAATGCCGCATCAAAGAATTTTAATAGATTTCACGATTTAAAAATCTCTGATTGCAAAACTGGTTCTTTTCCAAGCACACCTGCTAATTTCTAATCAACGCTAAGAACGACTCTAAGAAGATTCGAGCGCCTCGCCAGAACTTTATTCCTTCAAGGGGTAAGTTACTCCGGAAATTGTACGTACAACTTTCTAACGACTCCTGTCGTTATTTCTGACCAAGTGTAACAAGAACATTGCGCCGGGCTGGGAACATATTCGAGGGCAAGATAGTCCGGTAACTTCGAAACTTTAACAGGCCAGACGCCCCCCGCGTTCCGTACGGCTCCGTGTCTTCGCGGCGTTCCGCTCGATCATGTCCGAAAATTCACGGATCGATCGATCCAGGCGCAGAAGAAGGGGGGCAGGGGGTGGAACGAGCGCCCGGGAAGAATGCGTGACGCAACGTACTTTGTCACGTAATTAAATTCGCGATAGCTGGAACGAGTCCGGGTTCTGCAATTTATCGGTACCCCTGGCAAAAACTATCGCGAATTCAGCCGCGTCGCTGGAATACCTCGCCCCGTCGCGTCCGGGAGCCCCGCAATCCTATATAAGTTTGGCCCCAACAATGAAAATTAGCCGCGGCAGTTCGGCTCAACATTTTAATTGCGATCGACCTGGAAACCCTTGCACGCCAGCGACCGACGGTGGCCTCGATGGTTAACCGCGAAGATACGTTGTAACACCGGAAACCAGTGTTTCCCAAAGCTGGGGGATCCAACCCTTACGTTCTGAGGCTGGGGGCTAAACGGCCCCTGAAATATGAATTCAGATCCTCGACAAAAAATTTCCTTTGCAAGTACGTTTGCAAATGTTTGGAATTAATCATATTAACATCTTTTATAACATGAGTAATGCTATAAAATGCATAATTAATATTAGGACAATAATGTAATGATAATCCTGATACAATCTGAATCAATAAATATATATCTAATGTAGAACCAAAATTTCATGTCCAAGAAATATAATATAGGGGGAGTTCCCCTAGTATCTGGCATTTAAGGTTTTTTTTAAATCATCGAAAAAATCTTTTAAAAATTTACTTTATAATTTAACAATATTTGCTAACAAATAATATTATTATAATAGTTAACTGAAATTTTGGTTAAACAATTAGTATAGAATTTGAACAGATCATTAGGTGTCCCCTAGTATCGGGCATAGCATAAGTTCAGAATGTAACTCAAAACAGTTTTAATGTAATTTACAGCGATCGAAAAGACTTTTAAAGTTTTTTTCTTTTTAAAAATTTTGCACAGTCGTCCTCCCATCAGTTAGTATTTTCTTTCGCGATATCAATTGTGTTCCACTTCTCTCGTTTCTTTATGGTGCACGTAAACTCATTACTATTCACGGTGGTATTTGCATCAAAAAGAAAGTGGAAGGTTTCACGTTCTGGAGCTATACTCCTCACTTTTTTTTACGTCTTTCCTTCAACAGTGAAAGATATCGACTACTGAATCGAATGTAGGTCGAGCACTAGAATATTCTACGTCGACAGGTGTCAACTACTGAAACGTTTCAGCCTTTTCACAGAAACTTCGACATAATTATGTGTCACGCATCTGGTGCATCTTAGACTTGTAAAATGTTAAAGGATCAGTTAGCAACTGGATCTATAAATTCAAGCTGATCATAAAATCTACGAAGGAAAGTATCTTCGTTAAGTTACTGATCTTGCTGGATTCCTTGCTTGATTTAAACTGATGCTGGATTTAAACCCACAAAAAATTGAGATTATATTAAAACTAAGAAGGAAAGTATCTTCGTTAAGTTACAGATATTGCTGGATTCCTTGCTTGATTTAAACTGATGCTGGATTTAAACCCACAAAAAATTGAGATTATATTAGACATCAATTTCTACAAACTCCTTTCTTGTGGTCTCGATCTACAGTTACTTTAGGTTTCAGATATTTGGATGCACTTTATACGTGCTTTTCTGACAACATCCTCATAAATGCCATTGATACACATGCCTCGTTAAGAACCATTTCGATTCACCCGTGTCGTAGGTGGTTCGGTAGCGTTCAGGGGCACTGCAATCCCATATAAGTTCGCCGGGAACAATGAAAATTAGCTACGGCAGTTTGGCTTAACATTTTAATTGCGATAGACCTGAAAAGCCTCGCGCGATGGCGGGCAGCTTCGACGGTTAACCGTCGGCCAAGCCCGCGCTTCGCTACGTGTGCGAGGGAACTGCTATCCAGAACTATCTTCCATCCTGGTGTGTTTGCAAACTAACTCGACTGGCAGACTGGCCGCTGCACACGCCAGTGTTTGTCCACGTCCGTCTCTGTCCGTGTTGGCCGCTTGTGCATCAGCAGACTGGTTTGTATGCGGGATAGATTGCCGTTGACCCGTTGTTAAGTTAGTTCGCCATGTTTCGTGTCGCTGTCCGGGGAGTGATTCTGCTAATTAAATCGGCCAGAAGGAGGGGAGGGAGACAGAGTGTCGCGAAGGGACAGGAAAAAATTGCAGGTTTCGAACGAACGACCGTTGGCTGGCATTCTACGAGAATTCTGATCGCGAAGGTACCGTATTTCTGCGAGATACCCGGTAACCGCATCGGTCAGTTTGCTGTGGCGCAACTGCGATGGTTGACTGACGAATCTCTGCGTGAACTGCCTTCGTTTGGTAAATCGATACCTTGGGAGCTGGTCGAATTAGGCGTGGTGGAACGAATCGCACAGCACGATTTTCGTTCGCCTATTTCCACTCGTAATCAACGACTTGTGGCATTTGGGACAAATACTCAATTTGTAATAATATATTTAATATAAATGGAACGATAATTTATTTTGTATACTTTGAAATGGACCTCTGTGTACATAAATATTCTTCATAATCAGATTACGATGTTTCGTAAATGATGAAACCTAGATCATGATGTGATAATTTTCAAAGACCTATTCTAATGAACCTCAAAGTGATATCCGTTTTTGCACCTAAAATTTCTGTTTTTTCAATTGCAAATTTCCGAAATTTCTCTAATATACACTTGTGCTATCCCTTATAGAGGTGTTCTATCCTTAAGTAAATGATGAAACCTAGGTCAAGGTGTGATAATTTTCAAGGACGTATTCTAACGAGCCTCAAAGTGGTATCCATTTTTGCACCTAAAATTTCTGTTTTTTTAATTGCAAATTTCCGAAATTTCTCTAATATACACTTGCGCTATTCCTTCTAGAGGTGCTCTATTCTTCTTAGTTTCTATTTCACCATGTTCCCCGTCCTGCTCTTCGTTCGTTCATTATCCATCCGCACGAGACACTGCCATTGTATACAGTGTCGCGCTTAATTACGTGTGCCAGGCACCAGCAAGCATTTCGGCTCTTTTAGTGCCGCGTAAGCTGCAAAGAACTGTGCAACGCAAGCTATAAACGAGCCTATCTTCGTTGCTATTACGCTTGAATTGTTCTTCGTGTTTCGTTCCTTGGCTCCTTCCGCTCGGTGGAATTCGGGGATCTTAGAAATTTCTTCGATTGAAAATTAAGAGAATATTTTAATAGGATGTGGCAAGTCCCTGAGCCCTGTATTAACGTTGGCGGAAATGGGAAGAACTTCTTCTATGAGCTACCTAAATACCAACGATGGAACTAAAGAGAAAACAGTGCTAATTGTCAAACTGCTTACTGCTGCTTTTCGACTTTAAAAGATTAATCAAAAACGTTTAAATTATGGAAGATATTGAAAAATGTTTTAAGTAAGATAAATAATTGGTTGCATAGGTTTTTCAGTTCTCTAAAATAAAAGTTGGAAGAAGTATGATTCTGCGAAAATCTGCCACCATGACTCTCGTGCATTGAGAACTGTTCGCCTACTTGACACACATCCCTTTCTTCGGCCACTTCCTTCGAAACAGGCCTGTGGAATTGGATTGGTCGTTCCTACGGGCCCTCTGAACTTTCACCAACGATCAAATTTTCTACTCGGAACGTTTGCAAGAGGGTGGACATATTATAATAGCGGTCTTTGCTCGTTCATTTCGTAGTGTAAATAACCCGACCGCGACGATAACGATTATAATCCGGATGTTTGACCAAAAAATTGTTTGGCAAAGTCTCGATTAAAAGGGAAGTTAGCGACGCGATCAAGAGATTGAAGCTAAATCGAATTAAATGGTAAATCGGCCGACCATTCGCTGGCCGTCTCATTAATTGAACCGACGGGGCGTAATAAAAATTCTCGCCGAGGAAAATTTAAAAAGAATCACGCCTCGCGTGCGCTGAAAAAGACAAAGCTATCGCGAAAATGGATGAGCGTTCCATTATACGCGGCCGTGGATGGAGGAACGCGCGTCACGGAGGCTCGTGGGAGGGCGTAGGAGAACAGAAAAGCGAGAGAGAGAGACGCGGTCGAGGGTGAATGAAGGGGTGGGCTGACGGGGTTGGTTACCGCGCATAAACCCACGCTGCGCACAATTACAGTAACTAATCACATTGTTTTCGTAGCAACGACACAGCGTAATACGTCATAACATCCTTGCCCACCCTCCCCGCCGACCAACCCCCTGATCCTTTACTTAACCCAAGCGCGAGCGTTCGCCCGATGCGCCTGGAAACTGTTGGCCCGCGCGACGACCAACTAGGAAATTCGTATCGGCCACGGTCAGTGCTTCAACTTCTTGCACTTCGTACCGATAGACCGACACAACCACGATATTATTTACACTTGCCGTAATATATACCTATAAGACGATGGAATAGGCACTGGGTGAATGCAGAGAAACATTGATCGAAATGAAAACAAATACAATATTTACAGAAAACTGATTCGTTCGAGAATATAAAACTCTATGTATAAAGATGAAATTTTGATAATTGACAAGGGTGTGATATATTTTTAATACTGATAATACTCAACAGGAATAATCAGTTCATATAATTAAGAATTATTTGAATATTCACGCTTTGTCACTTTCAAACTCGAGAACTAAGCTGGAATAAAGAATAACAATTAGGTCGTAAGAACTATATAAACATTGCTACCATGACACAAAATATTTGAAAAGTTACAAAATTATTGACCATATACATATCAACATCCGTGTGATAGTTTTTATTATTCTATGTTCAAACTTCGTCAAACTCGACAAATACTCGTTAGAAATTTCGTTCCTTATCTCAAAAACGTTTGTGTACTCCTCCCCCCACCCCTGGCGAGCATCGAAATAACACGTCACCGCGGATCGTGCTTTCAATTAACAAACGTGGCAGCTTGTTCGTACGGCGCGACGCGTATTAAAAACTAGCGGACGCGCGGCCCGAAATGTATTTTAAACACGCGAGAAATTGAAACGGATAAATTAAACGCGGCGGCGCAAACTATACGGAAAAATAAACGTTTTTTATTTTTTTTTCTCTCTCTCCCGTCGAACCGTGCGACCGAACGACGAGGAGTCCGCGCGATTCCGTGTCGACGAATGGTAGACAAACCGAACTGAGCAAACGCGACGGATGCGCATTGGTTTCGGTTCTCGCGCCTGTATTTTCCCTAGTTTTCCCCGCTTTTATGCTCTTTTTTCCACTCTCTTTTTTTTTTTCTCTTGTTGTTTGTGTCAACCCGCTCTCCCGTCGAGTCGGCCTATACAGTCTCGGAGCCGCGAATTTACGGCGAAACTGTTAAACGACGTTTGAAAAATTCGCGGCGTCGCGCTCCACCGCCGCCGCGGCACAGCTTCCCCGGCAATCGGCGAATTTATGCCCTGCAGGGTATCAAGCGATAAAGCGAGGAAACGTCGAACTTGTTAGCTTGGACAATTACGGATCAACAGGACGCGGTCATCGTACACCATTTTTATTACAGTCATTTTTACATCGATAGAGGGTGTCTCGTTCGTTCGAGAATCTTGCTTTCGTAAGCCGACGATTTATCGATCTGTGGACTCGTCACGGCTATTTTACCTTCCACCTTTTTTTCTTCCTTTGTTTTTATCGAGTTTCGGTGTACGTTCGTTGCGTTAAACCAGTTGTTGTGCTTCAGTTAGATTCCGCTTTATTTTTGTTGCGGTCGCGCGTTGCGTTCGTTTTATTGTTTTTACCGTTACTGTTCTCGCGTTGCTTTCAAATTATCGTCGGTTTTCGAGAAATCGAAGACAGTATCGATGGATACGTACAAGCGTACGCGTGTAACGCGACTGTCGCATGGGTATCGTAAAATTAATTACTTCGGATGTGTTTTCAATTCTCGGTTGACGTAGCGAGGCAAATTGTTCCTTCGACGTATCGTACTCAATTGGATGGAATAATTATCCGCTCGAAATTTCCTTTAATTGAATTTGTATTGTTGGGTCGTTTGACAATATTTTCTGAGAATACACGTCATTCGTCAACACCAACTAGTATATAATTTTACTAATCATACGATATTTAAATGTACAGCAATATAGATGAAAATTAATAAACTCCAATGATAGTACACGATTACGGAGACTCGATGACAGACGAAACATACGTCAATGTTTACAGAAGAAACGCAATAAAAACAACTCGTAATGGTCAGACATTAGACAAATCAGACTCGAGTCGCACCGGCTTCGATGAACGTTGAAATCAATTTTTCTCTAAAACGAATGCTTGTACATTTTTTACTTATTCTGCTTTTAAAAAAAAATTAAGGGTGGTTGAGGGATGGACTTTATCAGCTCCCTCCAGAAAGCTATCCCGGGATTTACCTAGTTTTTATTTGTTATAAAACACACAGGTAAACAGACGCGACATCTATTGTCTTGAGACAAATGTACCTACTATGTATATATGTATATAAATATTGACCGCGCTGTGAGGAATGTATCAGAAGAAAAGTGTGAGATGTTGTCCAAGTGATAAAGTAATTTGTAATAATCTGTCAGTCATTTAAAATAAAACCCTGATATAAAATTAACATACCGATCGTTATCAACATTTTTGGCATAAGTCGTCGACAGATGTATTCCCCTTGGTGATCCAGTATTACGAAGGTGTAAAGTGACCCGGGAATTCCATTGGCGGTCCCAATAACAAGCCTGGTCAGACCGCGACGGTCAGCGTGTCCGATCGAACGGTCACATTTTTCAGGCGTAATCTCGTCCATCACCGAACGACAGCCAAAGCCCGTCTCGAATCGCCGTGCACGGGGCCCCGCAGACGTGCATTGCGGAGATACGATTACGCGGCGTTCGCATTAACGACACGCGATTCCGGCTCGTTACAGTCGTTGGGATGACGTCACTGGTTTCGCGGGTTTGGCCAATCAGTCGACCGGTCTACGTCAGAATCGTGGCAGTCTGGCCGTGTGTAATCGCGTTACCCCGGCGATTCTGATTAGCGACGTTAATTAGAGAATAGCGATGATGCGTTGCGCTGTCGAGAGCTTTCGGTGCCCGATGCTCGGTTCCCAGGCAGTAGCCTTCCATTTCGCGGAACTTAATTATCCGATTATTCTACCTACGGAGCGCCACGGCCCCTTTCCTCTCTTCGCTGCACACGCCAGCTGACCCCTTCGTTCCTGCCGGTATCTCGATTCGTTCACCGGCGTCGCTTCTCTTTCCGATGCCTGTTCGATCGGCGTCCCTACGTAATCCAATCGCTTGATCGCCGCTGCTGACTCGATGCTCTGGTTAATAAGAGTTTTAGGCTGTGGAAACGTGACGCCCGAAATACTACACGGTGTTCAATCGCTGTTATCAGAACTGGCGGAGGCGGGCAAATTTTATTCACGATTAACGAATCAAATCTTTAGATTCGTTCGAAAACTTTAACACGTGGCTTTGTTCACGCGAATGTTAGGTTAAAACATTTATTTGGAGGCTCTAGTTTACGGACGTCTTCATCAATTAAACATAAACGGAAGTTAGCTTATGACTGAATCTGAAATTTTTATTCGTTCCTAACCCCAGATCTGGTTACGAAGGTGAGTATAAATATTGTTCGACTTTAGGTGATTCTTTCATTTTATAAGAATGTCAAAATGTTTGACAAGTTTTTGATATTATTTACAAGTTTACAATTAGCTCGTGATATTGTTGATAGATCTAGTATAGAACATTCTACTGCAATTATTCTAGAGTCCTCAAAGAACAGAAAAAGTATTAACATAGTATAAGTATATCCCTAAAAATGTTGAATATAGAGAAAAGCATTTAATAGTATTGTTACAAATTAAATTATCCAAATAATTTACTACTTGTAATATTTTAATAAACAGTCTACAAACGCGTGTTATAAGTACACAAACTTTACACGCACACAATTCCGAAACTACTCATGTACTCTGCATAACTCAGCCATTGTTAGAAGCGGCAAAGCTTCCTCTTTGAAATGGTTTTTGGTTTTTGACGATCGGATTTTCCGTTTTCGAGATATCGCAATTTATGTAAAAGATAATTTTTTTAATTGGACTATCTCTGTCTCCGTCTGACGCGTCGCACAACCGAAAACAGTATGTTTACACTAAATGCTCTGTAAATTCTGTATGTGTCTCTGTATGTAGCTTTATTTATAATTTTGTTTTGAAAACTTAAACCTAACGCGTGCATTCTATTTGTTAACTATACTTTCGTGAGCTACTGTACCCTCTATGTCGCCTTAAAACAAAATTTCTATTAAAGAGCGCTTCGTCTCTCAGACGACGAATGCAGCAACTGTTACAATTGACACTGTCTTCCATAAGTATTTTGAAATTTATTTATCAAATAATTTCTCGCGTGTCCAGTTATCGACGCTGACGTTAAAACGCGTTTTAGAAAATCGAAACAAGCACCTATACCGTTACTTTATTTCCACGATCGAGTCGTCGCGCCACGGATCGGGCGGAAAGGGCGACGAGAAGGCGGCAGATACCGGACGAGAGGGCGCGCGCCCTGTAAGAAATAATTGAAACGTCGGGGACGTTTGATTCATTTCCCGCGGCTTTTCTTCTCATTTTGCACAGAGCCCCCGCGGATCGGTGCCGCGGTCAGGATTCCCCGATGGAGCACCAGTGCGAAAGAAGAAAATGAAAGGGGCGGGGGAGAACGACAGAATCGAGAGAGAGGAGACAGAGGCCGCGGAAGATCGCGCGATACGACATGAGAAACGTCAAAGACTACGGTATATCTGATTGGACGGGACGTCTCGGCTCTATAGGAATGCACTTATCCGATTGGCTCTGCAATTCAGCCGTGTCAGCTTCTTTTCCCGATGCGTCGTGCCCTGTCTCACCCCGTCGTTGCCTCACACCCTCCACCCTCAGCCCCGACGCGACCGACAACCGCCCATCGCGTGGCTGATTCTGTTCTACGAACTTTCATATCAGATAGGATTTGAATTTCTTTAAAATAGAGAACCGTCCGCCGACGCCGCGCTTCCGAGGATCATTCTTTTTCCCTTTTCTGCCTTTTTTCTCATAATGCTCCCTGGAACGAGTCCCGTCGACGCGTAAATGGGAAAGTTTGCCGCGAACCGAGAAAATTTAAGCATCGCGACCCGATTTCGCGGAGAGACCTGCGCCTCCTGCGCCGATTCTTCCAGCATTCCTATCCGTTCCAGGCGCGTGTTTCGGCCTTCTTAAGGGATTTCGGTGCACCGACGGAGCACCAACTCTATTGCCGTTTCATATTCAACGGCTTTCGAAAGGCGCAATGTAAATGAAAAATGTATCGCGGTCGTTGTTGTTCCCGCGGTCTTGCGGATGTCTGGAAAATAAGTCCCGCATGCCTCGGTGCTCCTCGAGAAGTGAACCGTTGTCGAGGGAGGTTTTTCATTCGTGCTTGGATCGAATGGATTATGCATGCCTCGTCGTTGATGCAACTTTAATCGATCCTGTTTCTTGAATTTTCGTTCATGCACGGCGCTCGGACAGGACGGGACAAGGGGCGTTTCGATGCAAACCTAATTTACCGGAGGTTGACGTTTCGTAACTGCAGCCTTCGTGCAAAAGTAGCAGCGACAGGCGTGGGGGCTAACAAAGCGTGGAAAAATGATGAAACGAAATCTTATTCCATCCATGTTTAAACCGTATTAGTAAAAATATTGTTTTATTATTGGTAGATCGTCGAATCACTAGTTCTGCTTCTAATCTAGAAATCAGCGATATGTTACCTACTTCACCTTTTGAGAAGTCTGTTTCTATGAACTCAATAGCTAAACATAGAATTATTAGTCTTATAACGAATTTTATAACGAACCCTCTTATTCAAATTTAATCACTCGTACGTGAATTCATTAACGTAACAAATTTATAAAATTTTCCGTTTTCTAGTTTTCTACGATGTGGGCGAACCGACCTTTTCGGGTGTGAAGGTTTAGTATCTCGCACTGAAATTAATTTACGTAAATGTATCCACGACAATATTCAAACGTATGAGCCCAAATAGGTCGCGTTAATACTGCCCTATGGATGCCGAAACACAGCCACGAGATGGGTTTAAAAATTATATCTGTGTCGTTGTACGATAATATATGGTCCGCCAGATTTGGCCCGCGGGCAGCAGTTTGCCTACCTCTGTTGCAATCCATGCTCGATGTAACTGGAACGAACATTCTAGCGGAAAAGAAGAGATCCCAGGATCGTAAACACCGTCGAAGCGTATACAGTGTTTCATTAGCCAAATAATGCGTTTAGTACTGTTTCAACGATACACCATCGTAACCGAGCATTATATGCATGCCGGAAGCCATGAAGCCCAGCTATAACCACCTAACCCATAGTACTTCTCTCTCGTTCGCACACGAATGGTTGTTCGTTCTCGCGTACCTCGGACGAACCGGTCATGAATAGTGCATGGTGGTCCATGGTGGGTACATGGGAGCTACGTGAGCTATAGCTTAACAGCCGAGTCGTTTCAGGTAGTCCGGAGTGGGTTCAGAGCGAATTGAATAGTACATGTCATCTAATATACAGGGTATCACGCATGTCCTGCGATGCATCACGTCGTTTTGGCTAGACATTATTTATGGTCGCGTTATGGACACACTACGTCACTCTGTCTGCATGCTCTTTCGTATGTATAGTCCTATCCGACCATTTAATCCTTGCTCCGGAGGAACACTAGCCCTTCTCTGCCCTTATCTGTACAGAGTGATTCACGAAAGAGCTCGAACAATTTAGGGGCGTGCTCAGAAAAAGAAGCAAACAAATATTTTACCCGTATAAGTCTGAATCTTTTGTTTCTGTATGCTATACTCGACAAGGAGATAAAGAATTTTGAAATATTGCTTTGAAACAGCAACCTGTAAAATATTATTATTTCATTCGGTTGTTAGCTTGGCCAGGGGTGTTCGGCCACCCCTTGGAAAAATTGAAATGAGAGATTCTAGAGGCCAAAATAAGACGAAAATCAAGAATATCAATTTGTTGATTGACACTTCGTTAAAAAGTTATTAACGTTTAAAGTTCCACTCATACTGAATTTTTTTCTCGAAAATGCGCAGGATTTCGGGGATATGTGTAATAACCAAAAATGATTGTAATCGACCCTTGTAATTAAAAATAATTTTTTTTAGAACGATTTGAAATTTTGTAATTTTGTGGAAAAATTCCACACATTCTTGAATTTTTTTCTAGAAAGTGGGTACGAATTCGGGTGTATGTCTACTGACAAAAAATGATTGTAATCGACCCCCGCAAACAAAAATAATTTTTCAGAATGATTTCAAGTTTTTAATTCAATTTTTTAATAACGTTTTAACGAAGTCTCAGTTAAGAAATTGATATTCTTGATTTTCGTCTTATTTTGGGTTCTCGAATCTCCCATTAAAATTTTTTCCCAAGGATGGCCGAACACCCTGCATAGAACAGATGTTCATATGATATTTTTTACTCATTTTAGTACGTAGTTTCACTCCTTGAATTAATATTTTTATACAAGTTGCTATGTGGTATCATATCTAAAGAATACGCAATATATAACAAGAAAAGTGTACGTTTAAATTGTCAATGAATAATGATAAAAATTTCTCTGCACCCTCTGATCAGTTTCATGGAGCCACACCTTTTCACTGTTTATCTTCCGCTTTATTTCGTCGACTTTGGTTCTGTCGTCCTCCCCGTGTTCCTCTCGTTCCACACGATGCTCTTTCCACCACCGCTTCAACTTCTGCATCCAGCCCGCCCCCGGATGCGTTCGTTGCATCCTGCGATGCACGTACACAGACGCGGAAAGTTCTCGTCTAACTGCTCGTACGCGAAACGCGCTTCTGCGATGCTCAGCGCCGTCGAAGTTCAGTCGTATCTCTTGGACCTGTTTGTTTACAGCCTCGAAGCGTAACTCGTAAAACCTCGAGTGATTTATGGGTTTCGGCTGCCAGGCCGCGTCGGGGGCCTCCTTTCAAAGTCGTCCCGCGCTAACCGCTACCACTTTTTAATGATCCCACGCTTGGCACACCGCAACTCTCGCGTGGATTTGCTGGGAAATCGTTCGTGACTTTTCGTCGTTCCACCTAGGTGCTTCGCGTCGGTTGGCGTACGAATGGAACGTCTTTGCGTTCCTGCTAGTTTCGTGCTGGCCGCCGAGAGTCCAGACTTTTACTCTCGAGAACCGTTTTCGGGGATAAAACGATCCCCGCGCGTTTCGATTTCTCAGCAACGAACTAACGACGCACTATGCAGTTTTATTCATGTCTAGTTGCTAACAGACTGCTTTAAAAAAGACTATTTAAAAAGTAGTCTTCTTCTCGACGTTAAACGTCAAAAGTAAGGCTCTGGACTCGTCGATGGATACGGTAAACGTGCATCCAGCGGTACACGACGATTATTCCATCACGGTGGTCGCTTGAACATTTTCGCGAGACATTCCATTTAACGCGAGACCCCGGAGTTCACCGAAGTTCGAGATTAATTAAAAAGTACCGCCGTAATCGGAGCTTCCGGTCTTAATATGGATTCAAATTGCAAGCTCGGCTACATCTTTGTGATTTCCTAAGTTCATTTCCTCCTGTCTGAAAGTGGAAGGAAGTTTCAGGGAGTTTTAATAAATTATACTATTCGCCGTGACTTGAGAGGCTGCCCGACCTCTCCCGGGACCGACTCCGATAAACAGGAATTAAAACTACCGTGGCTAATTATTATGACTCTTTGTCGGGACCCCCGTGTTGTCCGTGTCGTTTCTCGATCTTGTTTGAAATGTTGTCCGCGCGAGGCGAAGGAGTTAATGATTCTCGACACCCTTCGATCGTATCGAGCGCTGATTGGCACTCTGATTACTCGGAATGTTACCTGACGAGCTTTCTAGAAATTTTATATCTGTTTTCGCTCATTAAGAAACGATAAAATCTGCTGGTGCAAGTCGAGCATGAATTTTCCTGTTTTCAGGTTATTTATATTTTTCTATCACGACTTGTACATTATATTTAAATTTTCTCGTTGTTTAGCAACTGGTAAGTCATAACATACTATTGAGAAAATAAGGTGAAAAGGTATATCTCGTTTCAATATTGCTAAATATCAAAGTTTCATTTAAAAAATGCAAAGCACGCATCGCTGTTTCGAATAAAAGCAGAGTACTCGGAGTTTTGCACGAGTTTCGTAATTTTGACTCTCTCTTGTTATTATCGTTACAAAGAGTAAAGAGGAAACAATTCTTCTTGAATGTTAAACGTTCTGGTTCGTGTAACAAAATATCGTAGCTACGGGTCCTTCCCTTCCCCCGTATCGAAAGCGATTATTTTACTCTATGAAGCTTTCGCGCAACAACAATTCCTTTGAAGCGCTCACAAAGGATGTTTAAGGAGGGAGGGGAAGAAAAATGTTCTGGCGTTAGCGAAAACGATCGTGTAAAGCCCCCGTTCCGCTGGAAACAATCGTATGTATTCCATAGACCATATAACGGACGTTCGGGAAGTACGGATTTACGTCTCTTGCGTCACAAAGGCGAGGCAAGCACAACCGGTAGTTCCGGTTTCTTTCGACGGATCTCGCCAGAAAGGGGAAATTCAAGCGCCCTTTGTAGACGGCCCGGGCTTTGAGGATTCCGTAAGCCGGCGCCCGTCGTCGAACCAAGTTAAACGTCGAACAGAGAATCGATGAGACGAGATTTTATTTATCGACTCGCCTGAAATATCCAACAGACCCGGCGTTCGCGACAATCCTCGACGATTCCCGAATTTTTGGAACGCGAGGGGATCTTCTCGTTATAATGAATCAGTCTACACGCACCGCCATTGGAAACTTGGAACCATTCGACGCGTGGTAACATTCGTTAAACGTACAAATTACTTCGAGCAACGGAATATTACTTTTTTTGAGAATCTTTTTGTTGGAGTGCAACGATGTGAACAGTGTCTTATGAACAACGCATTTCTGCTAGTAACATTTTCTTTCACCCGTGGGAAAAATTTTCATGGGAGATTCTAGAGGGCAAAATAAGAAAAAAATCAAGAATATAAATTTCTTAATTGAGGCTTCGTTAAAAAGTTATTAAAAAATTAAATTAAAAAATTTTAAATCATTCTGAAAAAATTATGTTTGGTTGTGGCGGTCAATTACAATCATTTTTGGTGAATATACATACCACCAAAATCCAACGCACTTACGAGGAAAACATTCTTTACCGAAAATACAATGTCTGACCATGAATGATGATTCCCCTGAAATTCGACAAAATTATAAAATTTCAAATCGTTCTGGAAAAATTATTTTCGGTTGTAAGGGTCGATTACAACTATTTTTGGTCATTAAAGATACCCCCGAATTCCTACGCATTTTCGAGAAAAAAATTCCTTACCGAAAATCTAATGTGAGGCCAGAAATGCTTCCCTGTATGCGAATTTTTAAAATGTCATAACTCTTGAACGGTTTGGACGATATTAATATTTCAAAAGGCAAACGACGTGTATTTTAGTGTAGAATATGTAGATATTGCAAAAATATTCGAAAAGTTGTTCCTTGACCCCGTAAAGTGAGAAAAACCCCATAAAAATGGTCCAATTTTCAAACGACCATAACTCCTACAATAGTGAATATATTTCAATGAAACTTTTTTCGGGAGTAGAGCTCATGGGGGCCCACAAATAAGTATTAAACAACTTTTTTGTCGGGCGACAAACAAAATTATTAAAAATTTAATTTAAGAAAAATCGACAGGGGACAGGTGCCTAAATTTTTCGGCGAAAAAAAAAATTTCAAATCTTTCTAAAAAAATTATTTTCGGTTGCAGGGATCAATTACAATCATTTGTGGTGAATAGACATACCCCCGAAATTCTGCGCATTTTCGAGAAAAAAATTCAGTACTGTTGGAACTTTAAACGTTAATAACTTCTTGGAAGCCTCACTATCTGATTACTATCTGATGAATTATCGAATAAAAATACATTAAAAGCCTCCGCCACAATATTATCAAATAAGTTTCACGAGAGCGAAAATTCGAAAATTCAAACGTTTCCCGGAGAATATTCCACACCGTCGTTAGTTATTCAAAATGTTAAACAAAGTTTGGCTAAAATATTTTTGAATAGTTAATCTTTTAAAAAACCGTAGAATTTTTCCACGGTTATTCTGTTTGTACGTGGAGACCTGTGTTTGAACGAACGGTATATAAATTGGCGTATACGCGTCGCGTAGGAGTTTTCGGTGGGAGGCTCCTACGCGCGCGGGAAACGCAGCGGCGACGTCGGGACGATAAAATAATTAAAATGCATGGCGGGTCCGGGTCTCGTCTTGCGCGGTTCACCGTGGCGGGGTAAATATTTTTTTGCGCCGCGAGCTGGAAACTGCGTGAAAATAATTCTCGCTCGCGCGACGAAAAAAGGAAGGGCGGAAACGAGACAAGCTGCTGGCTGGACGGCGCGCGTGGCTCGAGCGTGAACAGTCGGCCGAAGAAACGCGGCCCGAATTATTTGCTGGACACCGGCCCCGGGAGATTAATAGCCGCGCAGTATTTGCGTGACACGTGAAAATTATGTAACCGGCTAATTGAAGTTGCGTGGCGTGGAATGGTCTTCGTTGTCTGCGATGGGGAGTTTTTATTTGGATGATAGATGGACGGATAGATGGATTTGCTGGTCCGTGACAACGCCCATTCAACCCCTAAGTTGTTAATAATTAACAGAAGACACCTGCGATATGAACAAACGGGAAAAGAAATAATAATTTTGTTAATAATTCCTTGGTGCACGAGGCAATATTCGAAGGGAGTCAAGGGGTAGCATCTGTGAGATATGTTTTGTGTAATGAAAAAGAAACTGTGTCATTAATCGTATAAATTTTGTTCCCAAAACAATAGTGTTTAATAGTATTCATAGAATTTTCGTATCAACATTATATTTTATCTTCAAGATAGAATCAGTTATATGGGAAATACTCTGACAAAGAAGATATTTTTCTGGAAGGAAACAGCAATAATTTTCAGAAGAGTTTTCCAAGGATTACGTATGGAGTAGAAACGTCTTGCATTTAATTAAAAAATAATCCTTACTCGCACCGCAGAAGACAAGGGTAATCCACGCGTGGGGGGCGGTGTCTTCCGCCGCGTTCGATATCGTATCGCGATATTTCGCGATATTTATGCAAATTGATATCGCCCTCCTCTGGCTGGCGGGCCAGTCGAAAATTTTCAACTCTCATTACGGTTGCATTACATGCAAATTCGTATTTAACGGAATGGTTATACCGCAGCCGTATTTCCTTCAATTTCCAGCCGTTCCGTAAAAATATATACGCGAACCTAATGTAGGTCAGCTGTGAAATGAGACACCCGCGCGTAGAGCGCTGGTCGGCTGTCTAGTGAAACACACACTTATCGCGGATAAAAGCTGGGTCTGCACGCGCTGGCGAGTTAATATTTCACGTATAGGGTCGAAACCAGGAATTGCAAGGGGTCGACTGCCGCGGAATTGATTGTAGCGAATTCTTACACGCGGCAACCCCCTCGCGAACGTCGCCACCCTTCGAAGCGTCGACGATGTTGCTAAAAGTAGGGTGATCGTTACACCTCGCGCTTTCGCAAATTCTGTCTTCATATTTCTCGCGAATTTTGGTCACAGTCGAGCTCGCGTTTGCATTATTCATCGCGGTACGAATGCAAATTCCTACCGTCGAAATTATTAGTAAAAGGAATAACGATTGTAATTTCTTTGCTCTTTAATATCCCCAGATAAGTTATTAAAACTAATTTCGCTCTCGAGACGAGTTTCATTTATTTATATATTTTGTCTGGTCAGTTCCCATAAAAGAATTCAGTAATTACATTGGATTTCTCTTCCTCGATTTCAGACAGTTACACTGTCGAAATTAAAAATAACTACTGGGAAGTTTCGCGCGAAAAATAAAACGCTCACAGAACGAGCGCAAAACACAATTTAACGCGTCCGGAGTAAAATACCATAAAAATAAATTTATATTTCGATATTGAAAAAAGTTATTAAACCGATGAAACCAAACATACAACAGTCGAGTGGTGCTTGACGCAATCATTGAAATTACGTTGCTAGGGAAATATTGTGGAAAGCAGAATAGTGTTCGGGAAATAGAGGCGAAAAATTTTACAGGTAATTATATTAAAAACGATAGTAGTAAAGGGAAATATTTATTCAATAAACGAAACGGGGACGAGGCGAAGATCGAGTCAACAGTTTAATTATTTTACGGGAGCGTTAATTAAAACCCGAATACGCTTTTAGGGGAAAGGTATAGAGGACTCCGTTAATCTCCTACGTTTTTGTTATGCTGCAATTTAAAGGATCAAAAGAGAGAAAGTACCAAACAGAGAGGCGAATTGCGACGGAAGTTGTTGCGATGTGGTCAACGAGTATCTCTTTGCTTTTGTATTACGCTCCAGTCTGAAACACAACCGCGGAATCGGCTTACGTACTTTTTGAATAATAGCGAAAGGCATGCGTGGTAGTAGCAGGGATTTCAGTATTACTGCGTCGTTAGACTTTTCTCGGAAAATCGGGGAGGAAAACTTCCCTCAGCGAGCGTCTTTTGCGCGCAAACACGATACTATATATTTACCGGTTCATTTTCAACCGGTTTACTAATTAATTATTCGCGTAATTAATATTGCTGCATGAACACACTTAAACGAGTGAATGGGGAATTTTATTCCGTTATTGGTACGAACAGTAACGCGACAGAAAAAATTTTGCTCTTCATTCTACGGGAGAGTTTACAATAGAGAAACGGAATATCGTCAAATTCCTTTTATACTTTATGCGATAATTAATTTTATGTCGAAATGAAAATGGAAGGAATGTAATTTAAACGTAGTTTGATTCGAAGTGGCCACTCTTTCGCGCAGAAAATTGTTCCCGAACCGTAAACAATTTGAACGGAAGTCTCGAACGCGGATACTCGGTGCCATTTCCAGCGGGACAACGGGCATTTTTGCGAAACGTAAAGCTCGGTTGGTAATAAAATACAGGCGTCTCGCTTCATCTCCAGAACATCCTCGAATTTCCAGAAAATATGCTGTCCAGCCAGCCGTTACGAAGACTCCACCTCGAAAGCTACTCGAATCCCTTCCTTTTCTCGCCCCTCGCTGCTCTCCTCTTTTCCTTGCGCTGGCCATTCTTTCATAAATGCGCATAATCCGCGCGAAACTGCGTTCCGCGAGAAAATGTACGCCAGATAAAGAACTATGTTCGAAAATAACCGGTTTTGGTACACGAAAAAGGAATATTGTTACATACCACGCAATGTCTTACACATTATGCAGTTAGTTTACCTTTCCAACGAGTACCAAAAATGGCCACGCTGGTACATTGTCTTCTATGGGTTAGTCTACCTTTGCAGCAGTCCTTTCCAAAGTAGAAAGTGTCGTAACACGTGCAAAATATTCCACAAAGCATAAAGTTTTCTTTTGAGAATCAATGAGAATTAATTGTTTAGCTCTTGGCAGATTAACTCAATATAGTACGAATGTTTCGTCTGATTAATTCTCTCTAAGCGTTACTTATACTTCGCAGAATATTTAGCACACCCGAGAAAGTGCTTAAGTTTATAAGCGGATGATCAATGCTTGAAGTATAAGTGTCTTGATGGGTTTAAACTTGAAAGTTTAATTCATGATTCAAAAGTTGAGCTGGTTTGTTTGGTACTTTAAGCGCAAATTATTTTTGTATCCCCAAACGTTTAAAAAACTGCTTCCTAATGAATAAGCTATGAGTACAAATTTTAATTTACAATTGTGAACAAACGTGTATAATGCTAAATAATTTTTTTCCTTTTTGTTTCAGGTGAGCAGCGATAGCGAAACTTAATGGAGATTAGAACCTATTTTAGTACGTGAGTACTAATAAATGAATGCAAAAAATATCATGTTTATTGAAATTGAAATTTCTCTGTGGAAAGTAGGATCCTAGAAAAGTCGATCGGTTTAATTTTCAGGAGGGAATACTGAAAGCATAAAGAGCATATATTTCTTCAGGGTCTTCCATTAATTAAAGTTCACATTTTCTAGGTTAATCTTCTTTCAAATACTCGAGATTCTCTGTTGCAAAATATCATGAAACGAATGCTATTAAGAAATAATACAGAGTACTACATCGTTAATATTTTTAATTAATTTGCAACTTGGCAAATAATCAAAGTAAAATGTATTTCTTCGTAATCAATTTTTCGTTGTCTGTAAATCACAGCAATAATTTCCTGTTACTTATAACTAAATCGTTTTCTAGTATTGCTTGGTTATTTAAATAATCGTTTTTCGTACATATAAATGAAATATTCTTATCATATAACGTCTTATACATTGTGTCATAATTTCTTTTCTCAATGAGTGTCAAGACTAATCACAATCAGACATTGTTCTTTGAAAAACTGAGTAAAGAATGTAGTTCTAACAGTCATAGATTATTTACACATGAATCTCAAAAAAAAATATTTGTTAACCTGAAATTAAGGAATAGGGTTCCAAATATTTTCGCTTCAAAACTCACTGAAAGGACCTGTTGCAACACAAAGTAGCTAAGCGAGAGTTGCTCGGTTTCTCGCTTGGTAAAAATATATTCTTTTCGTCTCTGCGAAACAATAAAAAGACGAACATGACAGAATTTTAGCAGAAGATAATATATTTTGCATATTTTTAATATTATTTTGTCAATCATCCAGTCTGTCTAAAAAATCGTGACTATTACGACGAACAAACTACCTATATTTAATGAAGACTAAACTAACTAAAAATAAATCCTAACTCTTGAAACACTTAGATCGTACACTCCAAAACTATTTATCTTTATTTCTGTAACTCTTTCATTGTAATTGACTGAACTCGTGTTGAAAACTTCTTGACTGTACACTCTAAAACTGTTTACCCTTATCTCTGTAATTCTTTCATTGTAACTGACTAAAACTCTTGTTTAAAACTCTTTGACTGTACACTTTAAAACTCTTTACCTTTAACTTTGGAACTCTTTCGTTGTAACTGACTTAACTCCGTGCCTCCGTAACTCTCTGTTCCCGAGTCATCCTTACACATTCGTGACAAACATTTCCACATTCGTGTCACGCGCCACCAGACTCCCCAAACTATGTCATGCATTCTTAGAATTTATTCACTCTCATCTTGCAACCGATACTTTGATCCGAATGCTCGATCAATCTCTGTTTTGTCTCAAATCTTTACGTATCGAATAAACTGATTTTTGAAAATTTGACATTTCAAAAACGGTTCAGAATATTTTTTTATTGTATTGATTCAAAATATGTTATATAGTTATTATAACCCTTCTTTGCTTTTGGTTCATAAATCTATATTTCAAGGATATTGTTTCCCAAATTTATATTGCACGTGCAGCAGATGTGGCCCAAAATTTTATCTGGATAAAAATATCGAAAATACTCGTGAAATTAAAATAACAATTTCAACCGTAGAATGAAAAACTTGAACAAATAAAAATTTAACTGTTCGATCGAATGAATGTTACGAATGAATCGTTGTACGTAGGTTTTATTGGTTATTTATTATTCGAATAAAATTTTACCCCATCTCTGATTTATAGTATCAGTTATCACCGTAGTGTAACTGTATTTAAACGACTGAACGTGATGCATTTTATTTTATCGCCAAGTTTTTATATACGCGCTAGAATATATGCTACGACCATTAATATAAAACTAAAGGATCTAGCTCGTGAACAAGCATATATTCCAGAAAGCTAACTCCGTCTACCCTTATTGATTTAAAAAAACATCAAGGTGTAATAACGAAGATTGTGCATGTTTTTATTCAACATATGAAAAAGAGAAATTATTTTAGAAAATTACCTATGAAACAGAAAATAAGAGTGTGTTTCCTTCGTATATAAATGAATAAAAATGCAAAAATGAATTTGTACGTTAAGAGGCAAATACCAAGTGGTATTGTTTTATTATTATATTTTGAAAAGAATTCTGTACTTCCATGCAATGACGTAGCAATCAGTGGGCATTGCTGCTTCGCGTCGGCCCTTTTTGACTCGAAAATAAGCTGGTTGGAGAATTAGAGACGAGAACGATAATGAAAACCCGTGGGAGTAAAAGTAAGACAGAATTTTTGGTAGCGTTTTCAGCGCGTTTTCAGCGTACCGGCAGCTCGTTACACAGGAACGCCTCGTACGCGCCGAGTCCCGCGTGTGTTTAAGCTAATATAAAAACAAATTGAATAACTTCGTCGGGCAGTTCCGCGTGTCCAAATGAGCGACGAGAAAATTGCAACGCCGCCGTGACAACGACGGTGCTCCACGCTGCGTCGCCAGGCTTTAACAGTGGAAAAGAAAAGAGAAGAGACGACGACTCGAGCTTTTCACGCTTCGTTCGAGCGACGCCGCCGCTGTTTTGCCCGTCCCCGTACGCGCACGTGCTCAAGAAATATTTAAATATCGCATTACCACCCTTAAAATGGACCATCCAACCACGGTTCTTCGAGCTCCCCTCCGCCCCTTCGTTTTGCCTTGCTCGCGTAACCGAGACGACGCAATAGTCGCCTCGTATCTACTGCGAAGTTGAACAGTTTCGAGGAAACTTCTTCAAAGGGTGGAAAGAACGGGGTCGTAGAATGGTGAGGGGGTAAAGGGTTGGATATGAAATGCATACACGGTCTCCGGCTAGACAAAAGTCAAAAAATAAAGAATGACGTAGAACCCGTTGGAAGTTCTGGTGACGCTGAGGGGCGGAAAGGGGGTTGACGCGGGGGCGTAGCAGAGAACCGTTAGCTGGAGTGGAGAATAAATAAAGCAAGCAGTTACACGTGCCCGTGCTGCCATCCGACGGCTCGTACAGCAATCCGACGTGGCAAAGAATCTACGCGCGGTTCTCGTTCGTTGACGCTTAATCGTAATAATTCGATTCGCAAGTTTAACAAACTCTCCGTCCATCCATGGAGAGTTTCCGGGCCGGAGGGGGCGCAAAATTTCGCGGTTCATTCCCGTCTTTCCGCGTGGTTCGAACCCGCGTGCCCGTAACGGTAGGCAACGAACGAAAAGTATCTTTCAATTTGTGTTTGTTGATTCGACCCCGATAGAATTATTCAGCGGCCGCGAGGGGGAAGAAAAATTGCATTTCCCTCCTGTCATTTTCAATTAACCTCCCCTCGCCTACCCCCCTCTGGTCGCCTCTACAATCTTCGTTGGACATTTAATTGGGAGCGGCGTTAATTTCATTTTTAACCAGTCGTAATGCCGCAATTACGATGGGGGCTCCCTTTCATTTTAATTTACGTCGCGCGGCACGACGCGCCAGTAAACGTTTCAGTTGTTTAATTTACAATCGCCGCTACGTGACGCGTCCCTTTATCTCCCCGAGGTGTGAAATTAAAATTTTATAACGTACTCTAATTTCCATTAGCCCGCTGGGAGAGATGGCGATAAGTGTACAAGTGGCGTTGATCAAACGCCCCCGGGCCCACCCTGGGATGTAACGCGTTAATCTGACACCGATGCGGAAAGACCGCGGCCCGGCGTTATCGGTCGCGATGAAAAGATTACGTGAGAATTTACAGCCTGTGCTTGCCTACGAACGATACCCGACTCCACCCTTACGCAGTTAGATCGCCCTGTTTAATGCTAGGGAAATGCACGGAACCGCCGATGACACTCGATGACTATGGCGGATTTCTTGAAACCATTCCGATCTTCACTTTAGATACGTCCTGTATCTTAGAAATATTATTGCACTACTTCATAAAAAAGAATAGGCCTTCGACCTCCACATAGTGTAATATTCATCCATTTTTAATGTTTCTGAATTTGATTTAACAACTATTAACAGTATTTAATAAATGGAACTAATATGCTTCTATTCAAAAAAATTGTCAAGTAATTGGACTCTTGTCATAGTCATCAAACGTGGTTAAAGTAACCTCTTGACGTACGATTTAATTACAATTTTTCCAACGTATGCTATTTCAGTTCATACTGGCAATGCTTACAAAAAGAAGAGACTTGTTTTACGACTGTTTTGCAAATGTAATAATTTTTTTTGTAGCCTCGTTGTTGTGAATCTTGGCATAAAGAACTGATAACAATTTAGACTCGTCACTGTATTCCAAGGAATTAAATAAAACAATTCATTCTTCAATAACGGCAATTCCATTAAAAATTGTTAAATAGCATCTTTCTTTTCGAATATACACTTCTGTACACTACGAAATACAGTAAAAAGGCTATACATTGACTAGTAAACAGCCTCGTTTGAATTTCTCTTTGTATTCCTATCTAAACTTTACATCGTGCTCGAGGTCTTACACCGGTATTTTATTTTACGTTCCTATTACGCGTTATAAAAATTATAATCGTACGCAGGGTGTTGTAAAACACAAGAAACATAAAGGGGAATAAAGTACGTAAAACCGGAAACAAAGAACGCGGAATAACGCGAGGGGGGCGGTAAATAGAAAATCGCAATACGATACGTGTCGTTTCCAATTTGCCGCGTCTAGACAGACACCGATGGTAAGAAATTACAAAATATACGATATTTCTGTTTCCAATATTTCAGTTTCGAGATCGTGACGTCTGCCAATACGCCGCACGCTCGATCGAAATTTTTAAACGACGTGTCCCCGATCCTTAAGCGAGAGATCTTTTCCTGGCCACGGTGTCCTCTTGACGTCGCGAAAAGGAGCGTCGTTGTTTCGTCCTTTATGAATCAAATTGGAATCGAACGGCGATAATTACAGCGGCGTAATGGCCGCTTTAAATACGGACGAGCACTCAATCCTTTTTGCTTTACCGTTTGCTGGTACGGCGAGTAATGTAAACTGACTGACAGGCGAAGGAGAGACCGAAAAAGGGGTTGGGACACACAATGGCTTTCGATGCCTGGAAGGTAGTGAAGGTAGAAGGAGCCCGGGAGCCCAGCAAATGGATCTCCTCCGCATCCCGGGACCGGAAATGAACGAAATGGCCGCTAAGCGAAAAGGGTTCCCTTCTTTGAGCTTCCCAACGGTTCAGAGATGGACGCAATGACTCCCTGATAACTGTTGCGGTGTGAAAACAGAACTCTGATTTCTCTCGCGTTGCTGTTCCTACGATTTTCGTATCGATTATGTCCCGTTTAACGAATTATCGACGTTCTGTTCTCGAAACGGCAATAGGTCAACAAGGAATTCGCTGTATTCGCTTTCGAAGACTATCTTTGAATTTTCATAATTTTCTGGAAAAACGTCAAAGGTATTATCGGAATATTTTAATACCAATCACGTTACACGCTTCATTATTAACAATTGGATCTATACTTTCAATTGGAGCTTCCTTCCTTTTTGACCCGATTTCTTAGCCCCTCGTAACCGTGATTTTCGTAAGGTCGTTTCCATGATTTACACGCGTAATCGAGATCCCCGAAATATGTCGACTTTTTATTATCCCCGTTGCCCGAGAAGGCATTCAGCGGCGTTCTTATTACCAAAGTTTCCCGGGGCGGGTGAAATATTTGCGTAGCGTCGAATTAGGGTATCCCGTCTCATAAATCAAAGGGAGGAATAAACGACAGTCACGTTTCAAATCAAGTTTCTTACCTTGCACGGGCGACGTATTTGCGACCACTTTTAAGATTAGACTGTTCGTTTTTCATTTCCTCCCTCCGCGAGGACAAGCAGCCGTTTTATACGATAGAGGGGAGTAATGACTACAATAAGGCCTGAAGATGATACGGCATTAGTGTCGAGTACGATGGCTCGCGTATTTGTCAATAGGTGGCTGTTAATGACAGGGCGCCGTCCCTCGTCTCGTAATCCTCCCCGGATTCATCCCTGTTCTATTCACCCCACTGCGTTACTCTCTCTCGATCTCCTTCTCTCCCCCCGTGCTCGTTCCCATCCAACGCTAACCCCAACCGAACTAACTACTTATCCGTCCGCTTATAATCCTTCTAGGTTTCAACTTATTAATTATGCCAATTTGAGGGACAGCTGTCGAAGCAATTCGCGCGGCCACCCTTCGCTCGAAACGAGTGCGTCGCTTTAGATAATGGGAATGCTGTTTGATTTCTTACTCGCGTCAAGGCTCTTCGGTTCCATATTACTCCCCCGACTGTTATTAACAGACGAAAAGCTCCCGGTAAACATTTCATCCCTCTCAATATTTCGAAACGATCTCTGTCGAAATATTCCATACGCACGAATGCATTGGCCTGCGTCTGTTTTTTTTATACCTCAAGGGTAATTTATTTGGTAGCACGCGAATTAGAAATTACTGATTCAGCGGTAGAAAGTGTTTTGGAATTTGAGAGTATCTGCCTTGAGCCTTAAGTGGACTCTCAATCTTAGTTTAGTTGTTGGGCCCATGGGGCCGCCGCGGCCTCGCATGTGAATTCATAGTCATCTTTCTCTTTCACTTAAAATGCCAATTGTTTTATAGTGTAATATGTTTAGAAATACATGAAGATATTAAAAATTTGAAAACTAAATAGGTGAGATTAGTTTACGACTAATGTGAAGCACAAAATATGCTTCTTTATTTGAAACAGTCACTATAAATTATTTTTTAAGGTTCTTTGCATACATTTTTGGCCAATTTGAAAGACACGAATTCTCAAACACAAATGACAACTTGAACGATGTATCCACTCTTTTTATGGTTCTGTTAATGGATCAAGAATAGTACTTTCTTCATCAGCTCTTTATGGTACGTTTTATTATTTTATTACGTATATTCTCATATATTTGAGATTGATAGATAAGATTGATAGTTAAAATTACTAAATAAATTTTGTATAATTAATTTTGATCAACCTGTTAAAAGGCCTGAAATATGTTACAAAGATAGTTTGGACAACTTTTTCTTTAATGTATAATAGGTGATCGAATTCTAAACTAAAGTCGATCATTTATTATAAGTATAGGAAAAAGTTGTACAAAATATTGTCCTTTGCAACATATTTCAAGCACATCGAACTTCGTGAGGGAGCGGTCTTTTGACAAATACACCATTCTTTCGTCACGCGTATAAAACTTACCCGAAAATGATTTCGATACCACAAAATATAACTCGTTCAGGAAAGCACAGTTAAAATGTCTTACAAGTTCACAGCACGAGATCTGAAACTCGACTGCCTCTTCTGGCACTGAAAAACTCACCTCTAAAGTCTAGTGTCATTATTTCAGTTCGGATCTGTTTACATTAGTACTCTGTGACGAGAAACAGATCTCGTTACTAACAATAAGAGTCAAACAGCCGCTCAGCAAGCGAAATGTATCGGGACGAATGAATTATTTTACTCAATGTTGATTTTGGTAAATGGAAATCAACTTTCCTTTAAAGCATTTAAAAAATAATGAACCAGTAGAAGATTACATAAATTTTCAAACAATTGCATCGACACATAATAAACAATTATTAGTTTAATCTTGGGGAGGGCCGCAGCGGCCCCAATAGTCCACTCAAGGGTTAAAAATGACAGAAAGCAATTTATTCGCAATGCATAGAATGCTTACAAAGTCGGCAAATCTAAATCTTTTCGTGCACGAGTGATCGATCTTACAATAATTCAGAAATAAAAATGAAGATTTATTTCTGCCAGCAAGCGTCATTAAAGCGGCTCGAGGCGGGACACAGGCGAAATATTACAGGATACGAAGTATAAGAGCGATAAAAATCGGGAGATCGGATCGAACGCGAGGCAGTAAAGCGTGTTCACGCGAACGCGTTACGACGTCACGCAAATTTACCGTGACAGAAATTCACCGGTATAAAATCTAAATTGGCAGCGGCTCGGACGAGATACACGACGTTCTGTAACGAACGTAACCGATGAAGACGTCGAGGAGGACGGGGGCGTGCTCGTGAGCAATAAACTTACGCCTCGCGGCGCACGGGGATCACGGCTACGGAGGGCTCTAAACATTCTGCGCGTCTATAAGGCGTTAAGCGCAGTAGCTTTATTGCCTTTCGACCAACCAGGATAAAAGCGAGAGGTGCTTTTATGAGCGTCGAAGCTTAGCCCTGTCCTGATACCGGTTAACTTTCCCGATCGTTATCGAGGCGCAGCCGTGGCCGTCATTGTATCAACTAACGGGCGCCACGGATCCACCGAGAAGATTTCGCTTCAGGAACGAATTCGCCTCGCAACGACTGGGGAATTTACGGGCGTTCTGTTAATAGTGCGCGTTCGTTCAACGGAAATTCCTAAAACCGTTTGTTACTTGTTGCTTTTGTGTCTTGTTCAACTACGGAGGGGGATCAGACGCTCGAATTTAGTAGCCAAGGTTTAGAAGCTGTTCAAATTTACCGCTGAGAATCCTCCGGTGTACCTGGTAATAGTATGTAGCTCTTATCCTTTCGGAAGGATTTGAAACACGTGCCCTCGGGATCCTCTGACACCTTATAACATTTACCAGGTGGGCAGTAAATAATTGTGTGGTAATATATATATTAGGTACATAAGGGGATATAGATGGATTATAACTGCGCTATAAATCAAACACCTGATAGTCGGGTTTCCGCCAAGGTTATAGTCTTCGTAAATGATGTAATACAAATTAGTTCTGTTCATAGATAGGATTCTTCACAGACAGAGCCATAACCGGGGGGTAACTAGTTACTGGTAGATTAAAAGACAGTTTACGAGTAAAGCTATTTATCACAAACGTGACTCCAGATGTCTATAACTAGAAAATATGGTATCAATAATAATCGTGTAGCGATGTTTACTATTGTATGAAGAAGTGAACGATATAGCAGGACGAAAGAAATGGAAAGAAGAAGGGACATGTATGGTTGAGAAATGTATATATAGGAATAGGTGGTCGGTCGAGTACTTGTGAGAGAGCATAGCCCTCTACAGGCGAGTGTGGGAACTGTCGCCACAACGATATTAACACGTTCGCATTATCATTGTGATGCAAAATGACATGAATGCTGTGGTATTCATAAGCCATATTATAATGTACTCAATTCTATATAGTTTTTATTTTTCGATATTATGATGTACCTTAATGTAATGGCTAAAGAATAAATCACTCGTCTATTTTTGCGAGTTATTAAAATGTGTACTGCCTGCGAACGTGTTAAGAAATTTTGGAGTGATAAATTGTAAACACATTACGTAACACAGGGTTGAAGTATCATTTCCAATATCTACTTACAAATTGGAAGTATCCAGATTGAGTTCTCTTGTGGATCTATTATAGAATGAATTTTTCTTTAACACGTTCACTGCAAGATCAAAACCGTGTAATATTCTGCAAAAGTCAAATTTTGATTTTAGACCATTGTAAGCTACATAACCTAAAGTTTCAGTACTTATTTTTGTTACCTTGTTAAAATTCATAAATTCTATCAAAATTTATTTTTTTCAACGTCTTAACTTGAGAATTAATTTTTCTAGTATCATAATACTAAATCCTGTAACCCATATATGGGTGACGTGGCAGTGAAAGTGTTAAGTTAACTTCACACAAGAGAATTAATTCCACTTATTATAACTTTGTTGCAACTACAGCCCCAACAAGAATTCTGATGTACTAGGTATCTCTCTCTATAAATCTCTCGTTGCGTTCGCGAGAGTCGTTTCTAACCAGTTCCACGGAATCCCAAAACTATCTTCATCCCCGTTGCCCGTAACAAAGGGCTCGATCTAATTTGTCGGCGGCGTTATTCGCCAACAAGTAGCTTAACGACTCCAGGGGGGGCGGCGTCGCTGCCGAAAAACGACGAAACATTAACTAATTCCTGCGGAATATGTTAATCGTCGTCGAAAACCCCCGTGAGGGGGGCGAGAATCGCGCGCAGATGTTGCCGTCGACGGACGCGGTGCAACGAAGCGCGCGAAAGTGGCGTTCTTATCGGAGACACCTTTGCATACTTCGGTACGCGCGGCCCCCCTGATCATTCTCTTTTTCGTAGTCGACCGCAGCACCTGCCAGGCCCGTCGTTCGACGACGCCCGGGAACGAAGGACGCAATATTCAAGCCCTTAACTCGAAATCCGTAGGCGGCTAGCAACCCTTCTCCGACGCGTAGAACCGCGCTCTCTTCCTCTTGACTCGTTCCAGCCACGCCGCTCAGGGCTGATCCATATGTAACGCGAATGAATATTCAACCCAGCTACGAGTCTGCACCGCCATCGGCACCCGTCGCCGTCTCCGTCGTTTCCTATCGCCGCACCATCGTCCTCAACGACGCCCGGCGTCGCAACTGCGAACCGTAGTCCTGCTCGTTTCTACGCTCGCCGAGACCCCGACGCTTCTGGTCGTGTCTCTCTGTCCTGTACCATCCCCAACCCCCGGACCCGTACTCCGTCCCTGTCGGCAGCCGCAAGATCTTAAGTGCACCGATAGCGCAAACGACGCGTTATCAGCGGAGCTGCGTCTTCCAGGTTCGTGTCGTCGGCGCGCTCTTTCTCCGACGCTTCGTTGTCTCTTTATCCTACCTAGCGTACCTGCGACTCGTCGGGGATAAATGGGAACGACGAGCCGCTGATAGAGAGCAAGAGAGATTGTTAAAAGGGGCGATAAAAAGGAAGAGATAACCGGGAGAATGGGTACAGCTGAGACCAAAGGGTGAAACCAGGAAAGTTGATCGAGGGAAAACTATACGGACGGAAAAGCGTAATCGTTGGCCGCGTAGAAACCATCGTTGCTCGAGAAATTATAAATTTGAATACTAAACTCTTCACAAAAGAAAATAAATTGGACTTGAGTTTTCGAATTAATATTGCAACTAGTTGTGGTCGAACTTTATATTTCTATGCTTTGTGAAAGGATCTTTCGATTAATAAAAATTATAAAATAATTTCTACATTCTTGCATGTTATTTTTACAAATTAGTCTGTGCCATTCGAACTTCTGTTTCCTTATAAGACAGTCTCAGTCACTTTGTACTGTGCGTCCGCGAGAAGTTGGCTAGTGGAACGGTACTTCGCTTGCTCCGCCTATCCCCACTCTCGTCGTATGAGAGCGTCGTAGAGTGGGGATCTAGGCACCAATCAGACCAGCATTCCTTTCACTAGCCAACTTCTCGCGAACGCACAATATGTAATATTAAGTCTTTCATTGCCTCTATCTGGGATCTTATTTGCACTTCCAAACATTATTATTGTCGAACAGCTTAGGACGCGTTCTTTATTCCTTTCAAATTAATAGTACGAGGGTTTAAGACCCTCCGAATTACTTAATAGCACAGAATTTACCGGACTTGTTTAAATTTAAGGAATTTGCATCCCATAATTGAATTTTGTATTTAAACAACAATCGAATAACACAAACTCAGAATTCAAGATTTAAAGGATTAGAACCATTTATATATCCGCACTAAACAATTTCTGTTAACTCGTTTTATGTTTATATATTCGAATTGTTAATAACTTATTGTGTTGGCAAATAAGTGTTGTTTTCTTTTCTATTTGCTAAATAATCGGCTTCATGAACTTTGTGGGAGCCAACAGATCTCCCTCCCAATTAATTACATTCTTCATTTGTTCGATCACAATTTTACGTTTTCCATAAGAAAAAGAAAAGACGTCTATACATCGCTTATTAAAAATCCACGATCGTTTAAAATTTACACCTTAGTTTCAATGTTCCTTTTTCTGTACCTCCCTTAAACTCAGGTAAAAATTAACTGCATAGATCAGCGCACGTGCAAAATTCGGAGCAATTTCGTTGATTTTATACGAGGTCCTTCATTCAGGTCAAAGGCGACTGGCGAAACGGGCACTTTGCGAAATTAATAATCGAGATAGCGACTATCGCCGTGGTATCGCAAAAATTGCTCGACCCGCGAGACGCCGTCGGGAAGTGTCGAGCGGGTCGAAAGAATGAAGATGAATGTCGCGAGGCGTGGTTTAATTGATTTTTTTTAACGAAACGTTCAGCCCGCGAACCGGAGGGTTTTACGTAAGCCGCGTTTCAGGAGTGTGCTCTCACGAACGCTGCCGCGACGGAATTTGCATTGGTTTGCAATTCGTCGTGAACGCGAAGGCCCGTAAGAGTTTTCTTGTATGCTTTCAGCTATGTAAATATTTCTTTGCCGGGGATGCGAGATTTCCTCCAGGACGTTCCGCGAGAGATAGCGGCCCCGACTTGCTGCTCTAACAATGTCAAGTTGAATATGGAGGGCTGAAGATGAACAAACGCTTCTCACTGTTTTCTCTAAGATTTATCGCTTCTCGTCCGTTACTTTTCGCTGATATTTCTTAATGCCGGGCGACAGCATTTCTTACTCCGTATCGGGGGCCGCAGTCCCGCGAACGATCGAAATAAATATCTCGTAAACCGCAAAATTAAATAAAGGAATCGTGCAGAAATAATAAATAGTGAATATAGAAATGTCAGGTACGTGGTAAATCTATCAAGGCTCGTCTTGTCTATGAACACATTTGTTGTTCCCCTAGAGATACTATTTTAACGAAACAAAGTTTTCACGGGCCGATGAATTTTCAGTGGCGCGTTCTTATTGATTTTCAACTTGCTTCTCGATTCGTTGAACGTCTAACGCGTTCAGTAAAGCTCCTTATAACGGCGATCCTCGTATTCGACGTCAAACGGTAATATGTCGGCGGGAAACTTCGGCTATTAGCAAATACACAGAGGTTTTGAGAGATATCCCGGCGATCGTCGGTAATGGTTTATCGTAAAAGTTCCCCGTGCATTGTGTTAACGCGCTTAAAACGTTTCTATATTGTTCGCCCGCGAAGAAACGCGATTTTCAAGTTTCCCGAACTCGTCGAACGATCTTTCATCGTTATCGTTGAACCGTGAAAGAATTGGCTGCGCTTTAATCGCAGTTGTTTGGCTTAGAAACGATAACGCGACTGCTAAACGATCCCATACGAATGTGTTTACCGCGAAACTTCCGTGTGAAAACCCAATTTACATTCGACGACCGTCTTCGAAACTACAGGGACAGAAATCCACGGAGACGCCGCTCTCGCATGAAGCGTAACGCGTTGCCATTAACCATACATTCGCGTCGATGTTTGTCTCGTTTCACATTTCGGTTATTCGCCCAGACTCCCATTCTGATTCCCAACTTCTGCGTTCTAATTTTCCCGCTGGTTTCTCATTTGATTTCTATGGAAGGAAAATAGAATTTCTTCCGGTAGTTTTCTCTGCAATCGACAGTTGGTGGACCCGATTTTTCGTCATTAAACGAGGGACTACTATACTTCACTAATATTCCCAATATTTTCGACTCGTATTTGTGCTTTAAGTGATTTGCATAGTATCTAGCACTAGAATACAGATATACATATACATATACTTCTCTATAAATACCATAGAAAAAAATGACAATAGAAAACATAGTGCAAACGAATACGAAATTTAAAAGGAAAATTTATTTACTTCTAAACAAACTTCTTCGAGTGGAACCTCCATTATCAGAACACTATGCAATTTTCCCACAAAAAGAATGAGTATTATAATA
Organism: Colletes gigas; assembly: GCF_013123115.1. Taxonomy (NCBI): domain Eukaryota; kingdom Metazoa; phylum Arthropoda; class Insecta; order Hymenoptera; family Colletidae; genus Colletes; species Colletes gigas. The sequence continues at coordinate 1,568,010 of NW_025106653.1, read as the reverse complement.
TATAAGTATTATATTTTAGTATTATAATAATACTTCATTTGAATAAGTGAATACTCGAATGGTTGAATGTGTAGCCTCAGGTGTTCTATTATAATTATTCCCAGAGATTTGATATTTATCGAAAACAAGACTGTACTTTTTACCGAAACGAAAGAACGTTTCCCTCCGTCGCGAAGAAACCGAGCGAAGGTTTTATCTACCGGCGAATCAAGCGTCGGAAATATCACCGGAATCGCTCGCCTCGATGGAGATTACAAGAGTTCCGGAGAAAATAATTTTTGTTTGAATGCTTCCAAGGATCGATCCTGGGAGGAACACCGCGAAGGAGCTTCACTGTACTCGAGGGTGCTCGAAGGTTTTAGTGGAAACGGTTGAAAGTTGGAAGAGCATCGCAGCGCGCCGAGGAAAGAAATTTATGGCAGTTGGGTGAGACTTTATGCGATCTGTTCCGAGAAATTGTTTTATGCGCTCCACGCCGATACCGTCGACTGGAAGAGGCACGCGTGTGCACCTTTTCGCCATCGATTACGAGCTGTCTCCGAGCTTTATTCGACGTTCGCCGAATATGCGAGTCACGTGCCACCATTTCCAAGCGAGTTAAGACTAACGAAAGAGGGAAGACACGTGATTTACCTTGCCGGCAATTTTTCTCACAGTTTATCGCCCCGTTAACTACCTACGCTACACGCTTCACGCGTGAATTGATTTCACGAGCTAATAACATTTCGTTTCAAATGAAGGTTATAAAATAACTGTTAACGTTTACAAATACCGTTAACGAATACAATATTAAAATCGCGAGGGGCGTGGAAAAATATTTGTTTTCGACCCAACGACGAAAAATAGGAATTAAAAAGAGGGTGGTTCGATATTGTCGGAATTTTTTTGCAATCAGCGGTAATCGTTACGGCGGGAACGCGCCGAGAAAAAAGGGAAACGGTAATCCTTCAGAAGGGAACGGTCCTCCGGCGACGGAAATCGCAACTAGCGTCCGCAATCACATTTTTTTCCCCGGGTCCGGACCCTCGCCGCGACAGGAATTTCTCATCGAAAATTCCGCGCGCGGCGTGGCGGGAGGGAATACGAGTCACAAAGGACGGAGATGGGCCGATTCGAACTTTCCTTCGAAAGCGTTAACGCAACAAATTCGATGGACGGTGTCGCGAGGGTTGTAAACCCCTCGTTAAGAAATTGCAATCGCGGTTAGGACACTGTCGCGAGGTAGTCAGCAAAAACAAAGGTATTTCGGACTTGGGGGGAGGCGGGTTCGTCAGACGCACGTTGAACGAAAGCGTGAGACTAGGGACGGCGGTGTCGGGGGGTGGCTGTTGCGCGGGGGAGGATCGGTGAACGGATGTGTGGATAAATGGGCGCAAAAATTTGGACAAAGCAAACCGGTTACCGCATACCGCGAATACTGCGGGGCTTCTTCCGTTCTTCTTCGACCGTCCCACCCCCTTCGACCCCCCCAGAGTCGTCGTCGACAAAGCGGACGACGGAGACGATGGTTAGGACGTAAGAAACCGAGCGAGGACTCGCCACCCCCGCGAAATAAACGTCCGCCACTTTCGTCGTCTACCACCCGCGAAACAAACGACGGACGCGAAAACACGCCGTTGAAAAATATTGGTAATAAGTTATCTCATCGCACGGAATGCCGTGCAATGTGTTCACCAGACACCGCGGACATTTTTACGTCTTCTCTTGAAACTAATCGGGCTGGGAGCATTTTTCTTTCGCGCGCGACGAACGCGGACCGATCGACGAGCTTAACGCTGGAGAACGACGACGACGAGGACTGTTCTTGGGACATTTATTTATTATCGTGCGAGAAAATTACGAAATTATGTATTTTACGTGGCGTAAATGGGAAATTGAATCTGTATCTTGATGCGTTATCAAGATTACAAGGTTTCGTCTATTTACGTGGAATGTTTCATTAATAACGTTTCTACTTTTTACAGTTTAGAATGTACAGGGTGTTCAGGATATCAATTTCTTGATTGAGGCTTCGTTAAAAAGTTATTAACAAAATTAAATTAAAAAATTTCAAATCATTCTGGAAAAATTATTTTCGGTTGCGGGGGTCAATTGCAATCATTTTTGGTCAATATACATACCCCCGAAATACTACGCACTTTCGAGAAAAAAATTCATTACCGAAAATCTAATGTCTGACTATATGTTGATATGTTTCCCTGAAATTTCATGCGTATGTTTAAAACATCATAACTTCTGAACGGATTGAAGGATTTTAATGTTTCAAAAGGCAAATAACGCGTATTTTAGTGGAAAATATGTAGAAATTCTAAAAATATTCGAAAAGCTGATACTTAATCCCGTAAAGTAAGAAAAACCCCATAAAAAGGGTCCAATTTCCAAACGACCATAACTCCTACAATAGTAAATATATTTCAATGAAATTTTAGGGGAACGTAGATCTCATGGGTATCTATAATAAAGTACTAAACAACTTTTCCGTACAACGCCAAACAAAATTACTAAAAATCAAAAACGAATTTTTAAGAAAAATCAACAGGGGGTAGCTGCTGACATTTTTCGGCGAACAAAAAAATTTCGAATCATTTTGGAAAAATTATTTTCGATTGTGGGGATCAATTACAATAATTTTTGGTGTATAGACACACCCCCGAAATCCTATGCATTTTCGAGAAAAAAATTCTTTACCGAAAATATACAGTATGGCCAGAAATATTTAATAACATTAACAATACAGCAAGGATATCAATCTTTTGATCCGATTTCACCAAGTGGCCAAATAATTATGGACGCGTAGAATGCTGATGAAAGTGGCCTTTATTGCTGAACGTTACTTCGAATTGATTTGAATACTTTTCCTTGTTAGTTTCGAGTGCAGCGACTACCTGAGTCCGAGGTATGCACGGAGCAATCATTATGGTTTGTTCTAATACTGCCAAATTCCATAAAATTCCACTATCCATGATTGAGAAATCACCAAGAACCAATCTAGCCATCACTTATGCATTTATGGGAAATTTTAATTCTCAAAAACTATAGGATGCACTTAATATGCAAGAATGTAAGAAATGCTTAAAGTAAGATACGAATTATTATATTTAGAAATTGAGAAACCCCTCTAAAAGCTCTCATTTCATTAATTCTATTAACAAAAATATGAATTTGCATAAAGATCCGCAATCTACTTATTTGGGATAACAGAATGAATGAATGGATGAATACAGAAGTATTCGAACGAGAATTAAGTATAATTTAAAAAATAGTCACGTCGAAAGATGAAGATATACGAATTCCTACAGGTTGACATACCTAGTTGAATCAAGAAATACACATGGAGGTTTCATTTCGAGAATTGTTTGAGTAATACGTGCTTCGTATCGTTTAAAAATGCAATACTAGCCTAGTTGGGCCTAAGTCCATAGTGGGTCTTAGTTAATTATTTAGAGAGTTAGCTATTCGGTGTTACTAGTTAAGTCGAGGATCAGCATTCTAGCCTAACTGCAGTCATTAAAGTTACAGGTAACTGCGTCGTAGACTGCTCCATCGTATCATCCTCAATCGTCCGCCAGCGAAACTGGGTCACTTTTCACTCTTACTATTTTACGTCAGAATTGAGATAAAACGTATCTACAGATTTCATCCTTTTTCCTTTTATTCTTTATCACCGAATTTTTACTTTTATACGCTATTGCCTTTCACCAATTTTTACAGCTTCGAGCAGTTTCACGTTTGAACTTCATAAACACTTTATTTTAATCGTCAATTACTAGCACTACTTTTTTTCAAAAAGAATTGTTCTATACCTCTTGGGTCAAAATACGTTTGACGTTTCTACTTTAGATTATGTTATGAATCTTCTTCGAGAAACAAATCATCTGTCTGTCTCTGGCGTTCGTGCAATATTTTTGACCAACCGGATAGAAAACGATGTTCATTCCGATGTAGTAGCTCACCAGCTGTTTGCTACCGTTTCAAAATATTGGGTCACCACGTTTCTGATGCGCTCGTCAACCGATTCGAGGAACAGGCGCGCCGATAGGGCAATTAATCAAAAGGCTGAGCGGTTTGAGTTCGGGACGACTGCCTGTGGCAATACACGTGTACAGGTCTGTGTACACGCGTCTAATATAGCACGGCAGACTAAGAATGTACACTGATAGACAACCGATCTTTCATATTTACAATCGATACTATGAACATAATGAAACCATTTTGAATTGTTGTCAGAATCATCTTGTTTGCATAACCTTTGCGTTGCATATTGCTGTATTTTGCAATTTAATGTTTTCCTCACCTTACATTCCTTATATTTCGTTCATCTCACCCCATTATAGAATTTCATTCGATTGGTTTAGATAATAAATTCTACCTAACGTGCAATCATTATTTCGTGGACGATCAAAGAATATCGTATGTTCTTAACATTAAACTTACCGCGACCGGGCAAATGACCGTTTTTAAAACTTCGTTTAGAATTTATAACACACAATATTATTTTAGCGCCATTTTACTTCATGATTTTTCTCATAGTATACGTACAATGAATTTTACAATATTCACTTTTATTCTTATTGGTTGTTTTCTGAGAAAAATATGTAGTCTGTCCTGCCTACCACGACCGGTCATCTAACAGGTTAAATGCTTTATATTTTTTTGTAAAAGACTGGTATACATGAAGTGCTGGTAGGTTTAGTGTTCAGTATCTCAGAATTGATTTTTGACATATCAAAAATTCCAAACTGAGAAAATTAGACATATCAAAACTGATCCAAAACACAAGCTCCTAGCAGTCAATCATTTCCTATACGAGTGCAGTGAAACTGAACAAATAAGAAATAAGTACGTCATAAAACCTGACACAGCTCTGACGGATCAGAAAAGAATAGAAAACACCTTTAAATACCTGAAGGAAATAAACATCTTCAACAAAATGTAATAACACACAGAAATCTGTCATTAATAACTCCATACTCTTGACGTCAAACCCTCAAGAAGAAGAAGAAGAAGAGAGTTATTATTACTGTAATGATGATCTAGTTTGACAGCAAACGACCATCTTAAAACAACTGTCTGGAGCATTCAACAGAGCCAAAGGTTAATTATTATGCCATCTGATAAAATAAACATCTTCGACAAAATGTAATAACACACAGAAATCTGTTATTAATAACTCCATACTCTTGACGTAAAACCCTCAAGAAGAAAAAGAAGAAAGTTATTATTATTGTAATAATGATCTAGTATGACAGCAAACGACCATCCTAAACCAACATTAGTTTGATACCAGTATGGAGCATTCAACAGAGCCAAAGGTTAATTATTCCCATTTGATAATAAATACGAGAAATTAGGTGGTGTGACAGTTACGAACAGCAGCCTATGCAGATGATTGACGAAGAATCTTCCTGGAGCTACAAATCACCTGTCCGTCTCTGGCGTTCCCACGATACTTTCCCCCCCAGCCAGATAGGAAGACATATCGATGTGGATCCCAAGTGTAGCGCCTCGCCAGCTGTTGGACGTCGTTTCAAAATATTGGGTCACCGTGTTTCTGATCGTCGATCGATCCGCGTAGGCCGGGCACACGCCGATGGAAGGGCAATTAATCAAAAGGCTCGTGCGGGCCTGACTTCGGGGACGACTGCCGGGTAGCGATACACGTGTACGAGTACACGTTGCTGCGGCGATATCGTCGCGAACGACATCGATTCTTGGGTCGCCACCTCCGTGAGGTTGGCGGTGATCGATCGTTTTAGAGTTACCGCAAACACACGGGACACGCTCCGCTTCGATTCCCGTCGGGACTCCGCGGAGGCAGTGATCTTGACGGCCTTTGATACCGCTTCATGAATGTGTAAAGTAGGTAGTCCCCAGGTTTCTCCAGATTCCCAGGCTCCCCGGTACCGTGGAACCGTACGGAAACTAACGGAGGACCGACGGTTATCTCCGATAGCAGCGAACAACTCGTGGCGTGGCTCGGTCTTAGCCGTAGCGTTATCAGGGAACAATGGCTGTTTTGCCTGGCTCTGCTCGACTTTGATCGGCCGCTGTCAGGCCAAGTTTGCCTTACCTGGGAGGTTCCTTTGAACGACCACCCTCTATCGAAATTCTCTCCTAATGGAGTATTTCGGTTGGCTCCCTGTCGGGCCACCGGGTATTATCAGACTCTTATTATTGTGTTACCACGAGCGACCCAAGTTTCACGAGACTCGAAACTTTACCCGGGGTACGTAGCGATATAATTATCCCACAGTATTGTCGTACTTCTATTTTCTCGTTCGTTTCCCGTTCGAAAATAACGCGACTACGGGGGGGTCTTTTCACGCAGGGATTTTGGGGATTTAGGAGAATGGGCATAGGGAATCTATAGCGTTAGTTAGGATCCTTGGAAATCTAGATCTTAACTTAGGTGTTACGCTTCAGAAGACAATGAATGTATAGTGGGACCGTGAGAAGTTGGCTAGTGGGACGGTATTCCGCTTGCTCCGCCCATTCCCTTTCACTTTCGTCGTTTCGGCCAATGACGACAATACGTGGCGATCTAGGCACTAATCAGAATCGCATTCCTCTCGCTAGTCAACTTCTCGCGGACGCACAGTACACAATTATTGCTCGATGGCCATAAAAAATATAACAAACGCGCATCTTTTAAACAGTTCTATATTGTATGTGATAGAAAACCATCGGTTATGGTGTTCAGCAGGATAAGGTCGATTTTTAATTGTTGCTCACGAGCTGATCATAGAAATATATCAGGAATACACCAATCAGAAAATATTGGTAGTAGTTAACAGATAATAGGATGTGTTTAGACTTTGTCAAAATTGACAAAGTAAAAATTGACTTTGAAAAATAGAGAGCTCTAGAAATAAAAGTTTCGGGATGATCGAGCCTCTTAAGCATCTGGAGCTTTTCGAACCGAATTAGTTAATTTAATTTTCGTACATTTAAAGATCCTGAAGACACCTACGTCACTAACAGCACGAACATATTTTCCTAGATTCCAATATACCGTGCGATTCGAATATCGTATACTCACGTGCACGCATTTACAACCTTAGAGATTCGTCTGAGATGGTGTCAAGGAACACTTTGCATGCTAAATTCATATCTAAAAATACGTTCATGTATCACGGGTTCTCGAGAGCGTTCTACAGCATCATCGTCTCGAATGGCGGCTCCTATGCGAGTTCTGCCAATCTGTCCGAAGCAGCGAGAAACGGTTTCTTCTGGTGGACAGCCACGGTTGTCCGGTACCGGGTAACGCGTTATCCATTAACGAGGGATGTTTTGTCAGTCATCGAGCGGCGAATCCGCGTCATTAGCGTCTCTGACCGATCTCCATCAGTCATCCTTACCCCCGGCTAGCAAACCGAATTCGCAATGCGCCATTTCAGATTGATGGATCTATCCATTTCTCAGTACATCATTTGCCGGTTCCGGACGAAAATTCTCCGTACTCTTAGTCGCGCCCGAACCGGCAATCCAACAGCCATTAGTTATCAAATTATTTCGTTTGCCACGGTCGGACGTTAGGAAACGTTTATGCACGTGTCACGATGATTTATGGGATACCGCAAGGTTCTGCATGGTAGCGCGCCTTAGGCACATTCCGTGCGTCGCTCGGAAATAATCGATGATAGAGAAATTATGTGGGTCGTGACTCATCGACCAGGTTGTCGGATGATGTTGCGCTTTATCGACGTTTATTCCGTGAAACAACCCGCGATCGGAGGCTCGCGGCGACTTACACCGCGGAACCAAGACGCGAGAACGCGAAGAAAAAACTAAACCGACCATTTTTTTTCTGCTTTCGTTCGAAATGTTATTGCATACTTTATATAAGAGTATATGAATTTTGACTGCAAATATGAGCATTTCATTTATTTTATGCTATCTGAAATTGTTAAATGTTGCGTATGCGAATAAATTTCACGCGGGAAGAAAATAAATGTCATATAAAAGTAATTAAAAATTTGATGGAAAAATATTTTTCGATTCGAAAGGTATCGAATCTATCGAGCAGAAGTCGCCGTGTTAAATGTGATTATATAAAAATTGAAGAAAAATATATAAAAGAAGCATCCAGGTATTCTCTAGTGTTTGTTTCGTGCAACGAATATAATTGAAAATTTTGGTCGAGCATCGTTGATAATAAAGCAAGGCAGACAAGTTTAATGACGTGGAACTGTAATTTTGTGAAACAGATACGGTCAGATATCCATGAGAATTTCCAAAGGAAGTCTTTTCCAAGGATATTCTCGATTTCAATTTTGATATTTACCCAGAATTTTGGTATTCACGATTTTCCGTAGATAGGTTTCCAATATTAGAAATAAAGCGATTTCCCTGGGTAAATCTCTCTGTCGCGGGTCTTTTCAAATTTTTCACGATAAAGGTAGAAAGCGCGCCGAGATTTTCCGATGCTGGCTCGTGTACGCCTCGCCAATCTGTTATTTTTCCACAGGCGTATGAATATTCCCGAGTACTAGCGCGGAGAACCGTTTCGACGGTAAAAAGAAGCTTAAGCGTACAATAGATAAAGCTTCCGAGGCGCACAAGGAGAAAATAACGTTTACAGTGTTTTTACGAAATAACAGGAATTCAATATCTCGAGCACGTTGGGTAAGATAAAAAGACTTCGTCCCTGTCGCTACCACCTCAAGGTTCTTAATAAATTACCGTTGATTCTTTTAATTCGTTTTTAGAACACTTTACTTTTCCTTCGCTGTCCGATTACTGGGCCAGTTATAATATCGAGACAGTAAATATATGGCCACAAAAGACTTAAACATGTTAGTAGATTAGTATTAACTTAACGCTTGATATATAATACTTGAGCTCAGTTGGTTTGGTTGTCAATAATTTATATACTACGATGAGAATAATTTCACTAATTTTAATGTTTGACTGCTAAGGAATACATCAGTACTGATGAGTAAATGTTTTATCCCTTCTATACAGGCTTTACACACTTATGTTTTTTGGGCATGTTGAGGGAACCGTGGTCCAACGTTTCAACTATCTGAATTCCATTATTCTTGCCTTTCTTTCAAATGGTTGGTATGGTTGTCAATAATTTATATAATACGATGAGAATAATTTCACTAATTTTAATATTTGACTGCTAAGTAATATATCAGTACTGATGAGTAAATTTTCTGTCCCTTCTATACAGGGTTTACACACCTATGTTTTTTGGGCACGTTGAGGGAACCGTGGTCCAACGCTTCAACTATAATCTGAATTCCATTGTTCTTGCCTTTCTTTCAAACTATCTAATATAAGTAGACAGTTGATGTTTATGCATTTGTGAGAAATTTTAATTTTTAAAAAACTACAGAATGGACTTAGTATGCAGAAATATAAGGAATACTTAAAGCATGATACGAATATTTAGGGGTTGAGACAATCCTCTACGAAGGTCTGATTTCATTAATTCTATCAATAAAAATATGAATTTGCATAAAGATCCGCAGCCTAATTATGAATCAGCAACGTTCAATATTCGCGCAGTGTCCTTGCGTATCGGTATCACGAAGATAGTCTGGTTAATGTATTCACGTACCGAGGCAGCGTTCGATAAAGATCGATCGTGGTTTACAGGGGTCTGATGGTTGCGTAACGCGAGTAACAAAGTCGCCTGATCACGATTCTCCCCGCAATAATCAATGTTTACGTAATTTCTCGACAGAAAGAAAATAATTAACTTTGAAGAGGATTAACGCAACAGGGTTTAACCGTAATGATAACCGTCATATTCGTACTAATCGTGGCGGCGTTTCCGTCGAATTGCCCGTCAAAGGGAGGAGGCAAAACGGCGCGCAGAAAAAATAAGAAACGCCTCGTTAGTGGAACAGCCACGGCTACACGTATACCGGGTCGACGTGTTCCCCATCCTTGTTACCCAACGGATCAACGTAACTTTGGACGTCAAAGGGCGGCAGTTTATTTAACGTCAAACTAACCGAGAGGATCGTTTCCACGGCGGACAGTGCAGCTACGATACTCGACCGTCCGAACCTGACAATTAACGCGACCTGGTCCCTGCGCGCGGTAACTAACGCGGAAACAGATTACGATGTATTTTTAACCGGGTCTTGCCCGGTATCGGGTTTCCACCGAGAAGTGGCGTGTTGCCCTGGACACAGGGTAGGCCGTTGTGTCGGTCGAACCACAAGATCAAATGGAAACAATTTCATTAGAGCGACAGCGCGCGCGGCACGCGCGTGCACGGGACGAGCGCGTAACAACGCTGCCTGGGCAGGATTTTACGGCTGCGTGCAACGTGCCGCTGATTTATTAAGCCTCGACCGTCACGCGCATACCAGTTGCATTTTAATTATTCCCCGGCAGCGAGCATTAAAAAATTTGTAACCCTTCGCGGGAGGTGAATAACGACGATCGTTTCGCGTACGAAACTTCTCCGTCGTGTGAATCTCTTTCTCTCTCTCTCGCTACGAATTCTCGACCGGATCGTTAATCCATCGTTCAGCGTTTCGTTCGCGAGTATTGCGTTTCACTTTCGATATTTTAAATATCGGATGAACGACTAATGATGGTCAACGCCCTCGATATTACGGTGAATTACATGATTCGTAGAATGATTCTTAAAATGAACTCGTGACTCGTAGAATGATTCTTAAAATGAACTAGTGTTTCGTAGAATGATTCTTAAAATGAACTCGTGACTCGTAAAATAATTCTTAAAATGAAATCGTGATTCGTAGAATGATTCTTAAAGTGAACTCGTGATTCATAGAATGATTCTTAAAATGAACTCGTGACTCGTAAAATGATTCTTAAAATGAACTCGTGACTCGTAGAATGATTCTTAAAATGAACTCGTAATTCATAGAATGATTCTTAAAATAAACTCGTGACTCGTAGAATGATTCTTAAAATGAACTCGTGATTCGTAGAATGATTCTTAAAATGATCTCGTAATTCGTAAGTTGAACATTTCTATTCCCCCTGGGCGTCGATATTCGCCTCTGCTGTACGAAAAATGAACGTACCAACCCCGGAGCGACGTTCACTTAAAGAATAGTTACTGTAGACAGTTACATCCCCCATGCGTGGCCGAATATTGCGTAGAGTGTTTGAGTGAACATACCTAAATATTCCCATTATTTCTGATCTCAATAAGAAACTTTTTTGAGTAAAATTATGTCAGGAAAATGAGGAGAAATATAAGGAAAAACTTCTTTATAGTAGAAATAGTCTTCTTCAGGGCATATAAAAAAAATATGAGTAAACAATTTAATATTCTCGAGACAACTTCCTCCTATTCCCTATAATATCGAAAATTTATAGAATTTACGTTACTGATGAAAAGTATGGGTCTGGTTACTAAAATTAAGAGTAATATTTGTACTTTTTAAGGAAAGATGTGACCATCGAACAGACGAATAATCATATGATTGTAGAAATACAATAGCTTTCTATAAATGTTTGAATTTATTTGTGTGCCAAATTTTACGCAAAATGCAACAGTGGATGGTTATGGAAACGATCAAAGACAATTGCGTACGGAATTCTCCTAGAACATCTTATGGTAAGATTATTATTATTGTTATTGTTCCGTGGCGCTACCCGATATCGAACATTATAGGTCGTTAGTCTGGGACCCACAGTTTATGGTGTGTTTCAAACCACCAAAGTCAAGAGTAAATGGGAGTTTCGTGATGGTCACCCGTTTATTCGTGTACTATTCGTGCCCCAGTAGAGATCGTATTAGTTTATATTAAACATTATGGTTACAGTTCAAATTAACTCGAACGAATTTATCTAAAAATTTCCTATATATTACAACCAACAAAAAGAACTATTTGTAATTCATCAAGAATTATCTGCCTTACAGTTTACACATTTCTTTCAATCCCCTCGAACCATAACGATTACGCTCGTTCACAGATTACTATCGTCTATGAAAGAGAATAAGAGCCATGTAAGACGGAATCTGGCGTCGAATGTAAACTGTGAATGTTAGACGAGAGGAGGCGATCGGTTGTTTTATGCGAATCGACGACCCTTTTCTGATTTCCAGTCGCGAGTAGAGCAGACGCGGGACGATTGGGAAACGCTGACTAAACATTTTCCACTGGTGGATATCCCTGATAAAAAAAAAAAAAACTGTTCGACGAAGGTACCTAGCCGTTCTAGCCCAGAGCGTAAAAGGTGTTCTTCAAATTTTATGAAACGGGGGACTGTGGAAGCGAGATTTTATTATTCCTTATATGCGCGCGCTCGCAGCAGATATGAGAACGTACTTTAAAGCTGCGAAAATGAGAGGTAAAACTACCGGTAGCCGCGAGTCCGTATCTACAGACACTTGGCGCGAAAAAATGTTTCTCCTATTCGAGAATGCTCTTTCTCCGTAAAAAGGTCTTTTGGGCGGCGCAACTTCGTATATACAGAATTATGCAAAAGTCTGATAATTTTAAATATAAGCCACTGTGTTGCTGCAGTTATTTCGCCTAACGTTATTTCAGTTTACAGAATGGACGCTACAGAAATAATATAACATTATTACTTATATATTGCAGCGGCTCGTAACAACTCTTTATTTGTAATTTTTACACCGTGAGAACGATTTTTCTGAAAAGCCAGTACATATAATTATTTTAGATATAACTCAAGGATCTATTGACAAAGATCAGTCTCTATATATTTTTAGTTTACATAAACCTGTATATCAAGCAAAAGATAAAAAAAAAAGAATAAATACTATAAAGTATCAGAATGGAAAATAAAAATTATAAGAGAGAATTGAGAAACCAGTGCACTATTTCGAATATGATCTAAATATTGGCAAACATCCCGAAGTTTCTATGTACTTTTAATTTATATCAACCTGTATAAGCCAAAGATAAATAAAATAAAAGTAAAGAATATAAATGAAAATAAAAATTATACGAGAGGACTGAGAAATCAATACATATAATTACAATATTTTAAATAAGACTCCACTATTTCGAAAATAATCTAAATATTGGTAGAGATACCGAATATGCAAATTTCTATATATTTTTAATTTCCATGAACCTCTATATCAAGCAAAAGGTAAATAAAAGAAAAGTAAATATGCAATATAAAGTATCAATCTGAAGATACAAATTATGAGAGAGAATTGGGAAATCGATACACTATTTCGAATATGATCTAAATATTAACAAAGATCCCAAATACACAAGTTTCTAAATATTTTTAATTTACATCGACCTGTATGTCAAACAAAATATAAATAAAAACAGGAGTAAATAATATAAAGCATCAGAATGGAGATTAAAAATTATGAGAACTGATAATGTATAGTATCAAACTGATGCATAATTTTTAATCTCCATTCTGATGCTTTATATTATTACTCTATAAAGTATCAAATTGATACTCCATATTATCAGTACTCATAACTTTTAATCTCCATTCTAATGCCTTATACTATTTATTCTTTTTGTATTTATATTTTATTCGATATACAGGTCGATGTAAATTAAAAATATTTAGAAACTTGTGTATTCGAGATTTTTGCTAATATTTAGATCATATTCGAAATAGTGCACTGGTCTCAATTCTCTCTCATAATATTTATTTTCAGTTTGATACTTCATATTATAAGTTCTCATAATGTTTAATCTCTGTACGTCAGTATAAATAATTATTTTAGATATAATTCCGCTATTTCGAAAATAATCTAAAATCAGTGTGTCGAAACGTAAGGGTAGTTTAAGACGGACAACGTCCATCTGTCTATTAATCTTTTTTAAAAATAATAGACCGTGGTCGAGGAACGTCTGGCAAAAATCGTGAATCCGTTTTTCGCGTCGAACGAGAAACACAGAGCGGTGGCGCGCCATTATTCCACCCTCTCGTTCACCCGCTCGACCGAAGATGCCTTCGCGCTCTCGACTTGGCGCCCTTTGATTCCTCGACACGCGCAACGGCCTCAATGGTCCGCGGCGTTGGCTTTTCTCTAATTCCCGGACTTTCACACATCCGGTATGAAATTTTAATATACCGAGATTGCGGATCGCGTTCCACATTTCCGAGTACATTCAACGTTCGCTGAAACGGGGAAATGTAGGTCTGGCCCGGGATATATCTCCGGGGCGGGCATAAAGAGGTTGGGGGCGGAAACGTTCGCGGCACCGTCGAGAATAAAACAGACCGATTCGGGACGTGGCATTGAATCAATTCGTATTCATTTAGCGCAGGTGTTGCTAACGGTGAAAAATCGTTTTCACCTTTTTTATCCCCCTCCCAGAACGTCCTGCGCGGGCAATGAAAGGTACTCGTTACCTAGCGCCGCGAAACGATGCTGCTTCAGAAGGGTGGATACAGTAGGTGGAACCTTCGAATGATTTATCGTCCGCGACACTCGCCCCGTTCCTTTGATAAAAATAGCTTCGAGTTTCTCGCCCATAGTCGCGGAGGGCTACCCGGGTGGGTGGAGCGCAGTAAACGTCCCCGCGCGTTGTCGTCCGAGGGAAAAGTTGAATTTGTAGCCGGCGAAATATGCTCTGTCATTAAACCCCGCTTTGGGAACGCCTACCGGCGGTTTTTTGGCAGCCGCGTTTTAATGGCTCCGACAATCACGATTCTTAATAGAGCGATCTCGACTAATTCTATGCGAGTACGCTGTAATCACCCAACGTTCGTTCCGATTCTAAGAATTGCTGAAGTTGGACTATTGAACCCACGAACTAAACGTTTAAATATACATGTCTGGAACAAAATTTCGTACTGAATTATATTTTTCTATGCCGTGGAATAGACGTATCTACTGTACGAAATTTACGAATGTGATTTTTACTACTGTTGCACATCGTTCGAAAATATTTTAGTATCGATTTGGTGGCCCAAGTAATTAAGTTTTTCTCAAAGAAAACAATATTAGTTATACTCGAATTTAAAAATGTATGCTCTATGTTGTTCGCCTTGTAGAATTTTGTTTGAAAATACATCACTAAATACAAACATATTTGAAATAAATTTTGAAGTAAATACACATAAAAAGAGAAATAAAATTACACCTTTAGGAATATTTCAAAAGAGTACCACGAAACTTAAGGAATAACCACGTTTGATACGAACTATATTATATATTTTTTACTAAACAGTTTATCATCAAAAACGTATTTTTATTAAATAGAAAATTCAGTGAAAGAAAGAAGACTCTAATGTCTGAGAGTCGAAACGTCAGACAAAAGCTTGTTTAAAACGCACAGTCGCTTGTTAATACTGTTTACAAGTATACTGTATAATTTAGATAATATTGGAAGCAAAGTACCTTCGATTCTGTTTTAATTATACGTTTAAGAGACTTAATTGTCCCGCCACAGTTTGTGAGTATATAATATTGTACGCTGCTACTGTACGCGTATAATTAATTTCAATATCGACGGAAAATACGTTATTGGAAAGTTTCTTCATTCGTGATATTTTAATAAAGTCCCCGTCGATGCTGCAATAATTGCAAGGGTATATTAATTTCGTAAGATCCTTTTTCGCGACTGTGCGGAGACGGCTAATACGGCGTCACGTCGCCTCCAGGGGGGAGAGTATTTTATTTTATCCGATTCCTGTAATTCGATCACTCATCATTATCCTTCTGTTTCCTTTGTTTCAGGTGAGCAATTTACCGGTTACCTCGTTCCCCTGTTGGAAATCGCTTTCGTGCGGTAAGTCGCTCGACTGTGAACAAATTGGTTACAATTAATGGAAATTTCCCTCTGCTCGATTGGTATCGTGCCTTAGCACTTTCATCCGGGGCTGAATAGAAATTTAACGGTAGTCAGCGGCCACTCAGAGATACTATTTATTAGCGACAAGTAATTTAATTAACACGCTACCCTGTCGTTGTATAATCGAAACGTTTGTAATCAATGAAATCGAACGGCAATCGAACGCAGCGTACGAGTCGCAGTCACTTGCAAATTTCTCTTTGTACTTAATTACTGACTGCCATCGTGTTTTTTTTTTTTATTCTACTACAAGAAACAAATGGAACGCGTGCCCCATAGTGTTTGAAAAGCGGATAAATTCGATACTATAATATAAACAAAGTACCGCTTTTGATACAGTAAACATTATTTACTTTTTGAAAATATTACTTTTTTTTTAAATAAAGTATTTTGTTATGTAACATGTGAAATTAATTAAAAACGAGAAAAATTATGGTACACGGTGGATTGATCGAAGAAAACACAATTTAATCTGTATGTCTGACTAGTGGGTGAGCAATACTACTTGCCGCCAACCCTGACGCCCAAATTTGCTTACCAATTTTTCACGGTTATAAATTGTTTAATACTGCGTAATAAACAACATTTGGTGAAAATAACTGAAAAGAATATATAAGAAACGAGTTTCTTTTCATTTATAGTACGAACACGAGCATAAATTATGTAGTTTTCTGTGGTGTATTAGTAATCGAAATTCCGTATTTCATCAAGTAGTCCATCGCTAAAATCTGTCAAAGCAGTGATGAAAAGAAGTATGGCACACGTCGTGCCTTAAATTCGGTCGAATCGAGCGCAACGTGCGTTGCACAGGAAAGCAACGATATCCGTAACGCTGTCGTATCCAGTAAAATAAAAAATTTCGTATCGTTGCTCGATACAAGCTGACCATGCGGCGGACGTCTCGGGAGGGTCCGGAATTTGAGAAGGGAAGATCAAATAAGGAGCAAAGAAACGACGTGGAAACGGAAAAAGAACGGAAAGGGGTAGGGAAACGGTCAGATAGAGAGGGAACACGAGCGTGGAGTAGACGTCGCGAACCGATCGCCCGTGAAGCTGGTTCGGCGAGTAGAAAAATTGTGTGATACACGTCTGTGGAGGGCCGGGGGGATCCACCTTCGGCGAATAAGCCGGGGTTGATAACGAAAACCGTCGATTCACACTCGGCGGTGAGACTGCAAGGGCCGACGGTAAAGAGAAGAGGAGACCGAACGAACGTGGGGTGAACGAAGGTTCAACGAAAGAGGGAGAGGTTCGAACCAGATGTAAGAGAAGGATTATCTAGCGTCGGGGCTTCGAATCTGATAGTGACTGTTCCGGAGGGTGTTTTCAAAGGTTGGTACGAGGTTAAGCGGAGCGGAGAGGTATGCTTTTAAGGTATTGGCCTCTGACGGGAAGCGAGTCGAGCGGAGAAGACCGCACGTTTACGAACACCCTGACGTATTATACGCGTAAAATGGAAGTTCCGTGGCAAATCCGTGACGCTAGTTACCTCGAGAAACGTTCCTGACCTTATCGACCCCGCCGGTATAAATCGTCCACCGTTGGAAGTTTTCGTTTTGTCGCGGGAAACCGGGACCCCCCAGGGATACCTCGTGCACCGGGACAAAATCGTCGAAACGTGGTCAAACTCTGTAATTACGAAATTTTTAAAACACACCCGATCGTGGAACCAGACATCTGGGCCCGCGTTTATCTGTACTTAACCCTTGACACTCGACAACTTTTCTTCCATCGCCTATCACTAACTCGAACACGCTTCCATCTTTTTTTTTAGTTTTCCGATAGAGGGTACATCCTAATACGTGACTATTAAAAACTGATTTTATTTTATCTCTCGTAAAACGAATTTTCACATTATTTAATTAATTAATTATACTTTATATAGAAGCATTTAGTTTATATTTTTCTGCTGACCTTGTGTTCCCTTTTCTCTATTGATGCAGATCCCATACGATTTCTGCACGTCCAGAAATTACTTTGAAGTGTTTGCTCGATACTATACCCAAACCTGACTATTCGCGTTGCTCCGTCCTCGTTTCCGTGATCTTTGATCTCCGGAGCGTCTCGTCGGCTCGGCCACGTGATTACGTCCCAGCAGGTTGTCGTTAACAAAAAAATTGACAATGCGATTGTTCGCGTAACGAGGTGTATCGTCGCCAGACAGAGCGAAGTCGATGCCTCGGAAACTGCGACATTTCCCTTGAGACTCGTCCCTAAGTCACGGGGCCCTTCAATCATTATCGAATCTTCGGAATTACGCGACAACAGCCGATCGACAAATACCCGACATTTAACGATATTATCCTTGCAATTATCGCGATAAAGTTTCGAAATTTCGTTAGATACGTTTGCGTCCACCATGCGTTGTCAAAGATAATATATGATAGCCATAAAAGGATCCGTGACGAGTTAAAAGGCTAACTCCTTTTTCCTTTGTAATCCTGAGAAAAATTTTTAAACTAAATTTTCTATGTTCCTTAGTTTGTGTTGGAGTTTTGGCTCATGGCACGTCCGTACGACAATTTTTTGGTACTGACCGTTTAGTTATTTTTTAGCTTTAGGATTTCTGTGCATTTATCCGCTGCTAATTCTAGTTTGAAAGTTTATAGGAAACTTCAAATTCTAATTAGACCTTGGAGGACTTGGAGTTTCTTCTTGCTTTCCGTGAACTTCAATCAAACTTCGTACTGACCAGGACCTGAATATTGTACAGGATTCGCGCGCCACGATGCAAAATTCAGGAATCTGACAAAAAAATATCCTTCGTTAGTATTCATTCAATCTGCAGTCTCTTCATGCTGCCTCGAAAGTAATTATAATCATCGTTCAGTAATAGATTAGTCTTTAACTTCGGAATTCTCGAAACTTTCTAGTTGGACACGCTTTTAAACGCTCTTTCCTATTTGTATTTTTAAATCTCATATTTGGGTCTTGCACTGTTTGGATTTTTGTTTGAATTTAAATTTTAAGATTCTTTTAGACAGCGATGAACACAGGTTTGGCTACAAATAATATTTTCCATTCGTTACATAATCAATTCCACGATTGCGTAAATTAATGTTTGTGATCATTGTATGACAGTGTATGTTTATGCATTTATGGAGAATTTTAATTCTCAAAAATCTACAAAGCTCCCATTTCGTTAATTCTATTCATAAAAATATGAATTTGCATAAGGTTTAGTGATGATTCTAAGGAAATCTTTGAAAATGACTACTGTTTACTTCCCCTTTGATAGGTAGCTCTCTCTTTTGCACGGTTATTGAGGAACTATTTAGACACAAATGCCAAAGCAATCGTGTCGTTCATTACTAGTATTTCAATTTCCTTCGTTCAACTGTGGATGTTACAGAGTCCCGGGGTTCAAACCTCAATTCAAACGTCGATCTTTCACCCGCGGAGTAACTGCTTCAACTCTTTCACTGCTGCAATCAATGCCTGTCGATTTACTACGGTCAATAACTACGTATAATCCTGTAAAATGTTTCTATCCCGGAACTGATTTTATTTAAACTAGCGGTTAAAGCAATTCACCCCGTTTAATTCTACAGGGAAAGAGTTAACCAATTAAGTCGTTCGAGCCACCGACGAACTCCTCACTACCTAACTCTCGTAACCATAATGGTTACGGTATTCTACGATGTAGAAACAAGATGTAAATTTCTTAGTTCTCGAAGCACGTTTTGCAGAAAGTAATGATTATATTTCATTGTTATTACTTGTTAAGTAAGTGTTTCTACATCGTTTATACACACTGGAGAACAAGAGGGTATAAAAACTATTATCTCGTAAGATTTTGAGTGTGCATTAAACTATGTAAATTTTGATTCTATGTAACCATAATGAACATTTGAACCACGAGACGGTTTCTTACCAGATGTGGTTCGAGAAAGGTTCTTAGTATTTCTCAGTTAAAAATAAATATAGAAAAACATGCTATAGACGTTGATACGAGTATCAATCTTTATGGTAGTATTTGTTCCGAAGTTAAAACATTGCAAGATCTAAATTATTCGTGGCTCGGTTATATTGAAATTGACACTGTACCAGTGTTTAAGTATAAATTGACAGTCTTCTATGAAAAGAGTATCGATAAATTAATTTAGGCCGACATGCTGAACAACTTTTCCCTATTATATGTATGTGCGTCGCAGCGTCGACAGTTTTTAGCGACGATTAAACGACGCTTGGAATCAATTAGGATTCCTCGAAGTTTGGAGAACAGTGGACTGTAATTAATGAAAACTTGACGCGTGTGTAATTGTATTTTAGCAAACAGACTTTATTCTAACGTAGATGTATAGCGACTGCCTAGCGACTGACTAGCGAGGAATTCCTCTTCCCCAAACAGTCCGAGTAGGCGTACAATTTTTGAATCTTGAGGGTGAGGGAAAACAGTTTCTCATTGGTCTATTGGCTGGCTAAAAATTCGGGTGGAAATAGCAAACGGCAGTGACGTGGACAGAAGGTCCGGATTTTCCAAGTTGGCCGTAGCGAGTAATAAAGCCAAGCAATTCCTCGACGTGAGAAATGCAACACAAAGACTCTATTGCTAAGGCTAACGGTTTTGGTAACCAGATGCGACTAAGTAATAAACGAAGTTATTCGACGGTACGTACCGATTCCTTGGGTCTTTATTACTGCTACAGGTAAAGGACCTAACAATATATGTATACGTAAGGTATATATAGATATATCTGGTGGTCAGATATATGTAAAAGTTTCTGTGAACTTTAAGAAAAGATATTCGTATTTTAGGACTTGGCTTCGATGCACATGTAACGAAAAATAATGATTAAACAGGACGAGGGTAACCCAGAAAAAAATTAAATATTACTGATATTGCAACAATCTGATTAAAAAATAATATTGGTTTAGAACATCAAGGATTCCGGAAGGTCTCATCAAAATCAGTTACATGGTCACCCAAACTAATCGAATATAAACAGATGTTAGCAAGTGTACAACATAAATTGCTCCGTTTTATTGCATTTAAAGAAGTGCAACTTACTATCACTGAATACTCGTAGAACTATTGCAGACATAACTTCTCTTTACAATTTAATCAGAGGAGATATAAGATGCCAATGTCTTTTCGAAATTTCATTTCTATGCACCTTAGAGACCTTTCGGTTTGACGCGTATTTTCTATGTCACCAATTTATAATTGTAAATATATAAATTCCGCTAGATTTGACTTTTTTTCGTCTTCACCGAACCAATCCAGAAGAGATTGATCTATTTTTCTATATATCTGTATACTCTAATGTGGTTACCCGTGCAATACATTCTCATTATCATTAAACGAACGAGGCTAAAACTATAACGTATATCTCGAGAACGGACTCTCGAACATGTGTAGACGAAAAAGTTCCGAATATTCGCCCGTACAACATCATAGAGATCCACGAGGGTGTAACTAATCCACAGATTCACCGTGATCTCATCGTCGCGTCGTTCCCGTAACATATTCGCCGCAACTTTCGCCGCGAGAGTTACCCCGGAAACGTCCATTCGTCGTCGTAAGTTCGTCCAGCGTGTTTCCCTGTTTA
The DNA here is from genome assembly GCF_013123115.1 of Colletes gigas. Taxonomy (NCBI): domain Eukaryota; kingdom Metazoa; phylum Arthropoda; class Insecta; order Hymenoptera; family Colletidae; genus Colletes; species Colletes gigas. The sequence goes on along the minus strand of NW_025106653.1, from coordinate 1,546,712 downwards.
CGAAACTCCGACACCGGGGGCCCCGGTTGGCGAACTCCTGTGTCCGGATGAAACGGTTCCCTAAATCGTGTTTTCCTTGCCGGAAACGATACGGGGCGCCAGGTGTTACACGCCGTCCAAGATGATGAAAGATGACGCGCCGTCACCTTGGTTGAAGATCCTTCTGACTGGTGGTTTCCATCGACTCTGTCAGTTCGAGCATGAAATTACCAGCGCGAGCGGTACAAGGGAGATCCGTGGAAGGGGACGAGGTGGCGCGGGAGGGAGACGGAGGAGGATTGGTGACTACGAGCGGCTGGAGCAACGGGACGATGAGGGAAAGACGATGAGGCGGCGTGAACGCGAAGAACGGTGGCAACAGCGACCGTAAGCGTCGGGGGTTGAAGACGAGGAGGAGGGGGGGATCAATTATTGTCATTCCAGGTTGTAGTCGCTGGATCCTGATGGCTGGTTTCGCGTTGTGTGTTACTCGGTAACACGACAATCCGTTACCGAAGGCAACCTCGGCCCGACCTCTTCTCTCGTTCGCTCGCAGAGCGACCTCGACATACCGGCGTATCACGACTCGGTAATTTGTCACGAATAACGCTTATTAGACGATTCAGCCGTTGCTCTGCTCGGTCATTTATCGACGCGTCTACGATACCGGGAATTTCATTAAGATCACCGGGCGGAGATTGCGAGCGGGCGACTCTTCTTGCCACTGGTATGCGATAATCGTTGCTACGGCCGCGTAACGATCGCCCGATAGTCCTGGGACTGTCTCGATTCGCTGGGTAATCATGGACGATTAATTTCATCTGGTACAGTCCGACTGAAACGCTTAGACTGAACGTTGGATGGTCAAACGTACGCAGGAAATAGTATTTGTTTCGTCTTTACGCTCTCACGTCAAGGGGTAGTTTCATTAGGTCGTCCCATATGTTCGTACTTAGTTTTATACAACTTAAAGCAATATTTTAAACATATAATGGAATTTGATGAAAAACTCTTTGGCATAGTTATTATATCGTTGACACAAAATTTCTTTGATTTTTTATTAAAATGTAGTTCAACGCTTTTCATTACAACATTGATATTTTCAAATTGTTTATCCACTAATAAGCCTGGAGATCGTTGTATTTTATTTCTTATAAGGTTCGGTTTTGCTAATAAAAATATTCATGCAATCAGGCTCGAGCACGACCAAGAAAATTTCGAGCTTCGACACGATATTTGTTTAAAATTTCTATGAATTCTTGATGTTAGTTTGAAATTTCAGAAATCCCTTGAACTGACAAATTTTGTTTGATTTCTATTAAATTACAAATATTATTCTCGACAATTCCGGAATATCGAACGGTACAAACTTATGGAACTTTTTTTTGTTTCGTAGTTTTTTACAGCTTGGAATCTTAAAAATATTCTGTTTCAAGCAACACGATTCCTCGAAAAATTAGCTTTTACTGGTACAAATACGTTTCGAAGGGTTGGGTTGGGGAGAAACGAGGCTTTTAATTGTACTAAATACAACTTGGTTCGCGCGGTAGAAACACGTGATTATCATTATCCTCCCTTGTTAACGTCTTCCGTGTTTATTCTACACCATTCTCAGTTCTCGTAATAATAATGTTCAACGATAAATGGTACACGAAAGGATAGAGTTCTTGTTATTTAATTTTGTTTTGCATCGAGTGGTTAATTAAATATGTATGTCAGTACCGTGCTGTTTTCACATAGACCATATGGTTCAGCGTTTGGACGTTAAACGTCAGCTGGCGACTCGAAATTGCCTAACTATTGAGTGTGACTTGTTTAAAGAGAGGGGAAGATATTAAAGAGCAGAGGCGCCTTCTGCATCCACCATCAAAGGAATATCCAACGATCTCTTTCTGCTAGCTATCGACCCCTTACCAAATGCCATACTGTGACGGCTATCAAATTCTAGACCAATAAGTATAGTCGTGGCCAAATTGATGCAAATGCATGATAAAAATTTTATTTTAATGGGAGATTCTAGAAGCCAAAATAAGACGAAAATCAGGAATATCAATTTCTTGACTGAGGTTTCGTTAAAAAGTTATTAAAAAATTAAATTAAAAAATTTCAAATTATTCTGAAAAAATTATTTTTGGTTGCGGAGGTCAGTTAGAATCATTTCTTATGAATACACATACTCCCGAAATCCTACTCAGTTTCCAAAAAAGAATTCAAGTAGGTGAAAGTTTTGGGTGAAAAAAAAGGATTTCGAATCGTCTTGGAAAAATTATTTTTAGTTGCAGGGGTCAATTACAAGCATTTTTGGTCAATAGACAAACCCCCGAATTCCTACTCAGTTTCCAAAAAAAAATTCCTTACCGAAAATATAATTTGTAGCCAAAAATATTTGCAGGAATTTTCATGCGAATCTTTAAAACATCATAACTTCTGACTGGATTGGACGATTTTATTGTTTCAAAAAGCAAACAACGCGAATTTTAGTGGAGAATATGTAGAGATTATGAAAATGATGAAAAAGTTGTTCGTTGACCCGGTAATGTGAGAAAAACCCCATATAACTGGTCCAGTTTTCAAACAGCCATAACTAATACAATAGTAAATATATTTCAATGAAACTTTTTTCGGGAGTAGAGTTCATAGGGGCTCACAAATAAGTATTAAACAACTTTTTTGTCGGGCGATAAACAAAATTATTAAAAATTTAATTTAAGAAAAATCGACAGGGGAACAATTTTTCGGCGAAAAAAAAAATTTGAAATTGTTCTAAAAAAATTATTTTCGGTTGCAGGGATCAATTACAATCAATTTTGGTGAATAGTCATACCCCAAAAATCCTGCGCATTTTCAAGAAAAAAATTCATGAAGGGGGACAAATGTTTCGTCGAAATTAAACAATTTCAAATCGTTCTGAAAAAAATTATTTTCGATTGCGGGGATCAATTACAATAATTTTCGGTGAATAGACATACCCCAAAAATTCTGCGTATTTTCGAGAAAAAAATTCTTGAAGGTGGACAAATTTTTCGTCGAAATTAAAAAATTTCATATCGTCCTGAAAAAATTATTTTCGGTTGTGGGGGTCAATTACAATTATTTTCGGTGAATAGACATGCCCCCGAAATCCTGCGCATTTTCGAGAAAAAAATTCAGTACGGGCGGAACTTTAAACGTCAATAACTTTTTAACGAAGCCTCCATCAACAAATTGGTATTATTGATTTTCGTCCTATTTTGACCTCTTGAATCTCTCGTTACAATTTTCCCCAGGGATGGCCGGACACCCTGTACACTGATGTTAAAATGCAAATAGACAATTTAGACTTTGGTCTCCGAATAAATAACAAGTAATTTCGTCCCGGTGCAGTTGTATCGGAAATTTTGGGATGGTTTAACGCACCATTAAAATATTCAGCGACGCGTGGGTGGGTAACGTCGAGTTTGTCATAGCGACGATTCGAAGTTTTCTGAAAATTCATGGAAAAGGAAACAGACGCGGTTACCGAGCCGAAAAAAGTAGGTCGCGCGTAATAACTCGGCCGCGCGAACGTTGTGTGATTTCCTCGTAGCGTGGACCCCTTGATTTCGCGATAAAGTTATTGCTTGGCAGAATTTAAATATGCAACGTGTCCGACGTGGCGCAAAAAGAACAACGGGAGGCGGCGCTCGCGGCCGTTCCTACGACGCTGCGATTCCGCGGAGGGAAAAATTTTATTTCGCAGCGCCGCTCCGTAACAGCTTGCACAAAACTGTCGGTGATATACGAGCCCGTGCAGCTACCTGGAACGGGGCCATCCGCATTAAAAATACACAGCAACGCCAAAATTGATGGACGAGCGGCGGTAGCTGTAATTATTATTATAAATCATCGCGGCCGGCAGACACAAACCCCGGTAACTTGTATTGTCTACTCGCTCGTGACGTTTTATAATTTATAAAATAACGACCGTCGGCGGTCGAACGTGGCCGGATCGCGAGCCTCGGAACGTCCAACATTAATATTTCAAGTGATCGAATCAACGTGGAAAATTCTGACGCAACGACCGGTGTCGTGATTTCCCGTAAATACGATGCCGCGGCCCGAAAACGCAAAACTGATTAATAAAATCGCGATATTCTTCACGGTCGGCACGTTCGTAAATCACGGGAAAATGCGAAACTGTCGGAGTTCGTTAGCGAACCGTAAAACGAAACATCAGCTGCATTTTATGTTTCCCCTCTCTTCCTTCTTTTTTCTCTTACGACGCTCGCGCAATTTAATGACCCGTGCGAGCGAAGGCGTGTCATTCTCGAACAAGCTGTAACTCCCGTTGTAAAAAGTAAGTAATCCTGGACCAACGATACGCGCTTGGTCTTAACGATTTTGCTTGATTTATTTCTCGCGGGACGAATCCTTTGATGCACAGAGTAATATTATCGAGAGGGCAAACATAGAAAACTTACAAAGTAAATCTTCTCTATAAATCGATTACTAATTTCTACAACTTGAAACGAAATAGAAATAGAATTGACGATAACCTTTCCGTTACATGCGACGCAATTTAAGTTCAACAACAAACGTCATAGTTATTGAACGCCTGAAGTACGTTCAAGAAAAAAATATAATATCAAGAATAATATTGAACTACTCAGAAACGGCTAAGTCAATTTTACGTACTGCATTCTGCTATGTGTAACTGTTTCTTATCTTTATCAAAGAGTCACTAATGACTGTGTCAATAAAAAATATCAAAAGTAACAAATAGCATTCATAATGATACCTGAGGAGTTATATTTGTCTCAAAGCGTTGAACGATGTTTTACAAAGAGGAGAGTATGCTTTTTTAAATTTCATTCCGCATAGAATATCACCAAATTGAAATAAGATTAATTTAATACGGCGCGTTGCTTCGCGAACGTGACACGCAAAATGAAAAATGCTTAAGTCGAACGAGTCGAAAATAATAAAAACGTTAACCAATGTTGCAACGGACGCTGAGCATAAAAGCCTATATTGTATTGGACGGAAGACTGATATTGGAGAATTTTGTTCCTGTTTTTAAAAATACATATAATAAAGGGATATAAATATTCGGTAAAATATCCATTTTTTAGTGCAACGCAATATGCTAGGAAAAATCTATAGAATTATCAGTTTTCAAATACGCTTGTATTCCATTAATTGGAAATATTATTCAGTCCCGCGGGTTCCTGCAATTTCTACAGTATTATTTGAAAATTTGCAATCAGCTATTCTGTCAATGAATATTATGAATTTCTCATTCACGGTATATAATCAGGATATCGAGTCTCTGTGCATTTTCGCTGTCCATGTATGTGCACAGAAAAGAATGAAAGTTGGACGTTGGATCTCATATAATATGAATATCGTTTTATATTTTCATGACTATATTTCTCTCGAAACATGCGCGTTCAATTATAATAATAATAATTTTATAAAGCATCGGCTTTCTTGTTTATATGTTATTCTACTCTCTCGATAAATATATTATTCCTGGTAAAGCTATCACAAATCATTCAATAGAAGGAAGCGTTCTCTTAAACTTTCATACAGTGAAATATCGGGTCTGTAACAATCCGTGCGTCACGTTCCCTATTACACAATTTCCTTTAAATAATTTCCATTCACTCTGTATTCCCTAGGCTGACCATTTTAATATAATAAAATCGATGTTATTATTCTACAAATTGAATTACCGCGATGATTACAAACGGATCATTATTAAACATATTAAACTGCGTAAAGTGGCTGCAATTTGATCTGCTTTACAGAAAATGTGAAAACAATAAATGGTTCCAGATTTCCAGAAATTCGTTTCCGTCCTGAAGAAATCAATGTACGGGAAACTGATTGGTATTTTTGGCATGTTCATAGTCCGCATATAAATTACTAAATAGAAGGAGGATGTTATTCATTTACTCTATAAATGCATTTCTAGAATCATGATAAGACTCTGTGTAGTACAATGCTGGCAGATTAAATCCAACAGTTTTATAAAACATATTATTTGTATTTTCAATTGTCTATAAAATGAAATTCAATTTCATCATCAATCAATTTTCTGTTAGAAAATGTAAAATTGTTAATGATGTTGGAAAATACTCATCGGAGAATTTTACTCATAAGGAAAGCAATTTAATAGTGTCCGGGAGTTAAAAATATGTGAATAATACAATGCAAAAAATGATTAAAAAAGTGTACAAATCAAAGTTAGAAGTTATAGAAATCAAAGAAGGCAATACACACTATTAATAAATCATTTTATATTTACAGTTTTGTCGCGGTTAATGAATGGTATTTTGATGCAACTTTCGAACTTTATGGTCAATGGCCAACGTCGTTGTTATATAGGAATACAAAACTTTAAAAGCGTTTTTCTCGAAACTATATTTACCAGAACGGTGTCCATGATATCAAAATATACTTGACCAATTGACTTAAAATCTTAGATGCACATTCAGTACATGTTTGATTATATCTTGTACTAGAATCACCCCAAAATTTTTACTTTACCTTTCTTTAGACCCAAAAAATTAAAAAAAAAACACAAAATTGATAATCAAACTTCAAGGTGTCGCCATTTTTTAAATATTCGACTCTTTCTGTTCTGGTACCAGCCATAACCAAACTCATACTATTAACACTTTAATGACCGCACGTATATCGCGAAGACCGTTGTCCTTCGCTACTGATATTGTAGACCAAAGTGAGATAGACGAAGATGCTAAGAATATTATTATAAGGAATTATAAATGTAACCTCAACAAACGTAATAAGTTGATTGTATGATGAAATGGTGACTGATACAGTAGATCACGCACACGTGACAAGGGCCAACGTCTGCTAGCTTGCAAAATCACGTATACATGACAGCAGCCGTCAAAGTGTTAAGAATCGTTCAGGTTTTTAAACAAATTTATAAATGTCACTAATGCATGTATAAATAAACCTTCTAAATTTTACTACTAACATTCATTAAGAAAGTTAAAAAAAAATTTCACGCTAGAATACCCCTCAAGTATTTCTCATATTTTTGCATATTACGTGCAATGCATAGTTTTTGAGAATGAAAATTTCCCATAAACGCATAAACATCCGCAGTCTACTAATAACACACTGAATAAAGATAAACAAAATTCTTCTCTACGCCAAAAATTTATACGTTTTTATATAGTGTTTTATACTATTGTCGTAACCTTTCTATCAATATTTCGCGTCGTAAAGTGTGCATCCTGTTCGTGGCCCGTGGGAGACGTCTAATCCCCGCCCGGGGCAGGTGGGTCCAGGTGGACGAACGATTCCCGGCGATCGGTCGTCGCTTTCGAAATCCAAGGTGTACACACGGGTCCGCGCGTAGGCGGGGCGGAGAAGCAGAAGGTGGGATTGGTCGAAGGAGGCGAGGAGAGGACGGCCAGTCTGGTTCTCTCCTAATTTGACACTTTCGATAAATTTAACAAGCTCGTCACGAAGGGAGGGCCCTGTATGTCCGGGCACGATGCCAGACTCTTGGCGCGTCCGACGCCGCGCACACCCGACACCATTACCTTCCCGTATTCCCGGCCGTGCGTCCCGAGGGAACCCGCCGGGTCGTCGGCGTCCACTTGGTAATACGCTTCCTCCTCCAACCTTTCCTACCTACCATTCCTCGAACATTCTGCGACTCCTTCGCTCGTACCTCCGCTTTGCCCGATGCCCAGACTGGCATCGTTAGGATGCTTTTGCTCGCGTCCCATGGCCCCCTTCCCGCCCCCTCCACGAGCCCCTCGAACACGGTGCTGGCAGCCCCTTCCGTTTCTCCTTATATCATTCGTCCCGAGGAAAATTCGCCTTTAAGGCCGAGCCCGCTGCGAATCGAATGGAAAACTCGACGATTGTCCCGGACGCTTTGCTCGTCGGATGCGTGCACGCTTCTATTCCCCGAGAGCTGCCCTCCCTCGGACAAGGAAATCTTTTTCCGATGCAAAGCAGCACCGGGCGTCCGTTTTGTCAGCGTTTCCTTTCGTTTCGACGGATTCGGGAATTACGTTTCGCGCGAACGTGAACGGCGTTTGCGTTTGGTCGCGATGCACGATAGAATGGCAAAAGGTTCGAGGAGCTCAAATAGGCGGGGATGCAAACGAGCCTCGAATCCGTAAAAGAGCAAAATATCCCGCGACGGAGATTGCAAGTTGTGGGTAGACTATGGATCTTTGTGCAAATTCATATTTTTATTAATAGAATTAACTACTTGATGTACAATGACGAATCTGACTCGTCAGAAGTTGTTGATGTTAAGTTTCACAATCGTGAGTCTTATATATTTTTACGTTCACGAGGTATTCGTAACACAAATCTATTCTGTTGTGTGACTATTCCTTGTACGTATAAATTTAAACGATATTAAATAGTACGCATTTAAAGAATTATTTGGAATTGAATCGTACGTCAAAGAGTTAACGAAATGGGAAATAATTCGTATCTTATCTTAAGTATTTCTTACATTTTTGCATATTAAGTGCCTTCTGTAACTTTTTAAGAACTAAAAATTTCTCATAAATGCACAAACATCCGCAGTCTAGTAGACTACCTATTGAACGTTTGTGAATGCGGCTAGGTGACTCATCGATTCCGCGATGGTACCGTCAACTTTTACGCGAAATGTCCCATCAAATGTAAAATTGGAATCGCTTATAGTTTGATAAAGTTATCCTTTCTAAAGTTATCCTCATCGATAATATTGAAATTCGAGAAAGAACAATTTTAGAAGGTCTCGAATTATATAGAAAATTTTGATGATCTAATTACACGTGAAATGGAGATGTCTAGTCAGTGGGAATCGTTAATCCCTGCTCAGAATTCAGCGCAGGTTCCCGTGCACCGCAGTTGGAGAGATCGCGAAGAATTTTGAACTGGGTTCATTTTGTTCATCATTTCGCGGCGTCTATCCGAACTTGAATCTTTCTTTACGATTCCTTCGGACGGAGTTCTTGCTTGCGTTTCCCTCCCCGGGTCGGTGGGAAGTTGCGGGTCCCGAACAACTTTCATTAATAAGATAGTGAAATTCGCGCGCAGAAGACCGCGCACGAAACTTTTCGCTAGTTTTTCATTTCATCTTTCGTATCCTTTAGGATTTAAGGGAGCGACCGGTAATTTCTTCGCCGAGGGGACACAAACAAAACGAAAACGGTCAATATTTGCTCGCTACGTCCGCGGTTTTAATGCAAACAAGACGGAAAAGAGACGTCTGACGTGTATAATACTCTTCTATTTTCTGTGTCTCGGCGGAAATTGCGCGTTACGGTAACCCAGAGTCCACGAGAACCGATTTTACTTATCGCGGAATGATAATGCAGAGGAGTTTGTTTAGAACGAAACGAAAATGGAACGATTACTCGTGTATCGGAAGGAAGAATTGAAAAATCTTACTTACAATTAGTATATACGATGATTTACGTCGTACTTTGATAATACAGAACCTTTGATAGGAAGAGGAAATAGAAAAAAGATGACAAGTAATAGTGTCTGATGTTTCACACTAGATTTACGGAAGTCATCGTTTTGACAGATTTCAGGCTCCATATTTAATTTTACAGAACTCATAAATATTTTTTGTTAGCAATTTATGTTGAATTTGAATAATGCAACAACACGAATACATGTCCTAATTAAAAGGAAATAACAAATTTCAATAAAAATATGTGCAATCAATGTTCGTAAATGTAGTGTTAGTGTACAATATAGTATGCTTGGCTAACAATTTTATATTTATACATATCTAATAGTATTATTTATGTTTGTTGGAAATGAGTAAAGTCTGTTTGTTTTCTAATACTATGACCAATGTTATTATTATATTACTTATTCTTCACACTGACCGTTTGTGTTTTTAGTTTTGTTATGTAAGAATTTTGTCTAGCAATGAATTGGTTTCTTTCCTAACTACGTGATAGTTTTAAAAATACTAATCCTGAAAACAACCCAAAAACAACGATTTGAAAACTGAATTAAAATTGGTAAACATTTTCTACAAACCCTTAAATAGTTGCGTCTTGAAAGTGCAACAAATATTTTGTATTTCAATATTCTTTTATGTAACTCCTACAATAGTAAATGGATTTCATTGAAATTTAGTCTGGAAGTAGAGCTCATAGATACCTACAAAAAAGTATTAGACACCATTTCTGTACAGTGTCAAATAAATTTATTATAACACTTTTCAAACTCGCAAATCTTGATAGCCTAAAAACTATCGTTGTCCATGAAACTTACACTTAACGTAAGTAGAATAAAAACGAATTTTGGGAATCCAATGTTAATCATAAAATGAACCACTTATTAATTGTATTATAAAGGAAACGTGACTCATATTGTACCTCACAGATTTTACCAAAATATTAGCAAACAGTTCAAAATTTACGTTCTACGAGTGTATCAGTTCGAAAAGGATCCTTCGAATTAATGGTAGAATTTCATCAACAATTTTCAATATTTCTTTTATGGACATCATTTCATCCTTTCCGATAATATCGACCACGAGTCCTCCAATTTTAAACGCGTTTTATCTTAAAAATTTGTTTCCTCGTACAATTCTACCTATCGCATATTTATTTATGCGTTGTAAAATCTCCAGTAAAGTGCTAACGTAAAACGACTAAACGTAAGAAAGTGACTTACGAACGGTACTTTGTAGACGGATACCCTGATTTCACACCGTTCGCGCCGCCATTTCCGTCAAGCTAAGATTCACAGCCCTCCAAGGTTCCTTTTCCAATGGCTCCGGGAACACATCGGTCGAGTAACTAAATTACTCCATAACTTTTATCCCGGCCGCGCCATCGGCGTCGTCAAACTTTCCCCGAAGAGTTTGAGGATCATCTGACAGCCAGCTGCCGCCCCCGATATATGCACTCCGTCAGCGCAGCGAGAGCGGCAGCCGTCTGTCGGAGTTCATTTCGTCGGGACTTAATAAACGTTTTATACGCGAGAAGACTGCGTCCTTTTTCACAATTTATGCCCGACGAGCTTCCGGAACGTCCAGAAACGATATCGTCGTTCCCTCTCGCGCGTTCTGAATTTTCGTGGATCCTTCGCGGGACACTGTCGAGCGACGCGAGACTCGCGCGTACGGGTTCGAGGGAGTTTCGAGAGAGACAGGAAGGAGAGGACGGTGGAAGTGGCAAAGTGCGAATTTCGCTGGGCCGTCCAATTTTGAAGAAACGAGGCGAAGAGAGACCAAACGAGAGCAACGTAAGGAGCAAGATTGGAGAGGGAGGCGACGTGGTAGCGTAGAGAGGTGGAGGGGGGTGGGCAAAAGGAGGGAAAGAGTGCCTGTCAATCGTCGGGAAGGTGCACAGCCGAGGCAATTTCGCAGGGGTGGAAAATCAGGGCGATTCTTGAAGTCAGTAAATTTTCTCCGTCCTTCTCCTTTTCTCTGATCTCTTTCCTTGGACCGTGCCCGAGGATGTATACTTTCCCGGAAAAGGGGAAGGATACGGAAAAGGGGTTTGGGGCAGAAGAGAGAGGATAGGTAGAGGAGACAGAGAGGGTAGACAAGAAGCCAAGGCAAACGTACGTGAGCATAACCGGAGCAAAGTGAAAATTGCTGGAACCATTCGGTAGGATTGACCTTACGTGCCGCTCTATATCCCTGAGACTGTTCGCAACGGCCTTGTGTACATGTCCCCGCGTATCGTTGCTCCCGTGTGTGGGTGCTCTGCACACGCGTACGTACGCGCGACGAGAGAACGTCCTCCGGTACACATAAATATCCAGGATTTTCTCCCGGCACGTTGGAAGTACTTCTTAGGCCACCTTTCTCTCCAGGATTGTCGAGGATTTCGACCGTTGTTCGGCGCGAGCTATTGCAGAATAATTCGTCCGTTCGTGAAATCGACGGGACGATGTCCGCGATCATCCTGGATCATTCGCCGGGAGAGATTTAGTGTCTTTGAACCTCCAAAGATTCTCATTATTTTCGTACGCGTTCTTGGAGATATTTTTCACTGTCACTTGACACATTTGCTACGATTATTCTGCTGGAAAACTAATTGTCATCGACTCTATTTGTATTTGTAGTAATTTTGTTTTATTCGGAGCATTCGTTCAACTGCGTGCAAATGAAATATATTACATAATTTAACACATTGACTGCCGTGTCATATATGGGTGACATGATTCTTCACTGACCAGCTAAAACAATTAATTCTTAAGATTAGATGTTAGAGAAAATAAATCTAGATAGAACTCTTGAATTTTAACAAGTCACTTGGGTATGCTAGTTTCCAGTTGTCTAAAAACAAAGTTTCGTTTTCGTAGACAATTTGAGCGGTTTGGTCTGACAGTCAACGTGTTCATATTCTCAACAGTGCGTCAAATATAATGTAACATTGGTTTTGGAAATATGCAGTAACGAACGTGTAAAATTGAAACTTAACACGAGCTTGAAAATCGCAGGAAATGATTTTAACCGAAGTACTACTTGTTTATGACGTCTGACCATTGCGTGCTGTTTCTACTTCCATTACTGTTCGTAAACATAGGCAGTGGCATACAGTAACGTCTATTTCTCATCGATCTCTCTATTTTGTAGCTGGTTAGGATTAAAACGGATAATTCCATAGTCAGAATTTATGAAATACTGATGCAAGTAGAAATAGCGAATAATAGACAGACACGATGGATTTTCAAAGTCGATTATCTCGAAAATAAAGTCTTGGACCAGAAAGTTTTGTTGTTCATTTTCGATGTAATTCTTAATGGAAAATCATTCCTAATTACTTTCATTGTACAATTCGGGAATTCGTAGTTTATACTGCTCAATTGTATATGAAATTTCTTGACGGATTTTGATACGATTTTAGTGAATGTGAATGCATATAGATATGTATTTAATAATGCTTCTGAATGTTTGCAGTCCCCATCAGTTTAGAAGAAAACCATATTCGTCACAACAGAAAATAGTATGACTTTACAGTAATCATAGCTAATGTAAAATCAAATGCATGTATGCATTGTTTCGAAACTACTCGAACACTAAACAGTAAGATTTGTACAACAAGATCAATTACTAAACACTATCAATTTCCAATTAAAGAATATTTAGAATATTTTCACTTTCATATTTTGTAGACAACAGATGAGTTTGCTGCTACTTTACGTATTTCGATGTGTTACATATACACATACGTCTATTATTTTTGTTTCGATATGCTTTTGCAGATAAACTTGCTCGATGCTCGGTTATACAATGCATTCCCCCCAGTCCCGTACAATATTTGCTACATTTTCCGATCGAGATCAAAGCGTAAAAACGAAGCTTCAAAAGTGTTAAGGATTTGTAAAGGTTTCCATGGTTATATAAGAAGAAGCTGAAACAACGGTGCCACGGATATGAAAAGAAAACTACGAGGAAGCAAGGGCAGATCTGGGATTATACTCGTTGCATCGAATATTCCATGAATACCGTAAAACCGTGAATTGGTTCTCCAATTGCAAACTTATCACCCTTCTTGTCCGATCGTCTACAGTTATATCTTGACTCCCATGGTAACCATCGGGAATATTGCGCCACGTCGATCGTCCGACACAGCTGGGGAGCTCGTGAGTCGATCGTCCGGTGTCCGACATAGTTATTTAAAAATCTACCCCGGTCTGTGCTTCGCGCTCCGACTCCTATCCCCTTAATTCTCTCTTCCTGCTAGCAATCTATCCTTCCCGTCGACCAAAGGTCGAGTTACCCAACGTTCCCTCTGGCTTTTCGCTTCTTCTCCCCCATCTTTCTTCCGTTCAAAGGACGAAACGCGTAGCAAGTTTGCGAATTACGTCGAAACCAAGATTTTTCGACCTGCAAGCTTTTTTCACCTCTCTTCCACAATATCAGAGTATATAAACGATGACAGTGAAAAATCTCGCGTCTTGGAAACTGCAACTGACATCCTTAAAATAGGATTCATGGACAACTGCAATTCGTATACTGGTTCTTGAAAGCGTTCTCTAATATTTCCAGGTGTTCACAAACATTCTTAGAGACTTGGATTTAACAGTTAAGACAGTTTGTAATTTTCGTGTACTGTGTTTCCACGAGAAGTTGGCTAGCGAAAGGAATGCGGGTCTGATTGGTGCCTAGATCGCCATTGGTCGAAACGACGAAAGTGAAAGGGGATAGGCGGAGCAAGCGAAGTACCGCCCCACTAGCCAACTTCTCACGTACGCACAGTACAAATTACTCCAATCTAATAGCTATCGTAACATTAAAAAGGCAAAATTGATATCTTAATATTTAATTTTTCGGTTGCTATTTAACTTTCTTTCGTTTCTTTGAGAGGCATTAACTTGGGCGAAGAGCGTAAAGGGTGGAAAGGCGAAAAACACGGAAAGTGAACGCATAGGTGGTCAGGCGGCGCGAAGACAGGGAGTAGCTGTCGCAGCAACTCTCGATGGTTTAATCTGCCAGGTTTTTTTTCTGGTACATAGCGGAGACACGGGAACGATTCGAGCAGCGGCTGCGGGAACAAGGACGTTCGAACGACGGGGACAGAGAGGCTCGCGCGCGTGTACGTTGCACAAGGACGACAATAGGGATAGTGGAGAGCGAGAGAAAGCGATCGGAAAAGGAATTCGTTAGTGAAAACTGCTGCCCCGAGGATTGGGATCTTTTTACTTGAATTGTCGTCCGGATAAAGCGATGGAATGCGGTTACGCCGTGCTCTCGCTCTGCAACTAACAAAAGGAATTCGATCGTTAGCTCGCCGCTCGAAATGAAACTGTTACCCGGCTACCGAACGTACGATGTACGCCTCCGTTCCCAGAGTTCCAGCTTACCACCGCGAGATGCTTCCCTTCCAGCCTCGAGAGATAATCTCTTCCCTCGCTCTTGGAATTTCCGATGATCGTTCTCGTTTTCGTGTCCAACTATGCCCGTCGCGGCGCGGACCTGAAAAGGGAACGACCGTTACCGAATTTCCAAACGTTACGGAATTCCCTCCAGCGCACGATTGCGAAACGTCATGACCGATCGTGTAACATTAACATCTTCAACGTTCGACGACACGTTTTGTTTTTCATCGTAGGTGAAATTCTAGCCACGAAATATTTAAAGTTTGGGGCAGTTTGTTCTGCGATACAAAAATATCTTTGAGAAAACTCGGTTCGAGTATACAGGGTGTTCGGCCCAATCTCGAGCCTAAAATACGACGAAAATCAAGAATATAAATTTCTTGATCGAGGCTTCGTTAAAAAGTTATTAAAAAATTTCAAATTGTTCTGGAAAAATTATTTTTAGATCCTGGGGTCAAGTACAGCCATTTTTGGTAAATACACATACCCCCGAAATCCTACGCACTTTCGAGGAAAAAATTCTTTACCGAAAATACAATGTTTGACCATGAATAACGATTCCCCTGAAATTCGACAAAATTAAAAAATTTCAAATCGTTCTGGAAAAATTATTATTGGTTGCGGGGGTCAATTACAATCATTTTTGGTGAATAAACGTACCCCCAAAATCCTACGTATTTTTGAGAAAAAAAATACACAAAAATTGAAAAGTAGAAGCGAAAATACGATCGTTCCATCGAGAATCGATTGTCCTATGGAGTTTAATGTTTGCCCAAGCTACGCCATAGTGAAATTGTCAACAGGATTTAGTACCGTCGATCGAAAAGCAGCCCGAACGGTAAGGAATGCAATTTGAAAGTCGTTAATAATTCGGTCGTTATAATTAATAATTTTTAACGAATCCACAGACGAGCCCCATCCCGAAACGTGAAACATTTATCAGACTATTATTGCGCGAATCCTTCGTCAGTGGAATTTCAACGTGGCGCGGCAACGGGGAGGCAACGAAATTATTCAATAATGGCGACACGCGGTATAAAGATAATCCTCGCGGAAATGGAACCGCTCGGAACCTTCTACACGTTTTCTTGACTGAAATTGCTCCCGTGAAAGATCGTCCGGCGAGGGAGAAAAGTTCTAAAAGGAGGCAAAGAGTTTCATGAAATTAGTTGAAGCAAGTTTTCTCGCATTTGACTTTATAACGTTCAATAAAATGGTCAGGGTCCTTTAACTCGCAAATTTTCGCAGCGAGAGCGTTTCAAGTTCTTTCGCTGAAAACTAATACAGGTTGATAGCGTCAAGGGGGGGGCGGCGGAAGCGGAGGGAGACGATCGAGAAAGTAGCACGAACCGAGTGATAAGAGCTAAATCGAACTCTCAAAGAGGCCGATCGGACAGTAAAGCGCGCGGACAATGAAAGGGTAAATCGAGTCGAGTTGTCTAATGCATATTAATAAGGACCAGAGCGTCCACAAAACTCGGCTTCAATTTCAACGCTGGATTTCTAAGGAATTGTCGCCGATTTTTCTCGCCCAATGCCATCATAAGGGACATAATCTCCTACGATCAACTTGTTTCTCTCCGTTCAAACAATTTTGCTCTACGGAAAAGAAATGTCTAATTTTTATTGACTAAATCTTTTAAAATTTTCTTAGTTAAAAAACCACCAATTTTTTCGGTACATTTATTATGCCCACATTTCTTTTTCTAATATGACATATGTATTGCGGAGGGTTCTATGAAGGAGAAACGAAACGTCGTGAAAATAATAAATGTATCCATAAACGTTTGTCTACAGAGTTTTACGACCGCTTTTAAACATGTACAAGGAGCAAAATGTATCCTGGTTTTATGATATATTTATCTTCCAAAAAGACAAATATTTATGAATTCTCTTGATGGAGTTTGATTCAATGTTTGTGCTAGTGTAAAAGAAACTTAACATTTTTTTAGACTATTTCGCTTTATACTGGAATTGATATAAATGCTTGTTGGGTATAAATACAACTGAATAATAGTAATAATAGCAAGCAAGTTTAATTTAATGACGTCTCTTTTTCATTCTTGAACACAACTGAATATCATTAAAAGTGTACAAAAGAAAAGAATAAATCCTTCCTTTCAGCACAGAAGGTGATGATTACAAACAGAGAACAATACTTCGAGAGGTGGGAGATATTATCTTATGATTAGTACGATTACCATGAGAAACGAGATTCGTATATACGCGTGTCTAATTCTGAACAATTTAAAAGACAGAATTGTTTGAATAATATAATTCCCAGACCGTCTCGAGTCAAAAGATTTTTATCGTTATTGCATATAGTAATATACAGGGTGGAACCATATTTAACCAACATTATTACCTCCTGAAATATTGTCTTCTTCACCTAAATCGCCGTGTGCATTATAAACGACTATCGTGACAAAGTTACTCCAATTTCCGTCGCGAATATTTCTTTGAAACCCGAGTCGATCGACGCTCCCGCGTAACTTGCCCCGGGAGATCCATTTTTTGGCGTTTACGTCACATCCTGTTTTCATTTCGCATACGTAAACGCTCGGTCGAACACGAACCAATATGTTTGCACTCTATTACACCCTCTGCACTGCTGCAAATACGTGCGTACACGGGTTTCCATTTGGCGCATTATACAACCGTGCAGCGAATTGTTACGTACGATTCAAAAGATCATTATGGATAATAACCCGCAATTTCGACCTCTGAATCGCTCTCCTGTGGCGATTCGTTATTTCGAACGCGGTAATTTACCACCGAATCCTAAGGCGATCGTGCACCATTTAAGAGAACATTTAACAATCCTCGTCGAGGATTTCAAAAGATATATAAATATTCAAGTTACTCTTGAGTTAAATAGCCAAACTTCAAAAGGAAATGCTTGACTTCTACGTTTATAAGACTACACAATTCAGAAGACGAATTTTCTCTAAAAATGGTTTCAAAGCTGATCGACGATATTGTATATTTTTATATCAGGCTCGCTGTTACTATTTTGCGTTTAGTTGAATTTAGTACCCCGGCCAGCGCTCTGGTTGCCTGAAGTATCACTACGTAATACGTTCATTAGGCGAAGGAAACACCGACAGCCGGAATCTCGTCTGAAAAAGGGGGACCGTAAAACAGTGACTCGATGAGTGGCTCGAAAAGCGGTCGACGAGGAGTAGGTAAGTCGGCCAGGCTCCTCTAATGCATATTGATAAGGGCGGAGCGAGAACTCGTCGTTCATCATAGTCGAATCGACTGAACGGTCGGTCTCTCGTCGCTCCTCGTCCTCATCAACGAAGCGTGATTGACGAAAAAGGAAGACGATGCAGACGTCCCGCCACGTCTACGCTATAAGAGACGGGGGGATTGTCTGGTGAGACGGGACAATAGGTGTAATCATATTCGCGCGGTAAATTAACGCTCGGGCATAAACACCCGGATGATATTAGGTGGAGGATATCGTGGGTCCTTTTATAGCGTCGCGGAATTACGACTGACATTGCGAGATTAAAATGGGCTACCGCGGCAATTTTGCGTGCAGGAATGAGCGTACGATATTAGCATAGAGAAGAGAATAGCGCACGGGAACGAATAAACGCTTATTTATGGTTTCACCAGGAGAAAGAAACTTAAGTGCGTTTTACGCGTCGCCGGGTTAATAATGGGAGGGAGACCGTGACGCTTTGATTTTGGGACAATGGTCCCTGTCTTCGCTCTTGGCGTATTACTAGCCGCGGAATGTCCTGCCATTTCGTTATATGGCCGGGAATCGAGTTTGTTATTAAGTTTGAATAAACGTTGTCTTCTCTACGGCCACAGGGTTCTTTATCAAAATTACCCATTCATAATTTCTAATCAAAATTGTACAAAATTTACTCGGTTAGATTTTTGAAAATTGAAACGTAGTTTTTTATAAGAAAATGCATAAACATTGCATTATACATTTCTTGAAGTATCTATCGTTTTAATCTCTTTGGTACAAATAAATACACCATGATTGTTGGTACTTCTAGTGTTAACGTTATTCGTTGAATATGAATTTTTAATAGCCATCTGTGATTAGAATTAAATAACGTGTGGTCTGATCAGTACTACTCTGTATATGGCGTTCAATAATATTATTCAGTAGGTACTCAAATTAAATAGTTCGTGAAATACGATCTGTGATGACATATGTGTAATAATGTGATACCTTTGTTGCCATTCTAGATTTGAATTCTCGTTAGTAGTTATTTATTATTTTTACGGTATACTTACATTAAATAACTGTAGTAAGTCCATAATTTGTAAATGGGTCACTCGCGACACTTACGAACGATTCACTGTAATTAAATTAAATACTTGAGTTCCGTTTCAACCGCCGTGGCGCTCGGTCGTGTTTGTTGACATTTGTGCTGGCGAGGTTATAGTTTCTGTCTGTGTATACATACAGTTTCTCTGCGGCATAGTCAAGTTACGGTGTTTTTTTTCTTTTTTTTTTCCCTGGGACGTAGTCCTGGAGTATATTTCCCTGTGGGAAATATAAGTCAACTTAAATGAGCATTTCCGATATCGGGGATGCCCACTCACAACGTTTAATTAACAATACTGTCTCTCCACCAACAATGTCTACATACGCCCAAGCAACTCAAAATGGAATTTTTCCAAAGAAAGAACAAGCCATCGTTATTGACTCAGTGGAAGGTATCAAAATCAAGGAATATAACATGGCTATTGGAAAATTAATTGATCCTTGCAACCTCAGGTTTTCCTCAAGAATCTCACACAGTCGTGTTTGCATGTACTTGAGCAGTCAGGAAGTTGTTAATTCTCTTCTCGCATCCCACAAGACTGTAAACATAAACAACCACGTTCTTGGAATTCGTCCGCTGGTTTCTCCGGCAAAACGAATTCTTCTATCTAACGTGTGTCCAATCATTCCACACAATTTAATAGAAAATAAATTAACTGAACTAAACATAGCAACAAAATCTCAGATCACTTTTGTTCGAGCTGGTATGACTGAGCCTGGTTATAGCCATGTTCTAAGCTTTAGGAGGCAAGTCTACATTGATCTAGATGATGTTCCCAAGTTACCTGACTCTATCCAAATTAATTATGATAATACGCTGTATTGGATATATGTATCAACTGAGAAATTAACATGCTTTTTATGTAAAGCTGAAGGCCATCTAGCCAAGCACTGCAAGAACACCATTGCTGAAAATATAGACCATGCACCAAATACTCAAGTGAAGGATACAAATTTCCCAGTTGCATCTGATGACCCTGTAGTTAAACCTTCTGATTCTTTGGCTTCAAGAGGGTCCCAAATTTTATCAGGGGTAAAAAATATGCTACCTCCTGTGGTTATCAAGAGACCTCCACCAACAGATTCGACATCTACAGCCAGCCCTAAGCCAAATAGTTCATCCTTGAAACAGGAAAAGAAAACTGATAAAAACATCAAAGCCACAAGGAAGAAGCGTAAAGTGGAGGCAAGCTCAGGCACCACCATTGATGAAATCACATCACTCCTACGCTCATCCTCAGAATTTTTCGAAGATGAATCACTCAATCTCCCTCTTAGTTTCGATAGCTGTGCTCAATTCCTCTTGGCCTGCTTCGATAATCCGAACGTTTCCGAAACAGCCTTGAATTATACTCATGACATTTCAGCCCTTATTAGTATGCTGTTAAATTTGAAAAGTTTCATTACGGAACGTAAATTAAAAGAACGTATAAACCGCATCATCAAACGTCTCAAAAGCTCTCCCACTTCTGATACAACCAGTGAAGACTCGTGTGCCTTTGAAGAACAAGAAGACTAATTATAATACAATTTTTCGCAGCTGTTTTTCTGCTCATGGGCACTTTCTCTACTTCTCTTCGCTTTTTCTACTGGAATCCAAGAAGCCTTCGTTCAAAACTACCTGAGGTCCAGTCTATTTTGGATAATTATGATATTCTAATTTTTGTGGAAACTTGGTTAACAACGTGCGATACATTATCCTTTCCGGGTTTTATCTCGTTTAGGAAAGATAGGGCACATTCAAGGGGCGGGGGAATCCTCATGTTAATTAGAAAAAGCCTTGCATTTACACAAATAGTTAATTTATCATCTCCTGATGATTCAGTTGAGCTATGTGGTATTTGTTTGACGGATGTCATCCCATGTTTGGATATTATTGTTTGTTACAGGACCCCAGGTCACTCTCTTTCTCAGTATCAATGGTCTACTATCGTTAATAATACTCATAACGATCGTAACTGTATCCTCGTTGGTGACTTTAATGCGCATCATACAATTTGGAATTGTAATCACACTGACAGTAATGGAAGGAGACTTCTTAATTCTATAGAAGAAGCTGATTTGTTTTTACATAATAGTGACTCAATTACCCATTTTAACATAAACACAAACTTCAAATCCAATCTTGATCTTCTCTTTTCCACTATGAATATCTGTGGTTCCATTGAATCCAGAGTTTTTGACGAGACCTGGGGCTCTGACCACTTCCCCATTACCTTTGAAGTTCATGTTGGCAAGCATTACTATGTAAAAAAAACTTTTAAAATTAAGTCGACCCGCTCTGACTGGGACACTTTCTTTAACCATCTTGATAAAAGCTACTGTGATTTTCTTTTGGACGACTATGATAGACTTTCTCCAACTTATAAGTATGATTTCTTTATCAATACGATTTCCAATGCAGTCAAAAATAGTACACCTAGTAGAGATAAGGGAACATTACATGCTAGACGTCATAGGAGGAACCCAGTTTCATGGTGGGATAACGAATGTAACGAGCTCAAAAGACAACGTAGAGCAGCTTATAGGAAATGGGAAAGGTCAAGCGACTTGGTTGATCTGATCGACTATAAAAGAACTTCAGCATTGGTAATCAAAACATTTAAGAAAAAGAAAAAAGATTGCTTTAGGTCATTTGCTGAATCTATTAACTTTCATACTAATCCAAGCTATGTTTGGAAAAAATGCAAAATTTTTAAAAACAAATGGACTAAGGTCTATCATTCTCATTGCAATGAAAATCTGCAGACATCTGACCTGACTCTAGCTGCTCTAAATAAAATCAGTCCTCCGTGGGTACCAACCGACCCGCTTGCTCTTCCAGACTGTTCGCTAAACGAATTCCTTGACTCCTCCTTCAACTTTGTTGAATTTAATGCAGCCCTTGATATAAAAAATGCTAAATCAGCTCCTGGTATGGATGGCATAGATTTTGAAATCTTACAAAGGTTGCCCTCCAAATATAAATTATTATTACTGGACATCTTCAACTATATGTATTGTTGCAATGAGTTTCCTCCTAACTGGAAATCCTCCTTTATCCACTTTATTAAAAAGTCTGATGGCATAAGCTTTCGGCCCATTTCTCTAACATCATGCGTTAGCAAATTATTTGAAACTCTTGTAAAAAATAGATTACAGTATTGGGCGGAAATAAATAACTGGTTGCCTGCCTGTCAACACGGCTTTCGAAAGGGCAACTCATGCATTGACAATCTGACTAACCTAACTCTTAAAGTAGAGGAATCCTTCAGTGAACGTAAAGAGGTTCTAGCTGCCTTCTTAGACATAGAGGGAGCATTTGATAACGTTAATGTTAATATTATGTTACACCAACTGGCGTCCTTGGGCTGTTCTGCTAATTTAATCAAATTTATAAATTTTCTTTTGAGAGAACGAACCATTTATACTGCTCAATCGTACGAGATACCAAGATTGGTTCATAAAGGAGTTCCTCAGGGAGGAGTTCTTAGTCCACTTCTGTTCGCTCTCTATACTGCGAAGGTAACAGATGGCTTACCAAAATCATTAAATGTTTCCTTATTTGCTGATGATATTGCTCTATATATTAAATTCTCTTCCCTGAAAAGAGCAAAAATAATTTTGGAGAAGGCGATTAATGTTGTTAGTTCCAATCTGCTCAGTATTGGTCTTGTTCTCACACCAAATAAAACGGGCCTACTTCATTTTAATAATAAAAGAATCCCATTCGACAGTGTGCAATTAAAGGTTGAAGGCTGCATTGTGAAATCAGTTAAATATGTTAGATTTCTGGGTATCATATTTGACAATCGATTGACTTTCGGACCACACGTAGATCATATTTACAATAAATGTATAAAATCACTAAACATGATAAAATTCTTGTGTGGAACGTGGTGGGGATCAGATCCCTTGACTTTACTAATAATATACAAAAGCTTCATTCGCTCTATTATAGACTATGGATGCTTTCTTTACTGGCCAATAACGGTATCTCTTAGAAATAAATTAGAAAAAATTCAAAATTCTGCTGTTAGAATTGCACTGGGGTATCGTAGAAGCACTCCTCTCAATGTAATGATAGCAGAATCCAAGTTGATGCTTCTATCAGACAGGTCAACTTTTCTATGTGAACGTTACCTTGCCAAAATTGTTTCAATCAAAGGTTCCAAAATTTTTAATGCTGTCACTAGGTACTTTCATCACCCAAAAAGGAAAAACTCTAGATTCAAAAACAAAATTCTTGACATATGCATTGACTGTCTTCCTGAGTTAAAAGATAAAATCATCTCTAATAATAAATACAATTTATATTGCCATGATTTCAATACATTGATGACATCCGTCCCAATTAACACAACTCTGGGTTTTGAGCTTAAAGATTCAGGTGATCCTAATCTTCAAATTAAAAAAATCATAATAGACAATGGTGCCACGGCCTTATTTACTGATGGCAGTAAAATCGCAAATGCTGATTATGTTGGGTATTCTTGTCTTTGTTACGATCTAAACATTCGTCTCAAAAAAAGTATCGACAGAAACGCGTCGATTTTTACAGCGGAATGCTTGGCCCTGTGTGACGCTATGGATATTGCACTTCAGCATAGAAATCGCTCCTTCGTTATTTTTACTGATTCTTTGAGTGCCTTACTTAGTTTAGAGTCCACTAGCCTTAAAATCACATCTAATCCGTTCATTCTTGAATTTAAAAAGAAGTATGTAAAATTCTGTCAGGATAACTCACACTCCATTAAATGTTTTTGGATCCCTTCACATATAGGAGTGTTTGGAAATGAAGATGCTGACTCCCTTGCAAAAGCTGCCACATCTTCTAATTCTGCGGACATCTCTCAAGTTCCTTTCACTGATTTTACTTGTCATCTTAAACTAAAAGGTATTCTTAATACTCGATCCACAATTACTGAGCAAGGCACCTTCAAGGGTGTTCACTATTTTCAAAACTTCTTCAAACCAAATCCAACTCCCTGGTTTGCTCAAAATTTTAAGGCCCACATTAAAAGGGGTTTTATAACCACAGTAAACCGTATCAGGGCCAATCATTATAATCTCGCTGCCTCCCTGTATCGAATAAACATTGTCAGTGATCCTAGTTGTAAGTGTGGTTATATATCCGAGGACTTGGACCATGTTTTGTGGCAGTGTCGTCTTTATGACTCGCAAAGAATTAAATTAGTTAATAAGTTGCGTAAAATTAAGTTTTTTCTACCATTAAAAGCGGACATTTTCTTTGCTAAACCTAATGTTAAAGCCTGTGAATATATTTTTCAGTTTTTATGCGACTGCAATCTTCAAATCTAGAGACTACCAATTCTTTCATTGTACAATAACTGTAAGACTACTGTAACAACAAAATTGTTAAAGCCGAAATAAACCTATAATAGGTTTCAGTGGCTCAATAAAAAAAAAAAAAAAAAAAAAAATTAAATACTTCAATATCGTTGTTAGTTTCGCTCGTCTAGATATCAATTCAAACGATGTATTCTAATATACAAATGAAACATGATGAATTATCGCGTATAAAATTCTCAATTCGTGTTAAAAAGCCTAACTTTAAAAGTCTTTAATATACCATCCATCGATCCGACCGAGAGTCATCGGCGTGATTTTCCACGGGATAAATACGCGATAAATTGCCCAGGTAGATCGTCGCGAGCTCTCAATCGGCCTTTTAAAGGCGACCCGCAGCGCCTAGACTCCCGAAGAGCTGTAAATTGTCTCGGTAACTGAACAAGTTAAATTCCCGGGGCTCCTCGAACTAGAAAGAACGATTCCGGGCGAGAAACGAAGAGGGGGGAGAGGGAACCGCCGCGGGGTAGGGGAACCTGGCGAAAAGAGAAGAAGCTCCGGCTTGGCGTTTCACATGGTAATCCTCTCATGAATATCCTCAAAGGACACTCCACCCCCCTGCCTTCGTCGCTGTGCCTCCCCTCGCCCATCTGCACGAGCACACCTAAGAGACCCGCGTCGGTCGGGAAGTCGCGCAAGACGCAGACGAATCGCTGCTCGCACTCGCGCGTCTGATGCGTGAAAAGGGGTCTGAGGGACGAGTGAGGGTGGGCAGGGGGCGTGTGAGACCTCTCTCATTCGATTAGGTCGAAGCAAAAGCTTAGCGGCACGCTCGCCCCTTGGAGCCGAGTAATTTGATTAAAACTCCGATGACGCGAGTAGGTGTCGATGTCGAGAGGATCCGGCTGCGGGAACACCCACGTCTGCGACTCGCGATACGTCGGGACGAAGCCGTACGACGACTTCTTTCGCTTCATCTGCATTCCGAGCGTGTTCATCTGCCGGGCTGCATTTCGCCGATAAAACGCAGGAACGGATTACTCCTCCTCCGGGAATCCATCGGTGGACAATCGCGTCGTTCGCCGCGCCGGGAGGAATAGGAACTTAAGGAGGACACCGGCTCTGAGGGATTTCGGAAAATCCAATTTTTATTTTACATTCTTTTTCCCCCGACGCTTTAAATGTATGGAACGTCGAAGCGGCGTCGAACTGCGCGGACGAAGCTTTTTATTTTTGTTAAATATTTCAATCTGGTTGAGAAGGAATTTTATGATTTCGATGTTAGAGGAGCCGACACCTTGCTTAGAAAGAGTGCTTGCTCGTGGAACGCGTGGAATGTACAATCGAGAGCATTCCAAGAGAAGAATCTTTTTGGTTGAAAAGATCAAGAAGCACCATAGTTCATTCGATATGGCTACTGTTGGCGGACATAGATTTACTCGAATGACAGCTCTGCCTCTGTATTCTGGATTTCCTAATCGCCATGTTCGTTCAAAAATTATGCACACAGGTACGTAGGGCTTCGGTAAAGCATCCTCCACTTCGATTCCCGAGTAGAAAGAATCGCGAGGACCGATCAATATCCGTGAGATATAGCCGGATAATCAAAGTCCGGAATTTCGCAGCGTCCCGTATTACGGTTCTCTCGGTCCTCTGTTCGCCAACGCCGGGGACCGTTCAAACGCACCGGCGTCGAGCGTCGTCCGTTCGAATTTACGTCGGGGCCCTTGGTCCACCGGTCCCCCCCCCCGTGGAAAAATATGAGACGATAGATGAGACGGCTGAACGGAAAGGAGGGAGGAAGCACGGGGTGGAAAGCGACGAGCAAAGCGTTCTTTCACATGCTAATCCACCAGGCGGGCCACGTTCATGAATACCTACGGTCAAAGCGCATCCCTCTTTATCTCTGTGTCTCTCACTTACTCCCACTCCCCTCCTGTCTCTTTCACCCCTTACCTTTTACCTTCTCTCGCTGTCTCCGTTCTCCTTTTTAGGGTTCCCGTTCGCTCTCTGTAGCGTAAGGTACATCGCTGCACAGGCATCCTCTCTCGCCCACGCCCCCTGTCGCGCCTACGAGAACCCTCTGTGAAGCACCCCCCGACCCCTCTCCTCGTCTGCCAACCCCTCGTGCGGCTAGGAGGCATCGCTGCACCAACGACAGCAAGAAAGGCCCTCGAGAAATGGCGCCGCTTTGTGTCCCGAATTTGTGCCGCGCCGTTCTCCGTGTTCCTTTACGAGGGGCGATAAGTCAGGAGCTTCTCTCGTTCGCTCTTTCCATCCCTTTCGCGTCTCTCTCTTCCGGTACTCCTCGGTACACTGACCTTAGCTTTCCGTCTCTGTTTCCCTCGATTTTTCTTTTCACCGGCACGTATCCTATCCCCGGCCGGTGGCCGTTCTGACGTTCATGCCACGGTTCGCGGAACTATCGTAATCGCGGCCGATGTCCGCGCAACGTTCGACCTTCGCGTGCACGCGCCCAATGCTAGCCCCGTTCTAGACCATTTTCGCCGAATTATCCTCATATTGTACGCCGGAACGGCGTGGATCTAATTCCGCCGCATACGATGGTATGCTTAATGAACAGCCGCGCGGTAACCTATTTCCTTGAGAATTTATTGCAAGCGTATTTCCGCTACGTATGTATCGGACGCGTTCCGGTCCTCGGTGCAACGATATTTGGGGAGCCCTGGTAAACCAACTTCCTAGTAAACATTGTATTGTGTTTGGTAAAAGCAATGGGATAGAAGCTTTCTTTATTCGAACTGTTACATTTCTAGATTGGATGTTGAACAACTTAGATTTTTCTAATAATTCTGCAGAGGGTTTTGGAGCGACGAAGAAAGAAAAACTATTTAGATTTATGTTAATAGAGATGTGTGGTACGTTGTAATTTTTTTATACAGCTTGTATTGTGTTTCAAATGTCGTCTCTCACGCGTCACGGTTGGGAGAGATAGAAGTGTTCAACTTACGAATTACGATTGGGTTAGGTTTGGGTTCCCATGCAGCTCGTGTCGTGTTTGAAATGTCGTCTTCCACGCTTCACAGTTGGGAGGAATGGAAGTGTTCAGCTTACGAATTACGTCTGGGTTAGGTTTGGATTTTTATAGAGCCCGTATCGTGTATCAACTGTCGTCTTTCACGCTTTACTGACCTCAAGGGGGATCCCTCCAGTTAGAATAGAAACATTCATCTTACGAATCACATCTGAAGTTCATTTTAACCCTCTACGGGCCCGCGTAACTTCCAGGTCCAGGTTACCAAACAATTTTAGTTTTTTCACAAGATGATGCGTCTTAATTATATAATGTCTCTGGGATAACCAATAACAATATTAATAACGGTTGGCAGCACCATCCACCTGAAATATCAAGGTAAAATTCGGCTCATACGATACACGATAAGTATTACGTGTACAAATGAACAATCCAATTTTTTCAGTTACATTCAATGGTTATTTTAAAAGAAAGTAAATTGAATTGTTCAATCAAAGTATTCGCCGTTGCTTTCTATAACTTTAAGCCATCTTTCAGGCAGCTGATGAATTCCAATTTGGAAAAATTTTAGATCTTTGGACACGATAAATCGCCTCGCGTAGTTGAGCAAACTTCAAATTCGATTTTCTCGAAAACAAGACCCCCTAATCAAAAAATTGTATACCACCTCCCTCCCTTATTTTCCCACGCTAGAACTATCCCTTGGTTTGCTGTATTACGATTTTCCACCCCCTGTGCAAGATAACTGCACAAAAAAACTTAGCTCGTCGCCTGAACCTGTTATTATCGACTCCTTCCCATTCAGTATTTCCAGGGACCCGGTTGTTCCGGTTTTCTCCGGTGACGTTTCCGCGAGCAGTCGATTTTTTTCTCTCGAGTCATGCGCCGCAGGTCGGTCACCGCAGGAGTCGAAAAACGCCGCGGTCGTTCAATTTCGTACCGCGAGCACCGCGTAATTGGGAGCATGCTCGGCGGACTCGTTGCCGAGAATTTAGTTTCCGGTTCGCGGTAGGCGTCTGGCGGGGTGTGCGTGCGTCCCCGTCGATGGTGGACAGTCGGTGTGGTGATACCAGCGGCGGTGACCGTGGTCTGGGGGAGGGTTTGGAAGGGTGGGTCAGAAGAGGGCAGGAGAGGAAGCCCGACTGTGTACCGGCGATGTCGGCGGTGGGGCTGGTGGCGACGGAGTGTGCGAAAGGGACGGCGATCCCACGTGCTGCGCTCCCATGCATAGAGAGGGCTCATGTTTCCCTAATGCAGCCCGATAAATATTTAAGCATAACGTAATCGGTCGGATCATCCTGCGAGAGAAAGGGAGGCAAGAAAGACGGGTCGGAGAGAGAACGAGACCGTGGACAAGGACGCAATCCGTAATGCTCGGTCATGTTCCCTATTGGCTCGCGAAATTGCGTCTTTCGTAATCCCGTACAACCGTCGTACAACGATCTGGATTGGAATTTATCTAATACGCCGCTTTAGCCTCGCTTGCCGCCTGGATTTTTACTGGGCTTACGTTCTGGAAATTGTTTCCGTGCGATACGTGCCGCCGATCTCGCGCTGTAGGCGCCACGAAGAAGGCCTCTCGCGTTCTGGGTAAAGCTGTGATCCACTCGGTGGTTCCAACTTGTCATATGGTCAGCGTTGACTCTCATAAATATGTATGGGGGATGAATTATTTAGCGACTGGCAAATTATTTCGGTCGTGACGCGACTACGATTTCCGTAATAATCGCGGCGCGGCTCGATGCTGTTCGGAAAGGTGCGAAAATCCATACTTTGGGAAAACGCTAACTTTATTTGAGAGTAATTATATGTTATGTATGTTAATATGACAGTCCTCGATGCTTTGCAAACCCTCTTTCTGAAGTGTCATAAATTAAGAGCCTGTTCTTGTATATTGGATTCCCCATAGAGCTCTAGAATATCGACTTTCTTTAAGTTTCTTTGTTGACTGTTCTTAATCTAGTCTCAAAGAATTCTAATCGAGTGAAATATGTTACCTCAGGAGTACACCTGTTGGTTACCCACGTGTTTTTTGATAGTTATGAATACTCGATTACTGACTCTATGATTCTCTAGCGTCTCTTAAACAATTTCTAAATTAACCTCCACGTTGTTAACCATACTGTCGCTTAAAAACATTTAAAAGTTCAAAGTGGAAGAAGTTTAGGCACAGTTTAGTTTAACATCTAATAACAGTTTAGTAGAATCAGCTGTGTTCACAATTTCTCGTCTTTGTTAGCAATCAACTAAAACATTAATAACTCCTGCATAGCTCGTGTTAGTAATTACGTTAACGAAACGTGAACACTTAATTTGTATCGTATTATGTGCTGCGACACGTTCCAGCACTGGGCGTCTTGATAAATTCCGATCACGAACATGTCGCGCTCTTCCGGTAAATTAATGCCGGAAAGAGCTTACTGATGATGCGTGGTAGCAAGATGTGCAACGTCGTTGCAAGCCTCGGAGTACTTTTTCATCTTAAAAATACATGAACCAGTCTTTTTCATACATAAATAAACTTAACATTAAGCAAGTATCTTTTGAGATGCTATTTACACTAGTATCGTGATTTAAAAACATATTTTACACAAAATATAAAATCATTACGACTTCTTGTATGTGGAATGCACGTTTGAAACATAAAACATAGTAAAATAGAAAGAATATTTTCGATGGAACAACTGTGAAAATAAATGTACTTTTTGGTTTCTAAAGTGCGACTTTACTAAATATTGTCCGACGTTTGTTCTCGAGTTTTTCTGCGAGCTGTGATTCTTAAGCCTCATAACAGATACGACATATGAAATAAAAACACAACCTTCAAGGATTGCCATACTGTTGTTTTTTTGTGGTGGTGATGCATTTGCAAAACAGGAACCACGTTCAATAGCTGAAGACAATCACATAAAAGTAGTAGAAAAAAAATAACTAAAATTATTACAAAGTAGCTGAATATAAAAATATAAATCAGAAACGTATATCAACATTCTACAGAGAAATCGATGATATTCCGGTACGATTTTCTGAAACGATCGCTAAAAGTCTGACTATCCCCTTACTTGTTCCACCAGTTCCGTAGCAACTTTCCTTTGCCCGCGCACATGCATTATTCCCTATAATTATCTGGATCATATTACGAACGAACCGCATAGGGTATTGTCGAACAGTCACGGATTCCCGTCTAATTTCGAAATCCCTTTGACGACTTTCCGCGGAATAAGTAAACGTTAAACCTCGCTTCTAACGATTATACGTCTACTGTTGCGGAGTCACGCGATTGCGTTGCTCTTTTTCGAATTTCATTTATCGTCAGGGTGGCAGTGGGGGTGAGGTTGGAGGGGGGGGGGTGGTTGCCGCTTTTACGAGCGACAAAATACCGGCCAATCTGTCCACCGTGCAACCACAGCGGCAAAATAGTTCGGTAGAAATCGGCGATAGGGGAGTCGGTTATAGGGGACCTGTCCCCGGTGGGTGGACAGTTGAAGGGCGTGGGAGGGCGGCGACGGGGGACAGGGATGCAGCGGATGAGTTCGTCCAAAAGCGCCAGGAGGTGCACGGGGTGGTTAGGCAATTTTACGCTCTCCCAGTTACAAAAACCATTTACGCTTAAATGCTCTCGCGTCCCCCAAAGTCCCGCGACCCCTCGGTGTCCGCCGCCACTTTTTCCCCCGTGCCCCCCCATCCCCGCCGTCCCCGTCTCTTCGAAATTCGCTGCTGCCTATTCGCCCCATGCCGTGACACGATGGACAGCCACCCTCCAGGGGCTTCGATGTCCTGCAAATGTCCGGCTAGAACACCGTGGATGTATCGCGATCGAGCCTGCAACGTCCCAAAAACGAAACCCCCGCCGCCACGGATAGGGTTATCGTTAGCAGCACCGTCGGTCGGCTATAAAAAATTTGATAAAAAGTTGTCCGCCCCGTGTATATATAGGTGGTGACGCTTGTTCGGTCGAAATTTATTTCCAGTTTCTTTTCACGTCGATTCCGTTCCGTGTACCTCACGTATGCACGCGTACATTCGTCTCGATCGTTAGGTAAGATTCGCGGTAACGTCTGTGGTCTTCTTTGCGACTGAGAATTCGTTCGTACGAATCTGGTTGGACGAACTATTGTTATCTAACGGCGAGTTACGATGGAAATTGCGTGATTATATCGGTTGTTGCATTTAACTGCTCACATTTCCGAAATTAGATTTTATGTTCGGAATATGTTACGTTACGAAGTTATTGACAAAGAATCGATTTCCTAAAGTTTGTAAACTCATCCTTTGTGATAGTTTTTACCTAATGCATGCTGACGTTGAAATTTTAGTGGAATTGAAAATTTGATATTTTATTATTGAATCTGTGGAAGTTTGAAAAAAGTATGAACATGCAAATTTCGTTCTTGAAGATAGAAGTTGAAGCCCTTAGAGATTGCTACCTAAGTTAGACTTCTTTCTTGAATACGAAATTGATCCGTGGTAAGCTTGTAATGTCGAGCAACTTATATAAAGTTGTACAGATCTAGAATATTGTGCAGTCGGATAAGTTTGAGATTTGCCTTTTGCGTTCTGTATATCGACTCGTAGTCAGTAGATTTCACGTAATCGTGCGTACGATTTCCATGTTTCTTTTTAAACACTTGTATGTGCTTCAAAAATATATTATTTTATAAATTTTACACTCCTTAAAAATATAAAAAGGTCATATTATTGTCGATTTGAAATGATCTGTGGACTTCAAGCTTCTGTCAACAGTTTATTGCCTATCATCAATCATTTATGATAGTATAAACATGTATATGTCATCCCAATTTATTTTCACATCTTTCAATATTATTAACGTTTTAAATAACAAAAATTAAAGATTTACTATATAAGCCATTTTGGAAATATCATCACACGTGAGTGACCGAGTGAAAGACCGAGAGAAGACCGTAATAAGAAAGTTCATTGACCTCGCGACGTAAACACTGAAAAGTAAACAAACCCTATCTCCGGAACTAATCACGTTATCGACTTGAATGAACACTCATTTTAAAGGGCTTTTCATCCTCTCTCCGATGACTATATAACCCATTATTATTTATGCTATCTTCTATGTTTATTTTGGAACCTAACTTGACTCTATATTTCCAAAGAAGTTTCAACAATTCCTATCGATTATATTACAAATCATAAACATTCTATAAGAATTCTAAGCAACAAATTTAAAAATGGAAGTCGACTAGGCGACTTGGTAGCGAGAGAAAGCTAAAAAGATAAACAATACACGATTTCAGATGATTTACAAAGAATGTAAATTACAAACGTAAGAACTTGAACTCCACTGTTTGTTCTCGCCCTTGCAAAACAAATAAGCTCGTACATATGATTCCAAATGCTTAATAAAAAGAAAAATACACAGTACAGGTGTTAATTAAACGCGATGCCTATGATTTTCTTTCCTCAAAGCCGATAGTGCACTGCGCGATAACCGGAATTGGCAATGTCGGGCACGACTCGGGCGGGGATAATGAACGTTTAATTACGAAAGAAAAACTGGTGTCTATACCGGAAGGTGGGTGCGTGTCAACAACAACGCACGTTGCCTCGCGTGCGAACCTGGAAATCACGTATTCATCGTCGGTCCATTCGTAACCCGTTGTGTGGTCAAGGAAGGGTTGAGATATGACGAGCGGCGATGAAGCGAGATAGAGATAGAGGGAGCGAGAAAGAGAGAACTACAGAGAGTGTGAGAGGGTAGTGGAAGGGGTTAGGGGAAGGGGAAAGCGATTAATTTCACAGCGCGATTCATAATGGAGCCCCATCAATCACTGCCGCCAGTTACGCACAGAATCGCGCGCGGCGGCCGAACGCGGGCGATAATTAATTTCGAAAAATTATTAATCGCAATAATGTCCTCATTTACATAGCGCCGTGCCGGTCCGACTGTAGCGTTAATCAAGCGATTCGTTAAAATGCCTCCGGTACGCGCAGTCGTCCAGCACTCGGTTAGAGATAATTTAGCTAATAGAGTGTCAGTGATATAACAGTCTATTGAGACCGTGGCGGGAATGATATTTCCATACAAATTTTCTGACGAATTTAATTTGAATATAATGTTGTACAGAGGCCGGGGACTGGCCTACAACGCCGCGCCCCGAACTGTAGCGCTTATTACGCGCTTTGCTACGTGTAAACGCTCGTTTCGCAGAAAATGACGCTAATTTCTTTGTAAAGTCGATTGATGCGAATTTGTATACTACGCGAGCTCGAACTGAATATTAATCGTATACACGCTCCCGAGCATTCGGTATTCAATTTCGCATCAACGCCCTGTATCAGCATGCTTGACTTATCGAGCATTTCATTACTCCGGATTCGAGCAAAGTTATTTTTATCTTTCCTTAAAATAAATCGTTTTTACGGAGCAAAACTGTCAAATTATGTTTAGTTTGTAAATTGTTACGCTATTCTACAATTATAATGCATGCTTGAAAATAAGTATGTAGAAAACAGTAATATCAGTGAGGAGCAAATAGGTTCTAGTGAAAAGATGCTTAACAAAATTTTATAGACAAGAAATCGAATCCTCTAAATATTTTCTACCAATCTCAAAAGTATATATTATATGTTTTGATACAAAGAAATAAATTGCAAGCTATTGGAAATTAATAAAATCGAACTCTTTGTCTGTTACAGGTACGTGTAAATGTCAGGATCGAGCGTCGCGATCTGCGTGTTGCCTGAATCTTCGGTATCGGTGAGACTAAAGCTCGCATGGCACGATCGAAGCGCGACGCAAAGCTCCCTGGGAAATACGGCCGGGTCGTTTTTCAAATTGACTTGGTGAAATACGGTCGCTCGAAAACGAACATAATCGCGCGGCAATAAGAGACGTCGCGAGAGAACGGAATTAAGTAGCAGGGGTCGTTGCATAGTCGGGCACGGTTGATTGCTCGCGCGAACGCGCGCGTTCGGCGCCGTCGACGTCCCCGTAAAAGAACGACGCTCTCGTTATCCGCCGTAAATATAAACGGCCACTCCGGTGCTCGCTGGCCATTCCGTCGCGAATAAACCAAATACACATAAGCGCCGAAACATCGGCTCGCCGCGTAACCTTTGCGTCCCGTGTGTACACGTGGCGGCCCCTATATATCGCGGTACGGATCGTGGTTAACAGCCCGCGACGTCGTAAATTGATAGTAAATGTCACATCCGGATTGCAGAATAAGAACGCTCTCCTGTGGGAAAGCTCCTACTGCCAGCAATCACTTAGTCGCTCGCTCCGTGAACGTCGCTCGCTGTTGCTCGTAAGATATAGACATTGATATTCCCTTGGAAGGCTGGGGCCAATGAAAATCATTCCCACTGTCGCCTACGACCGCGCGTTTTTCTCTCGCGTGCCTCCGCGAGACGCGTACGGCATCGCCCGGATATGTGAAACGTACGTCGATGCAGTTAACCGAACGCTTGAAACGAGGACCACCACCGATTTTTAAATTTCATCGACTTGTATATACTTCTGTGTCTTGGAAGAGTGCTGAGTGACTAATTTTCAGACCTAAATAAACTAATTTATAATATGCTTTTATTTATACATTTTATATATCATCAAAGCTAACGTTCAAATGATCAAATTATGGAGTACATGTTTTACTTTTCTTTGTACATCTCTTACAGTTGTATCAGTTCTAGTCAATATTTATTATTATATTTTTCTTCATTTTAATATTGATATTATTTATACTTCCACTGTACTTCTTAGCTGGTTATAATTTGAATTTTATTTCTTTCGCTTAAATGAAATTCTCTCGCCGTACTTTTACGTTTGACATTTTATTAGTGGATGATTCTTTTTTGATGGGCTTAATAAAGCATTTGTAACGAACATATGAAACGACAAGAAAACGATAACACCGTCTGACCGCGATACAGGGCAAGAATAGCTGAGTGACGATTATGTGAAACGTTGGTGCAATCTATGGTTACCGTTTTGAAGCGGTTCAATACGACCGTACATTGTACACTTTAGTGGTAATTTACTTACAGTCCGTTCTGGTTCGTGAGGTAACGGTTTACGATCTTCAAAGTACCAAGTACATTTCCGGCGTGTAATATGCAAATACGTATTTTGTGCATGATTTTTGTGCGGTAAGTGTTCGAGGTGTCATTAAAGAATATTGGCAAAGGTTTCCTAATAGAACAGTACCACATCGTAGACTAGGATCTTTATCATTCCTTCTACGTTTCATATTTTTAATGCAACTTTCTAGTAAAGTATTTTTCAACTTATGTTCGTACGACATTTTTATTTTATCTTTAGTTGCAGAGAATACGCGATTAAAATTCGTACAGAAATCTATATGCACAGTATACAGTGGGTGGACAATTTATCAATTATACAATTTCAAAGCATCTCACATATTAAAGTAGCGAGTGTATGGACAATTCTACATATATATTTATATATAAAATAGGTACTGTTCTATAGTTGAAAAGAGAATGTATCAAATGAAATTTACTGCAAAGAAAATGGAAATTAAATATTTGTAAAAAAGCTCCATACTCTGAATACATTTCAACGTTAATTTTCAGTTCTTCATCATGATGTTAAATATTAGTGCTTCTAAAAAATTTCATTTTCTCGCGATGATTTCGCTGAGAAGTTTGTATTTTAAAATCTCTTTACCTACATTTCCAACTGCCTCTTTTCTAAACCTTAAAATGTACTTTTAACACACACGATTATTATTTTAACCACCTACTATACCAACACGAGACTCGTTATAATAACACATCTCAGTCAGAGATAAACGAGTCTCGATTCTTCGAACAATATCGCCAGCTTGTCGGGGTACACGAACACCAACGATTGTATCCCGTATTTTACAAATCGGATATAACCGTACTTCGCTCGTAAATATTGCCTTAAACAAATTGCAAACGACGCCGTCGTTATTGATGCAACCCTTCGCCTGACCTTTCACCCGCGCGTGCACTCGCGTGCGCCATGGAAATTAAGAAAGAAAGAAAATTGCAACTCGGTCGCCGGAGTATTTCGCCAGAGCAGGTTCGACGTCGAAGGAGATCTCGTATCCGTGTACAAAGCTGAAATTTATTTATTCAATAATAACCCCCGCCTTTTTTCGTGCCCGACGGCTGCACGCGACCACGGGAAACGGTCCCTACGATATTAACGCGTTGCATGGTAACCCAACCGGTGGCGTGTTCTCGTGGAAAAATCAGATGCCCAAACCTTTCGAACACGAGAATGACGTTCAGCGGGATCCGTCGTACGAAGACAACATTCTTCTTCCCGGGGCGATCGGCATCAGCGGGCCAGGGGGACGTAGCAAACGAGCGTATTCGACGAAGTAACTGCCAGACAATCGATAGGTCGCCTATCCTGGTAACGCTTCGTTGTGTCTCTCAATTTCGAACGAGGGCTTCATGAATACCCAATGGCCCGGGAGGAACTCCGAACCGTTCTAGGAACACCGGCTGGCACCGAGACCCGCTTCCATCCCTCCGGAATCGACGTTGCAACACGCGATCCCACGCGGCGTACGCGCGTGGGCGTTCAGTGATTCCGATGAACCAATGAGACGACGATTTCGATTATCGTCGAGGAATCCTTTTCGTTTCGTTCCTCTCGCTCGACACCCGACCCGAAACAGAATCAAGAAATACTTCGCGGGCTACAATCTTTGGAGGAACCAACATCTTCGACGAAACGTAATAGAATGTTTCGATGGAAATAATTAATCGTTGAAAACGGAGGACACGTGTTCTCGATTTACGAGTTAGTTTGTGAGGACAAGAACTGTCTATACTAATTGATACTCATTTATGAGAAACAAACTACTTCGTAAATAGAAGTGACACAATATAGTAAACAACATTTGGTAAAGAATCGATAAGAAACGAAAGTTCGAATTTGTTGAAGTCCGTGCGTTTATGAGCCCCAGGTTGGGAATCAATCGGTCGAGCGGCTTTGGGGTACGTTTCAGGGTTCTGAATACGACGAAAACCATTAGAGCAGAAGTCTAAAGGAAACGGATCGTTTTGCTACTTAGTCGTCGAGTTGATTCGAAGTTGGCACTGTAAATCGCGTTTTCATGAGTTTCTTGAGAGCCCGGCGCGGGAACATTAAGGGGTAAATGGTATGGTCTATAAACTCTAACCACTCCTTGAGTGCGCCACGGATTTGGTGGGGCACCCGGTAGAAAATTAGGTCGACGTCTGGTACTTCAATTAAATCCCTACCCTGGGGCTCAACCACTGTCCAGTTTCATTTCAGAAGTTTCCGCACAATGGACCATTCCTATCCGGAAGATCCGTTCGACACGAAGGATGCGCAGAGTTCCTGACTCATGGATCCTTCTACCGAAGCTCCGCGACGATAACCTCGCTGTAATTGGTCCAAATGCCGCGTCCTGGCCTCCGACTCGTCTCGGCTCGAACCAAGAACTTTCTAGATTAAACGCTTAATTACACGACCGCTATCTCTTTCGGCCAAGGAACCCCTGAATCCTTGTCGCGTCGACTCACGAAGATCCACGATCGAAGATTCTACATACGCTTTTACTGCGATCTTCTCTGATCAACATCGCCTGAAGAACTCGAAGAATGTCTCGTTACACGCTCTCAAACACTCGTGACAAAATGTAAACACAGTGTACACCGTACTTAAAAATACCTATAGTCTTCACGTTTCGAGAACCCACGGAATCTAGATCCTATCGAGCACAAAAAATATTTCTTAAATTTTAAAACTCGGGTGTAAATACTTTTCAAGGAATACTGTGCTCTTTCATCGAGAAATTGGAGAGAATTGTTTCCACAAATGCCGGAAGTATTTTAAATATTTTTCCGCGCGAATGCATCCGCTACGGTTGAAGCAGCGAACTCCTCCAGTAACAGTATACGTTATAAATATTGTATACGAGCATCTTCAATATTTGTTTTTAAATACAGATGCAAGGATAGATATTTCTCGGATGCTTTAAATTGTATATTAAATGTCGCGGCTGAATGCACAAGGGGGCTGACTGTTTGCAAAATGTTTTACGTCGTCGGAAGTTCTTTGATAAACAATCTCTTTCACGTTGCGCCGGGGAGTAAGTATCCTAAGAGACGCACGCGTCTAGTTCTCGAATCGTATGAAACCGCGTTGCATATAGTCAAAGGAACTTTCCACGGAGAAAAATATGTTTTCCGCATGATCGAGATGAATCAACGCGGAGCGCGCGGTAAATGGACGAACATGTCTCGAACGATCCTTGTTTACTACTGGGTCACACTACTAGTACGGTTTATAAATTTGTTCCGGTTTCTAGTATTACGTGAATAAATTTCATTATGTATAATAACACTTTGAAGGTTTCTATGTTCTAGGTTACTTTCATGTTTGGTTTAACAAAATTTTAAGAAGTATAGAAATTAACATTCAAACCATCAGAACCGGTGAAGTAACGCAAATACAATGAATAAAATAGAATGAAAAATAGAACATAATATAGGGGCTCAGTAATATTCTATAATACTCTTCATATTTATAATTCGTTGATAAAAACATATAAAGCACAGTAATGTAGGAGTATAAAAATTCTGGAGAAAGGTCTAAAAAATATAGTCAATGTGTTACTATTATTCCCGTGCATGCAATTAATGGATGGAATAGTTTCGTTAGGATTGTGCAATGCATTTGCAGGAATACCGTCGAATCTACATAAAAAAAGGCCCAATATCGGGAGTCTTTCACAAGTCGATCGAAGACTTCTCTATCTCCCGAACTGACTATCGAAATTTCGCCTGGTTTCTAGAGATTGGTCATTAACCGTAGCTTCCCTATTGTTCTGGATTGCGAACTGGCTAAGACGTACACAATACGGTCTCAGGCTTTCCATTATCTCCGAGATTATCGCTGGCTGTTGCAGCGTGGTCTTCGAGTTCCTAACTTCAGCTAGGTCGAAGGTTCCGCAGCGAGACTTTTAAAACTGGAGCTCCGTCGTTGAATCTTTTATATAAACTGCTGTTTTAATCGCGCTGAACACTCAGAGTTTATTGCGTAATTTGACTGCAATTCTGCGTCGCGATAAAATATTCTTTATCTGATCGGAGAATGGTTTTTCAACTCCGTGAACGAAACACTTGTAAATTTAAAAACAATTTGCAATCCAATCTTAGACGAAGTAAACCTAACCCAGATTTAACTAAGAATTATAAATTATAACATCGCATTATTATCGAGCAGAAATTCAGAATTACATGTTGCCACATAATTAATGAACCTAATTCATGAAAATAGATCAGCACTAACGAGAGTAACTCGGTTCTAGAGGTCAGAAATAGGGCAACCAGATGGTAATAATACGAGTTATAACAGAAGTTTAGTAACTGTAATAGTTAATCTTTCATAGATTCTAACTGCATAAAGGTCAGGTGGTTATATAGGACTGGGAATGAATTAGAACAAGTTAGCTTCGGAATCTCATGAATTTCCAATCATCAAGTTCGCGTTTCGCTGACAACCATCTCTTCGGTTTCACTGTGTACTCTTTGGAGGCCATAATCCACTTTGTTCCTATAACATTTTGTATTATAGTCAGTGATAGTTTCAGTAATCCCGGTAACTCATTTAATTCGTTTGATTGCTCCTTTCACAATTTTCATATCCATTTAAGAATATTACAAGTCCCCGCAAATCAAATAAATCTACTGGATTTGTTAAAAAAAACGAAAGTTCAACTTTAGAAACTTTCAAGATTTGGGTAAAATAGCAATACCCGGTTTCAGCAATTTTTAGTCTATATTTACAAACGCAAAGTGCCATCCAATTATATTTAGTTTCGAAATATGCGACTTGCCGCGCGAAGCTCGCCTTTCATCGTAATAAAACTAGAAACTAAATCGTTTCTCGTACCAACGAGCACAAAGACACGTAATTGCCTTAGTCTTTCGTTTTAACTGGCCGACCTACTCGACGAAATGAAATACGACTCCCGTACGAAGTAACCGTACACGTACGGTTCGAAGCGAGAAATTCCCCGTCACGGGCTCAGAAATTTTTATCATCGCGAGAAACTTCGTTCGAACGCGTGTAAATCCTCATAGGGGACTCCTGTAATTTTCCTCGACAAGCATGGAAACAAGAAAAACAACTATAAAGAGACCGCGTGTGAGTGCGAGCCCCGTGGTCGGAGGGTTGGGAGGGATGAGGTGGTTGTGCAGAAGCGGTCGCGCTCGGAGAAAATAACGTAATTGGCTAGCAATACCTCGGTGTGTCGGCTCGTTAAGTTTTATTAATCCGATGCGAAATACAAGTACGGAGAAGTTCGAATACGGAAAATCCCCCGAGGACGACGGGCCAGGAAGGGGAGGACGAAGGAGACGGGAGAAATAAAGGAGGGGGGTGGCTGATGCTCGGACTGACCCGAACCAGTCATTCTTAATTAAATATAATTGCGGAGGTCAGGTCGATAGGGTCTCGATATGGTTCGATTTCCTTTCGAGGCGGGGACCCATCGAGGAAGCTTTCGCGAACTTACGCCCGGAACGGAAGCTTTTCTTTTTCTTTCGAAGCCGATGGCCTTCGATGTTTCCGAGATATCTATCTACCGTCTCACCCTCTCCCCACCCCTCCTCCCTCTTCCCGAAAGCTCCGCCTTTGAAGGAGGTCTTGGAAACTTTTTCAATCGGCGACCTTTCCCCGATTCTGAGGCATCGATGGCGTTGGACAGAATATGAAGTATACGCCAACTATTTCCATCATTTTATAGGTTCTTTAAAAACAGCTCGATAGGGCCATTGTGCGCGAATCAACGTCAGAAAATTTCCGGTGAACTAGTTTCGCGCGCTTAGAAACCGTCTGTCGTGGTTTTTGGCCCGATGCTCGGGGAACTGTTTCGCCGTAAGCGGTACTGTTATGTTACGTTCCACGCTTCGCGAAATTCTATTTTCGGTTTCGTCTCTCGCGATTTGTTTTGCTTTGGTTGCGATTGCGTATAGCTACTTTGCCTTTTCTATAACGATTCACATTTTTTTTTTGCACTCGACAGTATCAAAATATACTTCATTAAATTCTTAAAGACAGATCGTCTTGGCAAGATGCGTAAAATTCTACTGCAGAAAATACAAGTATAAAATTATAATAATACAATCGTTTTATGGAAGTGACGTATTAACACTTTCACTGACGCGTCACCCACATATGGGTGACAGGATTTGCCATTGTGATACTAGAAAAATTAATTCTCGAGTTAAGATGTTGAAGGAAATAAATTTAGATGGAATTTGTGAATTTTAACAAGGTTACGAAAATAAGTAAATAAATTGTAAGTTATGCAACTTACAATGGTCTAAAATCAAAATTTTACTTTTGAAGAATATTATATGGTTTTGATTTGGCCGTGAACGTGTTAAAGTGACCAAGAAATAATAATAAAAGGTTAATTTCATTCTACAGTTACGAATCCGTTTCTTCGCGCTAGAACTTACCACACAGTGGCCCAACTTTTCAATGGTAATGCAATTAGCGAGTGCAGGTATTTGAAAGTTCGAGATTCGGGATTGAAATTTACCAGTTTCGTTGCGTAATCAGGTTTCGTGGGTACGGTTTCACGTAAACGGAGTCCCCGTTGATCCTTTTCGGTAGACTAAGGGGGATCAGCTCAGAGATTTCGTGGATGT
The DNA here is from genome assembly GCF_013123115.1 of Colletes gigas. NCBI lineage: Eukaryota > Metazoa > Arthropoda > Insecta > Hymenoptera > Colletidae > Colletes > Colletes gigas. The sequence continues at coordinate 1,504,680 of NW_025106653.1, read as the reverse complement.
CAAGGAAATAAGAGGAATGGGTGGGGAGAGGCTCTGTACGGGCAGGTTTTCTCTTTTCCACGACGGTAAACACTCCCGACCGATAGCTACCGTGGCTACGAAACGAAAGTGTGGGACAAAAAGTAGATAAATGGTGACTGGATAGTAAGGGTGGGCCAATCTATCACGCCCCAGGGGAGTGTTATTGACAGTGCAAGAACTGTCTAACCCTCGACCTCCCTTTCTCCGTCTCCATCCTCTCTCCCCGTGGCTATTTTCTCGCTCCTGTCACCCTCCTGTTACCTCCCCTTTGGTGTTCCTTCTTTTCGAGAATCTTCCGCGAACCACTGTTTCACCTATCCACATATTCTTCTTCCTAGTTGCTACCAGCCACGTTGCTCTAACGAAAGAGGCACAACATTTGTCGTAAATTTTAACGTATCTAGCTCGCGTTTTGTTATATACACCATATAACATGAAGAAATAATCTTCAATATATATTCCCAGTTACTTAACACTTTGACGGCCGCTGTCACATATACGTGACTTTGCGAGCTAGCAGACGTTGGCCACTGTCACGTGTGCGTATCAGTCACCATGCATTCAACTTATTACGTTTGTTGAGGTTACATTTACAATTCCTTATAATAATATTCCTAGCATCTTCATGTATCTCACTTTGGTCTACAATATCAGTGGTGACGGACAACGATCTTCGCGTGATACGTGCGGCCATTAAAGTGTTAAGAATAATAATTACATTCACATGTTTTCAATACTTCCAAGCACTGTATTAATAAACAAAGGAACTCGTAAATATCGTAGTGAATGAAAAACTAATTCATTTCTATACTCTGTGGTACATTCGTAAAAAATTAATCCGAACATTCAGCGTTTAATTATCCTTGCGTTTCTCCGCAACCGAACAAAACATTTCAATGGAACAAAACGAAAACGTGCAGGCTTGTTTTTCAATTCGAGTAAACAGCTTAAAAATTCGCGGCTAACGACGCAACCGTTCGAACGTCGAAAACATGTATTCTTTATTGTTTTATAAAAACACAAATCGCTGTAATTTTTTCAATAACGTACAGAGAAAAAAAAAGAATCGCCGGATATTTAAATCCAGTCACGCAAAGCGTAAAAATCAGTTCGGATGAAATTCCCCGACGCCGAACAAAGTTGTCCCGACGTAAATGAAATTTTTTTGTAAACCGTCGCTTGACCTACATACCGGTTATATCGTTAGTCACTGTTCGCGCGATAAAGGTGGATTTAATTTTCATTTACCTAAATTCGCTTCCCCGTGGCCGCGTCGCTGGCGACTCCGACGCAGACGGCCAGGATAAATCCGTAAACACGGCTCTGCAGCTTTTAAACTCATCCCCCTTTAAGAGGGGCGGCAATTCTGCGAGAAGTTACTCCGGCCCAGCCGGGGTCGGATATTGACTTCTCGGCGTGTAACTCCCCTTAAACGGCCACGGTAACATTAGCGGCGTTGACCACTTGAGCGCACGTGCGCCCTTTCCGCAGGATGTATGTTGCGTTCGCTCGCAAGGTTGGGATTTCCTCCTCGAAACCGGAAGCTTAAGAGCGGCTCGGCTGCCGGAGTTTAGCTAATGCCTAATGACGGGTCGTTTCAAATATTTACCGCCCGATTCCGCGAACTCCAACCACCGCCGTAAACGCGATTACGTCCCGCCGTCGGGGTATACGATGGCCATCCCTGCCACGGAGAAATCCCAGTAAGAGCGGCCATCGATCCCGGGTGTCCCGTGAATTTTCTCAAATTACGCGATCGCCGGATCAGTTCGAGTGTCCTGGCGGCCAATCTGCCCCTAATCCGACGCGCCTTCCCGAAATTTATTCAACGTTCGTTCCCTGGCCTCGCTTTGAAAACTGCTGAAACGTTGACTAGCGTCATATTCGGCTGACAGGATTTTTCGTGAAGCTTAAAAAGTTCCAGCTAGATGTCGAGGAAAATAAATATGGATAGGTCTCGTGAATTTTAATATAGATAAGACTCAATGACGAGTAAGTAGCCTTATGACTTCTCATTGTATGTCAAAGGGTTGATTCAATCATTACGCGACACATCGATGGATTAATTTGCATTTTTTTTAAATTTTCTTTGGATACACCTTCCAAAGAGTTTGAAACCCACTCTTTGAGAGCTACCTACCCTTAAATTCGTCGAATGGCTGAATATTTGCAGGGGGCAGATGTTCCTCCGTAATAGCGCGCGCCGTATCATAAACCTAGCTTTCAGGTCCCAAACAGAAACGTTTAATGGATCCCTCGCGATTCGCGTGCGTGCAGTTTTGTGCCGTCGCGCGAAAGGGAAAAAGGGGGCCACGCGTCGAATCGTGAACGCGTTCTCTACCCTCTCGTTCAGTTTAGTAGCGTCACGGACGACAACGCTCATTGTTGGCCCCCGGGTTTTTGTCCTCCTCGGCTCGCGTGTTCTTTCTCGTCTAACTGGGCGCGCGTTCGTCCTTCCTACGGAAAGAATACCGGGGAATAAGGGCTCCCGCGATGGGAATCCGTCGACGGGAAGGGTGCGTCGTCGACGTCGCGATGACGGGCACGGGCGACGAGCGAAACCGGTCCCGGCACGAGGGGTAGAACGCGAAACGCGGCACGATGCTTCGCATTGTTTCGACTCGAGTGGCTTTACGCCGCTGTCATCATCATTTTCAATTAGCCCGTAATGACTGGGTGACGCGGTGTTCATTGAGCAGGCGAGCGCCCTGCGCGTCCTCGAGTGACTTATTAATTATTAAGCTGCTACGCGTAGTACGTTAATTAAAAATTCAAATAACGCCGAACAAAGTACTTTCGTCCTGCCGCCCCGTGCTTCTCAATGGTTCCCCATTTGTGTCGCCTTCCCTTCGACTGCGTAACTTGGAAAACTCCATCCAATCCTCCCCCCCCCCTTCCTTCCTCTTCATCTTTCGCAGTTCTCCGTTCACTCCACTTTTTCCTCCCTTCTACACTGCGATTTACCCTTATCCCCTTCTCTATTTTATTACACATCGTATCACTTTCTTCATGAGGAACGTTAAATTAATTTATGTGTCAAAGATACCTAGTGTACTGTAGAGAAAATTAAAAATTAATCCTGACATCTCTTTCTTTACAAATTATAAATTTTGCTCGTGGCAGAGTATTTTATAAATGCTTAAGACTTCTTTTAAGACATTTTTGAGAATGATTTCAACGATTAAACAAATGACGATGAAACAATGTTTACATTTCAAAAGGGAAGAGTTTCCGGAATCTATGCTTATACGAAGTTTTCTTTCCGAAGTGTCTTGTCATATTTTCCTGGAGTAGCAATTAACTTAAACAAAACTACGCAAAGACTCACGAACTGACCTGATATCATCTATAAGATGGCGAAGAATAATCTTCAGCTATGCATCTTGCCCCGTTTTGATAGGGGAAATTTCGCGGAATCTTGATGTTCTCGTTCTACTTTTTTCCCCCTTCTGTAGTCTTTCCCACGTCCCCACTCTTTCTCCCCTTCTTCGGAGCCCGGGACGCGTTTGCCAGCTTGAAGGGAATTAGCATAACCAAAGCAGCTTTGATCAATCGTAACGGCACCTCGTTGGCCCACTATGGCCATTAGTATGCACCATTGACCATGAGCCCGCACTGCGTAATTAGCATAATATAGCGATATCATAACGTGCGTACGGGGAAATGTGTTGGCCGCGGCAATCGTTGGCTAGGTGGACATCAGGTTCTGGGAGAGATACGAACGGCACACCATCGTCCTGCGTGCCCTCTTGGGATCCGTCTCTGACGTTCAAGAGTATGCGAAGCGGTTTCACCGACTGTCATAATGAACTTGGACGTCGTAAACCGTCGGGTAGAACAGCCTCGAGTTGTTGGCGCAAATTCTGGAGATTGCTGGCTTCGCCAGTGTTCGAGAACACGATCGTTATTTTAACGAAATCGATCGATTACTTATTTTTTACAAATAAACCATCTTCAATTACAATTTTTTTTAATACCCATGCTCTAAAATTGAATATTTTCAAATTAAAAATATTCATATTACTTGAGTTACAATCCACGTTATATTTGACAAATAAATTTTTTAAAAATAAATTATTATATTAAGTTTGATCTCGAATTTTTATTTTATTTAATACTCTTTTACTTTCAAATTAGAAATGTAAAATACACGCATCGAATATCGATTCACTTCTACTTTTCAATTGACGACTTTCCTTCGCTCTAATAGAATTACATAATAAGCTAATTATTTACATTTACAATTAGTTACACAGTTATTCAAATATGTAGGAAATGGTAGAAGACAGTTCAGGGGAAGACAGGCTGGGTATTAGAAATAATTATCTAATTAGGTATTACCTATATGAGCTATTTTTCTCTATGTGCGATCAGAACAGAGATCTATCACATTTTCTGTAATGGGCTAGTTAGTATAATGGTACTGAACACGTCATGGATCTCATTATTGTGGGATAATAAGCAACGGGTATAACTGCGATAACAAGGATTATTATTACGAAGATTGACCAGCACTGTCTGCCTCGTCAGTCATCCTTCAGCAGTATTGGAAACTTATCCATTCATTGATTACATTTCTGGTTGCGCGTATCACGATCGCTCATTCGTAGATGGAAAGTTACAACCGCGACGGGAAAAACAACGCAAATGGACGCGCCTCGTTCGCTTCACGCGTCGATTGTAATAATCGACGAGTAAATACAGACGACACAACGGTTATTAAATTACAATTAAAATTAACGAATGAACGACCATTCGACGAACATAATGTTTCAGGACCGCGCAAACTTTATTCACCCCAATTAACGTTTTCTCGTTAACTCGATACGTTTCGACACCGGTAATAATACCCAGTGCTTCGACGCGCGACTTTCCAATTAGGCGCGTGAACGAGTAGCTTTTCTTCTGAGAAACCGAACACACGTTTCGTTCTTTGATATTTAATACCAGTCGATTGTTCTTTCTAATTGTTTCGTATGGAATTTATTATTATTATTACGAAATTCTATCTTTCGTGTAGCTTCTTTTCACGTAATTGTATATTTCCTTTATTTATAAAAGGCTGATACGTTGATTAAAAGTAAATCTTTTCCGTTCTTGTTCATTGTATGCTCTTAGTATGAAATTAGACAGATTTCTATTCATTGAATTATTAAAAGTTGCAGCAAAAAAAAACATCGTTCAATATGTTTGTATATTTAATTTTTTACTAATGGGCTGAATGACAAAGGTCACTATGTTTTAAGATAACTACATAAAAACCGCCAGAATCTTCTAAATATTGAATTCGTTCGAACAAACCACCCAAAAGTTACCCAAATCATGCAAAATAAACTTGAAAATATTGTCTAGAAATGTGAATAATTTATTCAGTAAATGAACGGAGAATTTATTTTACGGTCACGATCAGCAGAATAGTTTAAATTTACTAAAGATTCATAAAACGAAACCGATTACTTAATTCGATTTGTCTTGAAACCGACCTGGAACATTGTCGCGACCCAGAACTGAATTTAAAGTGTGATACTTTCCACCCCCGCAGCCAGAGGGCTACGCTCTTGTCTCTCTCACAAGTGCTCGATCGAGCGTAAAGTAGATCTTGCTAGAGTTCCTCTATTAATGAGTCCCACTAGCAGGCCCAGATCAAAAAGCTTTCCTCCCGCTATTTGGTTCGCTTCTCGCAGCAGCAAGCCGCTACACAAAAGTAATCTACACTTCGCTGATAGCCCGTGCGCAATCAATTTACGGTGTTCGACACCAGGCTGGGCGGGAGGGATCGAGGACGGAATATAACATCGACGATGTCATTCCGGCTGTCGATTCATTGATTATCGATTTGGTATCGGTGCCCGAACTATACGCGGGGCTTTATGCGCGAGTCACGTCGACCGAACAAACACGACGGTCGCGTTCGTTTGGTCGCGCACACACAGCCAGGCCACGGTTGTTCGGGTAGGACGGGAGGTTAAGATACGATATTTGCAGGGTTATTAGATAGCAGTTGCAATTCCCCGCGCTCGCCGCGCAATATCGATCGTGCATTTACCTGATGAGCTACCCATGCGTTATGAACACCCGTAGGGATGGATAGTCGCTCGGGTTTCATATGTAAAGAGTGCCGATAATTACGACGGCTCATCGTGATTCTGCGTTTCTCCTTATTCACTCCACTGGAATCTCTCTCTCTCTCTCTCTTTCTCTTTCTCTCGTATCCGCGTCGATGTTCATTCCGCCGTCGCTGGACTTTTACCGTCTCTGTTCATCGCGGAACGAGCGAAACGAGTCGGTTCGTCCCGTGGGCCGGGAGCTCTCACAGTCGCGGATCGTCACGGGGTTCGAAGCCAATGAAACCGTCGGCCAATTTATGAAACGCAACGACCCGTGAAAGCGATCCTTGATGAGATAGAGCCTGTCCCTCCTCCACGCTCCGAAGGAACCAGAACGTCCTCTCGCTTCCGCGAATAATCCGGATTCATCGGATCGCGACCGGATGTGACCGTGCTCCCGGGTAGTGCAAGCTGGACAGAAACGATCGGTCGTTGCGTGTTCAGGTGTTGCACGACGATGTCCGGAGCGGACTTCGCGCTGTCGCGTATTTATTGCTTCCCGATATTGTGGGCGAAAGGGTTGTTTTGCTGAATCGCTAATCCAGATTTATGTCTAATCGACGTGTCTGTACGCTGAACAGGCCCCGGGAAATGCAACGCGAATGTTGGGTGGCTCGGCGTAATAGGTGTTGTCACATTAATATCTTCGAAGCTCTGTGGGAGTCAGTTGTGAAATTCGTTCCGCGAATTTTGCACGATGGACAGGAGCTGGTAGTTTGTAAGTTATTCGGACCAAAATTTTAAACGTTTGTAGTTTCGTGTAATTTTCAACGCTGTAGCTTTTAATCGATGTTCCTTGGAGAATATGTAAAATAAATTGTAAGCTTTATTTTTTAAGAAATCATTGGATGTTACTCATAATTTTGGAGAAAATTTTAAAGTGCAATTATAATATAGAACAGTGAGCATTAAGTGATTGTAATACTTACCCATTCAATTATTTTTGAAAAACTCTAGTTTCTCCCTGTCTAACTATGTTTTTTCGACTATTAACAAGCTTGACCAAACGATATAGTATAATTGCAATGCTATGCTAGGTATCGTCTCACAATAGTATTCAATTATTGTATATTCACGTTCGAAACTATACGTAAAAATAAACTACACTGTACACATTCAATAACTTTAGGCTACTCAGCTTCTTACGATTCAATCGAGCAAAATTTGTTTCTACTCCCAATTCAGGTACATCATTCTATGACTTTAGATATACACATCCCTGATATAACTTAAATCGTGGTTGTTATTCTTTGTTACTAACTCGATTTTTCTTTTTCTGTTTCAGGTAAGTCGCGAAAGTTAAACACAGCTGAATACAGAGCTTGAAAAGTCTCACAAGTATGTAGCTTTTTCGATACGTATGTATTTGAGATGAGAATTAAATCAAACATATAATTTTTTGTGGTTTTATACAACTTCTCTTTCTACTAATTTTTCTATTATTATTTGTAAGTTCGTACACATTATGTAATTGCATTACGAGTCGTATCTATAAAATATTCTAAATGTTAAATTATAAATTACAACCTCATATTTTTCGCACAGATATTTGACTTTGATTTTTATTTTATCTCGTGAGTGGTAAAAATTTTATGGAATGTTCTGCGGACTAGACTTTATGCATCACTGCCATGAAGTTTAAGTGAAATGGTTCTTTTTCTCGTTGTGATGTGATTATATTGCAAACTTCCTTATTGCTTTCTGAAAACTTCTGACTTCAATTTGCCTACCATTCTATTCAACTTTGTCATTCGGTCTTTCGTAAAATTGAACGTCAAACTCCGTGAAAGTTCATTGAACTCGATAGTTCCTAAATACACTTGTACTCTTATAAAGGCACACTGTTTAGAAAAATATACTGGGTGCTCGTCTAATTTTATGGAATATTCTCACGTACTTGTTTGTCAGTGAAAAATTTTTGGTAGTCTCTCTAGAGAAGAATCAATTTTGTAAATATATTTGACAACTGTATTAAAATATTTATATACTCAAAATAATTAATTTGTAATTAATTGTAATAATATTAAATAGTTTTATTTTTACTTCGTTCGCATAATCTCAAGTATTGTATACTTTATGAAACCTTTATTAATTGGAAATAGAATATCGAGAATCATGAGTTCGAAAAAACCAAGATTTCGTATTAATTAAATGAGTCGAGATATATTTAATTGAATAATTTAGAATGTTTTTCGCGGTGGAATGTTCGCGATGAATGAAAGAATTTGATACAGCCACAGCGATAATAAATCGTTGAAAGATCTGCGAGTTCTTCTAAATATCCGAAGTTTTTGCTGCGTAAAAAAAATTCCGTGCAATTATACGGAACAACGGTTTAAAATGGCCGTGTTTCGGTCGTCCAGAAATTAAAAATAATTGGGTAGAGGAAAACGTCAGCATTTTCTATGCAATGCGATATTTCCAACGAATGTATTAAATTTCTCGGTTTAAATAACATTAACTATAAATTAAAAATATACATAACTATGCGAGCTTTAAATGGAACGAAACCTCTGATATACAGCATTCACTGTCCGATTTAAAAAGGTCAGCCACAAGTAGTAATAGCCAATATATGATCAGCCAGGCGTACCTCTCGAAGGAAATTCGTATCTTTGTTGCTCGTATCTTTCAAGTTTCTGCATTAAACTAGACGGAACGTGCTTTTGAAAACTTCTATTCAAATCGATTTCATTGATTTGCATTAAACTTTATAAAAGTTTTAGCTTCCGTACTAGAGTCGAAACCAACAACTATATTATATTAAATCCACTAAACACGATCAACAGCATCGATTACAAATAAGTATATTTTACCACTGTCATCTTTGTTGACATCTTTGTCTACTTGTGCACGAAAAATCTCAAAACTATTTTAATTATTGTAAGTTAATAGAACTCGATGCTCGCGTTATCCTATATTAAAAACTTTCTTTCCCTGTTGGATTACGAAACGTTAGAGTCAGTGGTTATTCGATTGGAAAATATTAATGAACGAATATCATTCGCGAGCGATGACGTTACCGCGAGTAAATTCCAATGCAAACCGCGCAGATAAGCCGTCTTAGAGGGCGGATTGTGTTCGTCGCTTTAGAAATCTGATAATACGAGGTCTCGGCCGTTATGAATCGAACTGCAGTCAAATGCCAATCAAACTTCATTGTAAATCCGTAGCCGCGGTATGCGGCCTAATATCTCCCACTTCCGTCGTATCGTTCAAAGGTAGCGGAGTATGTATTGTCCCCGGAATTCCCTCGGGGCGACCACGACGAGCGCAGTCGTACCAAATCCGCGACGAGCTCGTCGTTTCTCTTTTCACCAGTTCCGTCCCGGGCGCGTCGTATCGTGTTCCACGCGGAGAAAAACGCCTCGAAGTGGTTCGCGATTCGCGCCGAATTCCCGGGAAAATTCGAAATCGAGTTGGCCGTGGATCGACAATAGTTCATCCTCGACTCTGTAAGTGGGTTATTATAGGAAGCTGTCTGTGCCGCCTCCGACACGGAAATTGCTTATGCATTAAGCAAATACCAGACAGATATTCCGCGGTGGGAAGAGCCGATCTGATCGTACGTGTCTGTCGTAGATAACCGCGGAATTCGATTGCGATTATGGCGTAAGCTCGTTCCATCTACCTTTGACTTTTTTTATCGAACGACGTTCTCGCAGGTGACACTGACAGGCACCGTGGCGGACACGATTCTTTCGAAGCTCGTAATTTTTCTAACATTTTGCCCCTAACTGCGCGCGTAAATAATTTAGAGATTCACAAATATTGATTTTTAAACTCCATCCATCCACACGATTTTCGCTTTATTTATTTAATATTTTCGATTATAATTTGCTAATATCGTGTGACTTTGTATTTTCTTACTTTTCACACGTGTGTGAAGACTGTATAAATATCAATTCGAAAATATGAATTGATAAGTAATTGATCAATTTCCTTTATGAGTTGTCTCTAATAAAAATATATGACGAGTTAGTAGAGAAAAATACTAAATAAACTTAGAAAATTATAAATGTTTAAATGATGTAGAACACAGGGGACGAATAAACACATAAGAGATCAAAAAGGTTTCCCTTCGTGTTAATTTATTCTCAAAGATACAAACATGAAAGAAAACATTTTCTAACATTTTTATTTAGTAATTTCGAGCAACCCATTAAGGAGTTATTCGATTCAAGTTTCACGAAAGTTCAATATTTGTGAAAAAGTAGTAACGTCGAGAAGATCAATTCGCTTTACGATCCATGCCGATTCTCTTTGGAAAGGAGCTTTCCTTTCGCGCGAGCATGCATTAACATCGACGCGGAAAACAATTCGTCGCGCTTACCTTAAGCCGAATATATTTCTTACGTTTCCACCCCTCGTGTGGTTTCGCCCATAATTCACGCGAAAGTTGCACTCTCCTCGAAGAGAACGCCTGAAAATTGTACGCAGACTTTCAACTTTATAGGAAGAAGAGAGAAGGAACGAGCAATAAAGTTTTGATGAACTTCGCGCGGCAAGTGCGTCGCTTTATCATCGGAATGGTAACCCCACGGTTTTATCGTTCCCGTTACAATGCACAAAATCCTTGCCGCGCGCCATACGCGCATGAAAGTCGCGTAAAACGCTCGTAAAAGCCTCGCGTGGAACACGTGCGCGCGAACCATCGCGTGATCGCACGTTTCGCGAAGACGACGCGCGAAGAAAATACTAATCGCTGTGAGATTATGGATCGACGGGTCTTTTTCTATTAGGTATCTTATGCTTTCCATTTTCTCTCCAATCGACCCGTAATATATAAATTTTTCATCACACAAATTTGGAAATTCGATCAAATAGCAAATGGTCCAGTGTTCGAGTTTCAAATCCCTTCTGATTCGACTATGAACATGTGACATTAGACTTTGTTCAGAAAATAGTTTTGAAAAGTATAGTTTGTTTTAAGTTCCAGAATAACTCTGTATTTTACTAGTGAAATTTATTCTGTTACGTATAGTTTAAAATATTGGGCAATGTTTCAGTTGAACGTAACTTTAAAAATGGTTATTTTTCATTAAATGTAAAAATGCAATATCGTACGTTGTATTTGGTGTAAATATCTTTGCTTATATAACATACGATTGACAAGCAGTGCAAATCGAAAATATCCCCGTTTCATGAAGTACAAACTTGGAAATCAGTATAACGACGTCATTAACTGCTATTTGCAACGGACATATATTCCAGTTGCAGTTCAGTTAATGTCATATATTTGATACGATGGAATACTTGTACCGTCATTATAGGTAACAACATCATAGAAATACCATATTATTTTGTAATCAACAAATCGTTTGTAGTTTACTTACATCTGTTACGTAACAGAGTTTTCTACGTAGAAAAGTGAACGATACATTCGTTATTCGTTATTTAGCAAACTAAGTGTTTCAAGGAACAAACAACGAATCTCGTAATGTAGAAGTGTTTAATTTTAATTCCCTTAGACTCGAAATAAAAATAACAACAAAATTTCTGTATTACCGAATATAAGCTAAATCCAGCGACGAATACATGATATATACGACATACGAGTATCTATGGTTGTATATGAAATAACTGGGTAATGAAAAGCGTAAACAAAAAATTGACAGACGACACTTTGTTTTATGTGTGCTATAAACATTTCAGGAAAGTCAGATACGATTCATATAACTCCCGACCATATTTATGTAGCACACAAAAATGTAACAACGCAGTTTTATTCTGCATGTTTATGCTTTCATGAAAGTAGATCGATCGTAGAACATTCTATACTAATTAAATGAAAATATTCCTAAAAGTTGTCGTTGCTCCTAAATCGTATCGCCAGAAGGTTTCGTAAATCCTACGATCATCTTTTGTTTAACTTCACGAAATTCAGCTATAATAAGGTGTTAAAACCAACGAAAGATTATACAACTTGCAATTTTTTTTGTAATTTTTTACTTGTATTTCACGCCTTAAATTCGAACATTTCGCGAAGAATTCGTTTGTTCTCGTTCGTTTCAACAGCCACGATTCAGCTTTTCCCGCGATAACGAGGCTAAGGACGGTTTCCGGTCTCGTCTGGAAAAGCTTTAAAAATTTTTCGAGCGCCAGTAGGCGTGTCAACGAACGCTACCCTCGTGAAATTATCGTGTTCGCGCACACGGAACGCCAGAATGCTATGGCGAACGAATACGCCGTTCGCCATTAACGGTTATCGAAACGGCCGTCGAAAAAAATTCCATATCCAGCACGGAGTGGGCTCCGCGGCAGAGCAAGCGGCTTTATGAACGAGATTTCATTTCCCGAGAAAACACCGCCAATACGGCGCGGGCTTAGAGAGGCGATTTATTCCTAGGAATTCAAGCCGACCGATTCGTCCGTTGCTTTGTGCGGGAATTAGAGTCCTCCTCTGTGCTCGATTAAACGGTTTACCCCTTCCTCGTTCCACCCATCGCCCGCTTTCTCCTTTGTGTCGAATTCGGGGAACAAATTTTTGATGACGCGAATTTGTCTTCGGTAACGTAGACCGCGGAGAACTGATTTGGATTATGGACAACTTTGGAAACGTACGACGGTGCACGTTCTTTGAAACAGTTCCTCTGGTTCGTAAAAGTTTTTAACTGTATCATACGAATATAAGAATACAGAGAAAATATCCTTGGATAGATTACTACGCTTGGACTGAGTGAGTCTGCTTGTGTATTTCGAGAGCAATGACATACTAGTAATTGGTGTCGGTGAAACTGTGCTCGTGATTTACGGATTAGGAGGTTATAGCTTTGGAAATTATAATTATTGGAGGTTATGGCTAAAAACTGAGGATTGAATGCATTGTGCATGAATACTGTGGGAGTTGACAAGGTCTCGCTATCCACTGTGGCGACGCTTCTTGCATTAGGAGGTTATAACTTTGGAAATTATAATTATTGGAGGTTATGGCTAAAAACTGAGGATTGAATGCATTGTGAACGTTCCTTTTGAGGACTAGATACTTCAGAATTCTGCATGAATACTGTGGGAGTTGACAAGGTCTCGCTATCCACTATGGCGGCGCTTCTTGCATTCGCCACTAGAGGGATACGCTCTTGACTCTCTCACAAGTGTTTGATCGACCACCTATTTCTATATATACATTTCTCGACCGACATCTAAAGCAGGACCTGCTAGGGTTTCTCTACTGATGAAATGATTGGAAACAACAAACTAATTCTTCCTACAATAATAGCAAGTCACCACATAATTAAACTAATCACTTACTGAACGAGCAGTGTTTAAAATGCCAAAAGTATTCTCCAATCGCGAGTTTACAGATATCCATTTCGTATACAATATATGAAGTCAACAATAAATTCAGTAGTACGTCACTTTTAAATGGGAACATAGGTATATTCAACAGAATTTACATCACATTTCATATTTTTGTCATGACTTCTTAACAAAGCATTTATGAATTTTTTTTTATATAACATTTTAGTCTCAGTTTTACTTGTAGAACACACTACTGAAGTGTGTATAGAAAAATGGGGAATACCCTGTACAACGTATATTCTTGTATAAAGTGTATCACGGAAATAAAGTGTTATTTACTAACAGACAAGAAATACAGAATCGCAGTTAACGCAGAAGATCTCGTCTCTAAACGCGACAAAAAATACACCAGCCCCAGAAGTTGTGCTCGGATCCCCGAAAATCGATCGAATTAATAAACGGGTGGCGGTCGATCGAGATTCCTGGGCCGTTCCAAGGAGAAGCCGCGACGTCCGTGAACCTTCGACGCGAGCAAGGAGGCTTTAATTGGCCGGCAGGTATGGCGAGCACGTGGCAATTTAAACTTCATGACCTTAACTGCTACGGCAGCTCCGTCGGTGTGTGGAAGGTCGTAAAAGAACCCGTGGATACCGAAAAGAGGAAGAAGGAAGAAGGAAGGAGGAAGAAGCGGGCCCTCCGACAGCTCTGAAGAAGGCAGATTAACAAGAGCAGGAAGAGGAACAGAAGCAGAAGGTGGCGGCGCAGGGTTGCGCGGGGCAAAGAGAAGCGAATAAATTCGAGTCGCTCAGAGCCAGTCACGCACGCCTCGCGTGTTAATCATCCTGACTTATGTGCGGCAGCGCCGGTATCGCTCGGAACAAGCGATGGTGATAAACGTTCGATGCCCCGGCAGAGCACCTCCCCGGGTTTTGTCGGTCGGAGGGAAAAGGGGGAGGGGCGGAGAGGGACGAGAATTAATATTTGTAACTGCAAACGAAGCGACCCGGGCGACTGCGAGCCCCGTTAAAGTCGGGGAACGGCTCTTAGGCGGGAAATTCCCTGGGTCTCTCGCCCTAAGCTCTCGTTTCTACGTTTCGTTCTGGTTGCTACATCTTTTCCTCCTTCTTCCTCCCCCCCCCCTCCCCCTCCCCCTTTCGTTCGACCCTCTCCGACTTTCTACGCCGGCCAGTGATTTAGGCGTTGTAAATCTTCCCGCGGCCGCGCGTACAATCAGCCACGGAAGGACTACGTTCGATACGAGGATAATTGCCTCCTCCGTTGGCCTGCCCGGGCTATCCTTGAGAGCTTCGTCGGTGCTTCCCTCCGCCACGGGATCGACGATTAATCTACTGCGGAGGAACCGCTGCGCCGCGAAGATCGTTTAGACGAGATGACGTCGAGAAATAGACGAATCGCCAGGCGCCCCCCCCCCTTCCCCCTCGCCCCGGAAATCTGAATCGGGGCCGACCAGAAAGTTCGGAAGCTTAAAATATTGCCGTACTTCGGAACTGGATGGCAGCTCGCCCCTCCCTCGCCACCTCCACGCCCGCCAATTTTGATTTGTGATATTTCATAGCGGCGCGTTCGGCGATAGCTCCGGCGTTGTTTCGTATCAGTGAATTCATTCCGACGTAAACCAACCGGAGGAAATAGTACTGCTCGATACGAATTTCTGGAACGACGAACGTGTTAAACGAAAACGTCTGTTACCGTGGAAATTATCCGCGGGGCGTTGGCACGCTTGTTAAAAGCCATTTTGTGCACTTTTATCACGAAACTATGAAATATGAAACTATACAAGTCGAATCGAACTTGATTTTCTCAGTGTACTGCCAGACTAAATTATTAACTAAATAAAAAATAATACATTGAAAATCAATGATTTTGAGCAATAGTTATTTTCAAGTTTAATAAAAATTTCTGAGTCAGGAATAAAATATAAAAGTTTCGTGGATCGATTTTAGTATTCATAAGTAGACTACAGATGGTCAAAACTACAGATGAGAAATACTTAAAGTGAGATGCAAATTATTATATTTAGGGGTTCAGACAACCCTCTCAATCTAACCCAGACCTAACCCATGATTGAAAAGTCACAAAGAACCAATCTAGCCATTATTTATCAGTAGACTGTGGATGTTCATGCATTTATGGGAAATTCTAAAATACTTAAAGTAAGATACGAATTATTATATTTAGGAGTTCAGACAACCCTATACAAATGTCCTAGTTCCACTAATGAATATATGAATTTGCATAAAGATCCCCAGTTTAATAATAAGATTTGAAAATATAAAGACATTGATTTAAAAAAATACAGATTCTTTTCTTTCTCGTGGAATATAAAAAGTTTTTTTTTTTAATATCTACAAAATTGTGCACAAATAATTAGCAGAAAATATCAACTCAAAAAGCAAAAATACTTCAATAATTATTTATGTGCAGAAATGCGCAGACGGATTTCAGTATTCATAAGTAGACTGCAGATGAGAAATACTTAAAGATACAAATTATTATATTTAAGGGTCCAGACCTAACCCTCTACAAATCTCCGAGTTCATTAATTTTATTAATAAATATATGAATTTGCATAAAGATCCGCAATCTATTCATAGGAAAGAAATAGATATTTTTTACCAGAATCGTAAGGATTGAAATTGTTATAAACGTCTGCGGCCGGATCGTGTTTCTCTTCGATGTCTTTCCCGTCGAGTGGCCCCGGTGTGTTCAAAAATTTGTTAAAAACGCAGACGCGCGCGTGCACACGGGAAAGAGCAGGAAAATTGGTTGGCAACAACGAATCCATTTTCCAAACCGTTGAAAATGGGTGTACGCCTCTAGAAGCGAAACTGCTGCAGTATGGCCGATGAACTTTAACGCTCGGCCGGGCAACAATAACGGCGCTTTTATCGGGCAATTTTTAGTGAAACGGGGACCGAGCGGATCCTCCGCCAACTGCCTGCCAACCATTAAAACATTAGCGCGAGTTAATACTTTATAATCATCGACGTCATAGAAAATTCGCGGGATCGCGGCGGTCCTGGTGCACGACCAGTATTGGCACCCAGGAAGATCGGAGGTGCGGATTTTAGCGCGAGAGCAAAACTGTGGCCACGAGTAACGCCAGAAATTTCAAAGTACAGGTTTTCCAAAACATTTGCAAGAAACAATTGTTATACTAAATATAAACACAGTGGACAATACGTTAATTAAGTAAAGAAAAGTGTGGACAAAAGTTGACGGATAACATTTTGTCTTGTGAATGCTATACTTTAAAAGTTGTTTTATATAAATTTTAATCGAACTGATATACCTTATAAATAGACTGCTGACTTTAATGCAAATTCATATTTTTATTAATAGAATTAATGAAGTGGGAGCTTTGTCTCAGCCACTAAATATGAATAATAATTCGTATCTTTTGCAAGATATTAATCTTCGCGCGTGTATGCGCTATTATTAAAAGTATCTTTGAATAAGAAGAATGAGCTTTTACTCTTAACATCTATCTTACGTATTTCTTATATTTTTGCATATTAAGTGCGTTCTGTAGTTGTTTGAGAATTAAAATTTCCTATAAATGCATAAACATCCATAGTCCACTTATAAATGTTAAACGTTGGTGATCTAGAATCATTTCTATCAATCTGAAATGGTTTTAAGCAGTGGAGCCTGTAAAATAGTGGATGCGTACGGCGAACAGAGAATTGAAATTCTTGAAAACAAGGAGTTTCACCGAAAAACGCTCGCTGCAATTTTCGAACACATAAAGCAAAAGTTTTCCGGTAACTGCGTAAAAACTTCGGTAGAGAAATGCGCTAAGTGCTTTGTAAAAATGGAGTCTTCTTACAAGACTGATAAACTTCATTCCCATTTTATTCTTTAAAAGGAAAGTTTGTCTTTGATGTATCTGCTTCTTGATTCGCTCGCCGTAAAAGTAAGATGTTCCCGTTGAACAAAAAATCACTTCCTTACGCAAATAAACCTGAAGCACCGGAGCGATGTTTCTCCGCGAGCTAGACTTTGGACGAGTTAAAAATATTTATTGAAATCGGGAAAGGGACGTGACGCGGAGTTTAATCTTCGCAAACCGCGCGAGTATATTTCCGTGTAGCTTGCTATTTACTTGAAATCATTCACGTCGACGGTAAACAGTTTTAGGAAATCCGTTCCATCCCGGAATTTCAAACTTCGACAAAGAATTCGCATCCAGTCCCGTTTTTACTCCCGCCATTGACCCGCGCCGGAAAACACGTACACAAGTCCAGCGCCCTCCGTTTGGCATCCGGTTGACGAACAAAGATACGATATTTTTCCTAAATAAAGATCTCGTGTTTATCTCGATTTGAAGAATTAATTTTAAACATCGTAAATTAAATTTTTTGGTTTCTTGAAACATATTTCTTGTCAGGTATGCAAATCTAAATATACCGATTTTCAAAACTCTATAGAAACTAATGAAAAATCTTCCTTGATGAAAAATATATCGATTTATATTAGGTTGAGGAAGATCAAACATCGTTACATTCACTGAAAGGTTAATAATCTGCACTACTAATATAAGTGACTCGCTGAATTTTATAGACTGTGGATGTTTATTTTAATTCTCAAAAATCTACAGAACACACTTAATATACAAAAATATAAAAAATACTTAACGTGAGATACCAATTATTATATATAGGGGTTGAGACAATCCTTTACAAAGCTCCCATTTCGTTAGTTCTATTAATAAAAATATGAATGTGCATAAAGATCTATTGATTAGATATATCAAGTTCTTTGTCTAACCTTAATACATCTTAAGATCGTAAGAGATTGAATTACGAAGAGTGGTATTTGTCGAAAGAGCTATGCCATTTTTGTTTCACCGATCGTATTAATTCCTATGCTGACGATCGCAACCTTTCACGCGTCGAATTAATTTTCGATTCAAAGCGACCATCGTTTCAGCTCGAACCGCGGGCGACAAAAAGTCCGGCTCGTCACCGACGGGGCTTTCTGTCAGCTAACGTCTTGGAAAAAGCGGGAAAAGAGAAACGAGCGCGGCGTAAGCGAAGATAAGGCCATCAAGCTCGCGGGAGGACGGATGGGAAACAAAAGCCATTCTTCTCCCGCGTTGGAAAATTATTTGTTTCCGACACTGGCCGATAGAAACTTTCTTGACCGAGCTTCTTGGCTTCAACACGGAAAACAATTTGGAAACGAAATATTATCAAATATTCCAGCCTTTAACCTACCGGTAGAAGCTAAACTCGAGTGCCACAAACGAGGTGGGAAATATTTTCAACACGAAATAAATATTAATAGGACACTTGGAAATTAAAAAATTAAAAAAATACTTATATTAAATATTTTACTGGCGATTAAGTTTTCGTTACCACGATGAGAAAATGTCTCCAACCCCAAAGGATTAAAAGAATGACGTGAATACCATTTCTGTGCGTAGCAAATTTTTACTCGCCATGAATGATTTTGCCGCGCGTCAGGCGAGACGGAAATCGCTGTGGCTCGCTGGTCGTTTAAAGGCTGCGAAGGGAAAAACGGAAATAAGAGTAGGAGAGGGGAGAAAGGGTGTAGGAGAACGAGGACAAGATGGGAGACAAGATCGTCGGGACGATACGCGGGAGATGTAAGGAACAACTTCGCGACAAGTGACGAGAAGCCGACTTTTAACCGTCAGCGGTGCGACGAGCGGAAGTGGATGAAGCCCGAAGGAAAAAGGAGGCGGCGGAGCGAGGGACGAGGCGCAGAGCGACGATGGAAAAAGAAAAGCCTGGTGGAAAAGAGGATCCGACGGCGCGGGGCTGCAACGCAGGCGACGAACTGAGATTACAGCCAGGCGGTAAATAACACGTCATCCGCTACTCCGTTTACTTTGCGCCGCCATGGGTGACGACGCTGCAGTTTGACGAGCGGAGAGAATCTCGGTATCGTTCACGGTTCTTCAGAAAAGGAGGGAAAAGGCTTCCGAGGACGAATGGTCAAGCACCGAGGAAGATGATTGGATCTACTTTTAACCCCCGGAAGGCGAATGGCTCGGGACGAACGCGACAAACGATTGCTTGGGTCATTTTAACCCACTTACTCTTGTAGCATTGTTTTAAGACACCCTGCATATTATGTTTCCTTCAGATTTTCTTTCGAGTCTATCGAAAATTCGCACGGAACGGAAGCGTTTTTAAATTTCTTCTTAGACAAATTGTATCATAAATGCTTTCTCTGCGAATGCAAATATGAGAAATGTACATTCTATAGTTGGTATCCCTGATAATCCTTCTGTCTGGCCGGGAATGTTTTAGCACTAAGCCTACCGACACTTCATGTATACCCATTTCTACCATGACCGGTCAAATGACCAGTTTTGATGTTTATTCGTAAGATACCCTTCTCTTTTATGTTAAACAATATTTTAATTTTCTTCGGATGGGAGATAAAACGCCCTTGAAAACGAATTTTGTTCCAAGTTGATACCGAAGTTAATTCTAGAGAAAACAATTATTTAAGAAAAAGTATTGGCTAGTAATTACGCAAATATCCTGTATTTAAATTCATTTTCAATTAAATAAACAATTTATGGTCCAGTTTTATCGTACGCTAGTCGTACGATCAAAATAAATTTCAAAATAAACATAGAAGATAGCAAAAATTATAGTAGGTGGTATGGTCATTATCTTATATCTTATTCCTGATACAAATGTAACATCATTAATGTTTCTGTGGTGGTTCAAGAATTATTTATTTCTCTTGGTTTATTGCTGTATTTGCAACTTTCAATTCATTTGTTGCATGTTTCTGCAATTCTATATTTTCAAAATATTGCACTCTTTCCAATGTTGTTTGCAAATAATTGTTTCGTCAACTCTCTTAGTAAACAATTTACCAATCCAAATAATCATCGTTTCTTCGTTGTTTGTTAATGTGTTCATTAAAATTTTAAACAACATTAGTACGAATACAACGTGATCTACGAATGACGATTTTTCAATAAAATGATGGCAGGGAACGTAATAAATTCTGAATAAAGAATAGAACGAAGATGATGATGATCAAGATCGGTAATTTCGATCCAGCTTCTTGAAAGCTAGAGATCGATGGAGACGCTGTAATGGTTTATAACATCAATTTATTGTTTCGTCTTCCTTCTCTTGAAAACTTTGCAGATTCCTATAGTAATTCTGCGATGTGCTCGTTGGCGTTAGCCAGAGATGTATAGTACTTACGTGTTCTTGAGTTATGTGCACGAGATAATTTATACGAAGAGGAAATGTTGCTTGAGTTTGCGAAATTTATCGAGATACAAGAAATTTAATCGAAACAGCTGTTGCTGGAACTTGACGGTTTCATTTGTTTCCAGAATTGCCATTGCAATTGCGGATAATAAATATTTTTACGAATGAAATAGGTACATGTTTCGAACATTTTAAATCAAATGTGTATTTTGCCGAGCATTACCGGAATAAATTAAAACGTAACATTGGTAAAGTGTCAGGAATTTAGAGAAAAATATTGAAACGACTTCAAAATTACTTCGATGTGTACTCAAAGGTAACAATATGCAGTTTGGTTGCTTTTTAGCTTGCTAATAAAAATTGTATTATCTTACTATATTATCTCATATATTGTATGAAACGTTACAAATTTACTTTGTATAATTGGTGCTTTCCCTATTATTATACCTAATATTTTACCATTACGTATGAAATTTCTTTATGTTCTCCACATAAAATCACACTAACTTCGAAAGAAAATACTGAAGTTTGAAATCTGTTTGGGATATTGTTTTCGATTCGAAATTATCTTTCGAATCGAAAACATAAGATGATGCTGAAGTATTCTAAAAATCACCTATCAAAATAATCACGAAGTTATTTATTAACTCTTAAATAAATAAGACTTTTTCTATCAAGACTCTTTTTCCAATCCTTCACAAAGTAGAACGTATTGACCAAACGAAAGAAATAAGGGATAAATGACTCGCGATGTAAACAATATGAGGTTTCTGATACAAACAGTAACAGAAATGCTGACGAATTTACTGGTTAGACAGTGCATGCTCGTATATAAATAAATTTCCCCGTCGCGTCGCTTCTCCTGCACGGCCCTTAGCCTACGTAAAGGATTCGTTCGACGTAAAAATACCTGTCGCCTCGGATGATGGCGCTTTAACGCGGCGATGTCATCGTTGGTGATCTATGATCGATTCCCAATATAGACGGGGGCCCCTGAGCAATGAATTCACCTTAAGAGCATCAAATGGCCGCACCTCGGTGAAAGCCACTTCATGGTAATTACATCGGCGATCCCCCGATCATCTGGAAGGCGTTAAAGCGCGAATGAAATCAGCCGGGAACACGGGGAAAAAAGTACCCGAGGGTTTACAGCTCAGCGCCACCCCGTAGCGACCGAGGATGATGGATCGGTTCGTGCTGGAATAACGGCGGCGTTCCGTCCTAACAGCCATTTCGTAATTACACCGGCAGTGATTCGCTTGCCTTCGTCTTAGCTATCAGGACCCATCAATAATATTCCTCCCGTTCTTTCCATCTAAACGCGGTCGCGGTTCAGGCATACGTTAGACCACAACTTCTCAAACATTAACCCACGGGACAGATTGTACGACTCCTCTGCTAATATTGATTATTAAGCAAATTTCATAAGAGTATCGTAAACAGTTGTGATGAAATCAAGCATAGTGAAAGTATTGAGTCGTTTCATAAGGTACTTTTCGTTCTTCCTTTTAGATTACAACTTCCCAAACATTAACCCATGGGCCAGATTGTCCAACTCTTCTGCTAATATTGATTATTAATCAAATTTCGTAAGAGTAGTATAAAAATTTGCGATGGAAACAAGCATCGTGAAAGTATTGAGTCGTTTCATAAGTTAATTTCCGTTCTCCCTTTTCAGATTTACGACGAAAACGTTTGTAACTTGCTAGTAAAGTAACTGAATTTGTCTGTATAGGCGATGTTCGAAGTTTGAAACGTATCTACATCTTCGATTCATAATTATTTGAAACAATTAAGACAGGTGGTGTAGCTCGAAGCATGAGATTCGACTCGTCTTAGGAAACGGTACACTTTTGCTCGTATGTAATAAAGACTAACCTTTTTTAATATGTCTTGTAACTGTGGGATGAGACATTGATTAGATACAACAGCTCTCAGTGAGATCATTGCTTGTAAAATTCTTCTACTATAGTATGTTAAATTCTGACTGAGTAATGAAGCTACATCATGTCTTGTAACTGTGAGATGAGACATTGATTTGATATAACAACTCTCAATGGAAACATTGCTTGTAAAATTCTTCTACTATAGTATTTTGAATTCTAACTGAGTAATGAAGCTATATGAATTAATATAGATTTTGACAGTAAAGTTAATATCTGTGGTAGGAACCGTTTAGTTGCAAAAGTAATAAAATATTGTAAAATAATAATGAGACACTCGTGGTGCCTAAAAATTTAGTAAATGTTCGAGACGTAAAAATCATAACAGTGTTGATCGTTTTGAGACTCCTCGAGCTTCTTGACTCGAGATGTCTTCGAACGGTTTGAATCCTATCGCAATGCGAATCTAACGCGAGGTGGGAATCGTGACATTATGCGAGTCGGCACCGTGTTCGGAGATGGCGACCGCGCGCCGTTCGTTCGGTGATTTTAGGCAAAAACATACTTCCATGCGGCGGGCGGCTCGAGCATCGAACTGGGGAAGCCCCGGCGAAGGCTTTTAGAGGATATTACATACCTCCTCGAAGGATATTAAATTCTGAGATTTATCTCGCCCCCTCCGCGTCGCCCTATCAACCCTACCGTGTTCAGCCACCCGATTACCCAGTCCAGATCCGTCGACCCTGCCTGCTACCCTTGTCTGTACCGCGGGGATTGCTGATTGCAGTGACGCTTTTTGGAAAAGTTATACCGCGAAGAGCATAATGCCGTCGACGGTTTATGAGACCAGCTACGTTTGCGCCTTGCCCTTCTTACTCGACGGCCCCTTGTTCCCTGTTGTACCAGCTACTGTAATTAAAGCGGGAATATTAAAATGGTCTTCGCGTTCGCGGCCAGCGAATCGAGTAGCTTTAAATAATAAACGCCGGATCCTGTATATAGATCACACCGAACGGAAGGATATTTCCATTTGATATGCAAGCGTCGATAAATTAGACGCCTCAGTAATTTTCAAGCTACTTGTCTATATAATGATTTTCGTGTTCGATTAATATGACTAGAATCGTGACGTTCGTAATAATTCCTTACATTTTATACTGTCCTTGAACTTGTATAGAAATTTTCTATTGGTGTGTTCTAGTTTTTAATCACATCTTGAACATTGATTGATAGTCAATAATGAAAATATTTTGTCATGAAAGTAGGATAGAACAAAACTTATATTCTTCGTCTTTTTCCATTTTATAATGTATTGTCTAATCTAAATGTCAAATATAAGGTTCTATCAAATGAAGCGATGTTTTGCCTCGTCCGTATGACTAAAAATTCGTTTCCAATATCGCCATCAATTTTTAAGCACTAACAAAATTACTTGCTTGATACTTATAAACTATTAAAAACCAATAATCTAGCTTGAATCCGTGCATTTTATTGGCAGTTATTCTTTGGTCGATGTACATAGGTACCTACGTCGCAAAGAAACAAATAAATTGCTAATGAGCTGAGTAGTTACGGAAAAATATACAGAAGTATAATACTTGGATTGTCCAGATTGTTCGTACATGATTTCAAGGTTTGAATAATAGAGAATTATCCGCGTAGAATTAATTCATGATCGTACAGGGACCGTTCTCGATTATTGCGACTCCCGTGGGTCCACCGAAGCTGATTAGGGTTATATTTACATTCATATTTAGTCCGTAACGGCGCAAGGAATCTGCCATTTTACTGCCCTCGATGGTTCCGTAAACTGGCTTGGCGCCATTAAATCATATTTAAAATTATATGCAAATTGCGCGCCGCTTGTGTAACTTTTCATCAAAAACACATTTGGTACGGTCGATTCGACTTATTACGAAACTGTGAACCTCAAAATCGGTAGAAAAGTTCAGTTCAATATTTTTTACTGTAGATGAAATGTTGATATTCGCAAACATTATCGTTTTATTTATTGAAACGGTCAATTGTGAATTCTAAAACTTGGTCACTAACCTCCAAGCAAACGGCTGTGTAAATTCCGAATAGAAAAATAAATATTTGTGTTAAATACTGTTCACTTTATTTTGTGTATATGTTACCGTGAATGACCGAAATTGGAGAATGTCAACTTTCACCGGTGAATGTCAACAGATACCAAATACGTCGGTGAAAGATCGAATATTTCATGACATTGTTGTACATTCGGACCCTCTCCGGTGTGTGTCGACAATCACAGATATACTCTGGTGGAGGTCCAAAACAGAAGAGTCAAAAAACAAGCGACTGGCTCTCTCCCGCCAAATCCTTTGTTCTGCTCGGAGTCAATCAGCTTTGTCAGTCTTATGCAAGCTTTGATAACGCGAGCAACGTTTTCTTAATTTTTTTTCCGATACCCTAATTTATACTAAATGGATACTGCAGTAAATCGTGATCTTTTTCTAACCCAGACCTAACCCCTGTTATCAGCGATGAATTGGTCTGGGTTAGGTCTGGTATAAGTCTGAATTAAGTCTGGGTTAGGTCTGGGTTATATCTGGGTTAGGTCTGGGTTATGTCTGGGTTAGGTCTGGGTTAGGTCTGAATTAGGTCTGGGTTAGGTCTGGGTTAGGTCTGAATTAAGTCTGGGTTAGGTCTGGGTTAGGTCTGGAATAAGTCTGAATTAAGTCTGGGTTAGGTCTGGGTTAGGTCTGGGTTAGATCCTTTCAGAAAGAGAGGCGAAAAAATTACGTCACCCTTGTGACGTTTTATAGCGACTGAATTACGGGGAAGAAAATATAAATCCCCAACATGTTCAACACTCACCATTAGTGCATGGTGAATGTCAACATTTACCGGTGTAAGTCAGAAATAAGGGTGTTTAGCAAATATTTCGGACATACACTAAGCGACTATGTGAATGTTGACATTCACCAGTGAAAGTCGACATTCTCCAGATTTCGGTGTTTCACTGTAACATATACATGCCTACGTTATTTTATTTTATTTGACTAATACACGTGCCTTTGCTTTTTTTAGTTACATGCAACAATATATGTATGTAATATACATGTTACGATATTGATACGTTCTATTATTTTATATACATTCACTCTTTTACGTGTTTTGCAACATTTTTGAATTTTTAACTGTTAACGAATGCTTCGAAATTTAACTTTTAAGTGAAAATTTGAGAATTTATGTAATCCTCCATTAGTTCATTATTTCTCAAATGCTTTAAAGGAAAGTTGATTTTCGTTTACCAATTTAAGGATTAAGAAGACTCTTTATCTATACAAATTTTTATATTTAATGTATACCATCATCGATATTATTAGAACATATTGTGATAGTCTAATATGCTCATTAGAAATAGGCAATGAGAGAATCAATCTTTTTCAACCGAACATACAAAGAAAGACAAACTAACATTTTTAAAATTCTCGAGATTGCAATAAATTTCCTTCAGAAAACGACAGTGCTTACACACACACACACGTACCGTCGAGAAACGAGGATTCACAAGCACAAATCGCCAGTCATAGTTTAGCCTATTTTTCTGACGAGCAGAGCTCGTTACGCCCGTTGCGTGGCCTCAAACCGGGCACCGTTGAATGCAGTACGTTTCTGCGATCGCAGATATCTCTAGCATGCATATTTCCAACGACTGGAGGCACGTGGCCTACTCTTTTCACTTCCTACGAAATAATTAAATCCGATTCCCGAGGTTACGACGGGGCCGTTAAGATCCGAGGCGTACGGGTTAATCTCCGACAAACTGCTAAATCTCTGACAGAAAAAGAAACTAAAAAGCCCAACGGCTAATTTGTTATTCGTAATTTTGATCTTCTTACGTCGTCGGCGATTTTAGTCAACGTCGGGGCGCGTGTCAACGATAGCATCGGCGATTAACGTTCGCCTCGTATCGCGAGTTCGGGACGCAACGGCTCGCGAAAATCCTCAATTAGCCGAGTCGCGTCTACGGGCGCCAGGGAAAGTGGGGCTTTCCTTTGAACGTAAATATCAAAGGCCACGGAAAACACGGCGCGCTACGTAGGCGAGCGCGAAATCAGTAAATGTTGGCTTTCGAATGCGCGATGGAACGCGCGTGGCTCGGTTTTCCAACGACTGCTGGTAACTAGGTGGAGGACAGCCTGGAGGAAACTAATTACTGGGATCACAAAGGATACGCGACGTCATTCTGATTGTCACCCTATCCGGATACGTCGTGGGGGCCACCGACTTGCGGTGCACGCACTACGTCGAGTCTCGCGGTGCCCTCTTTCGCGCATTTATTACCCGGGGCCTCCGACGGCGTTCGTATGATTAATTGTCCGGCAGCGTTTCTTCGGGGATGACTTTGCCGCGGGAGAGGCACGACATCGTTGGATATCGATTTAAGTCGTCGACGCCGCGTCGTATCGAGGGAACGAAAACTCTCTCGCTTCTTTTTTTCTTCCGCCTTATTTTTTCTTCTTCTTTTCCGCCGACGAAAATTCGCTGCGGATGACGAGGGCATTAGTTATGTTTTTCGATAACGGTACCCCCCCTCTTCTTTCTCTTTGTCGGAATAAATTACGCCGCATGGAAACGGGATCGACTGGCGGGTTCGTTGAGCCCGGCTCGCGAGGGTCCATTTTGCGAGAATGACGTAAAGAAGTCAGTAAACGCGACTTACGACCGCGGCTGGTCTGGCTTCGCGTGTAACGAAGGTAACTAAGTGTTCTGTAACCTGTTATCGAAACGGTGAACCGTCGGAGCCATTAACGGGGAAATAAATTTCCTTTTTACAGGGGGGGGAGGGGGGAGCGCCGAGGTGGTGGAAGGAAACGTTCATCGGCTCGGTCACTTCGGGGGGTTGGAAACGCGAACGCCAGAACGCCTCCGATGCGATACGAAATCTTTAATGGTTGCATAATAAAAGCTTACTCGCGAAAAGGGGATACGATTAAGCGACCCGGAATGAAATCTCTGATAAATGAAAAGTGTATTAATGCGTTTCTTATTGCGCGTCGAAAACCAATTAGCGACGATGCAATTTTTGCCTCGGTCGCGCGCGTTTATCCCGGTAACCGGTGAGAGAGAAGTTCTTCTTCGTTACTACGTAACTGGTGAACCGTGAAATTAATGAAGTTCTTAAGATCGTAACGACGACAGTGTCCAAGGAGATCGAGTAATTCGCGCGAAACAATATCGCGCTTCCATACAATCTCGCGATACGCCGTCCGTTTTTATTAGTTGCCGCGAATAAAGAGACGCTGTTATAGTCCTACGCACTGGTATCAGGATTTTTCAGCAGAATGGGACAAAAGGCTGCTACTGTTTCGTCGCCATTCGTTCTGAAATGGGCTGATTATAATTTAATCTTTGTCTCGTGGATATCGTTACCATCAGCCATGGCGTTCTACATCCATTCTGGTCCATTCTCGAGAGTATAGTGTTCTGCTTCGTTATGAGGACTTTATTCTTTTTCTGGCTTTCCTTTTATCTATGATGACATATTATTTGGTCTACTATTGTTATTAATATTGATTATCAACTATTCTTGTTGTTAAATAACCAAGTGTAAAGTGAATAAGAAGATATTCAAGCGCAACTAGTTTGTAAATATTTTATTTTTTCGTGGATGTTACCTGCAGCAATTTATAAAGTTTCCAACTTCTAGTCTTTTAAATTACGTACTCTTCATTTTAACTAAATGTATAGTCCATAACTTCATGACTTTCCGAATGAAAAAATATATTCCATACTTTCGACTCACTTTTCAGTAATGATTCTTAAAATGAACCCTAGTGATTCGTAAGTTGAACATTTCTATTCCTCCTAATTGGGGTATCCCCCTTAGTATCCCCCTTTATTAACACTAGAAAGATATTCTTAAAAATATGCTATTTACCAAATTAAATTACTTAACAATTTAATCATATAATAATATATTATATAATGAATAGACTGCGGATTTTTATGCAAATTCATATATTTATTAATAGAATTAATAAAATAGGAACCTCGTAGAGGATTGTCTCAACCCCTAAATATAATATAATAATTCGTATCTTACTTTAGTTTTTTGAGAACTAAAATTTCCCCTAAATGCATAAAGATCCGCAGTCTAATGATGAATGTTTGTCGTCAGGTGCATCAAATCCCGACTAAATAAAAAAAAAAATAATTACAGGAAGGTTGTTTCAATCTTATATAATATCTTCGCCACTGTACGAAAGATGAACATGTCGATACGATGTTCATCTTATGAGTCATCACTGTGTCCTCGTATATTGTTCGTGGATAGGTTTTGTTTCGGGGGTCCCACGATTCCAAGCCCTGGGGCAACAATCTACGACCGAACTAACTTTATTATCGCGCGTAGGTGGATATATACAGCGGATAGTCGGGTCACAGAGTTCGCGTTCGGAAAGTCACCCGGGCGTTTTAAGCTTCCGACTATTTGCACCTTTTAACGCCGCGTCCTGTAACCACGTAGCCATTTAAGGGTACATCGAGCCTTTTAACTAGATAGTAGGTTGTCCCCCGGTTAGGACTAGCAACCTTTGCGAATTACTGTCCCTTTCCTTCTTCCCACCCTTCTTTTTACACCCTTTCGCGTCCCCCGTATACCTTGCTTTCTCTCTCTGTTTCTCTCTATATTTCTCTCGCTCGTTTCCAACGTGCTTGAACGTTAATGTAATACGCAAGGTCTACCAGCGTTAACTTACACAGTGTGTCCGAGGATTACCGCGTCGTTGCTTATCTGCGCTCACCAGCTACGTGTTGGTATACCACGACGATGGTTTGCCTCCGGAGATATGCACGTTTCAATTTATTACTCACTGCAGACAGACTCGAATTCCCACGTATACCTTTTGCCGTCCCCCTGAATATTTCAGATTTCCGTCGCAACACCGACGCTGTAAACTAGACCCGAGTTGGTCGCCTTTTGTCACGTAGGCGGGCATAAATCTCCCTCCGCGGGAAACGGAAACGCGGGGCCTTCGATATTAATGGAGAATGACTACGTGGCGAGTTTTAAATTGTCGACGACGCTGTAACGAGGTCAAGCTCCTATGAAGACACTTCAAGACTCTTTTTTTTCAGATGCGATCAAACTTCAACCCGAAACTACTCTGTGGTTACACGATATTGAAATTAGCGTTGAGGTCTGGAAGTTAGAATGGCACGAAACGATTGAAATTTGCTTTTGTCCAATATGCTGCAAGACTAAAGTCTTGATTTTTCTAACTTTGCTCAGATTCATAAATCTTATGTGTTCGGTCATCTCTAAGAAAAATTTTAATAGGAGATTTTAGAAGCCAAAATAAGACGAAAGTCAAGGATACTAATTTGTTTATTGAGGCTTCGTTAAAAAGTTATAGAAACATTTCCGGCTACACATTAGATTTTCAGTAAGGAATTTTTCTCTCGAAAATGGTTAAGATTTCAAGGATATGTCTATTGACCAAAAATGATTGTAATTGCCCCCTGCGATCAAAAATAATTTTTTCAGAATGATTTGAAATTTCTTAATTTCGTCAAAAAATTTAGGCATCTGCTCGAATTTTTTTCTCAAAAGTGTGTAGGAATTCGAGGGTATGTGTATTCACCAAAAATAATTGTAATTGACCCCTGCAACCGACAATAATTTTTTTAGAACGATTTGAAACATTCCAATTTCGCCGAATTTCAGGTGAAACATCATTCATGGTCAGACATTGTATTTTCGATAAGGAATTTTTTTCTCGAAAATGCCTAGGATTTCGAAGATATGTCTATTCACCAAAAATGATTGTAATTGACCCACGCAACCGACAATAATTTTTCCGTGATTGATTTAAAATTTTTTAATAACTTTTTAACGAAGCCTTAATCAAGAAATTGGTATTCTTGATTTTCGTGTTATTTTAGTCTCTAGAATCTCCCATTAAAATTTTTGCCATGGGTGGCCGACCACCCTGCATGACGTTACAGTCTCATAGGTTTTAAATTTCATAGAGATTACTGTATCCGAGTCACCGAGATATTTATTCGTCGCAATTAAGAATTTGTCGTATATCCAGGTCCTTATTGTAGTGCCAAATAAAGCTCGCGAAACAAAGTGTCGAACGAAGTCTAAATAAATCGATAATCGTGGAGAAACGCCGGTTGTTCGAATCTAGCCGAAAGTCGACAGAATAATCGGAAGCAGGAAAGGAAATGGGGTTGACGAAAGAGTCGGAGGGACGGCGTGACAGAAACAAGATAGGCGAACAGTGACGGACGAAAGAAAGAGACGACAAAGAATAGGATGGAAGGCGATTTCGTCGCGAGTGGCGAGGAGTTCGATAACGAAGATGATTGGAAGCACGATTGGTGGCAACGGTAACTGCGTTAACGGGGTAATAATAACCAATCTCGAGGCGATTTCCTCTCGGCTCGACCAATCAGAAGACGCGCCCTCATTTCCGTCCCCGGTCCCTTCGCGCGCCTTGCCGCCGCTGGTAATCGAATTTTTGAACGGCTCGTTTTCAAATCTCGAAAGTCGTTCCCTCCGACGACGGGACCGTCGTGCTAGGTACGCGAGACACGCCTCCGCCCCCGCGTTCTCCCCGTTCGAAGCCGAAGGAATCGAAGGATCCTCGACGCCACTCGGCTCCCGGCAATAACAATCTTTCCGATCGGATCGCGGCACTTCGCTCTCTGTCGCGCGTGTCGCCGATACGGTGCCAAATTTCAATCAAACTTGGCCAAATTTCAGGATCTCTCGTAGAATCGGGCGATGGAGCATATCGTTTCGTCTCGAAATGCTCTTACGGGTATCACCGACGACGATAGTTCCGAAAGTCGTACTCCTCGTAAAATCCATCGTATAACCTGGTCGTATATGCCTCGCGTTTAACCACCCCCCAGCCCCCCCCCATCGACCATTTAGGATTTAAGAACGAAATACAGCTGCTTCCTTTATGTTTGCCTTGGCAATGAAAGGAGGCCCCGCGTCGACTCCGGTGTTTGTCTATGTCTCGTCAACGAGTTTGCACGCTCGACGCTCAAAGTATACGTCGGCTGCTTAACGTCGCGGCGAGCAAACAGCTGTTAACGCCACGGGAAAAATCACGTTCAGTTTCGAACCGGCGTCCTCTCACGTCGCATCCGTTTCCTCGCGTTTCCCCCCTCTTACCTCGTCCGCCCAGCTTAGCTGCATCCAATAGCCTTACTCGGGTCGTTTCTTCTTCCGAGCACGCGACGTTCTTGGCGGCGGAAGGCCGCACCGCGATTCGGTGTCCTTTTGCTTGTCTGGCGCAAGGATCGTCCTCGATGGACGGTAAATCGCAGAAGGAACCCGATTGCCTCTAAGAAAAGCGTTTATAGAGCTAAGCCAACTCGTAAAGGAGGCGTGGTCTTGGCCCGGAGACAAAGCCACCAGATGTCTCTGACGGCCCCACCACTGGCCATCGATGTCTCTTCCGATTATCCCTTTATTCTTGCCCTCCTGACCGTTCACTTTTCGTCCTCGTTTCTCGCCTGTAACTCGCCGCTTTTAATCCACTTTTAATGCTTTTAACTGCTCGCGAGTCTATAGTTTATTATTCATGTAAATTGGAGAAAGATTACCGTGCTCTGACAGCCCTGACAGATTCCGAGAAAATGTTTTCGAACTACGAAATGGACTTGAGTACATAATATATACATCGTACTTTATATTTATCACACACAGAATTGAGACATAGGCAAAGTAACATGAAAGTTTCGCTACTATTTTAATTTAGAACTGGCTGTTTGGCTCAAATATAACTTTCGCCATAGATCAAATTGGTATAAAATTAACGCGTGTCTGAGAACAAGGCCAAATGTTTTTGTGAACATTAGAGTACGCTTTGTGCAATCGCGAATAGAACGTTCGTGTGATTCGAGCGCGGATGGTCGATATCACCGGTGAATTCGTTAGGAAAGGTCGCCGAGGAGGTGGAAAGCGTCAGGTAATTTCGTTGGCTAGTCATTCACCCGTCTCGTCGACGTTTCCGTCCCTCGGAGTTTTTGAAAGAAAGTTCCGACATTTCTAGTCGAAGATTCGTACGAAACGAACGAACCGGAAAGGAGATGGCGGCGGAATTGGCTAAAAGCAGAGGTGGACTGTGGGAATGTAAGGGAGAAAGGAGGGTGGTCGGATTCTCGAACGGAAAAGAGCCGTACCACGTTCCCCTGGCCGGGGCTAAGTTAGACTCTTTCCCCCGGCAAGTTCGGTATAAGTTCTAGATATAAGCTCTCCGCCTTATTTTGCTCCATTTCCTGACTCTTAATTACTTTGCTAATTCTTAACTAGGAACCTCGGCATCGTCCCGGAGTCTGAAATAACAACTCGCATCCCCCTGGCCCCACCCCCACCCTCCCCCCTTTCCCGCCACGCCCACCCTCACCTCATCTACTTACCTCGCTCCCGGACTGTTTAAACCGAGGCAATTCTTTTTTCGTCTTCGTTACCCACCCTCGCGTCGTTTCCCCGCCGAGCCAACAACCAATTTCGTTCACCGTTAACATAGGATCGTTTATTTGCAAAACGAATCCGGTTCGGGAACCGACGGAGAATTATTCGCCACGAAGTAATGCTCGGTAATCGGATACAGTAATGATTCTTAAAATGAACATCGCCTCGCAGTTGGCGTGTTCATTTCTCGTGCAGTAGACGCGAAATTCGACATCAGCGGATGCTTGGAAGCAACGATATCGTTGATCTTTTGCCGACAAACCGAAGAAAAAGACACGAAGCATCGTCTTTCGCGCTTCACTGGGCTTCAAAGGGGGATCCCTCAAGTTGGGAGGGATGGAAACGTTCAATTTACGAATCACGACTTTGGGGCTTATTTTAAGAATCTGTTGGAATATGGAAATTCAAGCATGGGGCTTGTCATCTGTTATCATACAATAGACATTGTATTGGTGCTATCTAGGCTTCATAAAAGTGCTGTGCACGTTGTCGACTTCTCTGTACAGTCTTGTATTGGTAGTTAAACACATCTTTCTTTGTACATAAAGTGGTGTGAATATACAATTCTGATCTTGTCAATTATTTAACCAACCAACAGAGTCACTATTGAGACAAACAGTATCGTTAACTGATCTTTGGTTCCAAGGATATCTAAGGATTTGATTTTGGTCGCGAAAGACCGTCCAATGTTTCGTAATACGTCGCAAAGAAGCGAAGTCTTTCGGAAGAATATAGTTTCTTCGAAGCTTACCAATGCCTCTTTCATACTTTGCAATACTATGAGGAAGTTGCTGTATCTAACTACGTTCGTACGACGATTTTTCATTCTTGCAATCAGCGGAGCGTGCTGGCAAAGTTTGGCGAAACATTTTAAGAACACACTGCGCCGCCGACGGAACTCCGAGGGACGCGAGAGCATAAATATCCGTAGCTACAGGCGTACAGGCGAAACGTTTATGATACACGACGTTTCGAACGAACCCCATATATTCGGGCCGAATCAATGATTGGCCTCCACTGTATCAAGTATCTCATTGGAAGATCGTCGAGTTACTTGGAGATGCAGGGATCCATACGAGCGCGTCATAAATTCCGCTATCGGCAGGCAGTCTCTCACCACACCCCTTTTTCTGAGGTACAATGGGGTGGTCCGGTTGGCCGTTGTTAAACTTGCGGCCAATAAATCAGGCGAACTCGTATAAATTTGTTACCCACGAAAACGTACGTGGATAGCCTCTTCTCCCTCTTCCACTTCTTCGCCTCGTCCACCGCTTTTCCTTTCTTTCGCTTCGTCTCTTTCCTTTTTCTCTCTCTCTCTCTTCATTCTTCCTTCCCCCTGCGCTTCTTACGAACAGAGAAGATTCTCTGTACTCCTGGTTGCCTTTTTCCCCTTTTCTTCGATCCCCGCGCCGGGCCGCTTTCAACCCTTCCAGAATGCATCGCGCGATAGCCACCCTCTTGGCGCGTTTACGACCGTTTTCCACGTGCATTTTTATCCGTTGCGTAAATAACTACCGTGGCCATAAAACCTGATATACCGCCGATGCGGATTTATATATCGCTGCCGCGATAGATGTACCCTCTCACGGATGGTCGGCTGTCCGACTGGCCGACCGACCGTTGCCGCTTTACAGATTTATAGGTCTTTTCTATGAGCGTAGGGCCAAGAGGAACAGCCGTACGTGCGTGCGGAGACTGGTTTCATTTTACTGGCTAGACTTGATGTATCGTATTCTAGCAACGTGTATTTAGACAACCGACAGCGTGTCGTGGCGTTTAATGTTGCGTACATTCGACAGTCTCTGTTACGCGTCTTCCAGTTCTGGTAGCAGCTCTCAGAAATATAGGGGCAATCTTCTTTTTTGTCTATTCAATGCAACGAGTTTACGTTGGGACGTTATATTTTTTAGTACATTCTGTTTACTCAAATGGAAAATGATTTTGTTACTAAACATATTGAATTTAAATAAAGTCCTAAGTTTTCAACGCGAACGCATCAGAATTTGATAAATCTGAATTTTTCTGTTTATGCGTCTTTGCTTCACTGAAACGATTTAATCATTGATACTGTAGGATTAGGAATGTAAGAATCTGATCTTTTCGGCGAAGTCTGTGACGAAGAACGTACGATACGAAACGAATATAATACGGAAAGTTATATGTTATATGTTAAGTTGCGGTGTGTTCCTTGTTATTATTTCTGTTATATGTTTATTCGTTTTTGTTCGCGCATTTCTAATAAAAGATTAGATTCTTACATTCCTAATCCTACACTACTGCTTTTATTAAATGCATCACTGAATTTCAATTATCCGCCTTTTGTCGTCTGTTTAATATTACTCGATTCAACTATTTAGTTAAGACAAAACTGATCCAAAGATCGCAACAGCATACTTTGTAGATATAATTGAGGAAAAAGGTTATGTAAACATAGGTAGCTTAAAACTTTATGAAAAGGTTACGACGATAATACGAAGAGGATGGGTACGGATTTGCGGTTACCGCGATACAATGTCGGAATTCATCAGCGATATTTACACCTAGTCTGTTTATACTAGCTGTGTTTACTATCGTTAAAGGTAGTATAGTACTCCTAGCATTCCTAAAAGTAATTAATACTCTATCTCAAAATGTTCACCGTACTTGACAATGCATATAATACAATGTTGATAGTAGTCGAAACTGGAATCTGTTACTCTACGAAGTTCATTATAAATTAAGTTTGTTGTTAGCGTGATTGATCTATTCTTCTATAGTATTGCAGTAATCGCAAATCCATCGCTAATACTAATAATTTAATCTGAACGACTAAAATTTATATAGTATATTTTTCTTATTTATAATAATAAAATATACTGACAATGTCTGGTTAAAAAAATAGATTTAATCATTATAAATGTTCACTTAAAAGTAAAGAAAACTTGTTTTTCACGTTATTGAAAAATTGTATTTTATGAAAATATATTTTGAAATTTGACAAAATAAATAATAGTATGAAAAAATTGCCACTTCTAAAATAGTGCCAAATTTTACTAGAGATTACTTAACACAGATTCGAATATTCTATAATATTACTATTTCTCCGAATTTCAAAATGAACCTTCAGGAATATACATTCATATACCTACATTGTATAAACAAGTAGAAAATAAATTTCCCATGTTTTGGACTCGACACCAACGAAGCATAGTCATCTCTGTAACAACGATTAATTTAATCAACGGTGGTCGCGAGCAGCTAACGAGTAATTTAAACGTCGCGTGCAATTTCCAATTAATAGTTAATCAATCGATTCTACACCATAGTTTCCATATTCTACTATCTACCCTCCGATTCCCAGTTTATTCTCTATCTTCTGTCGCGTGTTCTCTGCGTACACAAGGAAATTTAGTCGAATCGTTTCGTCTAATCTCTCATTGTTTAAATAACCAAACGAAATAACGTCGAGGGATGAAATGGACGACGCCAGATACAGTTAAGGACCTGTCTGCACAAAACAACGTAAGCGGCCGTGGTAAATGGGTAGAAGCAGAGTCACGGCACGACGTTGAATGCATTGTCCAATCAATGCACATTGTTGCGCAGGTAGAAGCAGAAGCAGAAGCAGAAACAGAAACGGAGGTTCCCACATCTCCTACCCTCTTCCCGCATTTCCATCCAGATCTACCGTCTCTGCCCGTGTCTCCCTTCCCAGTGCTGGTAACATCGTGGTACCCGCAGGCGGCATAGCCTATCTGCCAGCCGCCAATGCTACTCCGGTGATTTAGGCGTCTCGCTAATTACCCCGAATGGCCGTCCCGGATTCACTTACCTACGTTCTTGATATCCCTTCCTCTAACGGCTACACGATCGGACTGTTAACAGTGGCTATCGACCAGATCGCCCTATCAGAACTCGGGATCTTTTCCTTTTGACACGTGCAAGACACCGTGATTCGATACCCAACCAGCTGTCGATCTTGAAATTTCCATTCCCGTTTCTTCGTGTTTCTAATTAAATATACAAGCGATCGTGTGCGACGAAGATTACTTCCGGGTAGCTAAAAACTGCTCGTCCACTGATCGCGTTAGTAGCTACTTAGGTTATATTAATTATCAAACTCGAAACATTGATTTTCTCAAAACAAGAAATTAATCGAGCTTTAAAATAAAATAAAATATTACGAGGTAATACACTTTATAGAAAATTCGTTTCTTTATATCATTTGATGTTTCTATCATCGTTTTTTAAATATTGTTTTACACATGAAGCGGTTAACGTCACTACTATTTCCATATTAATAGAGATTCTAGCGCATATAAAATTAGTTCGCCGCTCTTTTCGCGTTCAACGAGAGAAAATCTCTCCATAGAGTCTAAATTAGTCTTCGAAAATCGAAGCATGACAGTGGAAGTATTCTCGTCGAGCAAGATATAAGTGTCTCTTTCGTCGACGCATTTAGAACGTTAACATGGAAACTACGTCCTGCGCAACTGAACTTAATCGAACCGAGCCAATCTTCGCGAATCTATAAATATCGCTGGTTGTTTTCGTATAATTAATTGCATCAGCGATTCACGGGTCTAATAGACCGGGATCCTGCGTAGCCGGGGAAACTCGACTAAGGAAATGTTAATGTCGCTACGGGCCGGCTAAGTGCGCCGTAATCTGGGGTAACAAACTGGCCGCTGATGGTTGCGGTCGTCCTAATCAACGGATTGCACCCTCCGGGTGCCCGGAGTTCCGGACAAATGAAAAGAGAATGAAAAAGAGGGAGGAAGCGAACGACGAAACGACCGCGCGACCCTACAATGTGCGTGCTTCTTAATTAAATTTCTGCTGACCGAGATTGCCTTTCGAGATACGCTAAGGAAGACTCGAAATGAGGCACCCGATGTCGCATCAACGACACGGAGCCTGATTGCGCTGGTTAACTTCGTTACCAGTCGTCCTCTCACCTAAACGCTTGTACTCTTCGTTGACATCGACTTGTAATATTAATCGAGACTGTTTCGCGAACCCCTTGCTGTAATTTTACGCTCTGACAGAAGTTAATCGCAAGAATTCACTGTTGAGTCGGTTGTTTAACAGTGAATTCTTGCGTTACATAAATCCGTATTCGCGAAGAAAAACTCTTCCGTCATTACGGTCACTGTCGACGACCAATAAAGATAGCTCCTCGCCGGCGATACGAGCTCGTGCACGATCGTTTCGCCGTGGAAGAGTGCTTTAAAGAAAACCAGGGGCCAAACTAAGTAAGACATCGCTAGCCGATGTGTGGACTTTAGGAACATGGCGCAGTTTAGATACACTCGAGACGCTACATGTTGCGAGTCAGCCAACCAGATTGTAGGAAGCACTATAAGGTTGACTCGGCTGAGCCCCGGGTCGAAAGGAATCGTTTATGACGGGCTAAGTCGTCAGGAACGATAACACCGCCCTTATCGTCATCTCCATCGTTTCCCTGTTTGTGGCTATGGCTCACTTTTTCAAAAAAAGTGTTGCAACGATGAAACGTCTGTTACGTGCTACGAGCTTCGAGAACGAAGAGAACAAGTGTTAAACCATCTTTCCAATTCTTACTTTTGATGAATAATTGCACTTTAATAACATCATAAATACCATTACTTTGTGGAAGTAATCATATAAAATGTACACATGTTAACACTCTAACCCAGACACGTATGATCGATTTTATTATTTTCGTTGCTCCGAAGCCTCAATAGATATATGTGTTCCATTGCATTTAGTAGATCGTGGTTCGCGAAAGCTATTTTTTTAAGTACAGTGCTCTTTCGACTCGATAAACATGGAATCGTAAGATCTACCGAAATCCTCCGCCGTTTCTTTCGTTCTTTCTTCGTTACCAGCGTTTAAAGCTCGCCTTCGAGTTATCGCCCGACTCCCCGGTATCGCCTCGCATGGTATAAAATAGTCGTAAAGGAAAAAACAGAGCACACAATGCCCCTACTTCATTTGTCATTCAAGCGTGCCGCTTCCAGTCTCGAGATCTTGCTCTCGAAAAGCATTTCCTTTAGTACACGCAATAAATTTTCGCCGTCTCATTGGTCGTTTGTATTTCTAGCAGTAACTCCCGCTTGATAACTTCGCGGCAATGGCGACTTCATTTTACGGGAGTTTAATTCCCGCCATAAACTGATTCCATTTTACATTCGCTTAAATACCCGTACCGTGCTTCCGTTTTCTTTTCTTTCCCGCGCCGCGCCGCTCGAAATATCCATTCACCGTATTTTATTCTATTTTCCACGTCCTCGCGGCGCTCGCGTTTCAAAGACGGCTTCCGTCGACGATATTTCAAGACCGGCGCAATTTACGCGAAGAATTAACAGCTCAAGATGTCCCCCCCCCCCGGGGAACGGTAAACCGCCCGAAGAATGCTTTCTTTGACAGAACAAGCAATGGAAAAACTGCTACGTGTCGACGGTAGAAATTCTGAATTTAGTTCCCGGCACCTGCCGCCGTGATTATTCCGGATCGGACGTTTAGAATTTTACGAATCGGTCCTACTGTCAACCGCTAAAATTGAAATTGTAATTTTATTTGATTTTGGAACATCAAAACATGACTGTTTCTCGACGATTGTACTTTTGTTTGAACGTTTCAGTATGTTTAAAATATTTTTGTAATCTATAAGGCCCAAAGAGAAAGACTAGCCCTTCTAAGTTCAAATCTCTGATATTTTAAGAAAGTTATAGCAATTGGAAAAGACGTTGGGTGTATCGTTCACGAAGAAATTTATTTATCTTTGTTTGCATTTATGTATGTGTAGACGAAAAGATAAATTAAAAAAGTTTCTCCTGGGCAAGAGTTTGTTTTCGAGGTGACTGATAAAAATTTATCTGGTACGTGTCTGACTAATACACATTTTTCATACAAGATCTAAAAATACCGGGATAAGTAGAAATGACGAATCATGGTCAGACCGGTTCGGTAGATCCGATATCTTAGAAAAGAAGCATCGTATGAAGAAATTTTATTCTTTATTTTCGACTCACTTTTTCACGTAGAATAGCTTTATTACCACTTGTTTCATTTCAAATTCCAATATAATAAAACATTTTTCAAAAACTTGAAGTGAACTTCATTTTAAATGAGACCTATATAAAATTTCTATGAAATTGATTGTGTAAGATTTCTTGTATTAAAATATGTAAATAGATTGCAGTCTTTGCAAATTCAATTATTAATACAAAATTAAAAACGTTTCTCAGTTTGAACAGAAGAAATTAATTATAATTAAATACAAGTTACCAAAATGGTAATAAAAAGGATCTTTCGTCAGCTATGAAAGAAAACATGCATACGCAGTGAAATTTAAACAAAAGTAATATTGGTAAAACATTAAAGTCTACTTGTTCTCGAATTCTGAACGAAATTTCAGTAGACACGAAACACGTACGTTCAAATGCACAAATCCCTGGGAGGATAGTGACGACCTCGTAGTTATGGGATCTGATTGTGTCAACGTTCGAGTGCCAGTCGATTGCACCACTCCAAGGTTGCGGGACTTAATTGCGACGACCCCAGGATCGTGAAACGACCCCTCGAGGTACACAGGTTCGAAGCCACAACTTCAGGGAGGTTGAAACCGAACGCGAAAATCCTCCAGTCGACCAAACCCTTCACACGAACTTTCCTACTTTCTACTTGCTCTTTAAGCAAATGAAATTTTATTGAAATCGTGCAATTCGTTACACTTCGTTGTTAACTATTTCTTTATGCAATTTTGTAGTTCTGGCTTAATTTTTATAAACGAGCCAACTTGAATCTTTTTATGCATTTAATAAAACATTCAGTTTTGAAATAGAATTATTTCAATATAATAAAGGGAATATTGTTAATATATTCGAATACCAGACACGAGTACTTTTGTGCACGGAGATCCCGTGTCAGAATAGTCACCAAGAGAACAATTACGAAATCGGAGGGTAGCAGAAGGGCTCAAATATTAGCCGTTCGTCGCTCTGTTGCCTTCTCCCTGGAGGCATATCGGTCGATGTCCCCAAATTAGGTGACCCAAAGTCCAATCAAATAAAAGTAAACATACGGGGCAACTTCATTTTACCTATGTAAAGTGTGCAAAGGGATCAACTTTGTCAACAAACAGTGTGTTAAAAGACGCATTTGTAATTAACAACCTTTGCGAATCTTTCACGAGTGGCCACCTTTCTTGGTTCTTTGTAATTAATACTTTACTCTGACCAACTGGGCTGAAAATTTTTGTGGAAACCAAAAGACTTTGAAATATCTATCAAATTAAGTTAATACCTTTTAATCGTTCAGTCCTAGTGAGTGTCAATTATAAATACAAATTCTTAGCACCAGATATTAAACTATTTCTGATCACGATTGCACGACGCGTCGTTCTAATAATAGCCACAACAACTAATCAGAAATTTAGTCTTTCCATTTCCTATCCGCTCTGAATAATCTATCTTCATCCATCGTTACTTTGTGAGTGAATCTTAATCAGTATGAATACTTGGAACGATGCACAAATTTAAGCTCTTAATCCATTATGTGCAGTCATATAGCGTGGATTATAAAACTTTCTTGCTAAATTTCAAATGATTCTATTACTATATCTGTCGATCTTTCATTATTCAGAAGTACAGTGTACTATTAATGCGTATTAAACATAGTACAATTTTAGACGCGAAACTACTAGTGCTTTCACCATAATTGAGCTACTGTCAGAAGCGGCAAAGCTTCCTCTTTAAACTGGTTTTTGGTTTTTGTCAATCCGACGTTCCGTTCTGGAGATATCGTAATTTAAATGAGGGAGTAATTTTTTCAAATTCCAGCATATCTCTTTCCGTGTTAAAACAGAGTAGTAACGCGTATTAAAATTATAAAAATTTTTAACTCACGCAGTTTTGAAACTACTCATGTTTTCTGCATAACTGAGCCACTGTTGGAAGCGGTAAACCTTCCTCTTTAAACTAGTTTTTGGTTTTTGTCGATCC
This sequence comes from Colletes gigas, assembly GCF_013123115.1. Lineage (NCBI taxonomy): Eukaryota > Metazoa > Arthropoda > Insecta > Hymenoptera > Colletidae > Colletes > Colletes gigas. The sequence goes on along the minus strand of NW_025106653.1, from coordinate 1,462,758 downwards.
GACTTTACGTTTCGGAGATGTCGTAATTTATGTAAAGAGGTATTTTTTTAATTTTCACTACCTCCGTCTCCGTCTGACGCGTCACTGTTTACTATTCACGCGCGCGCGGTCATTCACCTCGCGTCAATGAAACGTAAACAGACTTCGAAGCCTCATATCTCCGGAACTAGCCATCGCATCGACTTGAAACTAAAATCCTCATATCTCCGAAACTAATAAAGCTATCGACTTGTTCGAACGCTCATTTTAAAGGGCATTTCATCCCCTATCCAATGAATATATCACCTATTATAATTTATGTCATCTTCTATGTTTATTTGCACATTTACTTTACCGCTATATACCAAAAGAAGTTTCAGGAATTCCTATGGATTGTATTAGAATTCATAAACATTCTACAAGAATTTTAAGTAACAAAATTTAAAGATGGGAGTCCAGTGGGTTGCTTCCTAGCGTGAGAAACTTAAATAAGAATGTGAATTACAAATTTAAGGAGTTAGTCGTATTCCACTATTTTTCCTCACAATTGTAAAACACGTAAACGTGTATATACGGTTTCAAATACTTAAATAAAAAAAAAACTCTGCGACGATCGTCCGACAAATTGACGCATCGTGGAATCCGCTCGTCACGCGAAACGTAAACACGTTTCAGGGAGAATAATCCGCCGCGGCATACCGATTTATTCGTTTGGCGAGGGTAGGTGGGGGGTGGGTCAGGTGCGAGCCGTCCCTCTTTTGCTCGCGATCGCCGTGGGCTGATTTACTTTGCCGTGCGGCGTGACTCGAAGGGCGCGCGTGGAGGCGCCGCTGGTTCTGTTAATAATTCGCGGCGGTTGTTACCCCGCGGGCTTATCATCCCCCAACCCTCTCCCCTTTGCCGTCGCGCTACCCATTTCACGGCGACGGCACCACCAGCAGCGCAGCCAGTAACGCAAACACACCGCCGTCTAATTCGGTTAGTCGGCCCGCAAAAATTATATCCAATTACGTTTCTACGGCCCTGTGAGCCAACCAACCACCCCACTACCTACCCCTCCGGAGAACTTTTGGTTCGGCTCGTTGCCGTATTTACCACCCTTTTCCCCGCGTTATATTTTTCTACAAGGTCTTCGCGTCTTATCGACTTCCGAACACGACCGTCGTTCGCGAAGGTTTTTGAAACTCGTATACGTCGATTTCATTACTGCTGTTTATCGATGATTTTATTGCTTCTATGCAACGAACGAAGCGGAAAGATTCTCGCCACCTTGCGCGCGATGAGACAAAGCCCTGATTTTCTTACGATTTTGCCTGTTAAGCTCACGATTAAAATTGACCTATTAACTTCTGTGATACTGTTCTGGATCCTCGAGTTACAGAAAATACCAAATATACATTTCCGACTTCCATTTTATTAATACTATATTACGAATTTAGTAATTCATGGGAATAAAATGAATCTTAGAAATCTGAAATTTAGTGTTACGGTTATCATAAAGCTGAAAAGTGAGAAAAATTGGCAAATATCGCTTTTTTCGTCAGTTACAAAATGCCAGGGCAGATATTCTCTGGGAGCTATTAATATTTCAAGTCAAAAGTTATATTACTTTTTGAGATATCACTTCCACAAGTTTGAAAAATGTGGTACGAGAAAAACGACCTTAAAGTTTCCGATCGCTACCTCTTTATCGTAACACACCGTCTTCTACAAACTCTTATAACTTTGTTAAGCCTTCGAATTTCGGTTTAAAATTTTATCCAGACATCCGTAAGCCTATAAACTGCAAGGAATTGTGAAAAGTCTGCTTTCGGGTCTCGAAAAATGTGAATCCTCTATTAACGGGGAAACACGAGTTAATTTGTCTTTCGAGAAACTTCCACATCAGGGTGAATTAGTTCATCGCGGAGTATTAATAGTTACAATTATACGCAAAGATTATGTGCATTGTTTGTTATTCATTTACCTCCGCGAAGGCATTATATCCTGCAGTATTTATCATCTCTTCATTCATTTATGTTAACACGTCGCTCTGTAACGGTATCATTAATTTGTATTAGAAATAAATTACGTCCTGTTCTCATTTGCTGTGGACAAGACGAGTTAACTCGTCTCTACTCATTTTTAATTACGCGTACAGGGGGCGCTCCTGGCCTGGAAATGACCCAGTTAACAGGTTAAACGTATAATGGAATTTCTGGACCGTAATAGCGTTAATCATTCAGACGAAGTGTCACATTATGCAGTCCGTGTTTACTGAAAGTAAGAATCGTCGTCGTTGTTTGAGCAACTTAATTTTTAATTAAACGCAGTCGCCGTTGAGTGAATTTTGAAAAATTTCCAGACGCCCAAAATTAACGCTTTGGGTGTTGCCTCGAAATTAATTGCATCGCTAAATTCTTCGAGCTGAATCCACGGTTCACAAAAACTTCCGCGTTCTCCTCCAATTTTTTCTGGATCTTAAAGCGTATTACGCGCAACGCAATTTCCTTGGAGTAACGCTGTAAAAAAGTTATTCCTTTTCTTTCATTGAAAAAGTTATTGCGTATAGGTTTCTTTTCAGCAACTATTTTTATACACGTAGCATCGCAATTAACCTATATTTCCTTTCATATTTTACAGTACTTGTCGTTATTCTTTTGACCACTGATGCTGAATATCTATGCTTAGAGTCCAATATTTCGTACAATTAATGATTTTCGTGTTTGAATAATAATTCATACAGTATTCAATAGCATCTACGATAGTTTCTTTCATCAGAAGGTATATCTTCTCTATTGCTCTTATTAATAATAAAGTTGCGTTACATTCCCAAAACATGTTAGTTTAATTGTAAAATGCATGTTATTCTTTGCTTCCTAAGGATTCCTTGTTAAAAGACTTTTTCAGTAATTAAAGCACCAAAAACAACAATACCCTTTACATGTATTTTTTAATGAGTAACTCAAGTCTTTCTTGTCGTGTTGTTTTATCATTTCTATATAATTTTCTAGAATATTATCCTGAATCCGTGTAAAAATACATTTAATAACTTCTGTTATTTTTCTTGCTCTATTTACCAAACAAGTAATACCTTTTTTTTCGAATATCAGTTTAAATTTTCTACCACATTTTCCATCGTTAATCGTGATCGTCGGACAGTTCAAAACTGCTCACGTATTTTCAGAATTACTCGGCTGGTATTCCAGGTCCGAGAGGCCAGCCTTCCTGTTTTGAAATCGCACGGCAAACGAGTGCCCGTATTTTCTTAGAATCGCGGAAGATAGACGTTCCCGCGTCTCTTTCTCGGCAAAGAACAGTAAATACACGTACCCTCCTCTCCCTCCGCGCAGTCTGTACGTGGGTGCGTGATAGGACGGGACCGAATGGGTGAAGAAGAGGTTCACTCGCACTTTCCGGCGTGTCCTCGGGAGACTACGTGTCCCAGGACTCAATAAACCTCTCCACTTCCTCGCTTTTCAAAGGCAGAGGAGATATTCCCTCCCGCAGGTGTCTCGCCGAGTGGTTGGTAAAGATTCGAATCCGCTTTCTTCTTCTTCTTCTGCTTCTTCCTCGTCTTCTTTCCTCTCCTTTTTCTCTTTCCCCCCTCTGTCTTCTATTCCTTCTTCCGGTTCGTCTGTTTTTCACTCTCGCTGGCCCCTCCAGCTACCCTCGCCGTTCCCTCCCCCCTCGACTCTACCGGTTTTCTGTTTCCCTGTATTCCAGGCGTCGTCGCTTTTCACCGTTGGCGTCGAGTAAACATCCAAGATTCTGCCGCCGCTGCATCCATTGGAAATTGGCAGATTTGGATAGGAAGAGCGAGGCAAATCCACCAATTTTCGACGAACGCAACGACCGGGAGAACTCCATTCGCTGTTTGTTCCTCGACCGGATGATCCCGCGTGATAAAAACCGCCCCTCTGTTTCGGACCCCTTTTTCAATGTCAGCTCGTCGCTTCATTCGCGGTACCGTAGCCTCCGTGAAATGATTACAAACTGTGTCCACGAGATTTAAACCGGAGATCGGCAAAATCGTCGTTTAAATACGAAACTTCGAGCCACTAGTAATTTCTAAACATCTCTCGGCGAATTGCAATCTAAATTATACAATCGGAGTAAAGCTTGATACAGATATGTGTCATTTATTATTTGAATAAAATTCAGCCCTCCAATAACTATTAAAAACATGTTCTAACAATAGTAGCACTTCTTACAAATCCTGTAAAACTGTTTAAAATTCTTTGACACTAGAGTCATGCATGAATTTAATCGTAAATTTTTTTAATAGGCCAAACTTTTTTGGGGGGCAATTGTGATCTTCATAACATTCTATCATAGTTTAAAGGAAGAGTTCAAAGAAAAGATTACACTTCTTAAAAATAGATGTAAAATTGTTTAAAATTTTTCGACATTGGAGTCATGCATGAATTTAATCATGAATTTTTTTAATAGGCCAAACTTTTTTTTGGAACACTTGCAATCTTCACAACATTTTGTCATAGTTCAGAGGAACATTTCAAAGAAAGGATCATACCCAGATTCATTTACTTCAACAGGTAATTCATTTTGAGAATTAATTTTCTTAAAGTCTCAATGAAAAATCCTGTCATCTATACTTTAATATTACACTGATAATTTATCATGATCGGTTTGGAAGTAGCGACATTGCTTGAAGAAAGCATTTTCAGGGAAATCGTTCGTGTTGGGAAGCTGATGTTGCAAATTAAAGAATGCTTTTTGTGCATCGTTTTGCGGCTATCATTTAGAAAATTACAGAACTTGGGAGTGAGCTATTTTTCAGGCGATTATAAAGCGATCCTCTAATTTATGGGAAGATCGTATTTAAGAGCGTTCCGCATAGAAAGTGAAAATTGAAAGAAATTTACAGCGAAGTTCAACGGGGAAAGTTGGCTGAAGCAGTGCAGACTAATTATCGAGTTTCGCGGGTTATCCTTGAAAAATTTATATACTATCTGCACTTTTACTTCATTGCGCGCTGTAAAGTTTCAAACGTCGCGAGGCAGAAATTCACGGGAGTTTTGGACTGTTCAGCTTCATGGAGTGTGCATTTCAGTAATTAGTCGTCACTAACTCGCGGCACGTTGCTTACATGAAATATCTCGGCTTTTCCCGGTCAAACTGTACAAGTATAAACGTAAGAAAAAATTTGGTATACCCACAGACTCGTGAAAAAATTAAGACAACAAAAATAGAAGCCGTGAACAAAAGGATAACGAAATTATTTGAATTTCAGGCTCGAAAGGATCAAGGAACACAAAATATTTTACGTAAAAACTGAAACGAATATTTCTTCGGGGTAGATTTTACAAATGTTTCGCGACTCGTTCCGAAAATTTAATTGCCTCATTACGTTTCCATCAGCTGGTTTCTTCGTTACTCGCGTGTGCAACGCATCGGTCAGCGTCTCCGGAACCACAGACATTACTTCCCTACCGCGAAACGAAAAGAAGGCTCGCGATACTCGAGGCGATGGACCGTTCAGCCTTGGTTTTCAGTTCCATTGTGCCTCGTAATGCCCACTTTAAGCGACGCATAAGTGCCCCTATACAGCGCTCAAGGAAGCTTCCGTGTATAACGGGGGCTACACTCTCGCTTCCCTGACGCACACGCACGCACACACGTGCACGACACGGTAAGCGGTAGGACCGAGACCCTTCCTTTGGCGCTTAATTTACTGTGAAAAGAACGTCATTACGCGGACGTCTATATCGTAACATTATCGCATCCCTTTTTTATGTTGATCAGCGGAACTCGTTTTACGTGTTCGTCGTATCGCGCCCGAATACACACAGGCACATTGTTACAACCGACGCGTAAGTACGTATCGGTTGCAACGTTTTTTGAGAATCTCTGAACGAAATAAAAACATTTTACATCCGCGATAAGCGACGAATTTGAATTTATCGATGATACAATCGAGAAGGCTGTGGTACTACGTACAAAAATCAGTCGAAAATGTAGAATAACTTTTTTGCATACAGTGATTTGCTTTCGAGATAATTGAATTTGAAAGTTTGTTGGGTACGCGAGGACGATTTGTTTGGCGCGTCTGACCATTAATCACTGCTTCCACTTGGGCCGATGTTCGCGTCGTATTCTATTGCACGGGTGCTCGGTAAATTTATTACTTATCTTTTGCAGTATATCTAATATTTTGCACAAGTATATTAACATCGAACAGCGATAGGTCCTTTCAATTTTAAATGCCTCAAGAATATCTAAATAGATTCTGTATCGTTCGATAATTTTCGGTACAACGTGTTTGGCAGATCCTGTTTTAGATGCAAAACCATTAATCGTTAGTTGAACAGCCTCCAACTGGTCGACAGTTTATTAATAAATAATTAGTTTAACATATTGTTCGAGTGACTAATAGTCTCTCAAGTAGTATCTGTTAGATAAACCTTATTGATGGATCCAACTGTCAGATTCAAGACAAAGCACAATGATATTTTGTACCATAATTATTAGCATTGTCAAGACATGAAAATTTCTTAAGTAGTTTTAGTAGAAACCGTTTAGTTCCCTCGGAAATAGATATTGTTTCTCCATAAAACCTTTTAAGCCTCCATTCACCTCTATAGAGTTTTAATTTTATGCCATGTCTCCATCTTACATTTCAAAATTGATACCATTTTCGTAATTAACATCCCAAAAAACCTTCATAACGATACCCATACCGATATTTAGATGTACTCACACCATTGCAACGGTTTAGTGATAAGATAATAATTACGTATTTACATGTTAAATTTGAAGTTTCTAGATCCATTTACGGAAATAAGGCAACTTTAGTGCGAAATAAGTGTATCAATGAGCATTCAGACCAAATATCAGGTAAATCCTACCACGAACAAAATATGTCCCATTCAAACATTGCAACCCCTTTTCACCCCTTCAGAGGTTGAATTTTTTAAAATGCCGAAATAGGTGTTTGGTTAATTATATCAAAGAGCATTAAGACCAAGTTTAAAGCAAACCCGACCACAAATAAAGTATTCCTCATACAAACGTTACAACCCCTTTTCACCCCTTCAGAGGTTGAATTTTTTAAAAACCCGGAATAAGTGTTTGATTAATTATATTAAAGAGTATTAAGACCAAGTATGAAACAAATCTGACAACGAACAAAATATGTCCTATACAAACGTTGCAACTCCTTTCCACCCCCTTAAGAATTGAAGGAAAGGAAAGGAAAGTTTAAAGGAAACCTCTGTGCAAAACTTCAGCTTTTTATGTCCAAGGGCTTAGCCTGGGAGTTGATGAGTCAGTGAGTCAGGTTTTTCATTTTGTATATGTATATATAGATAATTTAAATTCAAATAATAATAAACTGTCCATGGCGTCGAATGGATAGGGCTACGACGTCCTTCCATACAGTTTCGACGTTTTCACGGTGGGCGTACGCGTTTACAAGGCGTCGCGGTGCTTCGTCGGGGGTGTCTGCCTCGCAACATCGGCCCCCTCCCAGCCAGTTTCCTTTCAAAAGTTTGCGGAAATATGAAAATCCGTGTTCGCGCGCGGGACTCGCAGGTGGACGAGATCAAAAGGCGGCGGTCGAGCCGTGTTTTCCGAACGCCCGTACACGGGGATTCCTCGACGCTGGAAGTTGAAGAATGTTCGGAATATCGGAGAGGGAGGCCTTCGAAATTCGCCCCGTTTGTCCCGGTATGCGAGGGGAGGGCTGTTTTCGAAACTGATATTAATATCCTCGCGTGCGACGATTGGGGTTGATGTGTGGACCGAGGGTTACACGGTGAAAAGAATAATGGAAAATTTAATGCGCCACACAGTATGTTTCGAGAATGCTGGTCAAAACTTTCGGTCGTGCGCCATGAATCAAAAGAGAAACATTGTTGGCGCATACGCGCGACAAACAACGTTCATTCATTTATTGCGTTTCATGGAGGAAATATTTTCTAGAGTAAATGTTTTTCGGTAACTACGTATGCTCTTGTAGAGAATAACAGGCTGAATCAAGTCTTATTTGAAGTTTTTTTTACAAAACAACCATCAATTTCGAAATCTTTCAATGTCCAGTCTTATCATTTTTTATCTACTATTATAATGAATTTTCTTGCAGCGAATGACGAGCTGAATCGATTAGTGTGTGTAAGAATACAAGATTCCATTAAAAAAAAAAATACAAACTTGAATTTGTATAATGTGACACCTCTGAACCATTTAAGTCTTATCTGAAGTCTTTTTCAACCAAAAGTTTCAAAAATATTTCAACATATCCAATCTCAGCATTTTGACCCACTATTACAATGAATCTTAAAATACCAGAGAAGCATGTAATACTGTAAACAATTTTGTGATTTGCGACGTGGTCGTGGATTTCAATTTCATTTCCCCACAAAGATTTCACAAAAACGGAGAAAGGTGAGAGCCCAGTGCAAGAATCTGTGCGTTCACCAGCCTCCGTCGCCGTCTATAAACTTGTCGGTTTGAAAAAGCTCTGGGTGCGTTTGTGTCTTCGCGTGGCCGGCTCCCGGGATGTTTTCCGCAGTTTCGTATTTGCAAATTTCGCCATTATTATCGCGTCGCTCGACAACGCGCGTTACAACGGGGCAAACACAGACAGTCATGCTGGCGCAACTGCTCCGCCCGCGGCAGCTCGTTCTTATTTGCCGAAATTATAACGCAGCTTTCAGCATTTACGAGACAAAGACATATACGGATAGAAAACGCATCGCCAACTTCCATTCTGCGCGAACGCCGTTCTCTGTTGTCCCCCCCGCAACCCCCGGACTGTAACGCAGCCGCGGTTGGCTTCGGTAAGCATAAACTTATATTAAACAATAACATGCAAATAGAACGCTTTATGCCACCGAGTGGTATCGTGATATCCCGGTGCAGCTTCCTCTTTGGTCCGCGTGCACTTGTAAAAGGGAGAGACGGAGAGAGAAAAATCCGACGGTTTCGAGGCCCGTAATTAAAAAATGACCCGAAATATCCAACGAGGGCCGTAACTCCGCGGATGGCAGCCTTTATTCAACGAATCTCGAGGCTACGGGCGCGCGATTTAGCCCGCCACCCGCAAGGGAGAGAACTGGAAACACCGGTGGAGAAAGACGACCAGGGACAGACGAAGAAAGAAATTAAACCGTTTAAGGATCTTAATTAAAAAAATGACTCAAAGCGGCCCATCAAGTTGGCGGAAGCTTATCGCGTTTGCCCAGCAAACCTTGATTACAGTTCACTCGAGGAGAACCACTGTTCAGCCCGTGGCTGGATGGCTGGCCTGGCTGGGCTGGGTTCTTATTCATACGTTACTGGTCGTGCCGCGAGGCTGATTAACAACGTGCCGTTACTACTCGCCCTCTCGCGAGCGCGCCACGTGAATTATTACGAGCAGCCTGCACGCCGTAATTAGGTTTTTTTCCCACGGATTAAGCGACGAGTATAGCCGTGGAGCGGAGCATTGCTAACTTAACGATCGTAAATAGTTTTATGCCGAAGATAATTTCGGCGGCGGTAAATTGGAATCGCTGGCGGGGGCGGGCGGCGACGTCGCTTTTACCGTCGATCGCGAAGGGACTACGCCATTACGGGATTCTGTACGGTGTTCTAGTTGGTCGTCAATAATATCGCTACGATTAATTTTTTGCCGCACGAACCGTTCGGTTGTTTTATTACGAGCAAGTTTTATGTCCTTTGACGTTTCCGCCCGGAGTTTTAAGATCATTCCGCGAAATTAGGAAAACGAATTAGTGTTTTAGAAAATACTCCACTCTATAAACCGGGGTTTATATCTTTTCCATCTAAAATATAGAATTTTTTACGATTAAAAAATTAATTGGCGAACAGTATCGTAAACTGAGAGAAAATAAAATTTGTGTCATTTGTACAATGTATAACTCTGATGAATTTTTTTTTAAATAGAATTTAGGCAGTTCTTCAGACTTCCAGTATCGTATTAATGTTGCCAATTACGATGCGTTCGAAACGCGATAGCAAAATTGTTTTCTATTACGAAACGTCGCGGAGGCGGTCCGTTGATCCTGGTGATATCTAGCGATCGAACGCAATAGAAATGCACACGTGTGTCTGACAGTCGTGTCACGTTATCGCCACGTGTCGCACGAATGTTTTCCTCTTAAAAGGATTCTGCGTGTACTCTCAATACGGAGTGCATCCTGGATGCCCGAGGCAGGAAAAGTTTACCACGATATATGAACGTACCGTGGTTCCATTCGATCCTTTACATGATCCATTTTCGATGAAAGTCTGCGGAATATCAAGTTCTACACTCTCCGTAACCTATTTCCTCCAATTCGTTTACGCATCTACTGTTTTATTAAATCCATTAATACGATCCTATTAAAAAATCATGAAATGGAATTTGTATCTTTCGGGCTGCGAAATGTTTTAACTTGCATTTAAATTAAAATTTCAAGTTGCCAGAGACACTTAGAAATATATTATATTATGCTAAATCTAACACAGTGTTGCGTTATAACGTTCTCGATAGTGTGCTTATAAGAAAAAATTTAATAAACCGTGCTCGTCTCGGATATATAAAGACGGAAGCAATCTTATTATGTTTATCGTTTCGTACCAACAGTCGAGACGAAAAATATTCAGCTACGCTTCACGAGGAAATGATACGACGCAAGATAAGGAAATAACGGGGAGTTATCGAGCCAAAAGAAATAACATTAGCTTGCCTTTCTTGCGTGTGGCTCGTTTTATGACAACTTTTTTTCTGCACATCGCTACACTGTTATCGCGTTCCCTAAACCGTCAGGCCGAGGGATATGTGCAACCGTTATCCTCAGTTTATGAATATCGTCCACTAGCGGGGGGGAATGAAAATCTCATTTTTCTCAAATCGACCGCAACTTCTGCGCAATCTTACGATACGCCAGAGCCTCGTAAATGCGCCCTATTATGTTTGGTTTCTTCTTGCAAGAACATTTCCTCGATGTCTTCTATAATTCCGATGTTTCCTCGATTCTTCTCGCGTGCACAATTCCACAGAACGTTAAGATTTATTTTTATTTTTCTCGCCTTTATGGAGGTCAGTGCTAACATTTAAAAATGATACTTTATTTTTTTTTAATTGCAAGTATATCATAAAATGCAGGAAGAAGCATGTTTCCATAACAACAAATGTGTTTTAATCGAATACAAATATAAAGGGGGCTACTTTAATCAACAAAAGTTCCTACCGAGACTGTACGAACTAATTTACCTCAACATTTGCTTTTCAAGAAATCGAAATCTACGTCTACTGCACGTAACATGCAATTTCTCTAATTCGAATATATCTAACGGCTGGAAATCCCTGTTCACCAAAAACCAAGCAATCGAATGGAGGGCAAAAGCTTTCAGCGAATTTCCCCCAGTAAAATACGAAGACAAAATTGATAATCCTGTCCATGTTTGCAGAACACCGCGTTCCTTTGATTTGAATCTGTATTAAAAAGAGAGATGGGGGAATCGTTTGCTTTCTGATTTTATTTCGAAAATAACTGGCGGTTCTCGCGCCTGGCGCAACACGTTGCGAGCGCGTCTGAGGTACGGTCAGATAAAATGCTCGAAATTGTTGCCGCTATTCGCTTTTGAAGGAAGAAACGAGGGGTATGGCGTCTCAGAATGCGGGGAGGAAGCGTCCCGCGCCCCAAGTATGCGCTAATGCAGCTCGTAGCTCTCGCGGGAGTTTGCTACTGTTCCGCCATCCCCCATTTCCGGTGACAGAATGCGCGGTCCTTATCTGAATCTATGCGAGCATTTATGCACCGGGCGGCCTCGTGAGCGGACGTGGAGCACTTGCGCGTTCGAGAATCTGAAAATTGCATTCCTGGCATCCGGCTGGTGAACGGCGAAGCCACCCTGACGATTTTCCACGGTCGCATAAGTGCCGGGGAACAGTGGGGCTCGCGTTAGGGACGGCCTCGAGAATTAGGTTGACGTCGTTTACGGACCAAGGGTGGGAGGGGGGGGCTTCGTGCCGATGCTTCGTTTCCGAATCGTTCCTGCGACCGGAAACTGGAACGAATTTACCCGCCGGCGAGAGGGGCCGCCTAAACGTTTCGTAAATTAAGACGGCGAATTGAACGACGGGAACACCGTTTAGAAAGTCGCCAATTTTTGGATCGATTTAAACGATTTTCACCGGCTGGGGAAATGTCTCGATCGTTAACGGGCACGTATTGTCGTCGAAAATACTCCGTGATCGATTCGTTCAACTTCTCTGCGCGATAGAAGTAGAAATGGTATGTTTGGTATACGGTGCACTGAAAGATAATGATTATTTAAAGAATTATTTAAGTATGAAGTTAATAGGATATGGTTCAACTTTGTTTTATTAGAGAGACGAAGATAATGCTTGATTATTGTTTCTGTAAAATTTAATTTTGTTTAAGATTCGTTTGGAACATTTGAAAATGCCAAATGATCTTGTCGAAATCTAATTTGATCTTGAAACGAGACTAAAAATCTCGAATATGAAGTTTCGTTGAAATCCATTTAGTTTCATGAAATTGTATGTAAAAAAATTTGGTTTTCATAACTAGAATATAATCAGAAACCGTGTTTTTCATAAATGACACTTTTTATAAAGTTACATTAAATATTGTGCGCCACCACATTTCCACGGAGTGGACAGTTCTTGAAGTGTAGGACCTGTTGCCTAACCTGTTCGTTTCTAGGATTTAAATCGACTGGATTTTTCTTTTCGATATCACTTAAAAATGTTTGCCTACCCCAGACACTCTGTTATAAACAACATAAAGAAAAGTTATGAGAACGCCATTATTTTCTCCATTTAAATATCTTTGGTTATCAATTAAAACATAACAAAATTACAATTAGAAATCGTTCTGAGTACTTAAATCAAAACTTTCAACACCTAGCTAAAAATGTTTAAACAAATCATACGATGGCAAATTTACGAAAGGGAAGAAGATTTTAAATACTTACACATTTAATTTTATCTAAATTTGTGTGAAAACATAAATAAAGAACAAGTCAGACTGATTATACGAGCAAAGGGTTAATAAATTACCGTGTCCGCAAATAAACTCTATTATTTGCCAAGTAACTACCTGCACGAAATTTCGTGGTAGCCGATAACTGGAAACGAATGAAACGTGGTCTCCCCATTCAGGGAGAAACAACGTACGAAGAAGCACGTATCGTCTGTTCGGAGGGGATCGTGGTGATCAAGAAAGGAAAGACGAGACACCGTTGCGGAAGTGTCACGGTATCGGCGAGGGTCGCGAGGCGGGGTGGTGGCTACAGAATGTAAAGTCGGATTGCAAAATGGCAACCCGCAGCAACGCAGAATTATTGTATGTACAAGAGATTTACCGCCTCTGGCCCTTTTGCTCAGCCAAAGGGCGGCCGAGGTCGCTATGGCAACAGACAGGCGGAAGCCAGAGCCTACCCTTCCATTTCCCCGGATGCAAGCACCCGACGTCTCGCTCTCTTGCGTCAAGTGATTCTCTTGCACCTCTTCTCCCTCTCCTTGGTACCCTCGTTTTTTTGTTCTCCTTTCGCTCTGTGTGTCTCTTCCGCGTCTCGTCTTCTCTTCGGGGCCTCTTCTCTGGTCTCAAACGCCGCGTCGCCACGGATCCTCGCGTTCCTCCTACGGTCGTACGGTCCGAGCTCCATTATCAATTCCTTTTACCGGCGGGAGGAGAGAGTTTCGGATGAAGTAGAGAAAATTGTCGACCATCTCGGGCCTGGAACGCGCTCGTCCGTACAGAATCTGTATTGGATGCTTCTGACTGATGGATCGTGGGTGTTCAAACACCTAACAGTCCTTTTTTACCCGGTTGCATAAGACGAAGAAGAATGAACCGATCGAGTCTCCCGCCTGGGTACACGGAACGTTGAAAATTGATGCGTTCTTTCGATTCGAGCCCCCGAAGCTGATTTTGTCCATCCACTATATCGTATTGATTTATTTGCAATTTCTAATAAAACTTGTAAAAAATTTACTCGTCTGAATTTTTGTAAATTTATCGTAGTTTTCTATAAGATAATGAATAAACACTTAATTCCATTGCATTATACATTTCTACACATCGTTTCAATTTCTTTGATACAAACAAACACACTATAATTGTCGATAGTTTTAGTGTTAAAAAGGTATTTTTCCTTTCGTTGATTGTGCGGAATGAAATTTTATATCGAGTTTTTCTGGAGGAAATATCGTAAAATTGAAAACTCAGTATTATTACTCGGTATTATTCAGAACGAAGGAAGGAGAAAAATTAATGTTTCGTTACTTCGAAACAAATTACCGTCGATTTAATTACCACTGTTCGCCAATAGAGTCGAACTCCGTAATAATATTTTTATCCTCAAAGTATACGTTTTCATTTTCATTACCGAGTTTATTACCGGGGTGCGTAATCGTGAAAAGGAAAGCTTAACCTTTTCTTTCAGCACTGGCTGCATTCGTTACTCTTGAATTATATTTTTGTTTCAAGGAGATAAAAGACACCGTAAAAATAAAATTCTCGGGACGGTGTAAGCTTACTGTGTTTAACCCTGAAATACGTTCGCCTACCTTCGTAATAGGAACAGATCGCTACAATTTTCCAGTATGCTTAATGAAAGTCAACAAATTTTACAAAGAGAATTAGAAACTTATTACATATGAAATTTCTATTCTTTTTGGCGTGTTCCTCCCACATACGAATATCTCGCTCTAAACACAATTTTTTGGTTCCTTTCCAAGCCCCAGCTAAATCTTTCAAGAAAATCTTCGTTTATTTATACACTTCTGTTGCAGTTTTTCTTGACAGCAAAATAATATATGCCGTAATATCCATACTATACAAATAAAAGAATCCAAAAAACCTGGATACGGTCTGACCTTAATTTCCCTTAACCGTCGCCTGGACGAGTTATAAACCGTAAAATCGTGCAAATTATTGGATGAAAAATGGTCGCGTGCGTGGTTCGTCTAAAAATCAGGGAGGTAGCACAAAGCACGTCGCGATATCGTGAAACAAGACGAAACAGAGGAACGGGCGTGTGACGTGGAGGCACGTTCCTCGCGGGAGGAGTCGGAGATCAAAGTGGTGGGATCGGGAGGGTGGCTGGATTCGAAGCGGGGGCGGCATCGGAAGAGTGGCTACTTCGTGTCTGCTCGAGACTTGAGAGGGCGTCGCAGCCAGAAGAGTCAGGGGTGGAAAGAAACGCACGGGGTGGATAGAACGAACGATCCGTCCACTCGACCGTACTCCTGGGAACGTTCTCAATCCTTCGCCTCCACTCGAGCGTTCGCGTACGAGGATCAAATTGCGATCCTTCGCGACACGGAAGTAAAAGCGATACCGACGTTGCCGGCGTCCGTGTTTCGTAATTTCCCTCGACCTCCTGTCGTGCCGCGCGCAGACTGCTCGACGAGACTGGAACCGTAAGCTGTTTAGCGCCCGACGTACCAGAAATTTACAATAATCACTCAACGAGACTCGCGGCGAATATTCAGGAGCGCATCAACAGGTGGTCATCCACCACTTTTTTTTCCTCCTCCCCTCGTTCTCTTCGCCCGTCTGATGGAATCCTCGGTATTTGGCTAGATTCTGGGAATCTTACAACCTTTCCCACCGCATGGTCCGCAAACTGGCTCGGAATTTTGGCTTTGTTTTATTCTTCCTTGCGCCAACCGACCGACCGACGTTTCGCGGTGTCCGCGCGAATGTAATATTTTTGATACGCCGGGTAATTCGTGCACGCCTCGCGACAGTTTACAGTGATTTCTAATCCTTTTAATCCCTGTACGATGTTTAAATTGTTGCTACAAGTTATTATGTAAAATTTGTGTACTGTGATAATATAAAGAATGCGATTCTTCTGTATTGCGACTGTTCTCTATTCGATTCATAATATTGTCTAGAGAGTCATGATTTCCTAACAATATCAAAATTAAAATATTTTCTAAACATAAATAGATCAATACTTTTGCGTGAAAAATGTCAAGCTGAAATAAAAAATATGTGTATTCGTGTATTCTCTACACGTCCATCTATAAGAAAACTAGTATCGTCAATATGTGCCCCCCTCGAAACAACTCAATTTCATGTGAAACATTTTTCGCTACCAGTAATAACAATAACGTAAATCTAAATGCCAATATATGGTAACCCACTCTGTATAAAGGATGTTTCATAATTATAGAACAAACCAGCTTATACGTAACGAAAGTATTAAAAATAGCTACTAGAAACTAAAAAATGAAATGAATGATATATCTAACCAACTTGACCTAAAATTTTGAGTGTCCCTTCGAAAAATATTGATCGACTGCCAGTCCCGATCCACTAAATCGCGCATTCGAGAAACCGTGAACGGTGTCTGATTCGACTAAACAGTTGGGTCGATGGAAAGTCGATAGTGTGCGCGGTGCCTAGCGAAGGGACAGGCCGGAAACGTTTGATCCTCGTCCGCCCTGTCGCGGTGTATATCCCAACGAGAAAAAATATTGAAGCGTGGATGCGAGAAAGCGCCGAGTCAGAATTTCGCGGCTATCGAGTTATTTCAGCGACGAGATAAGCGTTATCCGAGCCGACCGTCCCTCGCAGCTATGAATATTAACGAATTCCGACGTGCTGGGACGGGCAAGACTTGAAAGGGATCGACTGGACTCCGGTTGTGTGCGTGACAATCCGGGAATGAAATTAATTTTCCATATTCACGGCGTATTACTGTAATGCTTTGTCCCGTGATAAATTATTTAGCCTCCCCCTTCCTCCACTTTGTTGAATGGAAAAATAACGCTCGAAATCGTTTCTTTCGAATTCCCAGGATCGTCGCTCGATCTTTCTCCTAGGATTCTAGCAACGAAAATAATGGACCTGCATCGGGTCGACCAAATCTGATAATTGGAAAGTGTTTTTCTACCCGTCGAGATAAATAATATTTCTCGCGATGATATTACCAGAGTGGAATGGAGCAGAAATAGGTATTCGTTTATTGTTAGCGTTCCTTTAACCGAGAGTCATAAAACTAATATGTTTGAGGACGTTTCTTATGGACAGCTTTCTAGAATATTCCGCTGACCTTTAGGTAAAACTGTATTATTACAACACGTTATTTTCGGGGCATGGTACGAAGTTTAACATTCTTATTGAATCATATTTTACTCTTTTAGAAACGAACCGGTCGGTTTTAAATAGACAACAATTTAAATTCACACGTGACATTTCTCAAACGTACCAGCGACATTTTGTTATGAATATTTAATTACAATTTGAATGGTTCGTTATCCAAGAGCTCTATCATTCCAAGATCATACAATCTTGTTCTACAGAAATAATTGCAAAATAATTGCAATGAAAAAGGTTCTCCAATTTCTTTCGAAAATTTGAATTTTCTTCCCTTTAAAAGTGCCCGTAAATCTCTCGTATTGTTCCAATATCAACGCGTAAGCTTCCAAGTTATCGCGACTTCGCGAACAATTATTTCTTCGCGCACCGCGTCCTTTTTGCGGGCGCGATATTTGATAATCACATTTTTTCCCGTAACGTTCCCGACCAGAGTTTTTCGTAAATCATATTTGAGAATCCCCTGCTCAAGAAGTTTGTCGGCAAATCAGATAGAGTGGACTGGGTTTCTCCATGTAGCAGCTCGTTCTGTACTCTGTGTCGGACAGCGGACAATTATTCCGCCGCTAATTGAGTTACGTCGCGGCCTAAATGCCCGATGAATATTCATATCCTCGCCCGCGCTATCCTGCATCCGTCGCCCAGCGGCCGCCCGCAGCAAGAAAAAGTTGTCGCGAGTTAAAAATGTAATAAAATTAGAAAATTACGTCCTCTCATCATTCCGAGCGAATGCTGCGAATTTTCGTTTCCGTTTCTTTCCCGCGCCCCGTAACTTCGTTTCCGCCCTCGTTCTCCTTCCGCGAAGAACAGCGCGGGGGAGGAAGGGGGGAGGAAAAAACAAAACAAATTTTTCGAACGATATCGCCAGAAACCTTTCGCAGATTCTTTAATCAATCACGACGCACGAAGTACCGCGGTATATGGAAAATGTAATGGAATAAATGTGTCGGGACGACAGAGTGCTGCATTTGTTCTGTTCAAGGCAAATGTTTCCTTTTTTTGCCGGAGAGAAATAACCGCGAGTGGGAGAAGTTGTTTTGTTCTAGAAACTCCCTTGCTGCGAATGCAATTTTTTCCAAGCAATGGTTTTTCAGATTTCAAGATCGTTCGAGCGACTTTCTTGCTTTTAACGTCTCCTTTTTATATCTCTATTGTCAAAAATAGATACTTGGATTCTTCAAAAGGCATAAGCTCTTTGGTATATTGACTGCTTTATATTTGTATTTATTTCTAGTAGTACATTCGTTATAGAAATTTAATAACTACTGGGGGACATTTTGCTTGCATTATTTAAAATATACCAGTCGTTTCTAATGAATTCCATTTATTCTATTTAACGATCTTGATCAACCATTTATGGTGGTTTTTAAAAATATACTCGACACGTTACTTCGACAGGAAAGTGATAATTGCACTGAGAAGAAAATAAATTTAACAATAAATTGTAAATCATAAGCACATTTGTGTAATAATGAGGCTTATAAAGTTTATACTTTTGAATTTATCTTCGTTATAGAATTAGAAATAACAAAAATGAAGGCATCAGGCTATGAGAATGTACGAGATTGCAAATGTAGAATTTGTTATTTTTCTGTCAAGGTGTTGCGTGCATTTACTGTAATAACGTGTTTTATCAAATCTTTTATGAAGTAATTCATACGTTTCCCCTTTCTCGATTCAGATCACCCCATTTTGAAAGTTTCAGTAGGGCTCGTTGCGTCTATAGCCTATAATCAACGTTCGAACGCAACCAGCTTTATCCCTAATAAATAATTTAAGCGTTCGAAGCCAATGTTAAATGCCGACTTCTTATCACGGACAAGATAAAACCGCCGCCGACTCGTTTCAACGGTGACTTTAACCAATTCTCGCGGGTTTAATCGGGCCACGGAATCGCGTGCGAATCACGAATACGCGCGTGAAGCAAGGGGTAGTCCAATTATGCATGCAGACCATAATTTTGTCGTTAGAGAGCGTCGGTGAGCGCCGGTACGCGTCTGGTTCGAGGCGTCGTTATCGCGTCGTGAGAATCGGGGAACGGATCAGCCAGATTTTCTTCTCGTTTTTCCCCCCCGGCCCCGGTATCTGACCGTTCCTTTTTCACCGCGACGCGATTCAGCCGCCTGCAGCTGACGGACGAGGTGACTTAGAGAGATTGCGATTTGCATAATGCAATTCAACGGGATCCCGTTTCAAGGAAAAGTCAAGAAGAACAGGGCAATTACAATGAAACTCCATGGGACGCGGTGGCTTTCACGGCCTTGCTACCGACCACCTAGACGATGTCGACTTTATAAATATTCAGCCGGTCGTTAAGGCGAGCAAGACAGAGAGGGTTAAGGCGACGTGAACGGAAGGGAGGGAAACACCCGGAAAGGGAGAAAAGTGGAAAGGGTGTATAAAAGTCGTGCAGCCCGACGCGGAGTCGAGCGTTATTACGCGCTCTCGCGGTTTCTTGTAATTCGATTCAAAATGCCGGCCTGATAATAGCGACTGTATGGCCTCCAGCTAGCCCGCTTCTTTTCTTTATTTTCACCCCCGCTCCTTTGTCCGTGTACCAACATTGGACTGGGTTGTATCGATGCTGTGGACACTGGCGAATTGACTTACCCTTTGTTTCTCGATCCCGAATGCTGATTCGAGCTTCAAATAGGAAAGTTTTGAATAATATTTTTATGCGATAACAAGCATTACAATATCGAACGCGTAAAAAATATAAAATATATGGGAATTGTAGATTGCTGTATAAATTTTTCTATTTACTGCTATTTTTTTTGAAATTGTATATGTACATGTCTTTTCACTAATTAGGAAAATTACTGGCAAGGATTCTTCTCTCTTC
Source organism: Colletes gigas (assembly GCF_013123115.1). Classification (NCBI taxonomy): domain Eukaryota; kingdom Metazoa; phylum Arthropoda; class Insecta; order Hymenoptera; family Colletidae; genus Colletes; species Colletes gigas. The sequence continues at coordinate 1,442,868 of NW_025106653.1, read as the reverse complement.
TTGAATTTAGTCATATTTGAAACTAATATATTTACGTTCATCGTTCGTATTAACCCCATAGATTTTACAAATGCTTCGTAAATATAAAAATGTGTTAATTTTACTATATAAGACTTGATGACGAGTAACCTCATGATTGTAAAACTTGACATCAAAAACTTATACCGAGCCAGACTCGTCATTGCACAGCAAGGGGTTAAATATGTTTTATCATTTGATATTGAATGTAAAAGGAATCCTTTAATTTGACTGGAATGGAATTTATATTGTTCCTAATATCTACCCACAAAATGACTGAACAACTTCCATGAAACGTTCATCCCCAATATATTCTCTGTCCACACGAAACTGATTGTCGCAAACACTGGCCCTCGAGTTCCGTGGAGGAGCTTGCTACTGTTTCGAAACTGTCGCCATTGGAATTTCATTCTCGCAGCAGCGAGACTTAATCCGAAAGAAAACGTATCGGGCAACGGCTCGACAACGAGCCACTTATCGAGCGCCGAAAATCCACTAGTCATTGGAATAAGGAGTCCACGGGGCGAGTAAATCCGACACAAGTGGATGGCAAAGTGGTACGGGCGAAGGGCGCCGGAAACGAGAAAGCGAGAGAGGATCGACGAAAGACGGAAGATCGAAGGACTCGTTGCTACGGGTTTCGCCGTAGCGGGGTGATTGTCTTCGCCTTGGAGAGAGAAAAGCGGATTAAGGCGGTTGGTTAAAGAGCAGTTACCATATAGTTGAGCAACGAAGCAACGGGCCGAGGAGAGAAGAGAGGCTGGTCGCGGGGATGGTGGAAAAGGAGATGGTTTCTTGAATCGTGGCGGTAGAAGCTACGCGAGTTGCTCCTCGTCCCCGTCCACCCTCCCGACACTCCCCCTGCCCCTTTGCTACGTCCATAACTAGCTTCGGTTCCAAGGCAAGGAAGGCAGCTCTCCTCGAGTAGGTATATGGCTGCAGCCGTCGTTGCTGCTACCACCGCCACGGTTACTGCAATAGCAGAAACTGTCGAGTTAAGTAACTGCCGGTACTTACAGTAACTTCGCGCGCAATGAGACCGCCTACATAAATACACCTAATACACTTGCCTCCTTTCTCTACTCCCACGTACCTATCCAGTCGTGTTCGCTCGCAACATGCAGGATATACCCTATCCCCCTTCGTTGCGGTAAATTCCCTCGGTGGTGGGGCTCCGTCGCGGCCTTCTGCCGCGATACGACTGTACATGGCTTCCGTCGCGCAGTTACATTCCAACTTTCATCCTTTGCTACCTTTTCCTTTTCTCTTTTTTTCTTCTTTTCCTTTCTTTTCAATTCCTCCGCCTCGCGACAGTTACGCGTCGCACAAGAGGCGCCGGGTAACGATGCTCGCCTTAATTGTCGGTCTCCTGCTCGTGGTAAATGGCTTCGTACGAACCAGCAACGGGGTGTTCGATAGTATCGTGCATCGCGAGTACCCCCCGAGGCTTTCGAGTTCCCCAGTTAGGCGTTTGACGAATAATAACGACGTTTACTGACCGGAAACGTCACGTTCCCCGTAATTTGTACGAGTGGCGCTGTTGTGTCTAACAACTTCGACCGTCGACACGTTTTTGTATTTCTAGAGGAGCTTTCGCGTTATTTTTCCGATCGATGAACTACGTAGCTTGTTTGATTAATAACTTATTTAAAATTGGTTGTAAACTGTGTGCGAGGATCGGCCATAATTAAGAGAAAAGATGATTTCGTGATAATATCTGTATGTTGGGACAGACGGTTGAATTTCCCAGCTGATAATGTAAATTTCGTTAAATATTTTAGTGCAAGAATGTTGAAATTTACGCAAGTCTGTATTTTCTCTATTTGCATTAATCCCTGACCGGACTCTGACGGTTGCAACTGCCCTGCTCAACTTTAAGCCATTAATTTTGAATGTAAGCTGACATATTCGTTTAGGGTTTTGCGAAGTCTATTATTATTTTATGAAGTTTTTAAAATTGCAAAATGTTGTTCTACGCGTGTTAAAAACTCGTTAACAAAATTGCGGTGATTTCGCTGCGAACGAAGTAAAGAGCCTTCAAAATGGAATCGCGAAATCCAGAAAACTGTATTTACTGCTACTGATCCGAAAAATTATACTATTCTGTGGCCAGATCCAGTCGAGTCGGGTCGGATTTAATTGACCGTTCAAGGCCACTTTGCGAAATGTGAATCACATCAGACACGACATCTACTTTTACGCCACGACAGCCATGGAGACAGATCGATGGGACCGGCTCTTTGGTATGGTGGGGATAACCCCTCACTGGCCTTGAACGGCTAATTGATTTTAATCCAACTGTTGCCTGTTTTTTAATCCTCCGATCAATCCCGGATCTTTTAGCCCTTTTCATACAGTCCAGTGAATCAAGCAAGGTTCAACAGTATTTAGACTTCATGCAACTTTCAATTTCGAGCATCGATGTATTAAATAACTAAATTAAGTAACTTAGAAATCAACATTGTACGAAAATTACAATAGTTTCAATCTCATTCAAATTCAATACGTTTTTAATTCTAATTTTTTTGTACCAGTGTAGAAGTAATAAAAAATCCAGCATGTAATTGATTTTCAGCCTGAACAATGTAGCATGTTCCCATTTTGAATACAGAACTATGAGAACACAAATCGATCAAGCACCGACTAGAATTTGCAATTTTAAAGTATGAAAATGAACGTGCACAAAAATTTGTGATCCAGAAATCAACAAAAACAGTTACGAGATATTACAAAATACCGATTGTTTCGTGCACAGCTTCGATACAATCCTAGTAATTCCAATCAGAGTCGCGAGTGGAGTTGAAAATAAAATTCCAAGCAAAAAAGTAAGGACGAACTTTTCCTTTTAATAACGTCCACATCAAACTCAACGACGAGCACTCGGAGATTAAAAAGTGTCTACAAAACCGTCCCACGGAGAGTACCCGGGGTGACTCTCTTTCCATTCACATTTAGTGAACTTAAAGTAAAATTCCTTTTCTTAGCCTATAATTTTTCCTGTCGCTTCAGAGCTCGTTATCTCCGACAAAGACTCCATTCGACTAAAGGCGATAAAAAAAATCTCATTATCTCAGCGTAAAGATTACTCCGCAGATTTATTATGACGTTATCCTTCCATCGTGCCGCGTTATACTTATCGTTCATAATTTTTTTTCACGGTGGGATGAAAAGGGGCGGGGGTGCGAGGGTTGGGGGGCGTGAAAGAAACCATCCGCGTAGCTCAAACTGATCAAATTAAAACTTCATCGATCACGAGGGCCGCGTGTCGTCGTGCGTCGCCGACGAGCGATTTTCCGTCTCGATTCCGAAAGATTTTATTAACGGAAAAACGAGTTACCCCCGGATCGATATAAAATACATCGTTAACGATCGCGGCCCGGATCTACTTTCGGATACAAGATTTCCTCCGTGAACCCTGTAATAAAAAGATTAGTCCTCGGATAATCCATAAATCCCTTACAGATTATCTGTATTAAGCCCCCCCGGAGGCAACTTGCCCGCCCTTCGTCGTTACCAATTTAAGAAGAGTGCAACGCTTGTGTAACTCCCGTCATCGGCGATCACCGCGCGCGAAATGCCGACAAACGAGACCCGCTCGAACAAACACACGACTACGGCTGATTTCACAACGGGATTCGTTGCCACCCCCGCGTCTCCATCCTCGACTGGCCCTATACAGGGAGGGCTCTTTTCCGCGCGGCGGAGAGGGTGCGACAAACAAATGCACCGCGTCAGCCCGGCGTGACACTCTTCCGCGGCTGGGTTGGCTCCACCGAAAGGGGAAGTAAACCAGCTGAGGGTGGTTAAGGCGGAGAGGGCGGTAGCCAGAGGAGGATGACAAGTAGAGGATCGTAGGAGCCCGTGCTCAAGTAGACAAGGGACACGTCAGCCGCCATCCTTCTACTCAGCCTTTTATAGATTATTCACGTACAATGGTCGAGTGACAAGTGGCGGGCCATGCCGCTCGCTACGATGGATCTGCTTCCCTCCTTTATCCCACGAACCGAGGGAAATCTCAATTTTTTGCTGCGTGCGGAAGAATGTGGCCCAAACTGACACCGCCGCGGAGAGATAACGAAGCGATCAGTTTCACCAAGTATTCCCTCCGTGACACTGTTTCCAGCTTTCCGGATCGAGTTAACCATCGGCAGTTGCTGAGGGCTGATTTTTTAACAAATGCAGGGGATTCGTATTGAAATTGATGGAATTGAAAAGAAACCGGAATGGAGAGGGGAACGATTTCGTTCTGGGCCTGCTAATGAGGCTGATTTAGTAAAGCAACCCTAACAGGTACACTTGATGGTCAATCGAGGAGTATATACAGGGTGTACGGCCACCCCTGGGGAAAATTGAGGCTTCGTTAAAAAGTTATTAAAAAATTAAATTAAAAAATTTCAAATCGTTCTGGGAAAATTATTCTCGGTTGAAGGGGTCAATTATAATCATTTTTGGCGAATAGACATACCCCCGAAATCCTACGCACTTTCGAGAAAAAAATTCTTTACCGAAACTACGACGTCTGACCCTGACAGTCCGAGTCCCCTGAAATTTTAAAAAGTTTCAAATCATTCTGGAAAAATTATTTTCGGTTGCAGGGGTCAATTACAATCATTTTTGGTAAATAGACACACCCCGAATTTCTACGCACTTTCGAGAAAAAAATTCGAGTAGGTGGACTTTGTCGACAAAATTAAAAAATTTCAAATCGTTCTGGAAAAATTATCTTCGGTTGACGGGGTCAATTATAATCATTTTTGGCGAATAGACATACCCCCGATATCCTACGCACTTTCGAGAAAAATATTCTTTACCGAAACTACGATGTCTGACCCTGACAGTCCGATTCCCCTGAAATTTTAAAAAGTTTCAAATCATTCTGGAAAAATTATTTTCGGTTGCAGGGGTTAATTACAATAATGTTTGGACAATACACATACCCCCGAAATCCTAAGTGCTTTCGAGAAAAAAATTCTTTACCGAAAATATACTCTGTGGCCGAAAATTTTTCTATAAACTTTTTAACGAAGCTTCAATCAACAAATTAGTATCCCTGATTTTCATCTTATTTTGGCTTCTAGAATCTCCCATTACAATTTTTCTCAGGGGTGGCCGAATACTCTATATTATAGGAATGAGTGGTGGATCGAGCACTTGTGAGAGAGACAAAGCGAAACCCTCTGGCCTAGATAAAATATGATAATTTAGGTATACAAAGTTTCGACTTTAGATTTCGATCATCTTCAAAAATAATGATACAAATAATTGTCGGAATAAAAACAATTATTAATTATTGAAACTGCTTAGAAATAATCATTGCTTCCAACAATTCTAACTAAACGTAAATCGAAACGAAGTAAATAATTCTACAATTAATTAAACGTTTTCTTAATTTTCTGTATAATCAACTTACCGCCAAAGAACCAAAGGTTTCGACAGAAGTCAAACGGTTAAAAAGTTTTCTGAACATTCGGTGCGGTCAGATTGACAATCGCGCGTCGAAAATCCGGTGTACATTGTCACTTTAGAATTCAACGAGTAACAAATGCAGAGCATATCGAATTACGAGATCGATGAATGTTTCGCACGATATCGCGAGTTCTACATATATACGCGATTCCGTCCCGTGAATCGTCGTAAACACGAAGTCGTAAAACGCATGAGAACGCTCGAGCAGTAGTTGGCCGAACGCATGTAAATGCGCGCGGCGGATAGTGGGCGGCCAGTGTTTTTTTTCTAGTATACGGTATCACGCTGTTTGGTGTTTTAATGTTGATTGGACTACTGCCGATTCAGCAGACGTTCGTTTGCCACGATTGTTGTTTCAACGTCGAGCCGCGGCTGAGCGAGAGTTTTCAAAATTCTGCACGTACATACATACGGGGAAAAGCAACGTAACTATACGCCGAACAAATCGACAACGAAATCGCGAACGCGGATAGATTTTATTCCCTTCGAAACGGGTAGAACGTTGGTTCGCGATTCTTCGAAACATTTGTAGAAGAACAGCGACAATGCGCTGAATTTGTAACATATTTATCGCCGTTTTCTGGACTTTCGTCGCAATTTTTAATAGAAATTTTATTCGAATAGAAGGAAAGAACCTCTTATACATACTAACGTCGATTTTTCTCTGGGAATCTTTGTGAAATAAAATTTAATATATTGTTGAATAGACGCAATTCATTACCTACTTATGTAAATTATACGACGATCGTCATGTTAAATTAGAGCATTCGAATTACTGGAAAACTAGAGACAATTTTGATATTAACGCTAAATGCTCGTTTCGAGGAGCCTGCGCTTTAAAACTCCTATTTTATGACCAGCAATGGTACGTTATTGCAATCAGAGGTACATTCAACATTGCAGAAAGAACTTTACAGGAATCTGAAGCGTCCCTATGAATGTGTCAAATTAATAATTTCACCGAACAGTGAAATTACGCTTCGCTAAATTGTAAAAATAAAAGTTATCAATTCCAACTATGTTTTCTATTTTATTCCACATCCAATGTTCCATTACTGTGTTTTCATTGATCGTAACGTATATTTCCACTTCTACGCAATTATTTTCTGACGACCACAAGTGGTCGTATCGCTGTTTCTTCGACCAGCGATTCCAATACCTCGAAAATAACGTTCGATGTGAAAATTCGATTCGTTGATGCGAAAGCGTTAGAAAAAACAGGATTTTAACGCGCCAGTTAGCTCAGTTAGAAAGTTTAAATGTTTAAGCGGAAAATTTAACAAAGCACTTTTCCATTCCGCGGAGAGCTTTAAATAATCCTCGGTTTAGCACTAATGGATTTCGTTGTTTTACAGTAGAAGTAAGTTGTAACAATATAAAAACTGAAGTTACTTCTCTGCCAGCCGTGTTTAATCTTTGCAGAATAATGGTTGGCATTTTCATAGAATCCTAACCCCGTACCTTCCACCGGGAGTATAAATATATTACGTTATTACTGAAAAATTTAACTATTGCGACATTGAACCTAATTATACTATACAAAATGTTTCGAGGAATTGGTAAGAAAATCGATGTATTTATGAAAAAAATAGACTCTGTCGTAGTATTCAATTTTTTTTTCTTTTGTTGTTTATTGCTTAACAAACTCGAGATATAACACGACTGAATTGCATGATTCCATCCTATGCATACGAGAATGATAATATCCGGACACAGAGACTATGTTGTTCGTAATCACTCTCACTTTATTATCACTAACAGATTTATTGCTGGATAAGAGACAGGTATATGGGCGCATATTGTTATTATAAGGAGGGATCTATGGAAGCTATGAAGCTGTCATGTAGCAGTTGAATAGTAGAGATATATGCGTGTGAGGTACGAGTCTAAGTAAACCCGTGAATATGTAAGCCCGTTCGGCTGCAGTGCACACACACGGAAATTTTGATGGAGCAACGCTTACTTAAACAATATCTTTGGCGAGTCAACAGATGCCGACGATAAATTTGCACTTAAAATGTTGACCTTTCGGGATTGCAAACAGCATTCGTTCCAGTAAAAATAATGCACCACAATAATTTGTTGACCTAGCCCAAACTGAAATCCACCGCTAATTTTGGAATCCCGCACTCGACAAACATCGAAATCTCGTTAAATACAATCAATGTACGATATCGTAAAAGAAATATCGAATATTATCATTTCTCACTAATCAGAATTTGATTTATACAGTTAATACCACAAGAAATGACATTGTTTAGGCTTGTTATTTCAGAAGCTATTTGCGTCAGGACGTTCGCCAAGACCACCATTTTAATTAGGAAATTTGCACATCATGTTCTCTAGCTCTGACGGCAATTCATATATAAATACACCCCAGAACATTATTATGCAATCATACTTATAGTTTATTCCTGCTAGGGCTCCTTTTAGTAGACATTGGCTCTTTTTAAAGCCCATTTTATGTAAATGAAGCATTGACTTTCTCGCAGACGTGATTCGAATTAACTAATAAACGATTACAGACAGTGACCAGAGATGTAGAACACGGATTGCAAAGCTTCTCACAGAAATTTGGATAGCCCGAAGGATACCACGACAAAAGCAGCTTCTGAGATAACAGTGAGGATCGTGTACGTCGCGATAACCAAACGACCGCGTCGTTTGCAAGTCTGCATTACTGCAAAAACGTGGCTATTTCGAATAATGGCGATATAAATCACGGTGTAATATAACCTGACACAGTAACGGGAATGAATATGCGTACACTTTGAAAGTTTAGATTCTGTATGGCTTCGGTAATAAATATTAGGAAACAAAAATTATCGTACTCCATGTTAATTTTAAAAGTAAATGAAACGTTGGATTACGGTTGGGAGGACATTTTTGTTTAGCAATTATTCATAATATAAGGATTACGAGACCACTTTAGGTATTGGGCACGAAACGTTAATCGCCGTCCGAACGGTCCGCGTAAATCAAGCTCTATCGACCAAGCGCTTAAGCGTGACATTCGATTGCGCAAACAAGCCGGAGGACCTGCCAATTTCGTGGGTCCACAATATTGTATCCCAAGCCCCGTAAATTCCCCAAACGAGGTACAAAAATGGTCGAAGTTCACGCGACACCGGCTCGACGTGGGCAACGCTTGCCACTCGTATTCCGCTCGTCGGTCGACCCCGAGCCGAATATCTCGTATATCGCGTGTTCGAAGCAGCCAATGGAACGGTGTCGTGCGGTTCGATCGCGCTCGATGCACAAGAGGCCGCCGCCACGTTGCGTTCCAGACGGCGAACAACCAAGAACAAGAAGGCGGAGGCGGCGGTGAACCCGGGGTCCATCAAAAATTCAATCCATACGAGTATATTCGTTGTTTCGTCGACTGGCGAACGACGACGGTGAAAGAGAACAGCACGAATCGTTCTCTCGAATTTTCTATGCGACACGGGCCAGCGACGTGCACACGCCATTCGCGGAAAAAGCAAGAAACGGGGAAGAAAATTGGAAAAAGCGAGATTTGCTTTATGGGGCAGAGAAAGGAGCGTCGCGGCGCAAAGTAGGCCGAACAACCAAAGATATTGAATGTATCTCATCGTTTCATCGGTCCCCGCGTGTTTTTGCTCGAGTAATTTCCACTTGAAGAAATGTATTTCTTAGTTTAAACACGAGGTTTCTAAAAATGATATGAAAAATAATTGAAAGATACTCGTATGCGAGGTTTTTGTAGAGTTCCAACACTGGTACATCAAATGGGAAGATTACAAAAATAAACTACCGTTTAGATTTTGCACGCGGGCAGAATTCGATCGATTTTGTTTTTACTGTACATTAAATTAACTCTTATCAGCAAGCTAAATACGTCAAATACAGGCAACATTTACTGGGTCAGCCTCTCCGACGACTCTACCTGGACGAAACGCTAATTTATTTTCGTAACCTTCTCATTTGATGTTCCATTCCCGGAATTAAATTACGTGATTGCTCTACGTAAGTCTCCATCCTCCGTTTCTGTATTTTTAATTCGCGAAGAGCAAAATTTCTGTTTTAAGATGGGAAAGGAATATATCGAGAATCATGTTTCGAGAACCTCTCGAAGTTTTAAATATATTTACAAAAAATTTGTAGGATAATATTACCCTTAAATTTCAAAGTTAAATATATACAGATTGTTATATTACATTATATGAATATCTGGATATTAATTCGTCGCAAGACGAGCAACATATCTCGTCAACTAAAGTCTCAAATAATGTCTTACTCGATCCAAAAACGAAGCTTGTTTTTAAGCTCTTACCGATATTAACAAAAGTTCATACCGAATGAAAAAGAAATATATCAAAAATCACGCTTCGAGAACCATCTCTCGAAGCCTTAAATGTATTTACAAAAAATTTGTAGAATAATATTACCCTTAAATTTTAGAGTTAAATATACAGGGTGTTCGTCAACCCGTGGGAACAATTTTAATGGGAGATTTTAGAGGCCAAAATAAGACAAAAATGAAGAATATAAATTTCTTGACTTAAGCTTCGTTAAAAAGTTATTAAAAATGTAATTAAAAAATTCTAAATCATTCTGAAAAAATTATTTTTAGTTGCGGAGGTCAATTTCAATCATTTTTGGTGAATAGACATACCCTCAAAATCCTACGCATTTTCGAGAAAAAAATTCGTTACCAAAAATATAATGTCTGATCATGAATGAATGATTCCCCTGAAATTTCTTGTGTTTCCAATCGTTCTAAAAAAAGTATTTTTAGTTGCAGGGGTTGATTACAATAATTTTTGGTTAATAGACATACCCTAGAAATCCTGCGCACTTTCGAGAAAAAAATTCCTAAACGAAAATATAATGTATGGCCAGAAATGTACCCCGGAAATTTCATGCAAATCTTTAAAACATCATAACTCCTGAACGAATTGGACGATTTTAATGTTTCAAAATGCAAACGACGCGTATTTTAGTGAAGGGTGTGTAGAAAATTTAAAAATAATCGAAAAGTTGATCCTTGACCTCGCAAAATTAGGAAAACCCCATAAAAATGGTCCAATTTTCAAACAGCCATAACTTCTACAATAGTGAATATATTTAAATAAAACTATTTTCTGCAGTAGAGCACATGGGTACCTACAAAAAAGTATTAGACAACATTTCCGTACAGCGACAAACAAATTTATTAAAAATCAAAAACTAATTTTTAAGAAGAATCGACAAGGCCTAAATTTTTAGACGAAAAAAAAATTTCAAATCGTTCTGGAAAAAATATTTTCGGTTGTAGGGGTCAATTATAATCATTTTTGGTCAATAGATACTCCCGAAATCCTATCTACTTTCGAGAAAAAAATTCAGTACGGGTTGAAATTTAAACGTTAATAACTTTTTAACGAAGCCTTCATCAACAAATTGGTATTCTTGATTTTCGTCCTATTTTGGCCTCTAGAATCTACCATTACAATTTTTCTCAGGGGTAGCTGAACACCCTGTATACAGTTCGTTATATTATATTTAATGAATATCTGGATATTAATTCGTCGCGAGACGAGCGACGTATCTCGTGGGAGATCATCGCGGCGTCCGATTGCGATTTCGTGGCGCAACAGTGGAGGGGGGGACAGGTACATCGGAGAAATTGCCGTCTGGTTTGGTTCCTGAAGCATGTGTGCCCCATAAATAACATGTAAATATTTTCAATAACTGCCGAGGCGGCCCCAGCATGAAAAATGCAAACCGCTTTGCGTCCGGTCCTCGCCGCGCCACCGCGGGTATCGTGCCGTGTGCACCCTGCCCAGCTCCTCCAACCCCCAGCGAGCCACTCCAGATCGGCCGCCACCCTCCTCCACCTCCCCCCTGGATCCTCCTCCTCGCCAAACTATCTTTTAATATATCTGTATGTACACGGTGTCCCGCGTGAAATTTATGGTACCGGACGCCGGCCGATATTTGTTTCACTCGAGCGGCGACTTTGCCCCTCCGCTCGCCTTACCGCCGACCGGTTATATGTTCTACGCTCGTGTTCGCCAGCCCGCTCGGAAAAAGAGCTACTACACGGGACGAAATAATTTCGCGAATACGGAATCGTGACTCTGCCACGACGTCTCGTCCTACGGGCTGCTCGAACGTGCCACGCCATCGTCAAAAACCTCCGTTCTAAAGGAGAGACAGTTCTTCGTGAATTTCTCGAATATTGTTGCTAATAGTTTCACGATTTTTTTCACATTTGTAAAATATTTATTTAGCGAAGCAATGCTTGGATTATCAACTTAGCCCCACGAAGACGTAGATGGGGGTGTAGGAAGGGTAGAAGTTGGAATAAAATTTCATTTGAAAAGAATTTTATGGTCCCTATTTCAATATTAGTATTTCGAGAAATTTTTTTTTTTAAAGCTGAAGCGTTAGAAATGTATTTTCTCTGGAATCCCTATATTCCAGATCGCACACATTTAATCTAAAATCGATGTGAACGGTACTGTAAAGAAACTCATTAGTTCGTAACTCGCTCGTTTAAGCTAGAAACTCTACCATTAGTGACATTTAAAATTCAAGTGTATTCTTATTATTCATGGCAATGAAATTGATGTGTGATTATTGCGTGTTGCAGGGGCTTTGGATTCATCACGTTCGCAGATCCCGCAAGTGTAGATAAAGTGCTGGCACAGGTTAATCACGAGTTAGACGGCAAGAAAGTAAGTACTCAACGTTCCATTACATTATCCTGCCTGCGAGCTCTATGTTTTAAATCACATTACCAAGTATTTCACCCTTCGAATCATAAATTTCTTTTAATCGCATGCGCGAGAAATAATACACTTTACGTAAATGAAAACTCGCCTTCTGAAAAGGTCATTACGGATCATTGCAGTCGTAGATTCTAAAATATTCAGTATTTTTTCACCACTCTCCTGCCTGCTGTTTTCCAAGTCGTGAGACTTATTATTACAAGTCGATAGGAAACAAATAGTTTTCACTGTGCTTATTCCGCGTAAGGATATTAATAAAAGATATGGAATAAAGTTTTTTCATACAGGTTTTTGTTTTCGAATTAACTAATGTTCGAAAATTAATTCGATACGTACACGATTCTATGACTTGTCTAACGTGTCTGACCATTGCTCGCTATTTCTACTTGTGTCGTGCGATTGTAAGCATCGACGTTGGTACGCTATTATTTATTTCAATTGATTTTAACTGGTTAGAAGACAGCAAAATCGATGTGGAACCGACAGTACATCACAATTGACGTTCAAGTTTTCCAAGAGAAGTAGAAACATCGGTTACTGGCCAGACACGTTAACCGAGTCATACGCAGTAACACACGTACCTTACAAATTTTCAAAATTTATTTTCTCGAGAATGTATAGTTCTATGAAAATATCTTATTCTATTCACTTTTTACCTCGTTATTAGTGTTTATATCGTATAACTTTTTTCAAAAGGCAAACATAATTTACGAAAATATTACAGCTTCGAAACATGATACATTATTTCTTTCGACACATTTTATTCTATTAACGATGAATACTATTATCACTAATCAAACCTTCCAGCAATTTTATTTTTCGTTTCTGAATTATGCTAATAACTTTATAGACTCTTCGTGTTACACGTAACTTTACTCTGCTATTTCATTCAATGACAAGTACTGTTAGATATACTAAAGAAGGCTACAATAAACTAGCAAAATCTATATTATAACTGGAACTCCTTTTGTAAATATATAATTAACAAACGCGAAAGGTAGATAGCTCATGGAATATGCGAAATGGTTTCTCTATTCATTGTCTATGCGAAACGAGGAATCGTACCCGTTTGGACTACTTTTTTCGCGACGCAGCGAAGCCAGAACACGCTGAGATACTTATCGAAAGGCAGGGAAGGTTGTTAGGCGACGGAAAACCGGGCATGTCTTGGTGGCGGCGTTCTATTACGCACTAATTAGGGGATCGTTAGCTCGCCGTGCCTAACGACCACTTAAGGTCACCGATATCCGTTCGGGAGCTCGTGAGACGCGTGGTGAAACAGTGACAGGCAGAAAAAGGGGTAATGAGAGACAGCTCGTGAGACGAGGTGAGCGAGAAACGGTGCACGTAATAGGTCGAACCGAGACGGAACGACGAGGTATCAATTGTAGCGTACGGAGGCACCACGGTATGAGAAAAATCGGCTCGCAATCAAATGTGTGTCGCGGGAGCAATTAATTTCCGCGAAGTTGTTGATCGAGATAATTGGTACAGTAGGGTCTGGGTTAACTGATCGCGACGACGGATAAATATTGCTCGCGCCTGGATTCCTGTGGCTCGTGTCTATCTTTATCTGTTCGAGCAAAAAATTAATAACTTATTAGAGGATACGTTAGAAAACTGAACGGAAATTTCATTCTTGTGGATCTTACGATCTACATTTGGAATAACGCTCGTTCTGTTGACGCGATTCGTTTCATTTATTTTTCGAGCATTTCTGACTACTGTTTGCTAATTCTTCAGTATTATGGACACAGAGCAACTGTTACGAATAAATAATGTTTGAATATTTACGGTTCGTGCAAATATTTTGAATTATATACATACGTATTTATTTGCATTTTTCTTGTGGAAGTGTTTTACATTCTGTTATCTCTCGTTCGTTATTATTACTTCCTTCGAAGATAATATTTTTCCAGTTCTAAATTCATTTTATTCTTCCGTTTACGTTTGTTTTGATCGCTAATAATAATTCGACGAAAGTAATCATGGATTTTGGAATGGAGTTAGCCGCGTCGATCGACTACAGTAATGGAACATTTTGTTGGAAATATACAAAATTACGTATAAGAGCATCGATCTGTGAAACTACTGTCATTCTGTCGGATCATGAATAGTTTGTATCTCGAATGTCGCTATCATTTAGATTCGGATTGCAATCGAAAAAAATAATTTAAAAAGTTCTCGTCTCATTCGTATCCTCCTCTTGTTAAGTCCTGTGCCTGTACTCAGGATTCAAATATAAAAACAACCTTCGTGATACTAATCAAACTTGAATGATTTGTTACCTCCTCCAAGGAAGTTCCTCAGATTTCCACTTCAAATAAATACAAAAGATCTTATTCGTGTGGTAAGATTTTAGAGGAACGTTAAAAGACCACTACAGGACATAAAACATTATTTGTCCAAACAAAGTTACCAGCCAGAGTCAAATTTTCTTAAAAAATAACGAAACATCGTAACAACATAGGAATACAAGCTACCATTTAAATCTAATCGGGAACTCTCTGTTCTCATTGTTTTTAATTGTTCAGCAAATAAAGCAGCTCGGATCGATGATCAGTGAAGCAAGACACGCGTCAATATTAGTCGTGCCATTCGAGCCTCGAAGAAGCCTAGGCTGCAACGTTGGCGAAACGTCGAAACAATTTCCAGCGAGTATACGGGCCAGCGCCGCGAAACAAGTATTAACTCTCATTGCTAGTTTCGCGAACACGTCGAATGACCAGGCGAAAGCAAACGAACGAATTAAACGAGCGTCGCGTACTCGCAGGGATCCGTGTTAAAGACAGGAACGCGCGGGCGTAGGCGACACGGAAATCGACGGTAACAGCGTTTTCGACGTCGAAACTTTGCGCGGCTCGTTTTACGCGCGCTTAGACAATTACGAGCAGCAGCAACGAGGCTGACCGCCACGCGTCGTTGGGTACCCCTGCGACGGCCGGAACGATGCTGCTGGCAGAGATTAATCATCGAAACAGCGACGTGTCACAGTTTGGCAAATACGTTTCTGTCGGGCCGAGTTCTGAGCAGACAATACGCCGGGAATAATATTGTAAGGCTGGAACGGATAGCGAGGACGAGGCGGCGGACAGAGAGAAATAGTTGCGGACATTAGCTGTCCACAGAACCATAAGTACGACGACTGCGCGGTCGCTTCCGTAAGTACTCCGAATACGTATTAACTGTAGGACCACGGTTGCCATGGGTATATCCAGACTCACATAAATTTCGACGTAATTCGCCCGACTAATGCAAATTGCGAGCGCTCGGTGCTGGGGAGTCTAACACCTCCTCGATAGTACACGAGAACGAGATGGCACCGCGCATAAGGACGACCCTGCCGCATCCTATTAAGGTTCCTGGCGTCTCCTGCGCATTCTATTTCTCTCTCTCTCTCTCTCTCTCTGCCCCGTTCGCGGTTCCGTCCCTTTCTTTCTTCCGCTTCCGTGGTTACACATTTTTGGACAACGGTTAAGTTTTGGTTTCTCGCGTTGTTAGCTCACAATATCCCCTGGAAGAACGTTGTGAGGTGTAAAACTCCAGCATGGATGACATTACGGACCAATGTTGCAACTTTGTTAAAACAACACGGATTTCTACTTAGTTCTTTAAACTTTACGTATGATAAATAAATGCGTAGAAAAATGTTTTGGCATTTATTCGTGTTGATATTGTGAAGAAGAGGAAGTAGGCACTATCAATGTTTGAGGAATGTATACAGGGTGTTTGGCCACCTCTGGGAAACATTTTAATGGGGGATTCTAGAGGCCAAAATAAGACGAAAATTAAGAATGCCAATTTGTTAATTGAGGCTTTGTTACAAAGTTATTAACGGTTTAAAGTACCAAACCGACCGAAAAATTTTTGGCGAAATTAAAAAATTTCAAATCGTTCTGGAAAAATTATTTTCGGTTGCGGAGGTCAATTACAATAATCTTTGGTGAATACATATATCCTCGAAATCCTACGCGTTTTCGAGAAAAAAAATTCCTTACCGAAGCTACAATGTCTGACCCTGACATTCCGATTCCCCTGAAATTTCAAAAAGTTTCAAATCATTCTAGAAAAATTATTTTTGATTGCGAGGGTCAATTGCAATCATTTTTGGTGAATACACATATCTCTGAAAGCCTTTGCACTTTTGAAAAAAAAATTTAGGAAGGTGGACAAATTTTTCGGTGGAATTAAAAAATTTCAAATCGTTCTAAAAGAATTATTTATATTTGCGGGGGTCAATTACAATTATTTTTGATGAATACACATACCCCCGAAATCCTACGTATTTTTGGGAAAAAAATTCCTTACCGAAAATGTAATGTCTGACCATAGATGACATTTTTCCCTAAAATTTGATGCGTATGTTTAAAAATTCATAACATCGGGACATATGGGAGGATTTTAATGTATAAAAATGCAAACAATGCGTATTAGTGGAGCTGTAGAGACTATTTTAACTCACCAACTCGTAATAACTTTCAAAGTAACTACATTTATATATTTAACACTTTAACTGCCACATCACCCATATATGGATAACAGGGCTCTTTAATATATAACTAAAATAATTAATTCTCAAATTGCAAACGTTAACATAAATTTGAATAAGCTTCATGAATTTTAACGAAGTTACGAAAATAAATACTAAGTTAAATTTTAAATTATGCAGTTTACAATTGTCTAAAAATCGAAGTTTTGGACTCGTAAAAAATTCTACGGTTTTAGTCTTTCAGTCAATGTGCTAATTTTGTATCCTTTGCTTTAAAATCTTGACCCTCCGACAACTAATGCGTCTTGTATATTTTTACCATCGTTCACGAATCCTCAGCATTCGTCCTTTTTGTGACCATACATCGTCTCTTTTCTCTTTTGTCGTTTTCTTTACTGTTCGTCCATCGCTAGCGTTTCGTCATTCTTCACGGTGCAAGATAAGAGAGAAAGGGAAAAGGAGGAACGAGCAAGAAACGCAAGCCAGTAAGAGTGTACGCGACTCTCGTCCACTGACAAGCTTCGTCACATTAATTAGCGGATCGTTCGTCTCCGCTTGCGTTAATGAACGCTCTCGTGTAATTCTGAAGAGGTCCTTGGCCCGTGTTGTGCGCGAGAGAAAATAAACGAAACAAAGGGGGAGAAGAAGCGGTTCGGGCGCGGACCGGAAGTCGCGACACCGATCCCAGCGACGGACCCTCTCAGCTCGATGTGTATCGGTCGCTCGATACTTCGGATGAAATTCGTCGCCGCCTCGTCCGGGGGGGAAAAATGTCTCGATTACACGCCGTCGAGCAGATCGTTCGCGGCTACTTCGTTCGCTTTCATCCATGTTTTATTTCACTCCGAAACACTCTTCATTCTCCGAATTACGAGACACGCGGGCTAAATACGTAATCGGGGACAGGATTATCCTTTTTGGAGCACCGTGTCGCGCGCAACGCGAATTCAGGTTAGATTTATTACGAAAGCATTTGCGCTAAATGCCAAACGGAAATCAAAGTCAAATAAAAATCGAACTGAATAGAGACATGTTTTGAACTGTATCTGTGTACTAAGGACGCATTACTGTTAATAGCGTAAAACTGTTTGCATTAGGACATTTTTCAGATGAATTCTCTAAAATTGTTCACTTTATGTTTTAGATCAAATAGAAATACAATTATAACGAACATTATAACTTTTAATCTTTACAGAAGAATGTTTTAATAGTGGGTTCAATTTACGAAGAGTATTAAAAGAATGTCGATGTAATCATAGTATATACTTAATTTCATTTTAAATTTTATATTTTTGTAAATTTTGTATTTTGAAGAGAATTTTGAAAATGAAACAACAGAACTTGCTATAATTAAAGTGTGCCCACTTGGAGTCTCAAATAATGTCTTACTCGACCCAAAAACGAAGCTTGTCGATATTAACAAAATTTCATACCGAATGAAAGAGTCACAACGAATTGTGATTAAATATCAGTTCCAGTATCAGCGACTCGTTCCAGGATTTTATCAATATTCCATCAGTATTTTCGCTCGATTCACAATTTATGAGAAAATTTAACGAAATTTGCTTAAACGTTATGTTATGTATTATCGATAATGTATATTATTTGAGTCATTTTTGGTCGCGCATGAAACAGATAAAATTTAAAAACATTTCACTGCGTCCCACGAAATTTCCCGTTCCTGCGTTCAATATGGAAGCTCATAATTAGTCCTATCGCGAATCCCCGCGAAACGAAATCGATCCAGCGAACAATTAAACCGCGAACGATTATCTGCGGAATAATCAGAGAAGCGGAGAAGACGGCACACAGCGGGAGGGAACACTTTTGCCATCCAGCCGGTCGTACGTGTCACCGACAGACGACAAGAACGTTAATATTATCGAAAATCACAGACAACGCACGCAAGAGCGATTTTGCGAATCGATAGCCCCGCCGTTTCTCTCTATTTGTCCGGGACAATGATTTCGCAACCTGCCGCGTAAGCACCCGCAGCGTGGTGCCTATGGTCGATCAGAATGGCCGTCAAATTGCGCTTAATCGGCCCGTGTTCTGATTAAAAAATACATAGATCGCACGTGCCGCGGCTGTGCAGCCTCATTTGCTTTCAGTTTAATCGCAGCGCGCGTATCAGCAATAGTTAAATCAATCGGTGCTGCGTGCGCGTCGCACGACGAATATAATTGATCGCGGGAACGATCCAATAACAAAATGCTTTTTGCCGTTTCGTGTCAATACGGAATCGACCCGTTTCCACAGAAAATATTTAAATAGGAATACTATCGTATTCGATTATCCAAATTCTGTGTATAGTTTTAATTCCCTTATTAAAATTCTGGGGAAAGTATCTCTGGCTGGAATAGTGGTCCAAATTTTCGAAAAAGATTGCTTCAGAATTTTTAATTTCATAAACTGACAGATTCAAAATGTAAAACTAGAAATAAATTTTGTCTTTTGATACAGTCGTAAAACACACTGTTTTTATTATATTTACTAAAGATTATTAAACATAATCTAGAAATAAATTTTTATTTTTAAATCTTGGAAGCTAATTCGATTTAAATTTATTTTCACTTGGAAGGGAGGAATTGTTCAAATTTGATTTGAGCTTTTGAAAGATGATACAGGTTTCTAATAATATGTGCAAAATATTATGCGTACTTGTTTGAATTTTAGAGATATAGATAATTAAACTTACGTGACTCCTGATGTACCATAAATATAAATATGCGGGTCCTGCGATCGTCTCCTTAAAAAATCAAAAGACAAGAATAATTTTATTACAGATATATTGTGCACGGTAATAATTGTTATAGTTATCAATACAGATAAAAACACTCGCCTTTTTTTAAAATAATTGTTTGAAAATGATACCAAAGGTATAATTACAAAATTTTTTTCCAATTATAATCTCGATACAATATTTCTTTTTTGTATTTTCTATTCGTTAAAAATGCGATCCGTAATAGGTATCGTTGAAACGGAGATAGCAGAATCGATGTTTGGTTTATCTTTTACGATTGGACCAAACGTTGTACTCACGATGTTTATGTTTATGTTTATGTGCCACGTATATGGGCGCAAAAAAGAACTTCATTTAACGAGAATCGATTCCAGGGCCTGCGATTTACAAGCCATACAATCGCCTAGGTTCGCCATGCTTTATATAACTATATTTTGCAATACATATGTATCTAAGAAACTTAAAATATCACACAATTTTTTATAAATAACTGTGCATCGGTCATTGGAAACTGATAAAAGTGAATGATACGAGATAAAAGCACTTTCACAAGGAATGGACGTTCAACTGTGCCACAAATTCGATCACACATTAAAGAAAGTCGTCAACGTCCAGTCTCTATTGCAACATTAAAAATATGGTTAATTGAAGCTAGTCTACACGATAAAATCTCCAAGGAAATGCCATTTTTACGAACAAGAAATCAATCGAAACTTTACCAGTGGGCTAATCTGTACAAGCAGTCGTTAAACGAATGGAATGAAATTCTATAGACAAATGAGTAAACTTGTAAATACGGTAGAAAAATGGTATTTTCGTTGTTTTGATATGTTTGAATTCTCGAGGCAGATTAGATGTATCAGAGGGTTCACTAACAAATTCTTTTAGGCTGTGTGGTACAGGAAAGTTGTGCGTATCGATCAGTATATGCGTGAGTTTGCATTCCAAAAACCTCTTCAGATTTTCTCAAATCTCTGACGCCCAACGGACCCTGTATAACGATACAAATATGCGGTATCGAAACTCGGATACCGCAAAAACCGCGAAAACTTTCTGGATGACCCCAATACGCGTTCAACCCGAACGAGCGTATCGCTGATAGCCGAATTGATAGCAATATAATCAATTGCGTATTACAAAGGGTGGCAGGATTCATTTCCCTCGTTCGCGGGTTTCATTATCCGTCGTTTCGACCGAATAGACGATCCCGTCGCGTTTCACCAGTAGTTTTGCGATTACTCGTTCGCTTCGTGACGCGAACGTTCCGTGATATTCATGGCGATACGAGTGGCGTGCAATTAGTTTTGTAACTCCGTAATGAGCTCCGAGGAAAGGAGGGGTAGCACGACGGAACGTGCGCGAGCGTGTACGCGCGTGTAAGCGTCGCGACACGTGCGACTTGTCACAAATGAACTTGTCCGCTCGTCGTATCGCGTACAATGTCACGTGTCATGTTCTTTCCGTGTCGCGATATCCAACGCGGAACGCGATTATTGACTGCATTATATTGTACGTAACCGTGGCAAAAAGTGTTGTGCGGCGAAACGTTATGGAGGAGCGAAATTGACGATAAGTGGAACGGGCGCGGGTCATTTCGCGTTACCGGCCGTAATTCCTGTCTTTCGACGATTTTTTTCACCGATTTCACGGGGACTCGCTTTATCTTTAAACGCTCGTTCCCCGAGCATGGTGTTTAGACGCGATTCTACACTAATCATTAGCGCCCGGTACAATAATTACAAGTAATTGCAGAGCAAATGCGCTTCGAGTAATTGCAGGATAAATGTACTTCGCGTTAACTTCGGCTCGAAGGATACTCTGATAAACGGACGTTTCTTTTTTTAGTCGCGATGGTGCCTGATCGTTTTATGATAGTGTCACGCGTCTGTGTTGCAGAGTCGGTTTCCCTTGTAATTAATTTTAATTAAGAGTGCTTGTTACTTTAAACGCTATTGATGAGAGGGAAAAGGAAACGATCTTGACGGAATTTATTTACGGAGGATGAGACCTCGCTCAGATTTTATCTCCTTTTCGTTTAAATTATCTAATCGAAATTGAAAATTACAATTTGATATTATTGTGAATTGTAGAATTAGCGCATCTATTGTGTGTGAATTTATTTGTAACTGTAATTTATAGTTCTAAATTATACATACATTGGAAGAGTGGAAATTATGAACAACGCAAAACGATATAAGAACAGGAAATATTCCAGAGTTTTCAGTGTTTTTAATCAATAAATAAGCTAAACTCATTAATATTTGAAAATAATATTTTATACCTGTACTAAAAACTAGTATCAGGTCAAAATGTCGAATTAATGTTCGAGACCAAACGAGTTACATTTTGCTTTCAAGATGAAACATATTTTAACACTATTCCTACCGACACAACTTTTTTTTTTTAATATATAATGAAGTTAATAGTCAATTTTACAATATAAAAATATAGTTTCTTTTATTCAGATAAAATAAGAACTGAATGTAAATGACTGTCGAATATGCTCCAGGCAACTTTCACGTTTTGATGCTCTCTGTTCGAATCACAAGACTTTACTGATTTGAATTCGTGTGAAGTCGTCTAGGTATCCCTTTCGGTTATGATTTTATTTATTTTACAGATATAATAGATAAGATGGTGTATAAAATCCGAGGTTTTGGACCACTTCAGATACCAGTCTGGCAAATAAATACCGTAAGGTCGATAGGCGAGTGAGAATTATAAACACTTGGAAGTGCCTAAGCCTCTGGAAGGCAATTTTCAGCTAAAATCATGCCACAACTGCATTATTTTTCGTTTGTAACGATTTTATAGTTTCAGAATTGAGTCTTCGAGATAATACTGTTACAAAAAGATATAAATCGTTCAACAGGTAAAATGACCGGTCGTGGTAGGTAAGACAGACTACAAATTTTTCTCAGAAAATAAACAATAAAAAAAGAAGTGAATATTGAAAAAAGTATTATACGTATATTTTAGGAAAAGTCGTGAAGTTTACAGACGGTATAATTACGTTGTATATAGGAAATGCAAAACGAAATTTTAAAAACGGTCACTTGTTAAAAAAAGTATAGATCCAGAGCAGAATTGAGCACGAAGTATATGTATAAAGGATGGAAACTATATAGAGAATGAATAGTATCGTGGAACAACGCCCGTAAGAGGAGTTTGAAAACCAATGTGGTATTTCTTATTGCAATACCATTTTTCTGGGAACGATGGCGGTGGAAACCCGCAAATGGTCCAATTTCAATAAAAATCGCGGGAAAATTGGCCGTACAATTCCTGGAAAAAGTCCAGAAGCAATCCGCGATTTCGTTACCGTGGAAAATTCAGACAGCGACTGGCTCGCTGAATAAACGAAAACGGTGCTTTACGTCTTCGTCGCACCCTTTCTTGTTACTGATACTTCTTAAACGCTTCACGTACACTTCGAGCACCCATTCCTGGTAGCTCGGAAAATGGTGAAAAATAAGCAGCGTCGCTCATCCGCGGAATAATTTATTTGGAGAGCCTGAAGCCACTAAGCCCTGCAGAAATTGTCTGCAGTCCTTTACAGAACTCCAGCCACCCCTGATTCTCCTTCTCTCCCTTGAACCTCTTCCCTCCCCTCCTATTCCAAGCCCCCATCCCCTCGACGTTCCAGCGTACACTTCTGTGCGTTTCTTTCTTCTTTCCTCTCTCCTTCGTCGAGTGAGTCAACAATACGAGAAGCGTCCATTGTCGAATGCTTTTAAATTTGAAATACAAACCGTCTGCCTTACCACCCTCACCCTCCGCCACGCCATCCCTTCTCCAGCAACCTATCAACGTCATCGTGCACGCGCACCTTCTATCCAAAAGGCTTTCTCACTTGCATTTTTTCTTCTTCTCGATTTCCAACTTTCCCCGTGCCTCTCCCTTTCGCGCCCACGCTCTCTTTTTCCATTTTCTTCTTTTCCAGTCCCATCGCAGTTGGTAGTTTTCAATTTTTTTCTCGCGACTCCTCCGAATGTCTCGCGCATTCTCTGCTTGCGGAGTCAAAGAAAGATTCGCGAAAAATTGAGGCGCCACTGTGTGCCAAGTTATTTCGGGAACGAAACGAGTAATGTAATCGCTTCGGTAACCATTGTTATCGTTTTCGTTCTCCTGGAGAGAAATATTACTGTTCGATTATATTATAGGTTCAACTATTTTTTAAACGATTAGAAAGATCGTTAGAATTCAACTTTGACCAAATAATAATTAAATACACATACGTGCAGGAGTGTACGTTGATCCTAAATTAATTTCGTTGTGAAACTGTACACTGGTAAATACGTTCTATTGATTTTGGTAAACCAACTCATTTGCATTTCATACCAAGTTCATTAATAAATTCGACCTGCAATATAGGAACTCCACAAGAAAAGTGATATTGTGCAAAAATTTTAGATTATCGAATTATCTTTCTCGAATATTTTTTCTTGCCTTGTACGATTCGAATTTGATCAGTTCCTCGGCTTAAAAATTGTTCACGATTAATGTCTCTAAGCTTTCTATAATTTCAAAGTGAAATGAAAGCAACTGTTCCGATCGAGACGCGAAAAATTCGATCGCGTCTTGAATAAATAATAAGTGTAACGATGCATTTGGTGGCATATAATCAGGTTGATCCCCGTCGTCGGATCCCAAAGATGTATTTCCCAGCCTTTCGCTGAACTTCCGCTTATCACGACCGCGAATTAAACTGCAAGGCAGAGAGCAGTAGCATCTGTTGCTAGCGGTTTAATTCGTTCTCCCTTCGCGGCGAGCATTGTACGAGCTGTAATCGCAGCGAAAACAAGTCAAAACTAGGACGTGCGGTATCGCGCTGTTGCGGAACGAGATTACGGAAAAATTGGCACGCGCACGCGCACCTGGTGGCGGGTGAACAGAGATCACACGACGTAGTCGCGCGTGATTTACTCTAATTGTTAAACATCACTTAGTTCGAAAAGTCTCATTTACATCCAGGTTGAAACGCGCCGTGCTTTTTACCGACTCGTTCCCTCTCTCTCATTCTCATTCTCCCATCCCATGTACGTGACATTTTTATGGCAGA
This sequence comes from Colletes gigas, assembly GCF_013123115.1. Classification (NCBI taxonomy): domain Eukaryota; kingdom Metazoa; phylum Arthropoda; class Insecta; order Hymenoptera; family Colletidae; genus Colletes; species Colletes gigas. The sequence continues at coordinate 1,418,353 of NW_025106653.1, read as the reverse complement.
AACTCGCGGTGATACAGCCCGGGGGATATATTGCGCTGCAACATTTTCTTTTCCGCGCTGAAGATGCATACCAAGGACCGTCCGACTAAATCAAGCACCGTCGCGCTTTACGACCGTTTATAAGCTTCCCGGGTATCTTTCCAGACGATGGTGTTGCCCGATTTCCACAGATGATTTATCCCTCTGCTCCCCGATATCGAGAGCGACGCGATACGAGGGTTGTAATTCACGGAAACGTTGAAATTAAAAATAGTTCTCCGATTTGCGTGGAAATACGTAAACGAAGATCTTCAGGACGACTGACTGGGGGGGCTATAATATTAGAATTTCAAATTAATTAATGGTTAACTTTAGAATCTATAGTCTCTTTGAAGACATTTCGATTACGAATGACTAAAATTAGATGATTGATGGATGGGTATTTGATCCTATTAAAATTAGAGCTGGTGGTACAAGTGTAAAGTGAGTAGACTTATATGAAAAAATAAGTCGATAATGTGTTTCCACGAATGATTTATCCCTCTGTTCCCCGATATCGAGAGCGATGCGATACGGGGGTTGTAATTCACGGAAACGTTGAAATTAAAAATAGTTCTCCGATTTGCGTGGAAATACGTAAACAAGGATCTTCAGGACGACTGGCTGGGGGGCTATAATGTTAGAATTTCAAATTAATGGTAAACTTTAGGATCTATAGACTCTTTGAAGACATTTCGATTACGAATAACTATTCTATTCTATTTTATATTTTTTGGGTGCGATACTAGCACTATCGGCTTTGTAATAACACTATTTATCATCTACTTTCTAAATCCTCTATTACCTATTTCCACCTGTCTCCTGTTCCTTACTCCAGTTATTCCCCTCCTTTCCTTCAATATTAGAATTTCAAATTAATTAATGGTTAACTTTAGAATCTATAGTCTCTTTGAGGACATTTCGATTACGAATGACTAAAATTAGATGAATGGTAGATGGGTATTTGATCCTATTAAACTTAGAACTGGTGGTACAAGTGTAAAGTGAGTGGACTTACATGAAAGAATAAGTCGAAAATGTAGAGTCACACTTTTAGAAATCTGGTCTACGTCTAATGAATAATGGTCTATGATAAAGAATATTACTGTTCTTCGAACTGCTTAACTTGGATACTAAGAGATAAACATTGATAGAACAATGAGGACTATGAAAGTCTGAAACAGATACGATAACAAGCCATGACTGTTTATAGACTTGAACACAACGAGGACTAGTTTATAACACAATCAAGCATACGCATACTCTACGAATCATTAACAATGATTTATTCGAAAATGAAGCTCTGTACAAAGAAATATCATTTCGAAGTATCGAAAAAGGTATCTAAAAGACCCTCTAACGCAAACTATGTCAAGTCCTGACCAAGATTAGCTAATTCTAAATTAAATAACACGTAGTTTCAGCAAAACTGACCATAAACCGAGCAACATAATTCAGTACAATTTTCAAAATTCATCCCTAAACCGCACAAAGTAAAGATCCTTTGTTCAATGCTACAGAATCCATAACTTTTTTCTTCTCAGAACTCAATTCGTAAATTTAGAAATTAAATAACAATTGTTAGTGTAGTTTACATACCTCCAGGACTATCCACTATTGCGTAGATTCCAGAAGCACTGGTCTTGCAAAAGGTTGCGCTCACTTAGAAATCAACAATTTACCGAGCATCAACCTTGACGCGTATTCGTTGCACGACGATTTCGAACTGAGCTAGGGCCTCAGGTAGAAATGGTAGCCATCCTTTTTACTCACATTGAATATACAGATGCTCCCTCTGCGATTCCATGGACAGAACGCGATACTACGATACTCATTCTCAAAATGTTGCCCACGTTTCTGGGATTACAAGCACGGAATTTTTCAACGCGATACAGCCGTGACGTTGTTTTGCACACGCGCGTCCACATACCAACGTAACGAACGACGTGAAATTACGATCGTCGCTCGTGTCACTCCCGTTAATTTTCCAAATTATTTTTCATTATAACGCGCTAAATGTTCGGGCAAAATGTCGATGTATGAATATTTAATACCCGACCGAATTCGATAACGCCGAGGGGAAATTTTGTCGCCGAGCTCGATGGAAAAACCAAAAACCCGATGAGATAGAAAAACAAAATTGTTTCGTGGAAAATGTATTTTCGAAACGTCGCGGGCAGAATTTTATTTCGTTTTCGATCACGACACGTTTAGTTATCGAAAGCAAGGAGTGGTGTTTGGGAAGATATTCGAAGATATTTGGTAACCGACGTGAAATAAAATGGCGTGCTATCCCTTTCTTAATACCGTTCCCTTTGATTTCCGCCATCGAGGAAACACGATCCCTTAAATAGCGCGTAACATCAACAGGAACTTTCCCGTCCAATTCCTTTTCTCGTCAAGAAGTAAACTGTCACTGTCAGTTGAGCAGTCGAAATGGGAAACTCGTCGAGAAAGTTGTCTTTAGTTATAAATCACATCGGGACGGGGACTTAAATATTTTACGACGAAACTTTTGCCTCACTCGAGACTATCCGTCGACGGGATGCATTTCGCTTCGAAGAGAGCCGAATTATCCGGAACCATTTCGAACTCTTTTTAAATTCAACAAACACCGCGGTTTAAACGGTTTGACTAATTAAACCGCGGCTCCGTATTTAAAAAAAAAAAATTCACATGTGGTCCGCGTCGGTGAAAAATTAATAACGGAAGTCCGCGTTGGTTGTTCGAGCAACGCGAATTTTAATATTGTCTCTGGATAAACGAAATATTTAAACGGTAAATTTTAATGTTTCTCGATCTCAACCTGGTTATTATCAGTGAGGAATATTATAATGATTTTTGGAAATATTGAATATCGAAGATCGTGGAGGAAAGGAATTTGATCGTTTTATATTTTTCATTTACCATGTTTAAAACAAATTTGGTTAACGACTTTACTTACTAAACGAAAATAAAAGAAAAAGATTTACGACTTTTCTTCGATTAAGCAGTGATTCGAACAAATTTGTACTTGGTAGTTGTAAAATATAATTTTATTCTATAAGTCGAACTGTAATTTTCACGAGTGATGGATAAAAAGTTATAAACTCTTTATTCATAATTCGAAACTTCTATCTGGACAAGAATATTTCCATCTCTGGCCAATACCTCGTGAAAGTGACCTCACATTCAGAAGCGTTATTGCGGAAACTATATCTTCTGAAAGTAATATTTCCTGACCTGAAAGATAAATATCGAATCCTGGGGTTTTTGTTGTACAACATGCGGAAGAATCTTTATGCTCTATCTTCAAATATGAAATTAGCTAGAAACAGTAAAACCGTAGACGAGAGCCATTCACACTTGCAATTAAATGTTACGAAATAAAATTCTGTATGTATTTTTGAAAGCATAATCCTGCCATTTTAATTCTCGTCCTTCTTGTCACTTTGTAGTATAAACTATAAAATTACGAGGTATACGTAGTAGTTAACTGTACTCTTCGAGGTTCAGATGCGACCTATCAACTTTCGCGTCGTACGGTTAGAGGAATAAAAGTTGCAATTGTCGGTAGAAAGTTTTAATCGAAATTAATAATTAGTCACAGTTGGATAGCAGGACACGGGCTATTATTAACGATCGGTCAGATGACAGGAGTGTTAAAATTTAAGCTGGAAACGATACTGGAATATTACGCGAGTGATCCGAACGGCCAGAAGTTTGACGATATTTTCGTGACACACGCCGCTGGACCGTGTGGATAGAGTTTGCACGTTGCACATGGTATATGACGACGTATCATGGGTGTAAAATACCGCGTACACGTTGTAGGCAGCAGGTACCTGCGCTACCGGTGCATGAAATATAAATAATTAGTATGATATATAAGCCGCCTGCGGCCGGGTGTGCCGAGCGCGATATATCGACGTGACCCACAGCTTTATTTCGAGAGCGGCCACATTTTATCCGCTAAATTAGCCTTTCCACCTGCAATTTATGTCATCCGCTTCGAGACAATTACTGCCAAGATAGATAATTTCGCTACGCCACTGTGTTCGCCCGCGAGAAAAATTAAGAAAGTGCCAGCGAACTGAACAAATTAGCAAATTTCCTCGTTACGTGTCCTTGCGATACAACGTTTATACACATTATAAATTACTTTCTGATTAAATTGGTCTCTCACATAAAATTTTACTATCACAGCTTGGCTTCTATTATTTATTTCATTTTTCGTTTGACAGAAATGACGTGTTCTCTTGCTTAGAGAATTCTATTCTTAAAAGTCTGAACAAAATAGCATTAGTAAGTTCTTGATGTCAAGTTTCACAATCATAAGGCTATTCAATCGTCATCGAATCTTATGTATTAAAATCAACACATATTTACATTTTCGAAGTATTCATAAAACAAATCTATTCTTTTCCGTGGCCATTCCTTGTTCCAAATTTAACAAAATTAAATAGTATGAGTTTGACAAATTATTTGAAATGAAATCGTACGTCAAGGGGTTAAATAAGGGAATAAGTAGAGATTCCTTCATTCTTTATTATTTGTTTTATTCGTAAAATTCCTGAAGGAATTAGAATTATTTGACATATTTTCTGATTATGAATATCTCAGATACGGAATCTTTTATAAATACACCATGATTCAGTTTCTAATTCAATTTGTTTGTAATAGGTTTCCTTACCATTTTTAGTTTTACTCTGTATTACTGGGGTTGTGTTATTTTAGTCGCGTCAGGCATGCTAGTTCCGGTTTCTTTTTTTTCCCGTTCGGTCTCTTTTTTTGGAAAATATTTACCCTCTCTAAGAACTACAGTGTTCCAATTGTATGCGAAGCTCTGGGAAAACAAAGGGGGTAGAAACTATAGCGTGAGAAAAAATCCAGACACGTATGCTGGTCCATTCAAAGCAGACTCGAGGAAAAGTAGCATCACATTTCGGTTTTACGTATGAGCTCCTGAAAGCAGCCCTTTATCACTTATCTCCCTCGCAAGGATTTCGATCCTTCTTCCTTGTTCGATACATCCTTTAACTTTATTTAATTCATATTTAATATCTATACATAATATCCATACTTCGAAATTTACAGTTATTTTTTAGTTTGTTTTTAGTTTCCACTTTGTTCTCATAAAATTATTAGTAACCTAGACGACAACTTCGTGACATTTTACAAAGCTTCTTGATATTTATTTATTCTTCAAACTTCGTTAGAGGCTGAGTGCTTCACACGAAATAAGATATCCCGTAGCTGGGTCACAGAATTAATTCCGCACTTAAGCAAGAAGGATAATTCGAAAATTTTAACGTAAAATACTCGGTTAGATAATTTGAAGAGGGAAATACTTGCAACGGTTGCAAATATAACGCGTCTTCTACTCGTAGAATCTCCTGTTTATCTCTACTCTAAGCCCTGAACAAATCGAGGATAAATTACAAATTTAATCACGTACAATCTGAGCGTGACTATTCTGAAACACAATTTCCTCCACTTTCTCGTTTGCCTGCAAAAAGTGTCTTTCCCATTAGTACTTTTCTAAATTAATCTACCGCGTGTACTAGTATTTATGTTTCGAACCTGAAAATTTTAGTGTATATATCTCATATAATACGTCGAATTTCAATGCACGCGAGGGATTCGTAATATTTTTCAGAGCAAACATTACCTTCGCTAAAGACACGAGTAATTCGTCGAATCGTACGGAACCAGTTTATTCTTCGTTTGCATTAAATCGTCCCGTGACAATAAAAGGTAAGTTCGGGCCGAACGATTATCGAAAACCGGTCGCGAACGTGATAAAACAAACGGTAGTGTACAGACATTCCCCTCGTTGCACGAAACAAGCTATATCGGTTTATCGCGGTTGCAGCTGGACGGTGAACGATTTATGTGGCCATCGTAAAAGTAACCCCCGCGCAATTGTGTCAGAAATGAAATGGAAGGGAGCAATTAAATCACTTTGTTCCTTTCAGCGATGTATATATATATATAAATATATATATAAACGCTCGAGTGTACGTGTGCGCCTGCGTGTGTTGGGTCGCGTGTACCGTGAAAAAAGTGCACGAGTCTGGTCAGTTTTTACAATACAAGTGGAAAAAAGGATAACGAGGAAGAGACGGATAGCGCGCAGCGCTGACTGGCATACTGGTTCCAACCCCCGTATTCCCACCCCCGCCCCTCCTACGCTCCTTTCGCTAACTCTCGGTCCCTTCAACTCGCCTCATAGAGCCACATTCTCGAGCGATCCATTTCCAGATTAAACACGCGTAAAACTCCACTCTGGTGCGGTACACACAAGAAACTCTGTTTCGTTCTGTCCCGCGTCCCGCCTCTATTTCTGTCTCTCGCTCGTTTGCCGCCCCCGTCGACCCTCCCCGACCCCCCCGGGGAATACACAGGGTCTTATCTGTCCCGTTTTGCGCATGAGTGCCAGGGGTGGGAGACGAGAGGAAAAAGAGGTACGTTTTCGTCTGCGGGCTCGTTCAAAAACTCGTTGAGGTAAATCCGTCACTCGAAGAAAGAGGTTTTTCGAATCGCCCTTGGACGCCTGACGAAAGGTTCCCTCCGAGGGACGCGGAAGAACGTTTCATAATAAATCAACCATAGCGATAAGAGGGTTCTTTATTTCAGCCGAGGGTGTGCTGGTTTTTTCCTAATGGAATGTGATCGGAATTGGTGGTTCAGGAACAGTGTTTGTTTAAACTTTAGCTAAAATTACACGTCAAAAGAGTAACCTGGCGGAGGGTACAATTCTACAATTGGCCATTTGGAAAATTTATGGGACATTTTCTGAGACGAAAATGGGATGGAATAATAAGAAAACGTTAGAGGAGGGTGATGGTGACCAGATTGTAAATTTTATTAGTCTTGAGGACTACTGTTTTGAGTTTTAAAAAAATTCTGGAAGCCCAAATGTTCGTTGTTGCCCTGTAGTACCCTTGCCTCGTTACTTACAAGACTACGGTAACGAAATTATGAATTATATTTTGGACCGACTATGGAGAAATATATGAGCAGTTGAGAAGGACAAATTTCTTTAATAACTGTTTTTTAACTGTTTGAGTGCTTCGTCACTGATATATGGAGCCAGGATTTCTATGGAACTAGAAAAATTCATTCTCAGCTTGAGATGTTGATAAATTTGGATAATTTCAGCAAGGTTACAAAACCAAGTACAAATTTTAGGTTACAGTAGCTTACAATGGTCTAAAATCAAAATTTCTTGCAAGATATCGTACACTTTTGATCTGGCTGACGTGTCGATCTGATCCAAAACATTTGTCAAAATTTACTCGAACCTAAGATACGAGATCGTGCGAGGGAATTAAGGAAAAAATGGTACCCAACGCGCAACAATCGGGTCCTAACGGCGAAACGAAGGAAGAAACACGACTCAATTTGCGTTCACTTTGTTCGCACCTCGCAGGATACTCGGCGTAGTCTCTGCGCGAGCGGAACGAAGGAATTTGACAAAGTTAAATCGAAGTGAAAGCGGGCGGTCCAGGGAAGAAGATAGAGGAAAGGTAGCACGCGGAGAGGGAGAGAGCCTGTCGGAGACATTACCGCAAGCGTTTCGTCCCCTCTTCTTCTCGTCCTTCCTTTTCCCGCCTTCGTCTTTTTCACGCATGGACCGGTACTCGGCTGGCACGTCAATGCTTTCAGGCGATAAAGTGCTTTTCTTTACGAAACCACCATCCGTCGCACAAGCGCGGCCAATCAGGCGACAATGGCTCGTAAATTCGAGCCAATCAGGAGGGAAGCCGAGACGTGACCGCGGCAACGGTGCGATATTGCTTATGAATTATTTAAGCGGCCAGAATAACAATGTCCTCTCTCTATCTCCTTCTCCGCCCTCTCTTTATTTCTACGGTTCTCTATTCCCGGCGTAAGCACTCTCCACGGCCAGAACAAGAAATTGTCCAACGTTTCCTCTCGGACACTCGAGCACGATACGTCGTCGTACGTCTTGATCGTAATCGTGGTTCCAGTTTATGAAAATCTACCTATACCGTGGGCGACGCGCGACGTCTTATCGGCTTAAGTGTTTCCAATAACACGGGGAACAAGAAAGCGAACTATGCAATTACCTGGCGGGCTTCGACTTCGATAATCGACAACACCCTTTCGAGTTCCCAGCGACGTCGTCGAACCACCGGCTGATTCCGAAGTCCCTAACTACTTGCTCCGTGGGAACGTGGACACGCTGTTCGATTCCCGCTTCGATCACTGCGCTCTGCCCGAAATGGAACATTGTTTAAGGGGGTTACGCCACCTTGACAGCGACAAAGCATATGATTACGAATTTTTTTCGAATAATACCGTGCGCTCGAAGTGAATTTTTCTGTATGAATAAAACATATAATAATCTCTGAAAGGAAGCACTTCGTGTCTGTATCTATGTTTAACGCGAGCAAACTAACTGGCGTTGATCGTGCTGAGTCAGTCGTTTTAGCTCGAACAGTATCTGTAAAGCCATACTTGAGAAATAGTACCATTTTTATGATGTCAGAAATATTTAGAATTTGAAAAATGACGATATTTAATATTTGACGAAAAAATGGTTCAGAATGTCAACGGCAAATTTTGTACAAATCGATTGTCAATATGTCTGTAGAGAAAATATAGTTTCATATTCTACCAATTTAGTTTCAGGTCGAATGATAAAAAAAAACAAAAACACGAAACATCCATTATTCGTAGCACTGACTCTTTTATTTATTTTATACATATGCATATTTGCTTAGCAACGAACTAGAATTTACGAGTTTTGATTTACAGTTTGCGCACGAAATTACAACTTTGAAACCGAGAACGCGAACTTTACTTTGGAGAAATTTATTGTTTCCGTAGGGGAGAGTTGCGTAATGCGTATCGGTCGTCTAAATATACCTCCCCAATTTCCTGTTTATTACTTAATACGAGCGCGATTTAATGGTGTACGCACGAAACGGTCGAGTAACGAGATCGTCAAAAATCTAGAAAATGTTTATTTATTGTATGAAATGAAAAAAATATCGTTCCTACGAAAATTTAGTTAGACATCCTACAATTGCTCAAACTTGAAACGCGACCCAAATTCAGTAAAATTAGATTTAATCAAGATATAAATGCCCAAATAGATATTTATTAATAGATAATTCACACACACACACACACGGAGGGAGAAAAGATTTCTAATTATTTATTAACCAGTCAGTTGTGGCGACCTCTTTTCAGAGCGCCCACTTGTTTGTTTTATTTCGTTTGATCTCCAAAGGATTCAAACATATTGAAATTTACGATTATATTTTAGTTTTCGCTAAAATTACAATTTAAATAGCAAATGGTACAATGTAAGACACAAAATACTGCCATTTCTCCATGACGAATATAGTCGTTAAACACGTCTGACTGGTTCAGGGGTATTCTACTTCAAACTCAATTTTTTAGTGATTCTTTGGAATTTTTAAGGGGAAGCGGTGAAATATTTTTATATAAAGTTTGAACACATATATTTAGATCTATATTTGAGGGATATCCACAATTTCTTTCATATAGAAATATTCCATATTTTAGAAATTACAATAATCTTAGTAAAGATCCTTCAAAAAAAGGCGCCTCTGTGGTTGCCACGATTTCGGGTTGTTTTGCACATCAAAAATGAAAAAACCAAACACTATGTTATTCAGTATGGACGCGGTTATAGCCAGAATTAGATTAAATTATTTTCAGAAATGAAATAAAATAAAATCGTTAATTTTGAGGTACTAGAATAGAATGCTCCCTTAACATATTGACTGTCATATCACTCACATATGTATGATATGATTTGAATATAATTTTGAGGAGCCATAAAAATTAATTCTCAAAATTACATATTAAAGAATATATATTTAGATAGAGCTCCTTAATTTTAACGAGTCTGTAAATATTTAACAAATTCTAGATATGTTAGTTTCCAATTGTCTAAAAGCAAAGTTTCTTTTTTGGTGGACAATTCGAGGGATTTGATCTGAGAGCTAACAAAATTAATTCTCAAGATTAGATGTTAAAGAAAATAAATCTAGCTAGAACTCTTGAATTTTAACGAGTAAATATATAACAAATTATACATATGTTAGTTTCTAATTGTCTAAAAGCAAAGTTTCGTTTTCAGTGGACAATTCGAGGGATTTGGTCTAGAAGCTAAACAAATTATTTCTCAAGATTAACTGTTGAAGAAAATAAATCTAGAACTCTTGAATTTTAACGAATCTGTAAATAAAAACAAATAGTAAATATGCCATTTTCCAATTGTCTAAAAGCAAAGTTTCGTTTTTGATGGACAATTCGAGGAATTTGGTCTAGAAGCTAAAAAAATTAATTCTGAAGATTAGATGTTAAAGAAAACACATCTAAAACTCTTGAATTTTAACGAGTTTGTAACAAAAAGTCTTATAACAAATTCTAGATATGCTAGTTCCCAATTGTCTAAAAGTAAAGTTTTCCGGTGGACAATTCGAGGGGTTTGGTTGGTCGCTCGTCGCGCAAAAGAATTCCCCGTACATTTTCTAATTCTCTACGTTCATCGATTCGATATCTCGCGCATTGGAAGCTCGCAGGCGGGAAAGCATTTGTTCCCTCTCCCGTTCCGTCGATCCGCGTATAAATTTATCGCGTTTCCCATTTACGTAAGCGTTGACCTTTGCCGCGCAGCCACCCCCGTCCGAGCGTTCTGTGCCAATCCGTCGTAACTATTCGACAAGTTCATGATTCCGGGCTGCGCTCCTTCTTCCGCGACGGGGCTCGCGAGTTCGTGAAGGGATATTATGCCATGGGTAACGGTCTCTCCCCGGCAGGCCGCAATTTCAGTTCGGTCTGGTGGACCTCGTTGTCCGTGACACTTTGACGCAACTCCGGACAGAGAACGGTGTCCAGAGGGCGCTTGTGCAAGGCAGTTATGAGTTGCTTAATTGTTTTGTCACTGTTCGCCCCCGCTGGCCCCCCTCCCTCTACCTCCCCCTGGTGGTCCCGTTCGTTCCGTCGTTCCCGTCTTCCTTGTCATCGTTGTCGTGATGCTCGTCGCAGAGGCGTCCTCCTTGCCCGTTGTTGCCTCCGCCCCGGCAGTCCTGTCGTAGAGTTCCTCGAATGCTCGGGATCGTTTCCGGAATAGTACTGGCTTACCCCTTGACAAGTTATCCGTGGGATTCTAACGTTAGGAAAATCGATACCGGGACACCATTGTTTGCCTACGGAGATTCGCAGGATGGACCGCGCGGAATAACTGTTGCTTAAGTTATTCACACGCCGTGGGGAAGAAAGGAGAGACGGGGTAGGAGTGGCTGGAAATCAATTCGTCGCGATATTCCCCTCTTCGTTCCTTTTGCTTTCTTGGTTCGCGCGATGCATATTTATGAAGCGTTCGGAATGTTGAAAGAGTCCCGGGGTAAGCTCGTAATACGTCTTCGCGGGGCTCGTCGGCGCCGGCCGAACGAAAGGGAAGTTTTTTCCGCGGATGAAGTTAAATTGTAGTTGCCAGTACTTTCTGCGCCCGGTAATCCGGTACCGGTGTTACTTTAATCGCCAACTTCTTTATCGTATCTTCCTTTGTCTATCTCGAGCATCCGCGGTTACCTCGATGCAATAATATCTTGAATAATTCAGTGTTATTTTACTTACTCTTATTAACACGTTCGTGGACAGTCAAAATTATAAACGAGCTGCAAAAATGACTTACGTCAAGTGTTGCAATTCTAACAAAAGAAATTTTTAAATATACGAAAATAAAATGAAAATACTCAATGAACCTGTTAGCCATTACATTAGAATAGAAGTCCATAATAACTTCAAAAAATGCATGATATGTGAATTGTAAATTTCAATTTTATAGCATTCACAATGAATTTTTACAATTTCCTGAAATCAGTCATTTAACATTTTCCAATATTCCAAGTACGACCAGACGATAGTCGAAAACAATAATTGTTTTAACAACAGGAACGGTACATTCTCTTTCGTCCCCATGTACCGAACGATAGGTACAGTATATGATATTATGTAAACGATAAAGACGATATCAAAACACGCGAAGGGATTGTGAATTTAAATTTCAATATTTTTTTTCAGAGCAAGATTGTTTATCGCAGCGTTTTCTCGTTCGACAAATTACAGCCATTTACGTATCGGAAACAAAGTAAAAAAAAGATAAAGTATCAACATCGCGTTATCGTAATCTAGTGTAACAGGCTGTTAACGCCAATCACAGAATAAATTGCTACACCATGTAAAATATTAACACGCACGTGTATGGAAATCAGATTGCAACATAATTCGTCCTCCATTTCGTAAACTCGAGAGATACGACGAAACCGCAACATAACCAAAGTTTTCCATCGTGTAAAATTCTTACGTAAATGTAAATACGAACTGGCGTTTGCATGTGCATTTACATAGTGAAGTTATTATTACGAGCCGCATAAATACGGTATACATATAGCGGCTCGTTACTCGATACGCCCATAAATAACGGGTTCTTTTTTAGGAAATTAAAGGACGTACACACCTGACTTGATTTACGATCGATCAGATAATTCGAAATTTCGTAAAATTCTCAATATCGTTACGCGAACGAGGTCGAAAGGAGTCCATAAGAAAATTGTTCGCCCGACCCTTTCTGAATCACTATACCGAACGATACTGGGTATCTCGACAAATTATCTACGCATAAATTGTCGGAAACGCCGAGGTTGCAGTTTTATCGAGGTGGTCCAAAATTCGTGCATCGCCTTATTTCCTGCGAAATGCTCCCGCGAGTTTATTCCGGTACTTATTATTCAGTTTCATTCTATTCGCAGCGAATTAAATATTCTCTGATTTCATATTGTTCTCTCGCTGCAATAATTTCAAAATGACCAGGAATATGCATTCCTAGAATTAAAATCTTTTACCAGCTGTCGCTCATAAAATGTAAACTAGGACAATAATTTAATACTAACCTTCAACCTTTGATACAAATAACCTTTTTCTATAAACCTTTTACGTTTTTTGGAATTTGTATCTTATATCATATTTAAGCAATACTCTTTTCCTACGGAACGATAAAATTTTTAGGGACACAAATGTGTGTGTATAAAAAATCTTTATGAAACGATGCTCCAAACTTTTAAGCAACAGAGTTCGTAGCAGAACCGTTGTGCAAGAAACGTGAAAATATTAAAATAATGCACGAAGAATGTTTTAACTGAATATTTTCCAGGTGTGGTTGGCACTAAAATCAGTCAATTATTTTTAGCGCGTTATGAAAAGAATTCTCGTCGGCCGTGCGCTGCCAGCAACGTCGGCGGTCGCTTTTATGAGTAACAGGAAAAAGAAAGGAAGAAGTGGAGGCATAAAATAAAACGAGCGTAACATTAATTAGTAATTTGTAGTGGCCTTTTTAACGCCCGCGATTTACCAGCACCGACGCTAAAATCTGGACGAGTCTTGAGGGAATAAGTAGAAGGGTTGGCAGGGAGTGCAGAAAGGAGGAATATTAGGGGTTTCATTAAGACGACGCGGAGACTAGAATAAAGGGTGAAGCAGAAAGCAGGAAATAGGAGAATCCCGGGAATTCGAGATTTCGAAATCCCGTAAGTGGAAGCCAACTTTATGAATGCTCCAGCAAGGATCGACGCTTTTCATTGCTCCTTAAGAATGATTGCTTTATTTGTCAGAGAAGGGAGCACCGACGGATCAATCGCTACTTCGAGGAAGATTTTAATCAAACTTTAATCTACAGACCTGGCTGGCAATTTCTTAGGCAACCGGATCGACTATATTTTATATTGTGATTATCGAATTCCAAACGTGTCTACCCCGGATGCTTTAATTACTGAATCATTGCCAGACAAATCTCGCTACGTAAACGATGCGAACTACCAAACTCATAATCTTCAGATTTTCTTTTATGAATTCTTCCATTTAAAAAGTTCTTATTTTGCATTATTGAAAACTTTAATCGGGCTTTAAGAGGGCAATCCCATTTACTGATAAATAACAGATTTTACCTAGTTTCGATATAAAAACAAAATTAGTCTCTTCCCTTTTCGTTGCAATCACAATATAAATCAGACTTTGTCTCAGAACGAGGGTACAAAATATACCACTCTGTCGTTCATTAATAACCTTACACATAAATTTAAAAAATTTCAGTTTAAACTGAATTTGACAATAGTAATAACACTTATTGAGAAGAAATAATTTGCAAAGTAGCTTAAGTCAAATATAGAGTCCCTTGAAAATTCTAATACGCTTCGAAAGATTTCTAATTAATTTTTATGTATTACGTGTCTTATCCACTTACGGTAGAAGGCGATGATTTCTTTTCCGCAACATCGAGAGTGCGTTATTACGGATGAACAACTAGTTTGGTTTGTAGGAAGAAGAAATATCGTCGAGGATGTTGATCGTCCCGCTGTCGACGCTTGACTGGCCCGACGTTTTGCTCTCGTTGTCTCGTACACCCGTGACTTGTTTATGTTTGAAAAATTCCTTCGTATTTGCAGAGTGTTTGAGTTATAACACGCTCGGAGCGAAGTCCCGACAATTTGTCACCCGTGCACGACCTATTTTTTGATTTTCCGCTTTGTTTCCCCCCCGCTATTCCTACACGTTCCATTACTTGCTTGCATAAATAAATCTACGGTTACTTCCCTTCGAAGTTGTTTCGGATTTAATTCGTCCATTTCCGAAATTCATCGGTACCCATCGGGCAGTATGAAAAATGGCACGAACGAAGACGTAGTTGAACGCACTTTCTAGAACGAAACGAACGGGGAGCGAATAGCGTGCGTGGTTGTACTCGGAACGGCGTTCTCGTAAATTTCTTAAAGCGATACGAAGTAAACGAAGCAAATATCTAGGTAACCAATATCGCGAAGCACAGTCTACAGGATTGCACGCGCCGTTCCCAGCCACCTGTGGTATTTAATGTCCATAAAAATGTAATCACGCGTCCGATATTCGTGTAAACTTTAGAAATTATTTCCTGGGAAACTTAATCCCGCTTTTCTTCTTTTCTCGACGTAGTCGAAGTTTGCGATCCTTGTTCGTTGTCGAAAATATTTTGAACACGTAAACTGATACCTTTTGGAGTTAAATATTTGATATATCCTTTTAAAAGTTTTACAATTTTTTGCATAGATGGGATGGTTTCAAATATCGTTAACAGTCCTTATACGAATTCTGATTAAATATCTTGCTATTATTTTCTAGGAATAGAAATATTCGTGGCTGTTAAGTTTGATTGAAAATACAGAATCCTAAAAATATAGAGTTAATATTCGAGTAGAAAGAAAGCGTCGATGACAAGTGAGAAGATTAGACCAGACCCCAGGGTGGGGCATTGCCAAAATAAGGAACGAGGAAACGAGCTGCGGATTCTCATATCCCACTTTTAATATCTCTTTATTCTGAAAATAGTTAATTAAAATCCGACGTTCGCGCGGCACCGTGAAAAGCGTAGTACCCAACCTCTCGTAATATCCATTCCGGCTAATCTCCGTTGAAATATCATTGGGCTACTAAACCCTCGCCTCTGCTCCTCTGCCTGTGGGCCCGGAATTTACACGACAAAGGAAACAAATACACCGAACGAATCAAAAGGACGCGATTAGCGACTCTTCTGCGCGCCACCTTTATCCTTTAACATGTTACACGGGGTTGGAAACGCAGAATATTCATGGCTCTTTAAAAATTTATTATGCCCAAACTGTACTGTCCAAGAATTTTTGCTCGAACATTACCTTTGGAGTGCAAAAATATTTTTGTTTCGGTGGAAACATTAATTTTCTAACAAAAATGAGGCCTTATCCAAAGCGATGTATTCTTGTATACATAATTTGTGTCTTCCAAGATCTCAGATTAAAGCTTGAAGAAATATTCCTATTTGGGAGTATAGTAGATTTACAAAATTGTGAAATTTTTTACGAGACCAAAACTTTGCTTTTAGGGAATCGTAAACTACATGAATTGAAAGTCTTCATAATTAAAATTTATTTTCATTAATATTTCATCTTGAGAATTAATTGATTTAGTTCCAAAGTGAGAAGCCTTGTCGCTCATATATGGATGTGGCAGTCAAAGTGTTAAGAAAATTTTCTTTCAATTTTTTTCACTTCCTCATGCCACATTTGAAAGACATGAGAAACTTTGAAATAGAGAAATAATATAAACGAGTAATTTTTGTTTAAACGTGTGATTTCCAGATCTCTTTTGCTTTTTATCTGATACTGTGTGACTGGTTGGAAGATTGCTAATAGAAACAGTTTTAATTCCAGAAGTCAAAGACTTTACTTTTTAATGTATCAATTGCCATTACATCATTGTTATATCACTATTAGTTTTTAAATTCTATTTTGAAAGAATATTCTCTAGCTTTGGATATTATTTTTATTTTATCAAACAGTACTTTACATTTGATGTGCTGCCATAGGTAGTTGTATACAGAGTGTTTGGCTACCTCTGGAAAAAATTGGAATGGGAAATTCTAGAGCCCAAAATAAGGCGAAAGTCAAGAATACCAATTTGTTAATTGAGGCTTCGTTAAAGTTTAAAGTTCTATACCGACCGGAAACTTTTTCGACGAAATTAACAATTTTCAAATAATTATGAAAAAATTATTTTTGGTTGCGGGAGTCAATTACAATAATTTTTGGTGAATATACATAACCCCGAAATCCGACGCACTTACGAGGAAAAAAATCTTTACCGAAAATACAATGTCTGACCATGCATAGAAGATTCCCCTGAAATTCGGCGAAATTAAAAAATTTCAAATCATTCTGGAAAAATTATTTTTGGTTGCGGGAGTCAATTACAATCACTTTTAGTGAATATATATATCCCCGAAATCCTACGCACTTACGAGGAAAAAATTCCTTACCCAAAATACAATGCCTGACCATGCATAGACGATTCCCCTGAAATTCGGCGAAATTGAAAAGTTTCAAATCGTTCTAAAAAAAATTATTTTCGGTTTCTAGGGTCAATTACAATCATTTTTGGCGAATAGACGTACCCTCGAAATCCTACGCATTTTCGAGAAAAAAATTCGAGTAGAAGTTTATATTGTTTGGTGAAAAAAAAATTTCAAATCGTTCTGAAAAAAATATTTTCAATTGTGGAGGTCAATTGCAATCATTTTTTGTCAATATACGTACCCCCGAAATTCTACGCACTTTCGAGAAAAAAATTCCTTACCGAAAATATAATGGTATTCTTGAGTATAATTGGTGTTCTTAATTTTCGTCTTATTTTGGTCTGTAGAATCTCTCATTAAGTTTTTTCCCAGGGGTAGTCGAACACCTTGTATACCCTTGTGTTTTTCTAATTGTATATTCACGCTGAATAGTGCATTCTACATAGAAAAATGATAAAATAATTTATTTTCTCGAGGTAAAGAGAGTATATTTCACAACACAAAATCGCGTTAAATAAGCAGTAAAGTACTTGGTTTAGTTTTGGAGGAAGAAATTCCCGAAAAATGCTTACTTTTCAGCCCCGAAAGAAACGACTGCCGCCTTAATAAAGTTTACTCGGATACGAGCATCCGTCGCGGACGTATTCTCTCATTCCCTCGCGAGTATCGGCGGTCGTTATCCGTTCGTTTCTCTGGCTGTCCTCGCGTTTCCTTCGTAAAAAGGGAGTTCATCGGTGTCGGCAGATGCCGGCTGCTAAAACGTTCAGCCGCGCGGGCGCCGCCGCGATATTGGCTGGCGCCGAATGCCGTTGACGTTGTCGAGAAGATTTCTGACAAGCGTTGTTATTAAAAATTCCCTGCCACCTCCCTGGTGCCACCGGGTGTGCTCAAAAAATCGAAACAGACGAGCGGAGTATCGTGCCTCCCCCCCCGCAGTCGCGGCGGAATCAATCGAGGCGCCCTGTTCCATCGATATCGTATCAACGTCGCTGTTAGCGACTGCGTTCGTTTCTTTTCATCTGTTCCCGTTTCCCGTCGCTGGTCGTCCGTTGAACGAACGCCCTTACGAGGCCACGCGACACGTGCGCGATCCGGAATGGCATGTGCACGGAACGCGCGTGGCCGCCTCCGCGCGGTTATAATTGCGAACGCACGATGCGACCCGTACTGGGTTTTGTTCTAATCAGGCTGACCCAATTACGCTTTAATATGCGCCGATAAAGGTATTCGATATCGGTGAATATATTATGTACAACTGCGTGAACCGGTAATCGCTATTAATTTCTTGATCGACCTTTAGCGGCGCTTCGCAATTCTCGTCCCGCTTCCACCGTTCGGCGAGGAATTTAAATTTACGTTTACGCAGATCAGTCTACGGAACAATCATCGGACGTTCTATTGTGATCCTAATTGTGATAAATCGTCCATGAAAAATTATTTAACTATACCTAGATTAATTACAAGAAAACGATATTGGATTGTATATCAAGAATTTCATTCTACGTTGTATAGAACGTTTAACTGCATTAACACGTTCACTGCCAGATGAAAACTGTAGAATATTGTGCAAGATTGAAATTTTCATTTCACACCTTTCTAAGCTACGTAACCTACAATTTAACCTTGTTGAAATTCACAAATTCCATTCAAATTTATTTCCCTCGACATTTTAATTTGAAAATTAATTTTTCTAGTATTAAATCTAGTGGTAAATCTTGTCATCTATATATGAGTGACGTGGCAGTCAGAGTGTTAGGTATGCTTTCTGTTATGTTAACGTTTAGTTGCAATTTATCATTTCGTTGCCCGTTCTTTGTTTATAAGTTTACATGATTTCATACTTATATCTCTCTACTTTTGCATACAAGGGGATTCATACTCCTAAATAAAAAAAGTCAGAGGCAATTGTATGCGAGTTAAATTATAGCATAATATTTTATAACGTAAACGAAACCGATTCTCGCAAATATTTCTGCACAAATACCGATTCACTCCGAATAATTGGACTTTCGTGGGATGAAAAGTCTTTAACGTGCTTCCGGTTGAGTCTAAGCGCTCGAATGGAATTCGTACGCATTCTAAGGCAGCCCAGGCGCTGGACGCGGTCCCTAAATTCATCCATTCCCATTTTTCATCCTCCGCGTCGCGCATAAAAGGATCTCGTCGGGAACACGCGTATCCGGGCGCACTTTATACCGCGAGGCAGCCCGGAGCGTCGAGCTCCTCCGAAATTCCGGCTCGCGCGCCTGCTAAATGATAAAACCGGATTACGCGACGCTCCCTCCCTCCGTTTCTCCGTTCGTCGGAGCCTTTCAATCGCGAGAAATTACGGGATCCCACTTCTCGGCTGCGAAGCCTCGCGCTGCCGCGGGAAAGGAAAAAATTCACGTCGAGGGCGACGCGTTTCGTCGATGGGGCGAAAGTTGGAGTCGTCGGAGTGGACGGAGGGGAACGATCGAAACAAAATTGTCGAGCGCTGGTTCCTTCCTGAAATTGCGAGGAGAACAGGTTTTTACGAAACGTATGATTGGTCCACCATTAGATGGTATACAGAGCATTTAAAACGAGGGATTAAGACTTTGGAGGCTCGTGGTACTCCTTGTTATATCAATGTTAAAATCTAATTTTATATTTACGAGTGTTCGAGATTTTTAGACAATTAATAACTACTGTATAGTTATAAAATTCTAATGTACAACTTTATTTTCTAATAAACTGTGCCATATACATATTATTTGTCTCTAGAATGTGACAAGCAATGCACGTAGCTAGTTTATTAGGAATTTTCCAAGCATTCTCGATATTAGAAGAAGGGCTTAGATAGTTTGAGGCATGCCGTTCCACGTAGTTAATTACGTTGATAATATTATTTGGATTTAGCACTCGAAATTGTGCGAAATTCATAAACTGGTACTAAAATCGTCATATATTATTCTATCGATTCTGTTTTTACTATTTTTGTTATATTATGTATAAAATTCTTAATGTCAGAAACGTAAGTGGTTTATTAACAGAAAATTCTTTCAATAATCTTGACTTCTAACCGATACTATTAAAAATTAAAATCTACATGGCAGTGGTGAAGCTACGATTATTCACAATAAAATTGTCTTCTCGAAGAATGTCTCTACTTGGGGCTCGTAAATTTTTACAAAAATCGTTAATATTACTTCAAATATAAAATGTTCAAAAACATGAGTATATCATCCCAAGGTTCCCTGTTATTTCAGTTAGTAAAGGTTCTAGGATGAATATAATTTCAGCACCCTTACGTTAGACCTCGATGGTTCGTTAGGATTTGATTGCAAGTTGGTTGATCGAAGTCCCATCGTGGAGGCATCATTGTACGAATAAAAATTCAGAAGCAGCAATTCACCGGTGTCGGTTTGGGTATCGTTTTCATTTCCCCCTTCTTTTTTTTATTCGAACAGGCCCGTTACGGCCGACACGCGATGACGACGCGTTCGTCGGGCGTGTGAAATAACGTACATTGGATGGAAACGACCGGAGTCCATTTTTATCGCCTATACATCTTGGAGCGTGGAACACCGACGGCGAAAAGCGAATCGAGGGACGGTAGCGGCCCGGGTACGCAGCTGGCGCCGAATATTAAAAGCAATCGCTCAGTTTGCATAGTAACTGACCACCCTATCTGCCTGCAGATATAATAAATCCGCAGTTCGCGAGTACCCGTTAATATACGGCGACGTTCGCGGTCCGCGAACGTAACGAATACGTCTTGACGGATCTTGACATACGATGCCGTATGGAACCTTCGATAATACAGTTTTCGCGCGATCCGCAACATTCGGCGCGAAAGTCTCGCGCTGGAATGTAATCGATTTCAATCGATGGAGTTATTAAACGTGGCTCAACAAGATTTACGAGATTCGAGCGACCTCCGTGTCGCAATGTGCATGTTTCTTTTATTATTGACACCCTGCAAGTGTGCGAATTGGACTGCTGCAATGTAACCGTCGAAATATCTACAACGTTCCTGAAACTGAATTCGCGCTTTTGTTATCGGGGATGGGCAAAATCTAACCCAGATACAAATTTTGAATAACAAATAACAGACAAGTATTTATACTTTCTTTGTTGAACGGATGTAACGGTGAATTTTTTAGCGATTCTAATCCCGTGTGTGTTATTTTAAACACGAATATACATACGTGAACTCCAATTTTATATGTCAAGTAAATTTCGTAATGTTTCTCAAATTATACACATTTATAAAAATATTATGTTTAGAATAGTTTAAAGCAGTTGTACAGTGAATGCCTGACCAGTATTTAATCGACCCAACCATCGAGCGAAAGAAAACAATACGATCCGAAGGGTAGCCCGGAAAGCTTTTTAATTTCAAGATTTTCACAAACTCGGATCTCTTAAAGCAATTAACGAGAGTACAGAAATAAGAAATTACACACTTCTCATGACGGAGTTAAGAAATGTTCTTCAATCTTCGTCCTCGTTCTTCGTTCAACAAGTCCCGGGAACGAAACTTTCCGATCCTTTTTGCTCCCTCCGATCGTAATCTACTCCGGCAAATAACTTACATTACATTACTTTGTCTGTATCTCACTGACGTACCGAACTACCCAGGAATGACAGTTGCGGCGGCCATTACGGCCAGTTTCGAGGATACCGAGAAACTTTATGACCCAGCAAAAACGTCGAAGTTCGTATACTTTCCAAGTCGCCAAGAGAAATCCTATTTTCGGTGTCTGTGGATACGAGCTGCTATAATCATTTGAAACTACCGCGGAGATCATCGTACGTATTTCAAACAACAAACACTCCGCTTGGATTGTTCGTGAATTTTCCAGTAACAGTCGCCGCATCGAATTTCTTACTGCCTCGATAAAAAGCCTTCGAACGTATTAACCTTTTTTTAGAAATTCTTTATCGGTTGGAACGAGAGAATAAACGTATATTCATTTTTCTTATATCACAATGGAAGACTCGAATCGATCTCGCGAATTTGAGAGCGTGAGAATGAAAACTCTGGAATTTTTATTTGACTCGAATATAATAATTCAATGATGGAGATCCTACTGTAAGTTCAAAGTTGTGCGTTTCGTCCGGGCCTGCTAGTGGGCTCATCAGTAAGACTGGGATGTTGGGAAGTCGTTCAAGGAATGTAAATATAGCAACTGAGGTGTCGGTCGAGCGCTAGTGAGAGCGCAACCCCTCTGGTGGCGAGCATGGGAAGCGACGCCACAAAGTAAATCCGAGCAACGGTGACAAATTGCTACCGTAATAAAAATACAAAATTTAATTCGCGTTAACGTGCACGTTATAAATGACAAGCTCAGCCGTCGATCTACGTTGAAGACTTAATAACGCCATCGACGTATCGTGATTAAGTATTAAGAGCATCCGTTAGATAGCGTTCGATGTAAACGTTACTCGAAATACTGTTTCCCTCGAAGGCCCTCGCTATTTAGCAGTTTCCACGAGCATGCCCGTACGGATTCACCCCTCGTTAATTTCTCCCTTCGCGTCTCCGCAGCAGAATCTGTTGCGCCATTTGCGTATTGCCGGAGGAGTTCAAGGACAGCGTATCAGAAGCACCGAACGGTTGATACGAGTTCAATTTTCGCTAAAGAGCAGGATAACGAAAAGAAAAGGAGGCTGCGCCGTCCCGTAGTCCCGGTTTATTGTCTCTGGCCTAGTTTTCAAGCGATGACTGTATTGTCCAAGCCTAGCCGTCTCCCACCTTCTGTCTTTCTGTGTCGTGCTTTTTTTTTCCGCCCTTTGTGGATCTTTTCGATGTCCGATTCCCTTTTAGACGCTTCGCTTCCCCGTTTCGCGCTCCGTTTCTTTAGTCCCCGTATGAAATCTTCCATTTTCCTTTTTCCAACCAGCCCTTCGTTCCGCTTCTCTTCTCGCCTCTCTGGCGTTCGTTCGCGGATCCGCGAAATCAGAGCGAAACGGCGTGCACGCGTGGCGATATAAACGCGAACAATGGAGAAAAAGCTCGTGGAAAAAACGAGGAGCCGGCAAAAGGGAACAGTCGCGAGAGCGAAAAAAAAAAGAAGAAAAAAAAACGGGGTGGAAGAGGAACGACTGGAGCAAAGAGGCAACGTTTCGTCACGGCGACGAGGCAACGGGAGAAACGAGTGACAAAGACGCGCTCGATCAAAGAGTCCGGCGTCACGCGTGCCGTCGGACAACGACGAAACAATGACGAGCATTGGCGGAAAACGCTGGTGCAATATCCCCGGGAACGTGATCGAAATGTCTAATTGTGATGTATCTGAGAATGAAACGGATTACGACGATGCTAATGGATATTTCAGTCCTCGTTTTCGTCCGTTCATAATAGTTTACCCTACAGTGAGAAATGGTCATTTATCCGAATAATAAGTAAATTTTATTTATTCACCGTGGAACGTTTCATTCTATAACACAATTTTTTAATTTTTATTTATAAAAATTAATAATTAAGATTATATTATGTTTAATTGTAAAATTTTGTTCGCGATCGGAATATCGATGAATTGATTGTTTGAGTTTCAGCCACGTTTCGGGAAATCTGTCCCACTGTGCGGTGGGTGTCTGGCGTCGAGGAAATTATCTGTTGCAAAATCACTGCGGCGTATTTGCGTTTAATTTGCAGGACGAATTAAGCGAGTGTTTGAGGCTAAAGGGGGTAACGCGTCGTTATCGTTCAGGCTGGAAACGAACGAATCGATGGTCTCTAAAATTTCATAATAATTTCCGCAGCGTTTTCATCACCGCGCCGGACAACGTCAAATACGAGGATATCGACGATGAGTTTCCTGTTGTCTTTCCTTTGTCGCCTCTCGGTCCCTTCTGCTCTTTTCTCGCCTCTCTTTCTCTTTCGATCGCCAACCCCTGTATCGTTCCCCGTCCCTCTCGGTCTTCCATTCATTTTACAACACTTTCCTTCCCCCGTCGTTCGTCCTTCGAGCGATTCTCTTCTCTTTCCGTTTCTCTCGTTCTCGATACAGCGGATCGGCTGTGTTGGCTCCACGAGCGAGCCGGGGAGAAATAGAAATAAATTATAAGCGCGCTGTGTTTAAATAGCTAACGAGTGACGGGGCTAGAGGAAATAGAAACGGGGAGGCGAGTAAATAGTTGGGAATTTCCGTATCGCGCGGCCATGCATGGACCGATATTGAACGAAGTGTGATTCGCGTGGCGCAAGGATTTAGACGGTATTTGCTTTCAAGCTTGCCATAATTGTCGGATCCCGCCGTCGCGACGAGCGATTTTTCAAACTAATGGTAATTTCTTTAATCGATACGAAAACTAATACCAGTGAATATCTTGACATCGATCGTTTTCAAACGAATCTTTCGTTAAACTTATAACAGTTTCAGTTTCATTTGCATACGAGTCTTTGTTCTTATTTGAGAGCACTATGTTATTTTGTATAGCGTAACGTGTTTGTATTCGAATTAAAATACTTTAATAATTGTATGTTACTGATAACGTTCTGTTGGCATCCGTTTCGTTATTATATATTACAATTCTACACATAGTATTATGAAAGTGTTTAACATTAAACCTACTGACATTTTATGCTTGCACATTATATATATCCATACAAATTTAAACACATTTTTGATTAAATAGACGTTTTATAGTCATTAGAAATTGTTAAAACTTTTTTGGATGAATAGGGCCGAAGTAAATTTCAAAATAAACATAGAAGACAGCATAAATGATAATAGTGGATATATTCATCGGATAGAGTATGAAATGCCCTTTAAAACGAGCGTTCGAACGAGTCGATAGCGCAATTAGTTCCGGAGATATGAGGATTTTAATTTCAAGTCGATCGGTTGGCTAGTTTCGGAGATATAGGCTTAGAAGCGTTTGTTTACGTCACGAGGTCAATGAACTTTCTTACTAGGCACGTGCTCGTAGTAAACAGTAAACATTACGTCACTCGGTCACGACTCGTGTGCGAGAGAAAGAGGTCCGACGCGTAACACGGAGACAGAGATAGTCGAAATGAAAAAATACATTTTTCTTTACACGACGATATTTCCAAAACGGGAAGTCCGATCGACATAAACAAAACCATTTTAAAAGGGAAGCTTTACCGTGTCTAATGATGGCTCAATTATGGAGAAAACACTAGTAGTTTCGGAACTGCACGCGTCCAAAGTTTGATTATTTTTAATACGCGTTGTTAGACTGTTCTAAGCAGATAGAAAGATAGTGGAAGTTCAAAAATTATTCCTTTCTTTAGACGACGATATATCCAGATAAATATTGAAAAATTCATTGTACTTGTACTAATATAACAAAAGTCGTAAAGTTAAATGGCACTAAAATATCATTGTACGTTAGAAATTCATTTGACCAGTCCTGGTAGGCTTAGTTTTACAAGTAACTAATATAGTTATTTGTGGTATACTTATTGATATACTATAATTTAAATACAAAGTCAAACATGGTTTATTAATTTTGTTCCTCAAACTTATTCTCGAAATTGTGCCCACAGTTTAAAGAGAACCATGTAACATTTTTCTTTACAATATTTACAAGTCCAAATTTCACCGCAATCAGGTCGAAAATTTTACGTACTAAAAAAATTTAACTGTGGATTTTCTCAACTTACAAATCCAACAAATTCTCAATGTAGTTTATTTCCAGCAACTTAAATAGTTTCCGAAGAAATTAAACGTTCCATGTGTATCACCCTCTGCATGTCGTAATGTATTCGACACTTAATCGATATTTGTCATTTAGAAATTCCGGAATAAATTATACGCGTGGATTCTAGCGTGAGACGGCTACCTGTGCGAGCCAAGGTGGAAACATAAAAATTGCGGCTCTCTGCGCCGCGGCGTAGCCTACATTTCTTTATGGATACGTCGTGCTGCGGGTGAAACTCATTACTTCGGCGTTCCCCGCCCACCAATAAGAGGAGGTCTTCCCGTCCCGATTAAAATTCAGTGTGCGCGCGAAGACGGGCTCGAGTGAGTTTGCAGCAGCAGAGAAATGCGCGTCATTGACATAAACCAGGGAAAATAGGGAAACGCCTGGGACAAACGGATTAAGTTATACGTGAGGAATCTTTGACTGCGTCGCGGCGTTTTATATTCGGGCCATCTGCTACACGGAAAAAGATTGCGCCTCCCCTGTGACGGGTAACTACCGTGCACCGTAGTTTATACTTCGCGAATGAAATAAAAGCAGGACTAAACGTCGCTTCAACTTTCTTAGATTATTAGCGGCGTAAAAAAGTTTTTTTATGGGCCGATCCCGCGGCTATGAAATAGGAAAGAGGGGTTGTTCGCGTATTTCCCGCGAAAGGGATGTATCGCAATCTTTTCGTCGTAACGTCGAGCGTGTGTACTTTTCTGCGAATATTCGAACAGAAAGAAGAGAATCTGTTTCTCTAGCGAGCACGTGATAAAGAAATTGCAAAATTATTGTATTGAATTCGTATTTCGTTTTAAGATAATCTTAGTGATTCGCGATTGGAACAAGGTCAACTCCAAAATATTAAAGCGGTATTTGGAATAGACAAACAAGTCTTTGCATTCTATTTGTGTTACTTTTGGTTCAGGTTTCTTCTCGTTAAAATTAAAATTAAAATAATGCATCCAGAAAGTCGAAATTGTAAAATTTTTTATCGATAGGGGAAGGTAAGAAAAACGTAAATTTGTCGAATCAGTGTCGGGCGAAGATTTGAGGATAAGAAAGTGCATCGAAGGTGCATCAATCACAGGCTTTGTCGTAGCTGAAAACCTTTCAGCTTCCATCGAGCACGTGGCGAAGCTACTCGAAACTTTCGGAACTGGCATACCACGCGGCCAGGACAGACGGAATTAGAGAGAGCGGGTGGAAAGATTGGAGGGGGTGAAAAACGTGAAGGGAGAAGAACGCTCGGAGGGGTTAGAGAATTGTTCGAGAGTGGGAAAATCTCCCACTTGTAGCGCGCTGATATTTACTTCGATCTTACGAGGACTGTAGTTAAATCTTGAACGACACTCAAACCATTCTCTTTATCCATCTGTTTCAACCCCCTGACGAATGCGAAGCGTCGGAAGAATATCAACGCGGGATCGATATCCAAAACAAATTCAAACCGAACGTATCAACATTCGTTTGTTTTCTCTCTTTGTACGACGGATGCATTTCTTTTCCAATCACGTGTAACACCATCTTTGATTATTTTTAACACGTTGGCTGCGAGATCAGAACTTTGATTTTAGTCAATTGTAAACTACATGAATTAAAATTTGTGTTAGTAATTAGTTTTGTTATTAAAATTCATGAATCTTATTCCTTTATCATTTCAGCTTGAGAACTAATTATTTTAATTCCAAAGTGAAAAGTCTTATCACCCCATATATGGATGACGTGTTAAGAAAATATTCTTTTAATTTTTTTCACTCCCTCATGTTACATTTTACATTTGAAGGACATGAGAAACTTAAAAATAGAGATGAGGTAGTCAAAGTATTAAGCATAACTTACACTTGTGTATATCATGTACAAAAAGATGAATATTGCTAATAACTCTGTACGGGGTTGCATAGTTTAATAAATAGAAAATAACCTTCGGCTGTGAAATCCATAATTCTGTCTACAAAACGTAAGGCTTTCAGGCGAGTTCAGAAGAATATTTCTTTTAATTTTGAAATGAAAGTTACTCGAATGTTCCCAATATGCCAAACATTTGTCATTCACGCTGAACGGTACGACGTTCCACATAACGAGATTTCACGAAAAACATGCAGAAATAATTATTCAAAAAACACGCACTACTAGTAACAGTCGATAATATTACGGTCCGGTTTGAAATATCCAGTCCAGCTTCCAAAATCCCATTTACATTCTAATCAGGTATGAACCATGTGTATGTGTACGTGTACATGATCACGCGAAATTCATTGCTGAAGTTTGCAAATTCATTTCCTGTCCCATCGCGATCCTCCGCTCGCAGAAATCCTGTTTGATAACAACAACGTCCACGTAATTCTTAATTAGCGCTTTCGAGTCTCGCGCGCCGCGACGCGAGCGTCGGGCATTTTTAATCGTTGCTCGTCGCTTTCATAATTTAAAGTTTAATAATATCCTCGCTCGCGCGTTCACGTGCACCATCGCCCGGCCACGGAGAACTTACATGCATCGCGCAACAATTTAACCAGCGCGGGCCAGTAGCGTTCGGATTCCGACGGGATTACCGCAACGTTTCGCGCGTGAATTTCCACATCCGCGTTATTCTCGTGTTCTGTTCGTCGATTTCGAATCAGGGCCACCCGAATATCCAGAACCAACTGATCCTCGAAATGCGAGCGCGTTGGCTACTTTCGATCCCCGGGGGTCGAATGAGAGCAATTTTGTATTAATACAATTCAGTGAGCCGGCTGTAATGATTCTTAAACCGAGCTCCATACGTGATTCGTAAGTTGAACATTTCTATTCCAAGTTGAGGGATTTAAAGACTACCGCTCATTAATTGTACAAACATATTTTTAAAAGTATACTATTTACCATGTTAAATTATTTAATAATTTAATAATATAACAGTATATGAAGAATGTGTAAATTCTGACTAAATTAAAATAAATAATTACAATAAAGTTGCAACGATGTTATGTAATTTAGAAATTTTTACTAATACACGTTTATGCATTTTATGGAAAGAAATATTGCTTTAAACCTCTTAAGAAGAAATGTACAAGCGGTGGTTCTATTGAATATTATAAATACGCACCGAAGAGAACGTAGTAAGAGAGCATTGTGTGGCCAAAAAGTGATTGATTTATCGTAGAATGACACAAACGTTAACGGGTTCTTTAAATCGCTGATTTTAAGTGGGCTGAATAGTCGAAACATACCGAGTCCTTTTCTTCGACTGTTGTTGATTCCTTCTCATTCATCCTCACTCGCTGTCCTGTTCTTTGACTGTCGTTTGTTTTCTTTTATTCACTCTCACTCGTCCTGCCTTTTGACTCGCGGAGCAACACAGTTATTAAACGGCACCTGGTCGAACGTGTATCGAGCGGTAAACTGTTCTAGGAATTGGTCCTTTTTAATCAACGACACCATTCCGCGTACACTTTACTCTGGAAGTGGCGTCGGTCGCCTGCTCCCAGATAATTCGAAGAGCCCAATCGCGTTAGCGGAAATCCCAGGTAGTTGTGTTTACGATCGTAGCCGATGTCAAACGATAAACATAGTTGATCCACGACCACGATGAGCAGAGGACGCCTTTTACGCAGTACAATCGAGACACGTAAATACAACGTCTTCGTAAGGAAACTTAAGGAGCTGAGGAAGCTGCCCAAGTAATCGAATACTTAGTTTATTGTTTAATATTAAAAAAACGAGTTGCGTTTGACGATATTTGTCTATTTCGTAGGATAGTATAATGTTATTAACACTAGATCGAAGTGGTCAAAAAGACCCATTCCTAATTTCTAATCAAATTTGTTACAAGTTTACTCGACTCGAATTTTGCAAATTTACTGTAGTTTTCTATAAGAGAGTAAACAGTTATTTCCATTCCATTATACATTTATTTGAGTATCTATTGTTTCAGTTTCTTTGGTAGAAATAAACACACTTTTTCTATGGTAGAAATGCATCACATACGTAGCGAGTATTAATTAAAATTTAAAGGTTATTGAGGTCATAATAGAAATAATTACAGACAGAAATTTCAGTATGTTTGTATGTACATAACTGCTGAATTAGAAACTTCGACATCAGTAATCAATTCATGTTTGATTTAAACTATCAGGAAGAAATTATTACTAATGGTGTAGTAAGACAGCAATGAAAGTATCAATAGAAATTAAAGACTGAGTGGATTATTGAATACAGAGTCATAATTATTGTAGGATGTTTCTATTGAATATTTGTACCGCGTTATAGTTTTATGAATGTTAATTTATGTGCAAAAGGGTTGGAAGTATTTTGTTCGTAAAGGAATGGGTAACCAGGGACAGCGAGACAACAAGGAGTAGGAAACGAGTGATTGTGAAAGACAGACGTGTTTGTAATTTGTGTTGCCAAGTATTAATTTATGTAAAAAGTTTGTGTGTGCGTTTCAAATTCGGTTATATAATTATATGTATATTCAATTCATATATTATTATTATATGTTTCCATTTTAAAAAACAAGGCTATAGTAATGATTCTCAAAATCAATATGATTCGTAAGTTGAACATTTCTATCTCTCTCAACTGGAGGGATCCCTCTTGGAGCCTGCAAAGACGTCGTTTAAAAAACAATATGAGCTGGAATTAGTATAAAATCATTTATAAATGTCTTCGTATAGGACCATGTGTATAAAAGACGACACTTTTTCTCTTCGATTATCAATTACAGTCATCGACAAAGACAAATATCGCTGTGTATAAACATCTGCGTCGAATTTTACCTCCCCTCTACGAAAAATGAACGTACCATCTCCAGAGCGGTGTTCATTTTAAGAATCATTACTGTAACGTGTTTTACATTGCAACTCGATTTGTTTAACCTTTTGATTGCGGCGCGTCCTAGGAAGAATCCCTCAACATAGATGGCGCGATCGTCACATGCCTGTCGCTGCGACTGGTGACCAAAAAAGTACCCGGAGATTTAAGAGACCATTCTTACGGTTTAAAAAAATAGTAAATGCAAATAAATTAAAATATCCAATTTTTATCCAATTCCATATCAATTGGTAAAACAGTAAAAGGTGTTATAGTAAAAAAAATGCAGAGGGCGAAAATTTACGCTTTTCGTATATATTGATGGATACGTGAGGGCGTATATTTACGTCTTTCGTATATATTGATAGACTTGTGAAATCGTATATACAGGGTGTTCGGCCACCTCTATCAAAAATTTTAATGAGCGATAGTAGAGGCCAAAATAAGACGAAAATCAAGAATACTAATTTGTTGATGGAGGCTTCGTTGCAAAGTTATTAACATTTAAAGTTCCGCCTGTAGAATGACAATCCGCTAAACAGCTGGTTCGCGCGGACGGTTGCGGCAGGCGAGTGCTAGTGGTTCTCACGCAGCATGAAAAATTCTGCTTACCGACATTATCGACAGCCTTAGATTTTTGTCCACTTATGGGAATGCGAACACCTTACGTTGAATAAGATTCAACCTGTCTTATGAAAATCCAGAAGGGCATATCAAAACTCGTCCGACGAGATTTTCACAGACAAAGGGTGAATGCCAGTTCCAATACACAATGTTGTGAACAAAAATCACCCACATGCGATTATACACGCCCCACGATTGTCCACAGTGTCCACAAGTATCCACAAATAATCCTTTCAGGCACTAACCACTATGCAATTAAATAAACACGTACCGCGATTATGTTATTCGTGAATGTCTACGTGTACGTGTATCACGATTCTTCCGAGTTACTTACGAATAAAACTGTTATTAATTTTTCAAATACACTTCAATTTAAAAATG
This sequence comes from Colletes gigas, assembly GCF_013123115.1. Lineage (NCBI taxonomy): Eukaryota > Metazoa > Arthropoda > Insecta > Hymenoptera > Colletidae > Colletes > Colletes gigas. The sequence continues at coordinate 1,387,008 of NW_025106653.1, read as the reverse complement.
TAAAAAGGAATCGCAGGTTATAAATGAAATTTTCGCATCGATTTACGTTCACGGCGAAGAATGTAACAATACTAGCAGCTGACTGTGCCATCGATCGACGAGGTTCAGAGAAACATATGCCGAACAGGCCCCGATTCTACGTCACTCGCCTCGCTTATCTCTCTCACACACAGCGGAGACAAAGGGCAGCATCGGCACGTGTTCGGCCAGCTAGTCAGTCGTAAAACAGAATCAGTCAAGCTAGTTCATGCGACACATTTCAGTTATGTATTAAGTAGCATGTAAGAAATACAGTGATATAAACAATCAGCGAATACTTATTAAATTCCTGTTTACATTTTTAAATTGAAGTGTATTTGAAAAATTAATAACAGTTTTATTCGTAAGTAACTCGGAAGAATCGTGATACACGTACACGTAGACATTCACGAATAACATAATCGCGGTACGTGTTTATTTAATTGCATAGTGGTTAGTGCCTGAAAGGATTATTTGTGGATACTTGTGGACACTGTGGACAATCGTGGGGCGTGTATAATCGCATGTGGGTGATTTTTGTTCACAACATTGTGTATTGGAACTGGCATTCACCCTTTGTCTGTGAAAATCTCGTCGGACGAGTTTTGATATGCCCTTCTGGATTTTCATAAGACAGGTTGAATCTTATTCAACGTAAGGTGTTCGCATTCCCATAAGTGAACAAAAATCTAAGACTGTCGATAATGTCGGTAAGCAGAATTTTTCATGCTGCGTGAGAACCACTAGCACTCGCCTGCCGCAACCGTCCGCGCGAACCAGCTGTTTAGCGGATTGTCATTCTACAGGCGGAACTTTAAATGTTAATAACTTTGCAACGAAGCCTCCATCAACAAATTAGTATTCTTGATTTTCGTCTTATTTTGGCCTCTACTATCGCTCATTAAAATTTTTGCTAGAGGTGGCCGAATACCCTGTATACGCCTTTAGCAGTCAAAGGGTTAAAACGTCGTTACAGCAGAACTGCAAGTGCGATGAAAGTAAGTGAAATAAACAACGCGTTGAAAAATGTAACATTCCTCCATACTTGGCGCGACTAACACCGGGTTAACACGATGCTCGGTGACACCGTAGTCGTTGCACCTCGCGCGGGTCTTCCTGGGCGACGAAACCGCTTCCGCTCGCGGGCGGGAGAACGAGGACGCGAAGAATAGTGTCCCGGATTGCTTTTCCAAATGTTGCCGATACGAGCTCGAGGCTTTCCTCCGCGGCGGCTCGTAGAATCAGCCGGTCGTCGAGGATAGGTGGCTCTTCCAATTTCCAGGCGTGCGAACCAGATTGAATTTCTATCGTTCCCGTCGTCGTCGTCGTCGTCGTCTTCGCCCGTAGTCGTCGCCGACGATGGTTGGCGGCCGATCATTTCGCGCGATATCGGGTAACTGGGTTATGTTTGCGAAAATGGCTTCGAGCCTCTCGATTTTTCTCCGTAATGCCGCCCTCCGCTCCCCGACCCTGTCTCGCGCGATACTTGACTTTGTCTCTCTCCCCGTGGTACGATCTCTTTCTCGTTTCTCCCTGTTCTTTCGACGGCGCGATACTCCCGGCCCGGAACCGAACGGAATGAGTCGAATAACCGGACCGTCGAAACTAATCTCGTTGATCGATTCGTCGAGCACGATTCACTGTCCGCTGACAAATTTCAATCGACCGGGAACGTACCTTCCTCGCCGATCGCGGGCAACAATTGCGGATTTTGATTGTGTGTCGTCCCCAGTCTTCCCAGTTGCGTTTCGATCGAGTTCTCTTACAATTCTCAGCCGACAATTCATTCATACTAATTCTTAGGCAATACTGGGTTGTATTAAATATATTAAAACATTTTATTGTAATAATATACAGGGTGTTAGGCCACCCCAGTGAAAAATTTTAATGAGAGATTCTGGAGACCAAAATAAGACGAAAACTAAGAATACCAATTTGTTGATTGAAGCTTCGTTAAAAAGTTATTAACAAAATTATTAATAAGTCCACTTACATGAATTTTTTTCTCGAAAATGCGTAGGATTTTGGGGGTATGTGTATTCACCAAAAATGACGGTAATTGACCCCTGCTACCAAAAATAATTTTTCCAGAATGATTCGAAACTTTTTGAAATTTCAGGGGAATCGGAATGTCAGGGGTAGACATTGTAGTTTCGGTAAAGAATTTGTTTCTCGAAAGTGCGTAGGATTTTTTGGGTATGTGTAATGACAAAAAATGATTGTGATTAACCCCCCTAGTTAAACATAATTTTTTTAGAACGATTTGAAATTTTTTTTTGTCGAAAAATTTCAGCACTTGCTCGATTTTTCTCGAAAGTGCGTAGGACATCGGGGGTATGTCTATTCACCAAAAATGATTATAATTGACCCCCGCAACCAGAAATAATTTTTTCATAACGATTTGAAATTTTTTAATTTTAAGGAAAAATTTTCCGGTCGGTATGGAACTTTAAACGTTAATAACTTTTTAACGATACCTCAATCAAGAAATTGGTATTCTTGATTTTCGTCTTATTTTGGCCCCTAGAATCCGCCATTCAAATTTTTACCAAAAGTGGCCGAACATCCTATATAGTCTGTATCAAAATTCGAAGGTCGAGAGTTAGGATTGAGGGCCCATCCACAAGTTTAAACTAATAATTGTTTAATATATGTCAGTGTACTTATTTAAAAATTTATGTAATCCTTAATTAAAGTTGCTTTCCATTTACAATTTAGTAAAAATCCAGTTGAAATCGAAAGTTCACTTAAGAGTTAAAGGACGTGTATATTAAACGGGAATCTCTTATTTTTTTCGACAATAGAAGATCATACTAAAAAGTTCTGTTCTCTATATTTTGAATTTACTTTTTTTGCAAGAAGTATCCAATTTCTCGATTTCGCTACGATTGCTGGGACAAAATATTGAATGAGCTTAGTTTTTCGGGATGCATTTTCGTCGCTAACGACCTCGCGAGTCGATGTTAAAAAAAAAAGCAAAGAAGGAAAAGAAAAATATTTCTCGTTACAAACGTACACAGTACACGAATATACGATATTTATACGGCGTAAAGAAACAAGAGTTCGTAGAATATAGAAATGTAAATTTGAAGAAATAGTGAATACTTCAAGTTTAGTTTGATATATACTTTCTGGAATTGAATGCTTAGCACATCGTTTTCTTTGGAGAAAAGGTTCGGTTAGAAAAATCGCAGGAATCCTCTGGTTCTTCGGTAACGAGGCGCGCCAGAGAGAGAAATAGAGTAACAGAGAGAGAGAGAGAGAGAGAGAGAGAGAGAGAGAGAAGAATCGCGGTGTCGGCGCAGGAAGACGAAAACTGAAAGACTTTCTCCACCCTCGTCGTTGTAGCTGTCGACGTCGGGCCGCTTGACGTCCTCCAGGGCGTCCGGGGGCGTGCGAGCGACCGGTGTGAACTTTGCCGTAGGGGATTATGCAAACGGGGTGGGTTCGCGGGAGCGGAGAACAGGAAAGGGAGAAAACACAGGAGAGGAACGTCGTCGACGTTCGTTGGTGCGGATGGCGACGGTGGCGGTGGATGGAGGCGGGTTTTCTTGCTTGTCATTACCACGTTCGTGGCTTCCGCTACCCCCTCGAGCTACGTTTTCTCTTGCCTGTCGCGGAACGAGCACTCGCGAAGAAGCTGAACCACGGAGCCGTCACGTTCTCCCTATCAGAGAATCATCCTCAAAGGTGTGTTTCGGTTAAACAGCGGTTCGCTTTGATATCGACAGTGGGACGAATTGTGATTTATGATCGAACGCGACGACCGGAACTTCCCGCGGTCGTTGCCCCACTTTTTCGAATCGAATTTATATAAGTTCCGAACACCGGCGTTCCTTGTTTCTCGACGTGTCGCTCTTAGAATTACCTACTAGTAGACTGCGAATCTTCATGCAAATTTATATTTTTGTTGATAGAATTAATTGTAAAGTGCTTCGTAGAGGGTTGTCTCAACCCCTAAATATAATCTTCATATCTCATTTTAACTATTTCTTATATTTTTACACATTGACACTAGAACTACCAAAACAGTCAAAATGACTTACTCGTAATTTCTAATAAAATTTGTAAAAAATTTGCTCGACTGAATTTTTGAAAATTCACCGTAGTTTTTTATAAGAGAATGTTCCATTGCATTATTTCTTCACGTATCCATCGTTTTAATTTCTTCAGCACAAATAAATACACCATAACTCGGTAGTTCTTGTGTTAAGTGCATTCTAAACATTTTTGAAAATTCAAATTTCCCATAAACGCATAAACATCCGCAGTCTACCTATTAGTATCGACAGATTTTATTTAAAATTAGCCATCGTGCCCTGATCGTCGCTTTACCATGAACGTAGTTTTTCGAAACATTGTATACTGCTAATGTACGGTCTACTAAATTTATCGTAAACGAAAGAAATATTTTTAGGACCATAAGTTACTTATTCGTAGACTGTAAGTGACGTTCGTGATCTCCACGTTCCAAGTATCGATATAAGAACCATTAAACTATAAAAGGAATTTTAATGGCTGGCTATATACTGACCTGTTCTACTTGGTTCTATTGTCTGCAGAATGGAATCAAAGTCAACCACTTTTATCAACTCGCAGATAATAGTTTGAAACAAAATTACACTTATTGTACTACTTACATATTCAAATTGAATTTCCAGGAAGGAAAACGTTCTACGTGTTGCAAAAAGAAGAATTTTTTTACATATAAAAGTAATCTATGCAAACGTTTTGTAAAAAGATTTTATGAGACTTTATTAAGACCATTACCTTAATTAATACTTAAATTGTATTCTATAACATGTTAATGATGCTTGTCTCTAATAACAGCAATATGTATCTATTTTCTTGATGTATTTTGAAGTTAACTGGACGTGCCTTTGAGAAAACGGTATTCTCGTTTCTCACTAAGCGTTCATTGAATCGCTGAGGATGTCTTTAAGGTGAAATGCTCATTTAAGTTGTACACGAAGCATCCATGGATGCAGCTGTGTCTGTGTATTTCATTTATTAAGGCTCAGCGTGAAAGATGAAGCGTCTTTTAACGGTTTGGATTACCAAGAAGACATTCATCTTAATTACGACGTTGTGTCGGGACGTCGAATAGCGTTTCGAAGGATTTGCAACGAAAACCGCTGATTATTTGGTAGTGAAGCGGCTATCCTCGCAACGAGCTCCCATACATTTTGCGAGTAAAATGTACAGAGTGGTGGATTTCGTGGTAATTGATACCGATCAATGTTCGTTGGAAATTTCCACAGACAGGATCTGTTGTGGAAGGAGGATTATCATAAATCATCCTACGGATCTCGTAATTTTATTGGCTGTCGATGCAACTACATTTCAATGAAAGCGTTTGTGTAATAAACTACACGAAATATGAGTAGAAACGATAAATTAAAGTTTCTTTTCAGATTTTAATGCATTAGGTATGAAGCTCGATTAGTTTTAACTAACTTTAACTTAATCTCTGTTAAAATATTTCACTCTGTTTGTCATTGTTATCACATGGAATTAATTAACTGTCAATCAAAAACTAAGCTTCTATAGTTATTTTGGTGCACTTTATAATGAAATTTTACGTCTTTTTTATTCCGTGGATATAATCAATAAACATTCAAATTAGTATGCATGAAATTCAATTATAAGTATTTCTTCACTTTGTTTATTTATTATGCACTGTATAATTATAGAAGAAAAACTAGAATAAGAGTAGAATGTAAAAACAATATATATTTACGTAACGAATAAAGCAGGCATTCAATAAAATTGGAGTTAGTTATTTTATCAATTTGAAAATTGATTTTATTTCGAGGCGGGGCCGCGATAACTGAAGAAATGCCGCAAATATTTTCGATGCCAGTGGCGATCTAGAAAAATACATCGTAAGAAGTTGATGCGATAAAAAATCTCCTAGCTCCGCGTCCTGGCTGGGGCTATAAAAACAAGAAAACTGACCCACTTTTAGAAATACGACGCGGAACTCGGCCTCGATAAAAAGTTGCCGAATCAGCGCCCTCGACGATCGGTCGGAAATTAAATATTTAATGTATGCCTCTAGCTATTATTGTGGGCTGCGCGGGTGTATATAAACGATGATAGTTGAATGCTTTTAACGATACATAAATGGAGAGAGAATACATTTTAATCTGAATCCGTGGAGAAAAACGATTTTTATCCAATAAGTTGATCGGTTAACTTTCGAGAACGAAACGTACAACAAAATTAAAGATTTAAACGGATTACTAATAAAAGACTCTTTTGAATATATTTCCAATATTTTTATCAATTTATTAAAATTTTCGTAATGATTCACTGGGTAATGAAACAATTAAGTGATGTTGTTCCCAACAGGCCGTTAATTGAAATAAATCGAAAAATGGAAAGTGTCTTTTCGATGGGACGGGAAATTTGCTTATTTATATACAGTCAATAATTATCGAATATAATATAAAATTGTTAACGCTATATACAACGATCATTCGCTTTATGCATTTCTCCATGTTTCTCAAATTTAATTTAAAAATAAATTCACGTTTTCCAATAATTCTTTCCGGGTTTTTAACATCAAAACTACGTAACAAACCCTAATCTTCCTGGCAAATGCACCAATTAAAAAACTTTTCTGATTCTTTTATTTTCAAGTTCTCAATCCTCAAACGAACGTATTATAAACATCGTGCAGTCGGAATTAAAATTCTGGAGACGCGTCTGTGTGGGCGGTAATAAAATGTTCCTTTAAACGACTAAATACGCAAATCGTTGGAATGTTCGAGTACAAAGGGATTCGACGAGCGTTCCAGTTAAAACAAATTGCTCTACGTACTGTTCGCGAGTTACGCGTTTGTTGTGTCGCACGCACGCGAGATGTGCAAGTTGGCCCGACGGGGAACGTGGTCCCAGTTCGCGAAGATTTGCCAGAGAAAGCAGCCCTCGAAGTTTAAACTTCCGGAATGGCTGGCTGCTCGGCGAAACGACGCCTCTGCGGTCACGTACGTTTCCGCGTAGCTTCACGCACGTAAGTTCGAAGTAAGGTCACGGGGGAAGCCGGCTCGAACATTCGAGCGGCTCGATTTCGCGCCGAAAATTTACGTCGCGGCTGCGCTGGGAATTCTACGGCTTCGCGGCGTCGCTCCCTTCGAACGGGTTAGGGGCGGGTTTTGTGCTTTTTAGCCACGTAGAGCGTAACGTGCGGTTACATCCGACCTGGTTGCTCGTCCCTGTGGCCGAACGTAGGAAACTGAACAGAAAAGGAGGATGGTAGACAAAGCTGAGAGTTTGGTTGGTCGACTGGTACCGATAGCAGGTCGCGGGAATCCCCTTTCGCGAACCCTTTGCGGCTCGGAGTATTCCTGCAACTACTTTTTATTACCCGGTAATTAATTACAATGGGAGTTCCAACTGGGAAGCAGACGGCTCCTTCGCTTCCGTTTGTTCCATTTCCACCCCCGTCGCGTTTCCCTCTTGGTTTTACCACTTCTGTTTAACCTTTGCCCGCAACTGTTGTCCTACAACGCTCGTTTCCGCGTCGGACGATTTGGTCTTATCTCGTTCGCGCTGATAATTTGATTTGGAACATTTAAAACGTGCAATAATTTATTGCACGTTTCTGTAATTCGTTTATCAGGTGTCGTGGAGAATATATTATTTTGATGCAAAGTGTTTGGTGGTTTAATGGTTTTTATATATTTCTAACTCACAGCAGTGTTTACATGGTATATTATCTTGATTATTGAACAGAAATTATTGCATATATTTATGCATTTGTAATTTCTGCCATGTAAATATCGTTTCGTTCGATCGTGCGGAGTCTACGATCATTGAAATGATATTTCGAGAAGGTAGAAGAAAATGGGTTCCGAAACTCGAATTTTCGGAGCTAGTCGTATAATGCGTCTACTCGAAATGTTCGAGTATTCGAATCGATCGCAATATTCTGTTCGAGTACTTGATCAGTTCTACTGGATGGATCCAATGGCTGACTACATATTGTACGATACCTCTTATTCTCGGCCGTTGCGCGCTGCTGTGGCTGGCTACACGCTGGGCAATTCTACTTATTTGTACTTCGTGCAAGAGAACCTAAAGACCACTAATTTCTTCTTGTTAAAATCGATCATTATATTGCAAAAATTTAAATATTAACTTAAAATAGGAAAGTTGAAACATGCCATTCGGTTAGTGTAAATATGTATATTACAAGGATTAATTTTCTATTACATAGTATGAACTAACGAAAACTCAATAAGAAGATCGCTTTCAAAGTAATTGAAGAAATACTTCAGATATTATGATTTTTTTATGGAAACAACAAGTGGCCCTGTAGATTCAGCCAATTATTATTTAATGCAAGTATCAATAAATTTGTAGATATTTCTGTAATTAAAAGGTCGTTTTCTTATCATTTAATATAATATTTATGCAACACAGTGTCAAAATAGCCTTCAACTTTGACTAGAGTAATTTCTATTTCATCATAATAATAAAAATTTTGGAATTGTTTGGCAACAGATATCTGATTATTAAATACTTCTTTCCCTTTCTGTTACAGATCGACCCAAAAGTAGCGTTTCCAAGGAGAACACATCCAAAGGTAAGAAAAATATTTCAAATCTTTTAATCGCGATTTTATTACTCTACAAGGATAATTATCCTTAATGGATATAAAATTGTACAAGTTTGTACAGAAGCCAAAAACGAGAAATATTTGTTTTTCAAACAAAAGTATGCATTTTTTAACATAAATTATTTTGTTACATCAGTCTGTATAAAAAAAAGGTATAAAGAATTCCCATTTAAAAACGCAATACTTTATGAGATATTTCATGTTTTATAATAGGATATTACTTTATTCCAACAGGTGTTCCGACGTTTCACCATGAACGTCTAAATATTTTATTACTCGCTTCCTTACATTTTTCATTACATTCTTAAGTTGTGCAGCAGCTAGAATTGCACAACCAGTTTTAATATCAACTTTCGTATCATAAATTGAAACAGGACGCCGCGAAGACACTTTATCTTGTTAAAAACTCTACAAGAAAAAACGTTGAGCGAGTCCTGATTGTGCAAACGAATTAATGCGTGGGACTTCGTGTGCCGAGTTATTTTGTTTTTTATCGTGGTTGAAAATAAACATAAAATATGAAATATCTCGCATGGTTTCAATGGTTAGATCGTAATACTTTTATACCCGGAATGATAAGATGCATCAGTTTATGTAAAGCACTGCGTAGTCCAATTTAAAAAATAAATGCAAGTACTTATTACACTTGCATCGTTGCACCGATCTAGAAAATTGTGTCATCAAAAAATGGTCTCGCGTGAGAGATTTAACTTTTCCCTTTATGAATTTTTTGCATCTTCGCTTAGAAAGGAGCTAGGGGTTGTCCTAGTTTCCAGAATCATCTTGCGGAGTACAAATATATGAATATCTTATTCGAGTATTAATATTCAAATAGTAATATAAAAATAGCTCTACTTGAATATGCACAGTTTTTTCTCGTTTTTGCTAGCTAAATACTCGCGTATTAAACATACGCTGTCTTTAACATTAAACAAGTACACATACAAGATTACTCCAAAATGGATCATATTTATCATGATTTCTTGTTTGTTTTTTGAATTAACGTTTATGCAATTGAAATCAAAATCTAGGAAATGTATGGACGCATGTTATAAACGAACCTTGCATCACGGATTTACGGGATAATTCATGCAGTCTCGTTACACACGGGCACGCATTATATTCGAGATATTACGGTAATAATATTTGAATAGTAATGTCTAGTAATATTCGTGTAACGATGTTTGATTATTTGTTAAACGTTCGAGTGGTAAACTATTCGAATGGCTCTGTAATAGGAAGTCGAACGACGGAAACAATGGTGAAAAGTGGGAAAAAGGAGAGAGTGACCGTAGGACCGCGACCGAAGAGAGAATAATAAAGCCGTCTCGTTCTCGTAATAAGAGCGATTAGATGTAATTAATTTCAAAACCGGGAATTATTTTCTCCCCCGGTCTACTTGGCGGGTGACTAACGGCCGAAATTCTCGCCGCTTCAGACTCCGGCGCGGCGAGATGAGGAGGATGGGACGAGGACGAAAACCGTATCAAAAGGGGAAGAGGCAAAGTGCAGCGGAGGGTGGGTCGACGGGGTCGCGTACGCGTGTGTATTCGCGCATAGGAGAAGGGGGTGGTAGGAGAGGCGAGAGAAATTTGCGCGGCTTAATAATATAAATGCCAGGCACGCGAATTACCGGGCGAGTGACTGAATTGCGCTAATTTTAATTGTACCCTTTCCCTTCTTCCCTCTTCCGTGGACCCTGACCGTCTCCCTCCCCCCCTTCGTTGCTCGATGCTACGTCGATCCCGTTTCAACCGAGCTCTTTTCATCGGGGCCGCCCCGCGTGTGTCCGTCTGCGCGGCGCTTGTTGCCGCGTCCTCGCGACATTTCTGCATTTTTACAAAAGCGGTCCGCGCCGTCGGCAATTTTATTTCATCCCGTCGCCGAAAGCCGGAAACGCATAAATTATGACACGACCGGGGAAATCACGATTCACCGCCGACCGACCGGTAATCACGTATCTGGGGTATTAACGAGCCGCGCGTTCGATCGGTCGGATTGCCTCGATGAAAATTTTGTTATTTCAGTTTCAAAGTCCCCTCCCCCCTCCCCCCGTCTATAACAGGCCCCCAATTTGCGCTATTATTCGATAGGAGAATGCGAGTGGCAATTTCGTCGATTATCATGGAAAATCATCCGGGGAATATTCCAAGATGAGTTGTTTCAAGGAAATAGATTTACTGTTACTATGTAAAATAAATTAAAAGCTGCATTATCGTTCGATAATACTCAATTAATTTTGTTGAGAATGAGCATTGCATGCATGTATTTTTAATGAAAAGTTGTATCTATTGATACAGTCTCCTGGGGAGGACACTCGTTCATTGCACCCCCTGAGCGTCTCGTTTTGTTTTCCGAGCCTCAAGCTTAGTTAGCAGAAAACCGTCAAGCTAAGGATAGCATTTTCGTTTTGTAAAACGACATTAATTAAATACATACTTAGTAGTGATATATTGTGAACTGTCGAGTGTCTTTCTTCATTCTTAACTTTCTGCCAAAATTGCTGATTGCGTCTCAAGCTTAATTCACGAATCACAGTATTTATCGACAGATATGTTCTTTGTAGCTAGTCTCACAAAACATTTAAATACGACATTTTTGATCGTGGAGCAAATAATTTTAAAACAGTTTCGAGTTAGGTTAAAAATAGTTAAACCTGGATTAATTCTAAGCTTAAAAAAGGAAAACTAACAGAAATCGAAGCTGCTTATGAAAATTCGGTGCAGCCAATTTTCGACGGTTCTTCCGGGCGGCTCGTAGTGGGCGCGCGCGTATTTGAAATAAAATAACGACCATTAATCGCGAGATGGAAGTAACATATTTCGCCTGAACGCTCGGGGCAGCTGGAACGGGCGGTGCAATTTTCATAAAATGGCGTTGGCTGCGCTGGCCTCGAACCCTCTCTTCCTCCGTTCCTACCGTCCCTCTTCGTCTGCCGCGGAGCTCGTTCGAAAAAGTAATACGAATGCACGCGTTCCGTTTCGAATTCGGGATCGGTGCCAGGAACTCCGCTCGGCCGCGCGTACGATACGATACTGGCACGTCTGGCGCGATCCGCGGCGCGATAACTCGACGCTATAATAGATGTCATCGTATAGTCATTCTTAAGGAAATTCCTTTTATATCGATATCGAATAGCGTATCCCGCTTAAAGTGGACGTAAACCGGGGAGCAAATCATACGTTCCCGCGATGATAATCGCCGTTAGACGAGTCGTTCGCCGTCGGGGACTTCGATCCGTGAGCGCACCGGGGGTTTACGTTCTTTCGTTAAATTAGATTGGAAAGCGTTCAACGAGTCACTTCCACGGATTAAGGAAAGGGCACATTGTAATTGGGGGTTTCTATCGAACAATAACAGCGGGTGAGTTCTTCTGGATGAAAGCTCGAGCGATGAAACGTCAGAAAGTAATTGTAGAAAGGAAGCACCGAAGGGGCTAAGTGCCAAAATAGGATAGATTGAGATTTTTCCATAATTAGATTCTACGTACCGTTGCCAATAATCCCAGAAAGGCTGTCAGCAGTTCCCTTGTGATTGAAAAGAGTGCAGTTGGAGCAAATGTTATCCTCGATCACGATTTATTTAAAAAATAAGTGCTCAAGTACACTCCGAATTGATCGAACTCTAAAAACTTTTTCTTGTGATAAATGTAATCTTTAACGCGGTATAAAACATTGGAAAAGTTTTAGCGAACGAAAATAAAATGAAAATGAAACTTTGCCTTGCACTCCTGCCTCTTGACCTTCGTCTTCCTTCGTAATCGAGGTTTTATAATTTAAAATAAACTACGTCAATTCTATAATACAATTCAAGCTGGTACGATCGATTCCCTTACATTAAATTCCTTATTAAAATTCCTGAATACTTCCACTGGTAACGCTCGTAACTTTTTTCCAGCACGAAGGCAATAATGAGACTTTATACTCCCTTATTACAATACTAAATTTTTGACGTTGCAATAAATTTCTGCCTCTCCAACGGCAAGCATCCGGGCGTCGTTGATACGGTTGAAACGCAACTTCTGACGTTTATTTAGACCCGATGCTGAACTTTGGTAGCGATATTGCCCGTCTTGGGTCCCTCAACGGGGCTCGAAATTTAGCGTCAAAAGTTCGTCAACCCCCAAAACACATGTTAGACCCGATGAACTTTACGGAGAAAATGGCTGTGCCACAAAGTTCATTGAAATGTCACCGAGTGTCCCTACGCTACAGCCTGTCGTAACAACCTCCTCGAGACCGCGTGCCGGAAGCGCTTTGTTACCGCACTTCCGGGCTAGCGGAAATGGCGCAATGTGCTTCCGACATGGTGGAAAAGTAGCGACAGTCATTACCGAGTCCTCCAGGAACGCCTCAACGTCCCCCTCTGTTACTTTTCTTCATATTCCTCCTTTAGCCTATTGTCTATCGCGCTGAATGCACGCCGGAGGAAAGCGTCGAAAAGAGAAACAGAGCGAGACGAGAATCGTATAAGAAAAATATGTTGAAAGATTGAACTTAAAATCTTTAAGACATGCACACGTGACATAGAAGGGCTAGCTTGACTGACAGATTTCCACATGGTCGTGACAGTCACGGGCAATTCTCGGTACGTTCGCCGCTGGCGGTTTATTTACTTCAGATATCAGACAGTGAGTTATACGTTTCATTCCGGGACCTTTCGTGCTGAAAAACATACATTCTTTTCACTTCGATTTTGGGATAGATTAGGTTATAAGCTTCTGAAACGACATTTTAATTTCTTATTTTTCTTTACGTTGGTTTTGTGTTTTTTATACTTTGCTACGTCCGGTTTATCTAACAATAATAATTTCAGTTATTGAATATACAGATATCGCGAAGCAGTCTTCTTTTTCGAAGTCTCTATTTAATTGTCTTCAGAAAATTGAAATGTCCTATTGGGAATATTTAATTAATCGTTGATCCTACATTTACCATCCGTGTACGTGTTACAAAAATATAACTTGTTAGGAGACAAAAATTCTAACCCTTTGCACTCCGAAAGTCTTTATTAATATGAACAACTAGCAATACCAAATGCAATTTTGTGATGTGACTTCTACAAATAAACAAAATATTCTTTCCATCACAAAGGTGTATAATTACCTACAATTTAAATTAATATATTCGTATATTTCCTACATTCAGTTTGTGTTGTCATACGCGAAACTTAAATCGAGCTATACTACGTATTATGTTTGCCGACATAGCGGCGCCAGTGGAGTGCAAAGGGTTAAAATTTAGAGAACGAAAAAATTAAATTGGTTAGACTTATTAGGTCAGTTAAATTGCTGTAATAAAATTCTCCGCGACTCTACTGGTAAAGATATTATGCAAACGAGAAAACTGCGCGTAAAAATCGTAAGGAAGTAATCGATCCGGCGTATTTGGCTGGTCTGGAAAAGTGTCGAGGCTGTCGGGGTGGCTAGCGCGGCGCCTAAAGCGTAATCGCCGTCGATGGTGACGTTCCCCTAACCAGGGCCAACGGCGGTACAGGGTAGCAATAGCGTCAGCATAATATCCACTTGTTACTGAGTAGCGATACGTACATATAGAGATAGGCGTATACGCGGGACATTATTCAGACCGCCGTTACCTCGAAAACGTGGGGCGTTGAGAGCAGGGGCGAGAGAAGGATGGAGATACATGTGCAAAAGGATCAAGGTTTGAGAGGGCCGCGAGGGAGGGTAGCAGAGAGGAGGGAAACGGGAGAATGGGGAGGCGAAGGAAAGCCCAGGAACAGAGAATAGAAGGGAGAAAGAGAGCTGTGCCACGTCTCGCGTAACGAGCTGCCGGCTCCCTAGGGTGTTCAGCTCCTCTACGCTCACCCCTACCGGTTCGTCTCCTCGTCTAGTATCATCTCTACCTCCGGTGCCCTCGCAACCGCCCACGTACCTTCTTTCACCAGAGTCGTTTTATTTCCTTCGTCGAGTGAGAGATACCCAGCTAGTCGACCGGTCGTTGCCGTTCGTGGTGTATCAACGGTGCTCGTTCCCTGATCCACCCTGGCGGGGGTGCCATTCCGCGACCGCTTCCTTTCGTCCAACATCGCGTCCACTGTCCGCTGATCTATTCCCTTCCGTGTAACTTCGCGAAATTATGGCTAGAAATTATAGCCGCTCCCCCATGGTCCCGTTTATCGTTACGGAGGGTCCAGAGTTGGGCAATAGTTCATTCGCATAATAGACAACCGACCGTAAAATTTGAAATATGTAATTCGTGATTAAAATTTTTATTTTTAGTATTTGCTAGGTCAAGATTCAAGCACAAAATTTATGTATTTATTCTGATTTTCGTTTTTTGTAACTAGCTTATCCAAGACCTCTCGCCCCCTATCATTAATCACTTCCAGTTTGCATATAATTCGAACCGCGTTCAGGCATTCCTTTTGAGAAAGTGTTTACAATCACCAGGTTGTTTAAAACAGAAATATTAAAATTAAAAATAAGAATCGTTTTAATAGCGATGTAACAACGAGTCGTTCATTAGAGGCGATCGTTTTATCGAGACTGGTTTTCGTAGCGCGAGGGATCGTAGTCGGTCGGTTTATACAAGCGCGCGGCCGTTCCCTGAGATTCGCTCGGGGCGAAATCTCGAGGTCAAAGCATTAAAGGTTGTAAGGATCGCTAAAGTTCGCGCGACAGCGTCGAGCTTTCCCGAAAGACCAATTTGCGATTCCGAGTAGAGCAAGGACCCACGACTACACGTACATCCTTTGGATACTTTCGGTTCCCATTTCCTTTCTCGGTGGGCGGGTCAAAAGAGACCTGTTACATTCATCTTTCGGGACTAAATACGCTCCCTGGCAAACTCCCTGGCCGGCATTAGAGCGAAATCCCATGCATTTTATACGCGGCTAGGTTATTCAAAGCGACGGCTCGTTGGTTATACGGGGTGTGTACTCTGGAACACCCCCTCCTCCACGGTTCACCCGTGGCACCCTTGTGGACACAGTCCAACCCCGAGGACCTTCGCAACCTTCCTCTGAAACATCGGGCTCGGTCTTCTTTCGTCTTGCTGGCCAGCGTGCCCACTTTCCCTTCAGCGGCGAGCCTCCCTCCCGGCTATACGGACCGACAGCCTAGAAAAGGGGGTCGTAGCCGCGGGGGGAGGGTATGTTTGCGCGTCGTAAGTGGCGTCCAATGTCTGTACAGTGTTCTTCGTCCCTGAAGGTTTCTACGGCCGGAGTCAGGGATCATACGCGCCATTCGGTGACAGATACCGCAGGATCCGAGTGCATTTATGGCTGGACCACTCCGGATGGAAGCAGGCAACGGTGGGAGGTGTAATGTTATCGTTTAGCGGAGAAATATCACGTTCCGCGAGACGAGGACAGGCAGCAGTAAAGGCGATGTCTCCTCTCGTTACACGCCACGAGTCGTGTCCTTGAAGCAGACCCGAACAAGGGTTGCCAGAATCTTGACTGACAAAAAGTCTCTGCTGCGCCGATTTGTTTTTCACGTCCTTTGGTAGCGTTTGTCTCGCGTGCAGCTTAATAACGACTGCGTTCTCTGATCATAGATATTTAAGAGGGTCACCGGCTCGTCGTTTAGCGATATGAAAAAGTTCGGTATCTCGAGTTATCAAAAGGTACGAACCGATAATCTCTCTTTTATCCAGGTCTATTCTGACTGGAGGGTCGATCGTTTCGAGGCTCCAGATTGAAATTCGTAGCTCGACCGAGCGCAAAGCACTTTAATGCTCTCCCTTCCACCCACCCTTTGGCCCCCGCGCCCCCTGCTCTTCTTTTCCTCCTATCATGCGGATTTCGAGGTGATCAATTTTATTGCCCTACCCGATCTCCGCTGGTCCTTTTCCTCGACTTATACAATCGCTTCTGAAAAACATCCGGATTTAAAATCCGTGCCTCAGGATACCGACGGTGTCTTTTTAGTACCAATTGATTAAAAAGTAATAATGCTCGATCAACAATAACGTGTCCTGTCGTCGATACTTCGAATGGAACCGCCATCAAGGGCAACATCGATAGCCGATATCTTAGTAAATATGGTTTTCTAAATGGATTTATTATGTGTTTATCCCGTGGCACCGAAAGCCAAATTATGACACTGTTTGCTACGTTCTATTCTTGAGTTTCTTATAATGAGAAAAGTCTATTTTATTGGAATGAATGCATGTTTTTATTAAAAAAACAAGTGCATATTGTATCGTTTAAAGGTGGTCACCGTTGATTTAACTTTTCCTCGCATCAATATTTTGTATCTCCGCTCAGAAGATAGCTTGCCCTAATTTCTAGGATCATTCTGTATACACATATGTGTACGTAAACTTTGTGTAAATCGAGCAACTTTACTCGATTCATTTAGTTACGTCTGATCGATTGACTTTTTGGGTCACCGTTTCCTTGAACAAACACGTAAAGCAGTGAAAACCTGAGCCCTCTAGCTCAATCAAGTTGATCAGTTTAGACCAGGAATCGATAAACTACGACCTGTAGGCTAGATCCAGCTGTCTATTATTGTTCAGCTCGCGACGTAACAATGATGTCGAAATTTTCATAATAGGAACACGAAATTAACGTTTTAGTATTCATAGATTCATTTAAACTTGTAAAAAAGAAGGCGTTCGCCAGTTAACTTCCGCTAGTAGGTAATGATTCTCAAAATGAACATCGCTAGGTTAGCAAGTTCATTTCTCGTACAGTGAAAACGAAATTTGACACCAGTATTTACTCAGCGATGTGACTGAGTCTCGGAGTCGCCTTTATCTTTTGCCGACAACAAAAGAAAAAAACAGTAATGAGTGAGAAAAAATGAACGAAGAAGAAAAGGATAGCGAGTGGAGAGGCTTTTCACGCTTTGCTGGACTCCAAGGGGGATCCCCCAAGTTGGAAGGGATAGGAACGTTCAATTTACGAATCACGTGTTCATTTTAAGAATCATCACTCAAGAAGCGTTTTGTTCGAAATGGAATCTCGTGCAAGGGTCACGTTATCGCGGTATCTGGCGATTAACCGTTGTCCGAATGCTCTGGGCATGAAACGGTCCCAAACGACTCCGGTTTCTGGACGAGCCGGTCAGCGTTTGTCCCTCAGCAACGAAATAAATCGTCGGGTTAATCTTCGACGGAACTTTCTAAACAGCGCTGTCTCCGCGGTGGAGTATCCTTTGACCACGGATCACACGGTGGCTGCCACCTGTCGCTACCGACAGTAGTTTCTCGGCTGGCGGGTAGACGGGAGCCTCAGATATGTTGTGTCGCATTGAGATAAGCTAAGCTCTCGCGTGATGGAGCAGCCCGTAAACTCGGGGAGCCACGCCATGATGCCACCGAAATGGCTGCTAGATAATGTATAGGTATACGTGATGCGCGGCAGCCCCTTACTCTCCTTCGTCGACTCGTGTACACGGATACACCCACGTACCAGTTCGCGGTTTACGCGAATACGTGAACGCGCTCGCGAGCGCGCTAGCGTACCACTTTTACGCTTCCATCGTCGCCAACCGCGTACTCGTTCCTCTTCTATCGCTGGTTTTCACGCAAACACGTACCACTCTGTTCCGTCTTTCCATCGTTTCCCGGTTCAGAGAGAGAACCAGCTATTTTCGGAGCGACACTTCACTTCGTGGATACAACTACCTGCGGTTTAGAGAAACGAGCCCCGGTTGAGCTTCCGGCGTGACGCTCCCGCCAGATTTTTCGGTGTCGCGAGGCGCGCCGCTTTTGTTCGGCAAACGTCGTTAACCCCTTGGTTTATACACTAGGGCAGACCCTGTTTCTCGACTTTTGGCTCTTCTTTATTTCCCGGTGCCGAAAATTCCGGGACTCGGCGGGAAAATTAATGCTACGAAATTTTACAACGATAGAATAACCGTAGTTTCAAATTGGAACGTACGTAATCGTATTCCGTCATTTTAGAAGCATCAAATAAAAGTACAATTTCTTAAAAATATAGTAGCAATATATAAACAAAAAATATAAAATTTGTGTATTTTTTATTGTGTATTATGAGATTGCTATGTTTTTAATCTTGACAATTGTAGGATGAAAGTTATACCAAACATGACTATGTTTAAATAATTTTGTGTTGAACCAGCAATACCTTGAAAGAATACCAGAAATAACGAAAAGAAACGAAAAGTTATTATGACAGTGATAATTAATAGAAAGAGACACTCCCGACGAAAATTATAAAATATCCAGTTAATATAGAGTTCAAAAACATCTTTTACAGAGACTTTATTAAATCTCACCAGGTTTCGGTATTAAATAATATTCCATGGAGAAGTTCCTCCCTGTGTAAACCGAGGAAATCCAGTGTGATGAACGTCACAATCTTCAGACTTAATATCCCGCATCTTCTTTGACGAAATGCACATTGTTGAATGACGTTTATTGTTAGTTAGTCCACATTCATTACGTTTTCGAAAGTTTGTAGTTCAAAGTTGAAGCAATAACATCTGCCCTTAGGGCGTCAGAGTCTGGTGCATGTCGCGTTGGTTTAAGTCATTCATACCCCCCATTCCCCTATCTCTTACAAGTTGTGTGCAGTAGCTAAGCACAATAACTTCAGTGTATTCCGTCCAGAATTATAAGTTGTAAGTTCTAGTGTATACACGATTTCGAAAGTTACGATTCAAGTCGGAAGTGAAACTTTCCTTTTGCCAAGAAACACTTTATGTCTTCCCTCGCCGATAGCAGAATCGTACATTATTTTCTTGAAATTGTATATTAACAAATGAATAGAATATCGTCGAAGAATTTCTATAATTTAGTTACTTTCATCGCATGAAAGATTTCATTTCCTCCGAGGACATAATACAACTCAATTTAAGCTGGGAATTATATGAAGTGTATACAATTCTATACTACAAAGATCTTAAAGTTGTTCAATGAGACTCTCATAAGTAGAAGACCTTCTAAAGAAGATTGTAGTAAATATCTACCTTGCAATAAATACTTGTCTCTGTATCTATCGAGACTGAAAGAATATTTATTGTCTTTTAGGAATTAGTGTTTCCATAAACTTCTCGAATCAACACACAGTGGACTAGAATTTATTTATGGATGTGCCAAACATAGTCGACAGATATTTATTCTATTTATTTATTTAACATCTTTATTCTAGAAAATGTTGTACAGTTCTGCATAAAAGAGTTCATTCATATTGAGAAAAGAATGATGTAAGCCATAGCTGAATCGTTGTTTTCCGCAGAATATATTTTGTCCCATTTTTTTTTATTTGTATAATATGCGATCATTTCAATAATTGAATTACCATTGAAATTATCTAACTCTGGGTAGTAATGCGTTAATTTTGCATCGAGTTACGAAATAGAAGTTCGATCGTAAAACGTTTCCCAGCGAAATTGTTTAGCGAAACGAACGAAGTGATTTCGACGCGAGCCACGTTAAGAAATCATTTTTCATTAGAAGCGTTTGCAATTTCATCGGAATGCTCGATTCCGTGCGTGCGGGTTCCGCGAGCGTTAACATTTTCGTTGGAATGATTTATAGTCCGCGGCAGCGGCACGATTTTTCCAGGCGTGTTCGCGCGGGACCCCGTAGAACTAGAAGTTTTCTGCGAAAAATCCAGCAACGCGGAATGCAAATTTCGCAAAGCTCGCGCGGTGGTTCGCGCCCAGGCCGGTTTCGTCTGAGATTTTAAAACCGAGTATCCGAAATAGATCACGGCTCCCGTACACGGCCGCCGTTTCCACAAAGAAAACAAATTACACCGCGTTTAATGGATACCTCATGAATATTCAAAAACTTCGCCGTTATACCTGTTGAGCGCCGCCTGTGCCTTCAGGCTTATATTCGTTCCCTTATTCTTTTAATCCTGCCACTCGCGTTCCGTCATCGCGATTACATCGCCTCCTCGATTCTTGTCGCTCGTAAATCTCCCGGGGCCTCTCTCTGGACGACGTATTTATTGAATTTAATAAATACCTGTAATACGTATCAGGGGGAGCGCGTACAAGTGTACAACAGTGAATTATAACGAAACGAATTTTAATATAGTTCCTTCGAGGGTGAAATCACGATGTTAGGCAATACATAATCAACAATATGGGGAATATTAAGGGTGAAAGTTAAGGGTAAAATCTTTCGATTATTAAAATTAATAGTTTGACTGATGAATGTATATTTCAAGGTTTTCAGTTCTGAATCACATGTGAAAGTGTATGATCACGAGCTCTATTTCAGAAAAGTTTCATTGAATTATATTCACTATTGTAGGAGTTATGGCTGTTTGAAAATTGGACCATTTTTATGGGGTTATATATTTTTCACTTTACGGGGTGAAGGAAGAATTTTTCAAACATTCTTGGAATTTCTACATATTCCTCACTAAAATACTTGTTGTTTGCATTTTGAAACATCAAAATCGTTCAGGAGTTATGACATTTTAAAGATTCGTGTGAAATTTCGGGGAAGCATTTCTGGCCACAAACTATAGTTTCGGTAAGGAATTTTTTTTCGAAACTGAGTAGAATTTCGGGGATATGTGTAATGACCAAAAATAATTGTAATTGATCCCTCAAACTAACAATAATTTTTTTAGAATGATTTGAAATTTTTTATTTCGTCGCAAAATTTGTGTATTTACAGAATTTTTTCTAGAAAGTGCAAAGGATTTTTGGATTATGTCTATTCAACAAAAATGATTTTAATTAACCCCGACAACCAAAAATAATTTTTTTAAAAAGATTTGAAACTTTTCAATTTCGCCGAATTTCAGGGGAATCATCATTCATGGTCAGACATTGTATTTTCCGTATGGAATTTTTTTCTCGAAACTGAGTAGAATTTCAAGGGTATGTGTAATGACCAAAAATAATTGTAATTGATCCCTGCATCTAAAAATAATTTTTTTAGAATGGTTTGAAATTTTGTATTTCATCGAAAAATTAGTGTATTTACTGAATTTTTTTCTCGAAAGTGCGTAGGATTTCGGTGGTATGTCTATTCACCAAAAATGATTGTAATTAACCCCGGCAACCAAAAATAATTTTTTTAGATAGATTTGAAACTTTTCGATTTCGCCGAATTTCAGGGAAATCATCATTCATAGTCAGACATTGTAATTTCGGCAAAGAATTTTTTCCTCGTAAGTGCGTAGTATTCCGGGGATATGTATATTCACCAAAAATGATTGTAATTGACACCCGCAGTCGAAAATAATTTTTTTAGAATGATTTGAAATCTTTAATGTAATTTTTTAATAACGAAGTCTCAATCAACAAATTGATATTTTTGATTCTCGTCTTATTTTGGCCTCTAGAATCTCCCATTAAATTTTTTCTTTCCCTGTATATTTTTCCTTAAAATCGAATAATATAAACTAAAGCAAATAAATATAGCTCCATTCACGCGACTCTTACCTTGAATTAAAATAGTATTAAAGCAACGCGTGACGCGCTGGTCTCTGTAAATCAATTTTTGTCGATTCGTCGACATATCGCGAATCGTAGTAACCTAACCGCGTACGCGTTCGCTCTTTCGCCGCGGGTCTAATATACTTAACAGCGCCGTGCTTTAACGACGACTTAACGATAGCGAGGCGCGCGATGGACGGCAGTGCATCGCGAACAAAGCTCGGAACAATATGACGGCACACAGGTTCGCCTCTTCGTCACGCTCGCTCGCACGCTTCAATCCGAGCACGGCGGTCTCGAAAAGCTTTTCAGTTTTTGCCTAGCGCGCTTTTTATCATCACATTGAATCGACATGTAGAGAGAGAGAGAGAGAGAGAGAGAGAGAGAGAGTGAGAGAGAGTGAGAGAGAGGAGGAACGAAACGGAACGTAGTGTGCGCGCGTGCCTCTGTTCTTTCGTCGACTTGCAGCTAGCGTTTCGCCCCCCCTCGCCCGACGTTTCTTTCTCCGGCCAGCGCTTCGCCCCCCCCCCTCGCCCGACGCTCCTTTCTCGAGCGTTGGCGTCCTTCTCTTTCGCTCTGTGCGTTACCGACGCGTGTCTCAGCGTTGCATCACGGTGAATGGGTCTGGTAATTGCACACTTAATATTTCAGGGCTTTCTCCGTGTAAGCATGTAAAAAAAAAAAAAAAAGAGTCCGCGATTTAGACCTGTGAAGCGAGCCAGTCCCTTCCATGACGTTCCTTCCTTTCACAGCGCTATCTTTCTTTCTTGCCGGTGTTTGCGATGCACTGACGAAAGTAGCAAAGCGGAAACTCGTTTCTCTCGCGCGCGTCTGTCGCTTTATCCTGTCGCTCTTCAGTCTTACTCTCCCTTTGCCGCGTTCGCCCGTGCCCGCTTTTCGCTTCCCGGAAAGCTAAACCTCGCGTGCCTGGACGATTTTTCGCGGAACCGTTTGGCGTAGCGTCGCCGGGAACCGAGAACGATAAAGGAACGTGGAAATATCAAAAGTGGTTTCGTTGAGCGTCGTCTGGCTTTGCGTTTCGTTTCATCGAAAATCAAGCGTTCCGTTCTTGGACGGAATAATCTCCGAATGGGGCGCAAGGAGGATTCTCTTCTCGAGACTCTCCTCTCGCTTGGCGATTTATTCAAATAAACGGGGAGTATCCGACCGATCCGAGTAATTGAATTTAATTTTCAGTTTGTATCCAGCTAGAATAATTCTGACGTTCCGAATACCATTGAAGGATTCGTAAATTTGCAGAATGTTGGTTTGAACAATTCGTTAAAATTCATTCTACTCTGTAGTATACATTATGCGACGTGTGTGCTCGTGTGCGATTTAGGTAAAGCGGCTGAGAACCCGAAATTTAAAGTAGAGTCAAGAAATGGCTTAGGAAGGTCAAGTCGTACTAAGATCTTTAAAGTATTTCAAGCGGCAAGAATATGTTTCAGTATACTGCATTCTGATTATTACACAAATTTATAAAACAACGAAATTAATTTTAGTAGTAAACTTAATACGAAGGATATTATTTTTACGTCTGGTAGGATCTTTATAGATTTTATGCAACTGGTGGCACAAGTAGAAATATAGTCATTCTACATGAGACAATGATCGAATATATCAAATCTTTGCTTTTTAAATAATGCATGTTGAAAATTCATGGGATATTCATGCGTCTGAATAAGACTTGTACAGCATGTCCGACTAATATTCATTATTTCTACTTGCATTGGGTATTTGTAAAGGCTAGTGATGGTACTGTATTATTTGATTCAACTAGCTTCAGCCAATCAAAAAATAGTAAAATTAATGAATATCAGATGATAAAAATAAAACAGAAAATCAATGTTTAAAAATATCAAAGTAAGTAGAAATAACGAGAATTGATCAGACATACTCGCCGAATCGCATCAACTGCACACGTTTCTACTGAATTTTCTTTATATATTATATAGTTTAATATTTTATACCTTCGATTTTATTACAATTTGTTCAACCGTAGCGAAGAACTACTTAATTCATCTTTAAAATAACTTTATGTACTTTTGTGCTTTTTTAGTGTCAAAGATGACTCATATACCAATTTGAAAAGTTTCTTTGCTTATACAATAATACGATTAATTAAATTACCTTTGCCTTTTTTTTTAACTAGTCTTCACATTGGATACACAATATAAGAATTAAAATTACCAAAGCAGTTCCGTTCATACAATCCATTTAAAATCGCCTCGACATTTTACGAAGACACAAGTGCCAACAAAAGCACGGTTTCCTCGTGTAGAATGCATCGTCGAATGCACTCGAGTCGCGGTGCATCCGAGAACGAATAATGCGAGAAAGCACAGGGGAGAGCGCTGCGTAACTTTCCGGTGATCGAAGGAAAACTGTTCTTTCGAGTAGAAACCATACCGCGTTCCCGTCGCCTGATAAGGGACAAAGGGTGTCCTAATGCGAGCCGCCGGACAAAGCGCCATTTCGGGGTTCTCTCCTTCCGTCGGATTGCGCGACAAAGGCTGCCGCGATCTCAATCACAAATTGACAATAAAAAATGTCCAATTAACCCGAGAAGCTCGAAGGATAGAATCGACTCGAATTGACTCGGAAACCCCCCTCCACGTCGCCCGTGCTATCAAACGTCTTTTCACCGCAATGGGGAGGGAGCGTTGAGAGAGAAATAGAGAAGACAGAGGGTCCGTACGAAGGGTAGGAGAGGAACGAGGCAGGGGGAAGGGAAGAGCTCGCGTGAAGTTGGAAGCAATCGAGAAGGTTTAATCCCACTCGATTGCGTTCCTTGCCCGGCAACTTCAGTTCTTCGCCGCCCACTTCGCCCTCGCGTTTCATCCCCTGCCCCGAGCCCAGCCACTTTTCCCCTTTTGCTACAGCAAACGGCGGCCCGTGTGTGTGGGTGTTCGCGCCCGTCTCGATGTGTAAAAGAGGAGAGTCCTTCTTTTGTTCGCCCGCTATCTTCGTGCATTCCCGTAGCGGTCGTATAGAATCTTGAATCTGAGTACGAGCCCGCGCCGCACTCACACACCTGAGAGGAACCGTCTCTTCCGACGACGGTCACAAAAGGTGCTGTCTAGCGAGCCCCGGCAACCGACTGCATCGGTATTGGTGGCGGTGATGTTCGAACCGTGGAGGAGGTGAGACCGCCTCGTAAATATTCTACGGCCAATTTCCCGTTGTACGCGAATACAACGGGTACCCGGCCGAACGAATCGCGCGAGCAAGGGGCCAGGGAAAAGTCGAGACATCGTCGGAGATATTTTTCACCTCGCGCGACCGAACCCGGGGATTTCCGTTTATCTATTGTCGATGAATTCCTGCGGGGTCGTAGAGAGTTTTCTAACCCACCCCCTCTCCCACTCGAAGCCGCGAAATCGAATTGGAAATCTAAGGCTGAAAAAAATTATTGAATGCTACGCGAAACGTTTAGTCATCTGGTTGAGTCGAATTTATTTTTTATATATCCTGAAATTGTGTTTAGAAATGTTTATTTTACTTAAATTCTTTCATTTGAACTATTTATTGAAGTAATGCAGAAAATACCGTTTGATAAAGAATTTTTTACTTCATTCTTGTCGAAAGTCAAATGTTGATAGAATTGTAATTTAAAATAGCTCCCTACGAAAAAATGTTATACGATTCCGATTTATTTTTGTGCGCGGTATACGCTTCATTTTTGTTCTCTTTCTAGCTGGTGGTCCATAGTTTGAGAAACGCCGTTTCATACTATGCGTAGC
This sequence comes from Colletes gigas, assembly GCF_013123115.1. Taxonomy (NCBI): domain Eukaryota; kingdom Metazoa; phylum Arthropoda; class Insecta; order Hymenoptera; family Colletidae; genus Colletes; species Colletes gigas. The sequence continues at coordinate 1,361,276 of NW_025106653.1, read as the reverse complement.
ACGGTTTACGCGCGACCCGTTTCTAGCTGCTGCGCGCTTTTAATGGCGCTCCGTTAAACGTAGTTTCCCGTGCACGTTGCAACTATATAATTTAGTTGATATATGCATGTGGTCTGATTCGAATAGGAAGGACAGTCCTGACAGATCGATCAGCCGACGCAGTTCAATTAAAGCTTCGTATCCACGTGTTTTAGTTCTTCCAATAGTCTGTTCAAACTATCCGATATGTGTCATCGTGCTAATGTAAACTTTACTCCTGTGATGGAAACCTAGTTAATCGCGAACGGTACCGATTTATTGCATTCGTATTATACAACGATACTTTCGGGAAGTGGGATGACAATTCTATGCGAGCGTTTTTAATCGCTTTTCGTCGAATAAAATATAATTCATTTTAAAGTAGAGATTTGTGAAACAAATACCATAATGAAAAATATATTTTTACAAATATCACGATTTTTATATGGATACTTATCACTGTGAATATTTAAATTACTTGCTGGCCTCTGTCACAGTGCTAATAATATGAAGTTAGAAAAATAAGTAAAATGATAAAACACGATGTTAAGTGCTAGGGTTAAATTTTCTAATTGAACTTTAATTTTATAAATGAAAGGTGGCTTATAAATATTAGACTATTAGATACTGCTCAGGTTCCGCAGGTGTAAGGGAGACTAGAAATTGCTTGAGCCGTTGTATCGATTACGAAGCTTCTTCGAAATTAGATTGCGCCCGATCGAGGCGTGGTCCTCCTTCGGGTTCCGTTCGCGCAACCGACAAGAGTCGCGTTGTTCGTTCGCCGAGCGTGGAAATTCCTCACGTCGCGCGCGGGACGGGCGAATTAATCGCAAACGAATTTATCTTTGACGCTCCGGGTTAAACTAAAACGCCCAGATATTACGGGGAAGTAAGCTCGTTAGAGGGTTTACAGCATCACCGGTGCCTCGACCGCCCCCACGCCCCTCCTGTATTTCTCGCGTAGGTGGTAGTAGCTTGCGGTCTGGTAACCGCAGTCTCTACTGCGCTGTCGGTTGCGGATACCTCAGCCTCGTGTGCAACCTCGCGTCTGTTTTGTGCAAAGGGCTTTCAAAAACCGCGACTGCCGAACCGTACCGACTCCCCCAAGAACAGACGCCAGCGGTACGACGTGCCAGAGGCCCCTCTAAAGCACCGTCGAATACACTTTGACGGGCACGCGTTTTCGATTAAGCTTGAAATCTACTCTTCAGGCATCCCGGTACACTAATCTGCCACGTCGATGGAACTACTTCCTCGAATTTAACGTCTTTCGCTGTTGCGTCAGCCTCGGCCATTCCACGTGTCGCGCCTGAAACGAATACTTCCAGGCCCCTTTCCGTTTTCAAAGATTCTCCGTCGTCATCTTCCTCTGAATTAAGAAAGCAATGGCTTTCGAAGCATTTATACGTTGGAAACATGATTGTCCTTGCAATATTCTGAAAACATAACCTTCGATGTATATTACTCTTAGCTTTATATTTCAGAACATCTAAAAGACTAGAAAAACATCAATTTAATCATTCGCCATCATTACTTTAACGAAATTCCAAAATTTGTATTTTCCTATCGATTCGTACATCTTGGAGATATGATGGTTCTTTCAGAATTTATTCTTACAATTTTAATTTAATATTAAGGAAAAACAATAGAGTATACATGTGTCTCGAATGTTTTTATAAGAGAGAACCTAAAATTCCCACGTAAATAATTTGTAAGATCATTCACGTGAAAAGTTGAAAAAATAGATATTCCCGATTTTATGATGCACGAATTACGAGAGATCAAAAATGTTTGACGAGCTCTAGTTAGATTCAACAATTTTCCATCGCGTCGGAGTAATATTAGACCACATCCCTGGATGTTAGATCCTCGTGGTGCGACCGCAGGAAGATAGAAATATAGAAATTTTCGGAATTGGATCGTCGAGACAGGCTATGAATTCGATTATCGGGAAGCAAGCGTATTTGTGCACCTTCGCCTCCAATCCCTTTTCGCTGCTTGGCCCGACTAATCAGTAATTAGAATCTGTGGATATACGTGCGTCTATCCCTTCGTGGCAGACCTTGCGCGCCGCGTGCAGCCCTCCCCGTAGACCCTCTTCTAGACTGCTGATTAATATTAACCACGTTAGTCGTGCTGTTGTGATTAATATGACGTATCGATCGACGTTATCTAAGTGAATAATTAATTCGAGATTGTACATGCAGTCGGCGCGCGCGTATAGTCGTTACACAAGGGGCACGTTTCCGTATCGTCTTGAATACACGTGTGTCTGCTTGACACACTGAGTGATTCGGATTTGGCGTCGTGGAAATTTCAGCGTGATTATTATTGCGACGACGTGTAACGCGTGCAATGAGTTCCATTGTTGTTACGCGAGAGCGTGGAAAACAGTATATGAAATTAAATTGGTTAAAATATTTTTCCTTTCATTGGTTAACGTTTCTTATGAATTTTTTAATTAATTACTTGTTAGACTAGATATTAAAATAGTGAGCTGTTTGTTATGAAACTATACTTTCCTATTGAATAATTTGTTGAAATTGTGCCTCTTGTAACTTTTCCTACCGTACGTTGATAAGATCGACACCTGAGCCACTCGGTACGACAGAAGATGGCGTAAGAACCCTCAAACAAATAACGACGTTCTCGATCCGAGGACATTGAAGTAATTCTCAAGATGTAATACCGGTATTTTCGAACATAACTCTGCTTGCTTTCACAGTTATGTTCGAGAAAACTATTTTCGTATTCCTCTTCGAGCTGTAAGAGCATTTTCAACATTTTTTCTACAGGCCTCTCTTGACATTCGGATTTCATTTATGAACCTATTCAAAATGACGTTTCAAGATATTATTTAAATCAATGTTTTTAAAACCGTCTGCTAAATAAGAGTTTATATTAAACAGAAAAGGATAAAGATATTTTGTAGAATATTTGATAGCACTTCCAGTAATAATTCCTTAGTACAAAATCTAATGGAGACTTCAAAACATTGACAAATTTATTCCAATCTAATTCTAATTCAAAACACTCAAAACGGTTGTATTACTATTTTTAAACGTATCTAAGAATTCCCTATACAAATTTGTGGGCCAATCCTACCGATTACACGATTCTGTTAAAATTCAATATCTCTGCTACAAACAAGTTGAGCCATAACGAATGACAAACGAGTTACAACATAGATGTACGAACATTCCAAGAGACTGCAATGTAATTCAGACTCCACCGTTTCAGTGTTTCATATCGCGAGACACAATAACAATCGTTGATATTCAACGAACAAACTCATCGAGAGTACGGTCGAGGGACTTAGGTTGCGCGACAAATTATCAGGAACCATTACTCCAACGATACTTAACGTCAGAGGAGGCGCAATTTCCGGCGGCAGGATTAGAAAATATCCGTCGTTGCTCCCAAACGAGCGATTCGTTTTGGGGCAGCCGTTGGCGGGCCACGTGCTACTCCCACAAGCTCCACGAGGGCGGTCGTTCGCGAGGCTTCCAAGGAATGACCATTATGTCCGAGGAGCGTGGCGGTGGCTCGGTCGGCTTCGCACGAGCGGCCAGCTAACCTGGGGAGGCCAGTTAAAACACGTGTTCGCTCGTCGGCATAATGGTGGCAATAATTCCTCGGCCGTGAAATAAATTCTCCAATAATAATTCTCTTCTTGCGCCGCCGTATGTAGCTAACGTACTTAACTGGCCGCGATTTATCATTCCCGCGTTCGCGCCTTGCCACCCCGTCGCGCCTTCCGCCTCCGGGGCCTTTCTTCTTTGGACCACCGAGGATGTGGCCGAAGAATCTTACAATTCGCTTTTTTATCGAGGCTTCAACACTTTCAGCTCGGCTAGCAAGGTGTACGAACCTTGATAATTATTTAAATATTTTTAAGCAGGGTGTGTTGTGATTGAAATAATGGAAGAGTTGGAGGATTATGGTTGTTTACTCGTGTAAGAAAGTAGTGCTTTAGACGCTGGGGCATTGAATGGTTGAGTACTTGTGAGAGAGAAAGGTTGAGCGTAGCCCTCTGCTGGCGATTGTGGAAAGTGTCGTCATAAGTGAATCTTTTTTTTTCGTTGTCAATAAACATAGCTTTTTGATTCATTTTACGCTATCAGTTATCAAAAATTTTATCATTGACAAGGACGAAACATAGACTGCAACATGACCAATTTTGATCGAATAGAATCGAAAGAAATAGTTTCGTTTTCGTTACGAGAGACTTAAAAATACTCATCTGATCTATTTTTCTAACGCGTAAATATAATGTGCCCGAACTCCGTTATTACATTTTGATCGTTCGACGTATAAACAAGGAGGAGTCGGCTGGTTGGAATATTTGCCGGTCTGTTTGCGCGGGACAAACGAATCAGAAAATATTAAACAACGTTTCGACAATGCCTCCGAGCCGCATTACAATAATCGAGACGGAAGGAACAACGCCATCAAGTAAAAAGAATAGTCGGAACCGGGTAAGAAGGAATCGTTGATTTATGGGCAGCCAATCTATAATTTGCAAGTCAAATACATGAATAAAACAACGTGGAACGGGTATCGACGAAACACGCCCGTCCGAATATGAAAAAATGATCGATGGTTCGTCAAAATTTCTACGCGCCGCGTAGAATCCCGTGGGTGGGGGTTGGGGGGCGTTCTATTTCGTTTCGTTCGCCGTGGTTCCCGGTTTCCGTTTCGCTCTGTGCGTCGACCGCGCCGTCTCGCCTGGCAACGAATTAAGCTGCTTTATAAAAATGTAAAAGGCTCCACGAGCGAGCCGTTTTCCAGGTGGAAACGGTGGATCGTGGGGGGAGGTAGAAACGAGCTAGAGAACGCCGAGAAAGGGGGGGAGGGGGATGGACCGAACGAGGGCTCGACTAGCACCCGTGAAGCTGGGGAATCGCAAATGCGATTGGGAGCTTCATTGTTTCTGAGAAAAGGAAAGAAAGCGCGAGACTTCGGCCCCGGAGAGAGAGTTTAAGTCGGCGAACGGATCGAAGGAACGCGATGGTAAAACCGTGGTGCTTTCGTCGAGGTATATTTTCACGAATTCTAGGCCAGTCGGGTTTCCCTACGGATAATAATCAGTTTTACCATATCTAGTTGTCAAACACTTGCCCGTAATTGATCGGGCGTCGTTTAGATACGTATCATGATACACGAGCGTGATTGTGGGTGCGATTAAGGTCGTCCTTGGAAGTAGCGATCTATCATCTTGAGCCTGATGACGGAACGTTTTGTAACTGGGGAGAGTCAATTAAATTGGGGCTCCCCGAGTGTCGAGCTGCGTAGCTTTTTCTAACGTCCTTAATTTACCGATCGTTCCGCTCGTTTGTTTTGGAAAATGCAAATTAAAGCACGCATGCCATTTTATAGAACGACTTTATTACACTTAGGCATTTTAAGTTACTACTTTACTATAAATTGTATAACTCACGTATGAAATTAAAATAAACATATAGTAAGTGAAATTCTAAGAGAAAGCGAATTTTGAAAAAATACTAAAAAACAATTGTTGCTAGAATTCTACAGAGGTTGATACACTCATGAAACGAACATTTTGAAGTGTTTGCTATTATTTTGAAGTAGCTCATTCTGAAGTAGTTAAAAAATCATATCCTCTCTGATTTGGTTTAAATTCTCGAATTTTAATTTTTCCTAGAATCTCTTAAATACGAATCTCAAGTTGACTTCAGCAAATCAGTTTTTAACTCTACAGGAAATGGAATAATCTTTCGATGGTCGATTGAAATATGATACGGTATTAATTTCTTTCTACCAAGGGACTTTAACGTATCGTTGGCAGCACAATTCGAATTTCGAGGGTCCTTTTACTCTTCGTCCGTCGACGATTCCGTGCGTGAAGCTCTGTATTCGTAATTGCCGTAGAGCAACGAAACGAAGACGCCGTTCCCGCGGAATTTGCATACTCAATGCGGTCCATGAATTTCTGCGTAAGCATCAGAATTCTCCGGCGTGCTGTCCATCGAACCCACAGACGACACCTTCGAACTGAGCCGGCGGCAATTCCCGATTGACTCGTGGTGCAAATGTCATTACCTTCCGTATACATTAGAGATACGCGTCGCGGCGCGGAAAAGAAGGGGCGCGTGTCGCGGGGAACAACAGGGCCGATTGTTGGGCCAGGAACGGGGCAGCATTACGTATTCATTCGTGATTTCGTTTCGTTCGTGGCGGCGGAGGCTGGCTGTGGAAGTCGTGGCACAAATGCACGAAGTAAGATTCCGATTCCGAGGCATTAATTGAGCCGAAGCCCTGTATTTCCCTGTGGGCTACGTAGACAGAGGTGCCTTCCGCTACCAATCTCGAGGAGTTTCGGTTTCAGACCGATAGAAGTGGAAAGAGGAACACGGGAGCGAGGAGCGGATCAGAGAGGGTTGGAGAGGGGGCGTAAAACTCGTATGCACGGGCGTAATACAGCGTAGGCACGGGGGCTACGAGGCCTCCACGGTTGCTCTAGGTGGGGTACTATACGGGGTAATAGAATGTGCATGTAATAACCGAAGGAAATATACACCGTGCAGCCTCCGAAAGAAGGAAGGAAGGAAGAAATAACGGAGGCAGCCAACTGCGGGAAAAGAAATTTTTCCCTTCTCTACATCGTACCGTGTTTCGCCCGCCCTTTCCACGGGGCGCAAACGTTCGCTCGCGGATTTCGAGGGTTTATTTGCCGGAACGCGTTTGCCTTTGTCTTATTTCGCGGCAGACACGCGTCTGACGAATTGTAATGAGATTCTTTATATGCGAAAAGTGGATGTGTTCGGTGTATGGAATAATACTTGACGCTAGGATAGATAGCGTGAATGTTTCAAAGGCTCTTTATCCGGGAAAGTAAATAGGAAGACGGAATTGCGCGCGACGTACGTGTCATCGTTCGGTTTTCTTCTACGTGCTCCTTGACGTTAATGTTATGTATTAACGACAACAGCAGGGCGTTCTTCTCTTTTAGGAAAATTCTTGATCCTCAGTTCCAAAAATGAAACACTCGTAATATATTTTTCATCGATAAAAGGTCGCATGCTTATTAAGTTCAAATATAGGGCAACGCTAATATTAATTCTCTTAGGAATGTTTAATTTCAATTTCAATAATACACGAATTGTTTCGTTAAAAATATATATCTGGTCCTCGTCGTATTTTGTATTCTATATTTTATCATTTGTGTACCGAAAATATTTTCTTCTGTCCTATCTTAGAACTATTAGCTTCACCGTAATATTTTCGTATTTTTTGTAAACTCGTTTATAAGTTAAAAAATTGGCGTAAATTCGTAAAATGACCTGCTATTATGGCCTGTGATTACTACGTTATTGCATACGAAATATCCGAGTTTTCGATCTTACGAAGGCATTGCATTAGAAAATTGAGCGATTAGATAATGCACCATGCTCTCAGTTGTTTCTTTGTAACGATACGTAGTGATGGATTATATCCAACGAATGAATGGAAGCAAAATTCGTGTAATTTCCTGTATGAATTTAAACTTGAACGTGTAGTGAGGGCGTAATAAATAAATACACAATTTATGATAGAAAATGATCAATAAAAATATAACAGAAATATTCATTATCAAGAGATAATCTTCTCCCTACAAAATTAGTAGAAAAATAATTGCCCAGAAACTTACGTATGTCGCTGCAAATAAAAAAAAAACACAACTGTAGGTGAGAAAACAAATAAAAATTAATTTTTTCGAATCGTATACTTCGTTGTGAAACACGTGGCAAAGAACTGTCGCCGGAAGATACCGCTGACTGGTCGAATAGGAGGCGTTTAGGGGGCTGACGCCAGGCGATGATCTCTCGGTCCGAATTCGGTGTCGGCTACAGAAGCCGGAACGCATTTTGTCTGCGGAACACCGCAATTAACTGTCTGGGATTTCACGCGAACTCGCACGACAAGGCCAGCCCGTGTGAAACGTCAGATGCGTTCCCCGGACACCTCTGACGTCGCGTCAGAGTCAAAATCCGTGAGAAACGAGAATCATTGTAAAACGATTCCTTAAAAGATGCACGCGTAATGAGACTAATCGACGACGAACAGGATGAACCGAAGATGAGGATCAATCCGAGGAAACGGAGTTCCTTCCACAAAATAAATTTTAATTGTATACAGAAAACTATATTTGTTTACTAGAAAATAGATATCGGTTCAGTCATATAATGTATAAGTATAATATTCAAATGTTAAGTGTAATGGTGCAGAGTATTTAAATGCTATTAGAGTAATGATTCTTAAAATGAACGTCGCTTTGGGATTGGCATGTTCATTTTTCATACAGTGGAGGCGAATTTCGATACCTTAACTAGGCTCAAAGGTGAAAATGTTCAACTTACGAATGACGTCTAGGTTCATTTTAAGAATCATTGCTGGTGAGAGGGCACTGAAAACATAAGACAAAATCTAGTTGCTGAAGCACTTACGACATAAATTGGGGAGGAATAAATAAAGTAAATAAATAGGAATCTTAGAACGAAGTATCTCTAAACAAGATACCAAAGGCATAGCTACTGGAGGCAATGTAATTGTTATTGAGAGCGTTACGATTGGGTTATCTCTCAGTGAAAATATTACCTGATACGTTCCAGCCGCAGTCGAGTGTTTATGAAAGGTATAACACTAAAACAAAACCATGCTAGCAATATTCTGAAAAATGGTTCCCATCGATCGTAGCCTAAACCCAAGCACGTGTCCTTAAGTCAAGCTCTAAAGGGAGTAGCGAATTGTCGTACACTTTGAATCTTTCGCCCATGCAGGGATAAGGGTCTCCTGTGCGAACGATTCCGAGGCTAAGTCCCACCGATAAAGCCAGGATTTCCGCGTGCGACGCGTCAGTCACCGCGGCTCGAGTTTTATTATATTAAAGTAGTAAACCAGATAATAAAGCGGGTACGCCCTTCCGTGTCCGTTGGTTTTACGACTACCCATACGACGATCTTATATCGCGTACTTACAGTCACCCTCTGTCGATCATAACCGAGCACATCGGTCACACGTATGCACACTCGCGCGATGGTATTCCTTCCCTTTACCGGTCGATCGTGGTCAGAACGTATTATGATGCGGAGTCGTCTCGAGAACCGGGTAAATCTGAAATAACGATGGAATTCATCCACGGACAGACACCGGAATTCCATGTTTCAGACGAATCGGAATCCCTAGTGTCGTATGCGTAAGTGTCGATGCGGCGAAAGGGTTGTTTTCGTGCTAAGGAAAACGTGTATCGGAGTAAACTGTGAGAAAACATTATAAATAACATCTTTTTTGTGTTTATCTTAAGAAGTAAGAATATTACAACAACCTAGATTAAACTGCAGACATGATTCTTAAAATGAACACCAGTTATTTATACATAGCGATATCATTTTTGAAAGTCTTCTTTCACGGTTTCACTGGCTTTAAAGATCCCTCAAGTACAGAGGGACAGAAATGTTCAATTTACGAATCACGTCTGGAGTTCATTTTACGAATCATTGTACTGGTGAAGAAACTTCTCTCTAAATCGAACAATCTGATTGATATTAAACTTTCTAATGATCATGCAGAACTGTTCAAAATTATTTCCACGTATCTACATTATATACAAATCTAAAAAATTGTAACATAATCACGAACTTTGGGTTAAAATGTCCCATGTGACAGAACAAATTGAAAAGCATTAAGAAAGAGAAACGTCTTCGTTGGGATGAATAGAAGTTTTAAAGATCCAAAAATCTTCGAATTATCCTGAACAATTAATCGCACTCTAAGTTTCTGATTCCCGAGGGTAGCGAAACTTAAAAAAAAAATCTCTTATTCGCAGTATAAAGTCAAGAACGGTAATGAAATTGGTTCCCAAACTATTCGACGCGTTCGGCACACGTTGGCGCTTTGAGGTAGGTAGACTGGTATAACAGACGGTTGCGCATGAACCATCGGGCGTTCAAAAGGAAGCACAACGTATAAGGATACCATCGTCGCTGGGTATCAGTAGGAAAGGGCTCCCTAGTCAAATGCACAGATTGGTTCCGATGTTGATTGAAGTGTAACGCAGATAACTCGAATCGTGACCAGCGGAGCGCACAATGCACTTGCACGGATAGAGGAGAGATTAGCAAAGAGCGTAATGGAGTTCCGGGGAACTCAAAAACGATCACGCTCCGTTGGAGCATCCGTCACCGACCGGTCGGATCTTCTGGTGGTCACGTGCTCGTGTAATTCCTGATATAACGTCGTACGTGATTCATATCGGGACGGCAGTCTAGTCTTTGTTTACATAATGCAACCGTTCCCTGGAGGCCAGCCAACTGTGTCCGTCCATGATAATCGTCGCGTTGAATTTAGTCAAAACGGCGTTGCTTGATAAGAGCACGAAGATGAATCAATGTCAGGCTGAAGTAGGACGTGCCTGTTCTAAAATCCAATGACACGGCAAGAATTGCTCGACGTCGAGGTGTTTCGAAGCGGGTGGCCATTAAAGGCTTTCATTCCTCGTTTAAGTCTATGGTACCGTCGACGAACGACGCCCCGCGATCCAATAAACGCATTTTAAATTCCGACGACGGACAAGGGCCGCTAACGCTCAAACTGTTCCCCTTTATTTAGCGATTAGAGATCGTGTGCGTACATAATGAGCATCAAACGCGCCTCCGTGGACCAATTTCCGCTAGCAACATCGACAGCGTATCGTAAACGGTATAATCTTTCCTGTAGGTTTGCAATAATTTTGCCCGGGTAACAAGGCAATTAGAGACAGCGTGGTCTCAGAAGAACTCGAAACGGATGACTAGATGAAACGGTTCACAGACGTCGAGGCAAGTGGAAGTAGAAGATTCTGGCGACACATATATCGCGCAGTGTTATGGCAATCTAAGTTGGCATGTTTAGTCAGCTCGAATAAGGCGCGCCCGTAGCGAGTCTGATAGCTGGCTGAGTCAACATTCACGTATTTGCCGTGGCATCGCTGCGAAGCCATCCAGACGAAGCCCAGTTGGCGAACCTGGAGCGAGGAAGGGATGCCTCGTGCCGCGTACAATTTGGTGCAAGATATTGCTTTCGAATGCAACCTCTTTACCCTTTACCACCCCGGCTGTTACCGATGTTTACCCTACCTGCTTGATGATACCACAGAAGACACTCGTACTTGTGTTTTACGCGAATGCGGCTCCGAATGCTGCGACTCTTTCTCGTCCGTGAACGCCAGAGGAATCCTTAACGAATAGAATCCGGGTACGTTAGCGAGAACAACATCCTAAAAAGATCGTAGGAGTGGTCAGAGTTACGTAAGCAACCTTAGTTGCATATACCTAAATTTTTTAATTTATAATAATTGGTGTAACGATAAGATTCTTTGGCGATCATTTTGAAAGTCAGTAGGTTTGTTGATTAACTTATTTTATTTTATTTATCCGAGAAACGGGAAGACTCATTAGTGTATAAAGTAGTGAGTAGTAGAATGACGCAGTAGAATAAGAATTCGCGATCAGACAGAGACGATTGAGTGGATTTATTATGTCTACAGCGTGTTTGAATTTGACCTCCCATACATATTTTGAACGATTTTAGCTTTCACACACAAGTGTAAAATGGAAGGAATTTCAATTAACAGTGTGTTACTATGGAAAAAATAATATAAAAGTCGATATAATCATCGTGTTATAATGTGTCCTTTATGCAGTGTGTTCGGCCACCCATGGGAGAAATTGTAATGGGAGATTCTAGAGGCCAAAATAAGACGAAAATCAAGTGTACTAATTTATTGATTGAGGCTTCGCTAAAAAATTGTAGAAACATTTTCGGCCACACTGTATATTTTCGGTAATGAATTTTTTTCTCGAAAGTATGTCAGATTTCGGAGGTTTCTGTATTCACCAAAAATGATTGTGATTGACACCAACAACCGAAAATAATTTTTCCAGACGATTTGAAATTTTTTTTTTTCGCCGATCAGTACACTCGATTTTTCTTAAAAATTCGTTTTTGATTTTTAATAAATTTGTTTGGCGCCCTACAGAAAAGTTATTTAATACCTTTTTGTAGGTATCTATGAGTTCTACTTCCATACTAAATTTCATTGAGATTCGTTCACTATTGTAGGAATTATGGGCGTTTGAAAATTGTACCACTTTCATGGGGTTTTTCTCAATTTACGGGGTTAAGGAACAACTTTTTGAAGATTCTTGGGATTTCTACATATTCTGCACCAAAATACGCGACGTCTGCATTTTGAAACATTAAACTCTTTCAACCCGTTCAGAAGTTATGATGTTTTAAAGATTCGCATGAAAATTCAGTGAAAAATGTCAATGGTGTGGTCAGACATTATATTTTCGGTAAAGAATTTTTTTCTTGAAAGTGCGTAGCATTTCGGGGGTATGTCTATTGACCAAAAATGATCGTAATTGACCCCTGCAACCGAAAATAATTTTTTTAGAACGATTTGAAACTTTTCAATTTCGCCGAATTTCAGGGGAATCATCCATTCATTGTCAGACATTGTATTTTCGGTAAAGAATTTTTTCCTCGTAAGTGCGTAGGATTTCGGGGATATGTCTATTGACCAAAAATGATTGTAATTGACCCCCGCAACCAAAAATAATTTTTCCGGGAAGGATTTGAAATTTTTTAATTTAATTTTTTAATAACTTCTTAACGAAGCCGCAATCAACAAATTGATATTCTTGATTTTCGTTTTATTTTAACCTCTAGAATCTCCCATTTGAGTTTGAAAATTTATTTAAAAAGTATAAATTCTTCCTGTACTATTTAAAGAAAATTCGAGGGAAAGTAGGACAGCGGCGGTGTAGCTCCGTTACATAGAGCCTTCTTTATTGGATCCGCTAACTCAAGAATTTTACATTTTACAAGCCAACCGACATCGCTACCGAACGCATCGAATACTTATTCCCTTTCTAAGATTGTAAGAAGGGGTATTTCCCGGGGCCCGGGGATGATAAACGTACGAGATATTGAAAAGTTACAATCCTGCAAGGTACTTTCGCAAAGCGGATTCCTGGATACGCGAGCCTCGAATAATTTCGCGCGAGGCTACAAGGATCGCGACGTCTACCGCGAAATCAGAATTGTAAGCGAAGATGTTAAACAGTTGTCAAGTCCACCCCTTTGGATTTTCGGTCGATAGGGGGTTTTCAGCGCAGTCTCGCGAAAATTATACAGAGCCGGGAGAAAAAGAGCGACGAGGAAGGGAACTCGGCCGACGAGAAAGAGAGACGGGGGACATAAGCAGACAGAGGAACAGACAGTCGCCCCGTGAAATTGAATTACAATAAGCAAAGTAAAGTTGGATGATCCAACCATTGTGCCCTCCAGTCCGTTGCTACCTCACTGCCAGTTATCTCCTTTCTTCTTTTCGCGGTCTCTCCTCGCTTCTATCCTCTCCTTCGCGGGAGTCCCTGGTCGAGGAAGAACTTCTCTCGAGTACCACGACAACCGACGGTATTCTTACGCCTTTGTTCCCCACGGGGCTGAATTAATTGCTGCGTTTTTGACATCCATTCATTGTCGGGTCCCGGCAGACGACGTCGGGATGAGCGGATAAAGGGAAAAGTTACCGAACGCCTCGACTCTCGTCCGCGTTTCCCTCTCGCTCGGACTCTCGGTTCGGTTCCCGCGCATCGCGGAATATTATTCCTCTGTCCGACGTCTCTCCGCCCGAAAGTCGATGATACCGTCTCCAAAGGACCGGAACGATGTTTCTCTTTCGTCTTCGCCTCGCGCTGACTGCCGCTGACTCTCCTACCGCGTCACTGTCATTCGTAATTCCCACCCCCCGCTGTTCCCCGACGCCGATTTCAAAGGGCTCGCCTGCTTCAAAATTCCGATAAAGACGTTTCTTTACAAACTATCCAACATTATCGATAATCTTTTGCTTTCAAATTTTTCGTATTTATGTTCATTTATCGAACGAATATGCTACTAAAATTTCTTAAGGTATGTTATTTTTTATTTTTTAAAATTAATTTATTGAACTTTTCGTGTTTGTTTTATATATGCTTCAGGAAAATGTATATTTCCTATGTATATATGTTAAAAGTGCATCGATTATTTTGTCAAATTAATATATATTTAAATGACACTTTTTTATTTGAATATAAGTAAATGTAGCAAAGAAATTTAATTTCCAGTCGTCAATGTATTAATGTTTCAACAGTATTGAAATTCTTTGATGGAAAAAAAGACCTAGAAAATACATTTTAAAATTCTTTTTTTAATTGGATATAAGTCTAACAGAGAAATCTTATTCCCTGTCGCCAATGTGTTTACCGTTAAAACTCCTCGATGGAAGGAAAGACAAAAAAATTGATATTTTTTCAGACACGTGGGAGTGCCATTAACGATTCGATGCTCATCGCGTGGAGCACACGCGCGACTGATGCGTTCCACGTGACGCGTAAGTTGATGGGGTCCCGGGTCTGATAAGTTCGTCGGAAAGTCTGCGTCGCGACAGATCGCGGTAAGTCGCGGGCAGAATCGTCATCCGCCGCAGCTCGCTGGGAAACTTCGCGAGCCTGGAAGTTTCCGCGGAGGCGGAGGAAATTGCCGAGCAGGGCCAGCTTTTGTCCTTCCGGTGCATCCCTCGTACCCCACGCCCCGTCCGGAGTGCATAACCCCTTCCGGTCCCGACGACGCCGCGGAGAAACTATTGAATATGCATAAGTTATATTAAATTGGGCCAGCGTGTGTACGGTGCCGCGCAGGGGGTGGAAAATACCGACCAATTACAAGCACTTGGATGGAGTTCGGCTTCCGCCTTCTGAAGCGGAAAGTTGGAACGAGGATGCTCGAAGCACACGGTATTGTGGCTGTCTCAGGCATTCGGAAATTTTCGACTGTTTTTCGATTCAAGGGGGGAGGAATAACTGCCGCCGCCTCCTCGCGGTAGTCGCATTAATTCGGAGTCGGGTAATCTGATTACGTTCGCCATGATAATTAGATAGGTTTTATGCGTTTTGAGAATTTACAATTATAATTACATCGAAATTGGACGGTAATTACTGGGCGATTATGTGTAATCGTATCGTGGCAAACGTAATCAAATTTCGCTCAGTTCTGCATTAATTTATGCAACTTTAAAAACTAGAATCGGTCGGTGCTTCTTTAATTCGTCGAACGGTATTTATTGGTGAATTATTATAAGTAGGTAATTTTTCAAAATTTATGACAGACAGCACGTGAATCCATAATTCTTGACTTTTATTTAATTTTCAAATAACTTCGCCCTCCATATTATCCAACTCTAAGACTGCAGTTAACTTTATGTACAACACTGACAATCAGAAGCAGAAGTAATGAATTACAACGCAATTCGTTTAATGAATTTTCAAACTTGGTTTTTTTTAAATTCTCCCTTACATATTAAACTAATTTGCAAGTTTTTAGTAGTTGGTTTCTTGAATATGAATGTAACGCGAAAGGTGAAGGAGAACACAATGTGGGGACCCACGACAACGCATCATAAATTCGTGAAATCTTCTTGAAATGTTTAGGTTTGAGGGCGATAATGCTGGTAACGTATTCTTGCGCCACTTAATCAGCAGGTCGACGCTATCTAGCACCAGCGTGATAAGAGACCGAGCCACTTAGTGTTTTCTTGTATCGCGACTTAGCACGCCGAGATCTTTCGCAAATCTTTATTAGTAGGTCGTTTGTCGGTACAATGGATCCGTCGCGACGACAATGAAAAAAATATATACATTCTCGAGCTAACGACCCCGCAATTAACCACGTGAGATTCTAAAGTCATTTCGTGGCTCTTAAATACTCTTTTTTACGTTGACGCTAATTAACAGAGCTCGCATGCTCTCTAAATATAGCTTATGATTTTAAGCTTCGTTGCAGATACTGAAAAGTAATGTACATTAAGTACTGCTTGGTACCAAATAATCGTAGAGTAATGCAAATGTACGAAAACCATGATCTCGCAATGTTTTACACGTCATGCTGAACCATAAATATGTGATATACGAGGGCAGATAAGGAACAACGTCAATCTTAACAAATCTGGCGCAGCCTTCGTTTGACCTAGAAACACGCGAAGTTCGCCTGACAGCCCGTACTTCGAAACAAAGTAAATTTTATTCGTTTCTTGCAAAATCTCATGTAAGAAATACAGTGTCACTTTTGCAAATTCGATTTAAAGGGTATAGCCGAATAAGGGGGTCAAATGTGCCCCCAAACCGAATGGAACGAGCCACGGGTCATTCGATAGCAAAAAAAAAATAACCCCTGTGTGCAAATTTTTAACTTGAAATCTCGACCGTGGGGGTAGTAATGGGGTGAAAACGAAAATCATGTTTTTGAATTATTTCTCTTGACCTATTGAGTACAAAAATGTAAAAAAATTCAGAGACATTTCGGGAACCGGGGCACATACTTTGGGAGATTTTCAGATTTTTTGATTGAAGAACCAGGTAGTGAAAAATAAAAAACAGCAAAAAATGCCGAAAAATGCCGATTACGTATTGAAGGAGGCCCGGAACTACTTTTATACTTTTACAGTAAACAGGTATTACTATTACTATTACTCTCAATTTTTTTCAGATTTTTCATTTTGGTGCGCCGCAGTGAAAAAAAATAAAAACCGAGTTTTTCCTCGTTTTCTGCGTATTAGAGTAACTTACACGTTGAATTTTTATGCATCCTTCAATATATAAGTGTTTTGTAGACTGTTTAATGTTTCTACACTAAGCAGAATTACATAACAATTGAAACAAATAAAATAATGCCAACCATTGGGTATATATATCATAAAAAATCAACGATATTCTCAACGGCGTCGATGGCGCAGCGTTAGAGTGTCCGACTGCTGAACCGCTGGAAGTTTTTTTACCGTAGGTTCGAGCCTCTCTTCTGGACTTAGTATTTTTTTTTCTTCATTATTTTTTTTTTCAAATTCTAACTATATAACAATGCTTTATATTTATTTATAAATGTTCTGATAGTATTTTACAAATATTTTAACCTGAAATATGTATAAATATAGTCTCGGAGTGTTTTTTGCGTTTTTATTTTTTTTGTCAACCACGATTATTGTTTAACATCTCTTACACTGAAATTAATGTGAAATGTTAGTTTTCAAATCTCTTACCTTTGACTATTGTGAATGGATCGGAGCAGAAGATTGTATATTGGCTTACTATTACTTCTTCTCGCCCTTCGATCAAGCAGCTCTTTCCTTCTCGTTCTCTTTCTTTGATAAATATGAATGTTTGCTGCGGCTTTAGTATCTAACGTAGACATGTAAGGGCCATTCCACGCCAAATCTATTAACCCACTCTCTGCCAATGATACTTTTTTCTAATAAACCCATTTTTAAGTACCAGTTTGAACGTTTCATGCTTATTTTTGAATGAAGTATCATTGCTCGATGGAAACCACGGGGAAAAATGATTAATTGTCCTACCTGCGTTACGAAGGAAATAAAGGTTCGTTGGGTGTGGGCCCAGACCGTTCAGGTCAATGGGTGATTGTCGCGTTCGGGTTTCACAATGTATTTTTTAATTACTCAGTTCAAGCTACTGTATGCGATGGTATTTATACATAATTACTTGGCATGGTCCGTAGAGGTTGGTCCTACAAGTGTTTCCATTATCTTTAAAACCAGCAGTAAGGAAAGGATAATAACCGTTACATGTCTACGTTAGATACTGAAGCCGCAGCAAACATTCATATTTATCAAAGGAAGAGAACGAGAAAGAAAGATCTGCTTGATCGAAGGGCGAGAAGAAGTAATAGTAAGCCAATATACAATCTTCTGCTCCGATCCATTCACAATAGTCAAAGGTAAGAGATTTGAAAACTAACATTTCACATTAATTTCAGTGTAAGAGATGTTAAACAATAATCGTGGTTGACAAAAAAAATAAAAACGCAAAAAACACTCCAAAACTATATTTATACATATTTCAGGTTAAAATATTTGTAAAATGCTATCAGAACATTTATAAATAAATATAAAGCATTGTTATATAGTTAGAATTTGAAAAAAAAATAATGAAGAAAAAAAATACTAAGTCCAGAAGAGAGACTCGAACCTACGGTAAAAAAACTTCCAGCGGTTCAGCAGTCGGACACTCTAACAACTGCGCCATCGACGCCGTTGAAAATATCGTTGATTTTCTAGGATATATTCCGCTCAACGGTTGGCTTTATTTTATTTGTTTCAATTGTTATGTAATTCTGCTTAGTGTAGAAACATTAAACAGTCTACAAAACACTTATATATTGAAGGATGCATAAAAATTCAACGTGTAAGTTACTCTAATACGCAGAAAACGAGGAAAAACTCGGTTTTTATTTTTTTTCACTGCGGCGCACCAAAATGAAAAATCTGAAAAAAATTGAGAGTAATAGTAATAGTAATACCTGTTTACTGTAAAAGTATAAAAGTAGTTCCGGGCCTCCTTCAATACGTAATCGGCATTTTTCGGCATTTTTTGCTGTTTTTTATTTTTCACTACCTGGTTCTTCAATCAAAAAATCTGAAAATCTCCCAAAGTATGTGCCCCGGTACCCGAAATGTCTCTGAATTTTTTTACATTTTTTTACTCAATAGGTCAAGAGAAATAATTCAAAAACGTGATTTTCGTTTTCACCCCATTACTACCCCCACGGTCGAGATTTCAAGTTAAAAATTTGCACACAGGGGTTATTTTTTTTTTGCTATCGAATGACCCGTGGCTCGTTCCATTCGGTTTGGGGGCACATTTGACCCCCTTATTCGGCTATACCCTTTCTATCGTCTGTAACGTACAACAAAAATTTGTCCTCCGTTTTCACTTGTTGTAGAAGAAATTACACTCTTATTGCACCTCACAAGATTATTATATAAAAGAAATGTTTATTTCCAAGGATAAAAAGACTCCAACAAGAAGTACTAAATCTCTACCAAAATATGTTCTAAGGGAATAGGCGGAGTGTACTACGGTTCGATACGTAAATTACTAGTAAACCTGTACGCCGCCACAAGGGTTGCAAAAATAGCAACCCTGCGATGCAACGCGGCATCAGAAGGGTCTGAAAGGTTCGGCCACGGATGAAAAAGAAAAGTAAAACCTAGGAATAAAAGGAAACAGTGCTGCGGGTAAAGAAACAATAAGAGGAGAAGTACAGTCGGTGGAAGATCGCAATGGAAGCCTAGACCGGATTAGGTTTATCTGCGGATGCGTCTGTTCCGTAAATGGAAAATCGAAACGCGGGTAACCGGCAAAAGCGACGGCAAAAATAAAACCGAAGCTTATCAAGGGTAATTCGAGTCGATTGAAAGACCATAGTCGCGGTCGTATTTTGAAACGACCAGGACCGAGCCTCTCGTTATTTCCTGAACGACGCGAATAATTTGTTACGCGGGACGGCCACAGGCCGCGAAATAATGTCCCCCCCCCCTCTCCCTCTCTTCGTCTGTGTTTGTATTTGATACAGCTTATCGCAAACTACGTATCCGGCTGCTTAATGTGTGAAAAGTCGTTTGACGTTTATTCGTTTACTTTACCCAGTTTGTCTGTTGAACACAGCACCCCACTTACTCGCTAACGAGCTTATCTTCCCCCTAACCCCGACGACCAGTCGGTGGCAGGTTCTCCAGGTGTTCCCCGACCGCTTTTGACCGTTTCACGCTCGTTGACTTGGATAATAACATAATACACCGCGGACATGTCCAGCGTGCAGAAATCTGTACATTAGCGGCCTTTGATACATCGTCCGCTAATGCAAAGCATTTAGGGCGAAATTAGCTTTTCTATTTGCCATTCTCTCTTTCGCCTCTCGTTTCTCGGTTTTCTTTATTCCCACGAGCGATGGAAAAACTGCGGCGCCACGTGACCGAAGAGGGATTCAAGGAACGAGCATAATATGGGAGATGGGACGTTGTATTGTGCGTACGCGAGAAATTGGCTAGTAGGGACGGTACTTCTTTTGCTCCGTCTATCCCCACTCTCGTCGTTTCGACCAGTAGTGGGGCCCTGGGATCACCCAAACTCTACAGTGGGGATCTGGGCACCAATCAGACCCGCATTCCTTTCACTTGCCAACTTCTAGCGGACGCACACTATAGATATCTTCGCAACTTTGCGAATCATTTTCGAATTAGATAATGTATATCGATATATGGATCACAAATTTACAGGGGAGTTCAAAAAATTTACAAAAATTCTGAAAACAAAGTTTGACGATATCAGTGAAAAATGAACATTTGTAAATTCTTGAATACCACGTCAAAAAACAACAAACAGTGTAGGGGTTATCAGAAATTTCTAAGAAAGTATGTCTACGCACGTAACACGTTCGAAACGTTTAAAATCTTGAAGCCTATTTTCGAGAGAAGTTTAAAAACTGAAAACTTCCTCCAAAATTGGCTCAGAATTTTTGAATAAAGACATCCCAGCGATCCAGTGTCAGTAACGCCAGATAGAAAAGAAATTCTAATATCGGGGACTAGTTTGGGTGGAAACCGTGTCGGATTAAGAGCGTATTGGCAGCGAATCAACTGGGCCAAATATCATCGTATCCGGAACAGCGGTTTAATTATTTCTGCTTAGCGGCGCAGAGGGGGATCCGTAAGGGCCGGGCCAGCTACCTAAACAGGCTGTTTCGCCACGGATCGCGCCGCACGGGGTCCGTTGTATCGATTTAATGAACGATATTGATTAATGGTGTCGCCGGTGCGAATAGGCCGCATCGCTTCGTATAAATTAGTGAGGCGATTCTCGTTGCCAACGCGCGCATTAAGCAACGCGGCTTGCTAACACAGCCTCTGCACCTGGTTTACGCGTCCTGGGCGCTAACTCGAGTTAAACGAGATGAATGTCGGTTCGCTAATAGTTGTTACGAATTGCCACTGGAGCTTGCTTAGCCCGCTTAGAGAGAGATTTAGTCGAGCAACTAAGATGAGCTTCGCCCGCCTAACGCCTCGCGCCGCTCTGCAAACGGTTTCTTCTCCCTCGCGTGTCTGATCTCTTTCCTGGGTTCCTCCGTCTTGCTCTCGCGGCGCTGTTTCGCCAAGATTAGAAGGCTCGCGGCCCGCCAGACGCGTCTTGCGGGATCAAAGTTTGACCGCGGACAAACTTTCACGCGGCTTTAGCACAGAGTCGTCGGCTTAAGCGTTTCGCGGAGCTTCTTTCGTGATCCGCTGCATTATCTCTGCGATCGAGCGTGCGTGCGCCCCCGGGAACGTACGATTCGTGCACCCTTAGAGAGGGGGTGGTCCACCAAATTTGTCGATGCGTCGTTTCCAGTTGTAGCGCGGAATTTTGCACGAATGCACTCGATAAAATGAAATAAAAACACTCGAAACTCCCGTAACATGAACATTGACCTTAATACTTTCGTACAGCATCTCCTCGAGAAAAGAACTGCAATAATTTTGGCAACTGCTCAAAATAATGATAGACGCTAAAATAAGCGAAGAATGCCATGTGTCCGCCTTGTGCCTCAAGGCGTTGCTCAAGGTAACAACAACAGTTTTTTTGCTGATGCGTGGGAAGAGACATCGTAGGAAACAGTCTTTTAGGACCCTGCTTTTTTCCAGCCCCGACTAAGTGGAACTTTTTATTTTTATTTTTTTGTGGTACGACCTCATTTCCTTCGTACGGTGAAAACATTCCTAAACAACACCTTTGGAAACCGACGGGCTGGGCGAGGCGGACCCAACGCGTATCCATCACGACCTCTTGACCTTAATCCATTAGATCCTTACTTTTGGAGCCATTGAAAATTTATTATTCCGCGTAAATGAACAATGCACGAATCCTGCGAGAAAGGATATAAAATGGTGGTCGTATGATATTTTTTACTTATTTTAATGTGTCTATTCATCCCTTGAAATACGATTATGTATTTTTAACACACAATACATGACACGAATATGTTAAGTATGTTAAATCCGTCACGAGATCATGTAAATCTGATATTGAGCTTTTAATTCGAGGACTTGTACTAGAAACACTATATTCTATATTAGATGTCACTAATGTCATTTGATTTAATCGAATCTTCGACGTAATGAAATCGATAAAAAGAGATGGATTCCGTTCGCTGTATACGTTTCCAGATTCGCGAATCGATTAACGGTTGTTGTTTAGATCGAGAGCAATTTCCATGAAATCCCATCCCCAGAAGGCGTTGCCTGACCGGAAGTCGATTCGTCCCGTTCCTCGGGATACTGAAATCTCAGTAGATTCGCTAAGTAGCAATATAGGATAAATTAGCTCCGTCAGAGCGTCGAGGTCGGCCCCCGTTGTTTCCTTCCCCGTTTCTCTTTCTCTATCGTTCCTCATTCAAACAGCGGCCTCCCCCGAGACGTCGTGCTTGTCTCGCGATGCAACGTTACCCCTGCATCCCCCTTCCGTTTCGCCGTCACGTTTCGCTTGATGTATACGTGCACCCAAACGAATGCAACGCAAACAAATCCAGAGTATTCCTTAATTCCAAGTAAAATACTATTACCAACGCTTTTCCGTTCTATTCGTGCTCGGAATTTAAACTGTTAAAAATTCTATTAAAACCGGTTCATTGATAACTCGTTGTTCCAACTTTTCTCTTTCAACGCAGAACGACAGAATAGCAACGTTTCAGATTTCGTGACGTATTCAATGCATATATTTTTCTAGCAGAAAGTTAAGTGTATTAATCTTCCATCCTTAAGAAAATTAAGATAAATAGCTTAGAAACAGAATAAAAAATTTATTCGTCATCAGTTCAAAGATATATACTTCCAAGTTACCCTTTTCGTTAAACAAATAATTTTTGATATTGCATAACTCAATGTTATACATTTCTTTTATCGTAGAATTGGAAAAATGTATATTTTATATATCAAGTTTCTCCAGCGAAGACCATGGTTGAAATACTAAATGACACTTTGAATAAATTAATTATCCATTTTGTTAGCATAACTATCAATCAATCTCGCTAACATTTTTCGTTTTTATTCTTGGATAGATAATTATTTACATTAAATAGTTTCTTCCAAGTAAAACAAAAGTAATTGGTACAGCAATCAAAATTAAATTTATATAAAACTATAAACATAATATCTAATTCAATACAAAAAATTAACAAGGATTGCATGTAACAATTAAAGAAAATTAGTATTATTGATTTGGAACATTCGAAACATCGCTTAATAAAATGCTAATTTATTTACAATCAATTTACAAAAAAAAAACAAACACAATCACATGTGTATTTAAAGAACCTTAATTTTATCTTATTGTACATTGAATGGTACAAGCCCAAAAATAACTATTCGACTGGGGAACTTGATTTCGTTTTTTAATTGCCTAATAGAATGGTGACACGCGAAGAACGTTGTGTATAAGAGTTGAATACACCTTCGCCAACTTTGAGCACGCTTTTATAAACACGAACAATGCTTGTCGTGCACGCATTAATGCGTGTTTCCAAAACCACGCGGCGAGAGGCTACAGTAAGGTTAGACAAACGGTGAACATTTCTTGAGCTCGAAGATGGAGTCCAGAGCTCATCAAGGTAATGCAGCTGGGATTATCCTGAAACCGAGCACGTTCCCAATACTGAGAGTCAGGAGGACTGGCTCAGCTCTCGGGAAAGGTAGAGCCACTGCAGGTTATTAGTTGATCGTTTGATCGAAATCCCGTGGAGACCAGTAGACACTTCTGACACACGCTGCGTCTGTGCTTGTCTTTGTGCGACGTACCTTCGATCGATCGGCGTCATCTTGTTTATTTAAATAATTTGACGGTCAATAATGCACAAGCTTATCTTCATAGTACTTCAAACTCCTTTATTCCATCGTAAATTCAATGCTTTTTGTATTTAGTAATTTAAAGTTAAAGGGAAAGTATTACCAGACTCGTAGTAATTTATTTGCGTTCAGTATTCAAGTTTTTGTATATTATAAAAATTAAATTCTCATATTATTTTAAGGTACGAGTCGAAACAAAATTATTCGAACGAAGGTTGGTAATTTGCAACAAATATTCGCGATGCGTTTGGCGCTGAAACTGATTAAAATTTATATTTTTCGATGGCAGAAAACCCCACGAATTTCGGTCGTCGTTCAAAATGAAATCATCACATTAATTTATGAACGAATCTTATTTGCGCATACGCCGCAAAATTCGGGAGAAAAATGGTTTTTGTTCCTGTTTTCATAAGGATTTGCATAATGCGGCGGATAACAATGACAGGAAATATTTTTAAAGAATTTCTCGTTAGCAGCTAGTTTCCACGGGAATTAATAAAACTTTTGTCTCCAAATTTTTTTTTCGAACCTTTTAGAAACGTGAACTTTAACCTCTTACCTTCCCCGACAAAGGAAGTATCTTTTAATTTCACCCAACGGGCAAGTACGTAATTTCATTTTTAAAACGGGACGTGGAACGCTCAGATGTTCTTCGCATATTTTATCATTTTCAGTCAAACGTAAAGGATTATTTCGAAGTGATTCATTCTGACGCTCTAGGGCGGTACTTTTCAGACTCTTTTAAAGATGTCTGGTATTTATAGATTAATTTGTTTTTATTGGTTTTGAATAAGTAAATTGTCACTAGTAGAATCTAAAAATTGTTGTTAAAAATTGCAAACGTATACAATCAACGCTAATGAATTAAACATTTTCGTTTCTATAAAATTTAGTTTATTTTAATTCAAATATTTTTTAAATTTCTTGTTTTAATTTCTTTAAACGCTACGATAATTTTCAATTTTAATTAGACTTGTTATGTCTTCAGAATAAACTACATTTTTTACGTGCCCTTTTACGTTAATAATATTCAAATGCAAATTCGTCGTTCTTGATTCTGGCCTCGTGACAGAGGCAATCTTCCTGACCCTATTTGTACCACGAATTTTGTGTGGCGCTGTAGGGACGAATCCCAGAATGCGGAACGGTGGCTGGTATTGTGGTTTCGCCGCGAAGAAACCGGGTGCAAAGTGACGAAATAATAGTGTGAGCGTCGTATGGGCTGAACGACAGGTCGCTTCGTCTATAGCTCTCCAGTCGAACACCGCTGGTTCGTTGGATCAGATTAACCAGACACGGGCAAATTTATCTCCAAGCGTAACGACTACGTCCACGTCGTCTGGACGACGGGCACGGATAAATACGTGCGTTTAGCGGATTGATTGGCTACAGCACACTTTGGCGAGCCTCGCTTCGGCCCGATGCACTTTTGCCATCCTCGCACCGAATATAGATGCGCTCTTGAGTCACGCGCGACGTGCGGATCGTTCCTCGCCATTCGTGGCAAGGTTAAAATTCGCTATGGCGCCACGGAAGATCCGGAGGTCCTTGGCGAACCGCTATATAAACTCTTCGACGATGCAAATACTTCTGTTCTTAATCCAATTCGTACGTTTCGATAGCTACGATTCGACAGAGTCAAATTTTAGTTTCGAACAACAAATGGATAGTAACGTTATTGATTTACGGTTTTACCTGGGAGATGAGATTCCCTCCAAAGAACGCGAGAATCGTTTGAGATTGTACATACATGTAGAGTAATATTTTTTTGTGTACATCAAATGAAATTTATTCCATTTAATTGTATTAGTTTTTAATATATTTTTTGTGCTTCCTAGATTTTCGTAAAAAATTCCAGAAGCACCATCGTATATCCAATGCAATAATTAATTCCGTATTTCGGAAAATCGAGTAAAAGGTGAAACATATTTTTAGATTTAATCAATCTTTTACGGTTCAGACAATTTTAATATTTTCGAGCGTTTCCCGTGCCGCGATACAGCACATTCAAGATCTTTGTTTCTTAAGAAATTTCCAAAAGTGCTTCATTGAATCAGACAGCTGTGCAATTGTAAATGCAATTCAACCATCTTGCTGAGTTTATTACCGCAATCAAGAGAAGTTGGGGGGCTTCAAGAATGATTACTTTTCACAGGATGCCCACGTAATAAGTTTGAAAAGCACGTTCCTGTAACGGTCGGCGTTAAAATTGCAAATTCGCGTTCACGTCTCGTTGACGTCGAAAAGACAGGGTACTTTTGCAAACTTTTTACAATAATACCCAAATCCCATTCAGAATGAACTTTCAACGAAATTAAAAATTTTTATGCGTGCGTTAGACGCGAGCAAACAAAATAGCGTTGATCTCATTTTAAATGCAGAGTTTAACAATTAAATCGGTGGCGTCAGTGATTACGGCTCCAACAATGTTTGAAAATTCAAACTCGAGAAATGCTATTCGAAATATATTCTCTATCCTAGCGTGGTGTTTTTAATATTCAACAAATCGTTTAAAAAAGTCAAATTCTATTTAGCAGAGATGTCTCAATTATACTTCTGACGGTAATCAAAAATAATATTGTACATTGTGCAATGTGCTAAACAAAGTTTACGTTAAATCAAAGAATCGAGAAGCATGATTTATCGTTGATCAAATGCAGTAATTAATCTAATCCGTAAGCAAAGGCACATCGATACTTTCTCGGTGGACGTCAACGCTTGTATCATTCCTTTTTCCTCCCTTCTTTGCAACTTTAATTAAAATGTTTCTTCCGTTACTTGTTGCAGGTAAGAACCAAGCGGCGTTCCTTCCCCGATAGTCTTATCTACCATCGATTCGGTGAGTCGTCCAAAGAAATTCTACATCGCTCCGAATATCGCGCGTTTCGCTGCCTGAGGGGGTGGGACGGGGACGAGCTTTTAATTACAAGATCTCTCCGTGGGAAGAAGATCCCGTTCCAGATTACGTCGCGACTCGATCTCGTTCAAAAATTGTCGGCGCGGGCGTGTGGGGGTGGGGGGGACGCAGGAGAACCGTGCGACAGATCCTTTGATATCGGTGACGAGAGTGCCGCGCGACGGACTCTCCTGGATCCTCGATGGGGGTTGATACGAACTGCCAAATGTCACTGGGCCAGACATTTCTATATTTGAATTCGAGTTTCGCATGACGGCGCCTCGACGCAGAGAAACGGGAGGACCGACGTCTCTATCTATCGATGTAACTGCCAGCTGGGCCGCGTGACGTTCAGGCTGGAAATAATGTTTTGTGAGTTTCGTTTGGGGTAGTTCGTCCGTTCCTTCGCCTTACCCCGTCCGTGCGTCGCCACCCACCCTCCATCGTTTCTCCACGGGTAGCTTCTTCGACGAAGGTGGCCGCCGATAACCCGAGATGCCGTGACAAAAATACAACGTCCGTCAAATCCTTAATCCCGGAAATAGAGGTATTCTTATCTGCGCTGACGTAAGTGGTGCAATCGGGTGAGAATGTCGTTCACGGCCCCCCCATTCGTTTGTCGCGAAACATCACTGTCCTCCTCTTTCAACAAGGTAGAAAAATATTAACTCGCGCAGAGGGTTTGTAAATGCTTAAAAGAGGGTGGAAAATTGCTGCCTTTACTGCAAGCAAGTTTCAAATCATTATAGGAAATAGTGTGAAGCCTGGTACTATTATACAATGGAGTGAATATTAAGTTCAGAAGTTATGGTAATCATATATTTTAATCGCGAGGTAAGCACCCCTAATGTGCATGAGACAGACCAAACGTTGTATGCAAATTATATGCAGTTGGAAAAAGATATGGGTTAAAAAGATCTCCATAGAAGATTCTATAATTCCAGTATTTTGTGAAAATATAATATTTCTACACTTGAGAGAACAGTGCTTATAGATAAACAATACGTGGAGTACATAACATAGAAATACAGATAGAGCAAAATAAAATCGATATCGGAGGCTGATTTTTGAAGGAGGAAATTTTAATGGTGAAAAATTCAAGCGTTCTATAAATTATCTATCGAATTATCGAATTCAGCTGCTGAGCGTATTTTATCAGAACTTGTTCTTCGGTTCCGAGGCGTATAATGTACGTGAAAATTTTACGACACCGCTGTTAGGGCACTCTGTATTCAGAACATTAAGGAAAACTAGCTCCCAGTCACGACCAAACATGAAACGCGTAATGGCATCGTAAGGCATGCGCGAGCGTTCATTTCGTTGTAAGTAGATGCAGAATCTTACGTTCAACGGAGTGAACATATCCCAATCGCCTGCATAATTTGCGCTCAATCGAGCCAGGCCCTCTTATTCTACAATCAGGTTACTCGCGGTGACCCTTAAGGATCCGTTCCTAGCCCTCTTTTATTTAAACACCTACGCAAGCAACATACGTTGGTTCAATTTACATGCATTGCAACTTGATCCTTCAAAATCTCATATTGTTGCTTGTTGGCTCTCCTTTTATTTTGCTTAACCAATACATTATGCAATAATAACTTACTTCTCCATCATGATTTATTTCGGTGCAATTTTTTTTTTAAATTTTGATATAATGAATCTTTCTATTTTTCTATATCCTTGCGTCGTGCTACGTCGATCTAAACTAATACTTATTAAATCGTTAGTTGTTCTTCAGTTTGATCACTATGATATGCTTTGTGATCCTTAACTTTCTTGTCTATTATTGTTTCTTATTCAACGTATTCAGAACTCGAGTTTTCGTTTTTACTGTTGCACTCGTTAGTTTGATAATATGACCCCTCTGTTTCGACGTTCTAACTGAATTTCCAACGTAGATGAATTCTCTGTTGCCTCGTTTACAAGATCCTTCAATTCTACGACTCCTATACAATCGTTTAATTCACTTTCAAGCTGAATTTCCTTAGGCGTTCTCTTAGTATTCCAACTTTGTCTTTCCCTACATATAACATACAAAATCATCACATATGTGTCAATATGGCTTTATCAAACAAAAACGTAAACAAATGAATTGACTCGACAATGCTCTTTACAATTACAAAACTTCCTACTCCGAATATGTGAAGTATCATCACCGATATTCAAGTAGATTGATTCATATAAATCATCCTATACTCCATAATCCCAAAACTATCCAAGACCATCCTTGTACAGCCCTGCAATCAATGTTACCGTACCGAACGCAACGAGCAATTTGAACGCTAAAAAAATTGTAAAATAAATCACAAACGGTGCAACGGGCGTTTAAGGGGTGAACACCCTGTACGGGGTAAAGGAAATAATTTACGCACAAAAAATTGTTCACGGATAGACGGTCTGGAGATGCTCGTCGCGCGGTTCGAGGAGCGTCGAGTCCATCGAGAGAACGATGAGGACGTTGCGCGCGGCTGGCGATAATTATAACAGAGAAAATCGGCGGCCATTAATGCGGCATTAATGACTCGACCTTTCCCGGTGAAATACCGGCGCGCAGTTCCTGACGATGCGGCCGGCGTTAGGCGAGACACGAAATTCACGTCGAGGTCTTAAGCAGCAGCGAGCGCGGTAATATCCGAAACGGTAACTTCTGCACGTCGCCTGCGCGCATCCGAATCTACCGTCTACTACCAGCAGGAATATCCATTTCAAGACATTTAACCCGGCTGACTGCCGCGACGAAGTGAGACGGGATGTACACAGCTTCTAAGATTACTAGGCAGTTTCATTACGCTTACGAAAAGACCCCCTCCGTCCTCCTCTTCTGCTTCCTTCGTGCCCGTTCCCTCGTATCCCTGGCCCCTTTCCCCTCTCTGTGTTCTCTTTGTGCGGCGCAGAAAGGTTTTCAAGAGGTTCAGACCATAGCACGTCAAAACCGGAGACGAGAGCACCCGCGAGGAACCGAGACGGGACTTCCTCTTCCTCTCTTCTGAAGTTTTCTGGAATGTGTCGCGGTTAGGGGGCCGCGAAAATGTAACCGATACCGCCGGCGTTGAATGGACTGGCCCGCCCGGGGTTCGGTTCAGGGCTACGATTGGGGTTGATTTCGCGATACGGGCGAGGCTCGTTCGTTGCGTCTTGCAAATCGCGTCTCGACGCTCGGACTCTTCTTAAATTTACTGTACAAAAATGTGGAATATTACAGGAATGCTCAAAATTGGTGTCTTGAGGATGTTGCAATATATTTTATGCATTTTTAACCATTTGACTAGTAAAAGCGCCTATAGACGCTCGATCAATCGGTCGACTGTGTGCGTTAAACGCCTATGAGCGTTCAACGTGCGTGTTGTTCAAGGCGAAAATAAGTTTTCCGCGCGCGACTTGTGCTCGCGTCAAAATCGACCGTAGTCAAAGGGTTAATGACTAATGAAACATAGAATATAACTAAAATCTTTCGATAACAGTAACGAGAACAATGATAATTACAAATCGAAGAAGGAATAAAAGTAGCAACGAATCGATGTCTACGTGCATTAATTTGGAGTGTAAATACCGAATGTGTACGTATAAAACATCTGAAACTTTGACTTATGGTATCGGTTTCTAAAATCGCACACGATTAGACTTATGTTCTACCCGAAGTTTCGAACAAAAGTTTTTGAACTTCCGTATTGAACTACTTGGACTTCCCAGACTGAAGTTTCACGCCCTTCGGTTCGATCATTTGAGTCTTGAACTTGCAAACCCTCGATTTCGATCTTTAAATTGTGCAATTAACGTTGAACTTAATGTCTAAAATATTACCGAACTTCTATGTGTATTCTAGTTTATTGTGGTTGCCAATTATCCTCTTCTCGTTTGTAAAAGAATCAAAATCTCACTACTTTGAGCATATTGACATTTCTTTGCTGTTAAATAATAATGTTATTATCCTAACTAATTAAAAATTTACTCAGATGGAAAAATAGATTTTGGTTGACTTGGAATAATAAAATTCCTTATACAATACAAAATAAGAAAGAGTAATAATACACAGAAGTAACAAAGTAATCATTTTTCAGTTATACAAATATATCTAATTTAATCTTGTAAAAAGGTGCTATTACAAGTAAAAGTAACACACAAAACTTTCTTCTTATATTTAAAATAATTAAAATACTGATTGTATTCATATGCTTCAGTATCCCTGAAAAAATTGATTAAACATATTTTTTATAATCCAAACGTGTCGTGTACAGTCAGATTCGTCTTTCTCAATAAGCTCAATTTTTTAGTAGAAACAACATCGAAATCCCTGTTTTTCTTTGTTGTTCGTGCGATAAGCACGTTACACGCTCGCATAAATCTAATTAGGTATGTGTGGCCGGCGCATTATTTTTAAAATTGTTCACAAAGGGGCAGGTGTACGCAACAATGTGTTCGATTCGACTGAAAAATTTTGTAACGCGCAATTTCCATCGTTCCAAGCTAGTCCGCAGTTAATTATCGGCACGTGAATGTTATACACACGAGAATTCCTAGCGCGTTTTCAAACGGTCCGATCTTTTAATTACGTTTCGCTAATTACTTTGACGAATCGCGTAATCCCTGTTGATCATGGCGAAACGCGTATCGATTATCGTTCAAATAAAAGATAGCGCGATACAGTGCGACTTTGAAGGAATCGAATACGTGCTGTCTACCTGATTGACACTTCTATGTACAGGTAGTTTCGCAATGAGTGATGGTACAACCAAAAGTACGATCATTCTACGGTCAAAAAATATATGAAAAACGTCAAATGAAATTTGTTAGCGAGTCAAAAAATGTTTTGAATTAACGTTCCATTATTCACGGTATTTGAGAGAGATACGGTTTTTTACGATTTACTTCGTAAAATTTGCAAATAAACATAATGGACACTCGTACGAGTACTTACAAAGATCAAACTTCTCGGTGAAAAAATATTTATCCCACGTTCTCGATTTATTCGTACGCGTATAATCATTTCGTTTTTGTGCCGTCGAAATGGCCGGTAGGTAGAAAAAAAGAAATGCGTAGTAGGCAAAATCATCGATGTCCTCGAGGCTAATCGAATTTTCGAAATACGTCGAAAAAACGCGCGAAAAGCAATCTCGGGTCAGAAATGTTCGCCATAGTGAATAAATGAAAAAGCGTAATTGACTATGAAAAATAGCCGCCATTGCGCAAACGGTATCAGTGAAACGAATGGAAGTTAAAGTACCGGGGCTGAAAAGCTGAATGAAAAAGTGCGCGGAGAGTGGTGTTTACGGCGACCGCGATATCCTTGATAAATCGAGGAAACAAATTTACGGTTGCCTCGGAGTTCGTTCGTAAACGTCCAGAGAATCGAGTCGTCGGGGTAGATTTTCGCGGCGAAAGGCGGTACCCGTAACTCTACAAGTAATATACAGCGGTGCGTATTAATCGGGCATGCACCATTACGTCCTCAAGCGCATTACGTGTAAACCAATCTAAACGAGCGACAGTCATTACGGAGTTTCGCGGATGGGGGATGCGCCAGAGACACACCTGCGTGTACACTCGTGCACGTTCGTGCGGAGTTACTGGCGGTTTCTCTTCTGAGAGCGAGCACAAATGACGTAGCTACAGTGCTAAACTGCGTTACTGCGCCATTCCGTGGTACGTCTCATTAGTCTCTTAACCCGTGATCGGAATCATAGATGATGCTATCCAAAGAAACATACAAGTATTACAGCGCAAATAAAATCTCACTCAACCATTTTCAATTACTTTTCAATATAGACATTGTATACATCTCATTTTTTTTTTTATCAAAAGGCAGATTTTTTTCGTGTAGTTTTCACTTTTTTGATAAAGTAAATCCAAAAATTACAGTGCAATTAAAATGTCACTCAACATTTTTCAATTACTTTTCCATATAGTCATTGTATACATCTCATTTTTTTTTTATTAAATAGCACATTTTTTTGGAGTAGTTTTCACTTTTTTAATAAAGTAAATCCAGAGAAACATTAAAAAATTACAGTGCAAATAAAATCTCACTAAACCTTTTTCAATTACTTTTCCATATAGTCGTTGCATACATCTCATTTTTTTGTTATCAAATAGCAGATTTTTTCGAGTAGTTTTCACTTTTTTGATAAAGTAAATCCAAAGAAATATCCAAAAATTACAGTGCAAATAAAATCTCACTCAACCTTTTCCAATTACTTTTCCATATAGTCGTTGTATACATCTCATTTTTTTTCATCAAATAGCAGATTTTTCGAGTAGTTTTCACTTTTTTAATAAAGTAAATGTTGATTGAATAGTTATACCATTAAAATTCTTTTATTCAAAAATCAGGTTTGCAATTTAGAATTAAATTATAAGTTTTCATATCAATTCTATTTTGTACCATGTGTATTTCTATAATATACACAGTATGTATTGTCAGTGTAAATAAAATGTCACTCAACCTTTTTCAATTACTTGTTCATATAATCATTGTATACATTTCTCTTTATTTTTTATCAGATTCCAAATTTTCTCGAGTAGTTTTCACTTTTTTAGTCAAGTAAATGTTGATTGAACAATTTGGGCATTAAAATTCTCTTATTCAAAAATCAGGTTTGCGATTTATAATTAAATTATAAGTCTCCGTATCAATTCTATTTTTCACCATATTTCTATATTATATAATGTATGTATTACTTATTTATGAGCACCTTTTTCTACCTCAACTGTAAAAAGATTATATTTTCTCTTGTACATTATGAGGTTTTACCCGTATAATAAATAAATATCGCGATAACTAATCGTATTAACTTTATCGTATTACCGGCTTCCTAAAATGCACTACGTAATTATATCGAATTTTCTGCGAAATTCTGAAAATGTTTCGGTAGTAGACACCTGCCGATATCGGAGATTCTGGTGCTTGACCTCCTTCCGATTCAGTAGCTGACCCCACGTTAGAGGAAATACGTAAGAAAAATAAGAGCACTAAAAAG
This sequence comes from Colletes gigas, assembly GCF_013123115.1. NCBI lineage: Eukaryota > Metazoa > Arthropoda > Insecta > Hymenoptera > Colletidae > Colletes > Colletes gigas. The sequence continues at coordinate 1,327,645 of NW_025106653.1, read as the reverse complement.
GAACTGCTAATTTCGACGAATAGTGCCATAAAATGGTATTTATAGAACGGAAAGGTAAATTAAATAATTTAAAAGGTTTCAATCCCCAGTTCTAGCTACCCTTCCAGTGCAATAAATAAAAATAAAACAGAACGTCTAGCACTAACGTAAATGTTAAGCAGCTTCTACGCGGTACGCTTGCAAAAGGTTTGACAAGTCGGTTTCCAGCGGAACGTTAACGTCTTATTAGCGACGAGCAAAACGCGTCGCAGACAGTACAAAGTAATTCGCGTCGTCGAAAGCCCGAGTGTCTCGGTATAAACTGGCTGAAGAAAACGGACGGGGGGGGAGGTTTGATGCGTACTTTCGCCGTCGAATTAAAGCCGACAAAGAAACGGACCGAAGGGCGGCAGTCGTTTTTAAACGGTACGCAAACGACAAATACGTAAATACGGATCGACGGCAGACGGCGTGCTCTTTATTTGCGGAACACCGAAGGAGCCATTAAGCCCGCGAGTATTCAAATCGACGGAAGGAGAGAAAGACGATGCATTTCCCGGGCAAAGGAGAGGGAACCCTCTTATTAATACATTAATCACCTCGTAAAGATTCAACGATGGGGGGTGGCTGTGTGGATGAAAAACAAGGGCCCCCGTAAAAACGAGAGTTGGAAAAGGTTTGAAGAAATCCACCGAATCCCGAGGTATACTCCTCCCAGGGATAGTTTTTTAAGGGCGTAAGTCGGTAAGAAAGGGCCGACTGGCACCGCATTGTTTCTCACGCAACTTTTCACAGATTTCACTTAGCTCGCGGAGCAAGAGCTGGCTCCGGTTCCGGAGAGAGGCCCTTTCTTCAATAAAAATTCATTTCCTTCCTTTGATTTACTTCAAGCACCGAGCCAACTCGTTCTCCGGCTTCTTTTCGCCCGCCTGTCCCTACACCTTCTTCCCTCTGTCCTCGCGAACGCCCGGAGAAACGCTCGGAAAATGCTTGGCCAGATATAAATTCCTTCGCGCTGGCTGAGGCGCGACGAAATCCTCGCGAAAGCGATTCCCGGTGACAAATTCTGTCCCACTCCGTTTACCTACGCCGGTAAATGGCTTCATCGACTTAATGAATCTTCCCCCGGGAAAGGATACGCGGACGGGGTTTCTTTTTCGTAACCGTTTCGGCGGAACCTCGGCGAAAAATGGTGTAAATGCTCCGACGATAGCGTGGAACGGGCGAAAGAAACGCGCGTTACCGGCGAATGCCAATAAATATACGGTTAGTACAAAATTAACTGACAAAGAGAATACCTTTACCGCGGTTGCAGTAAAACGTGAAACGTTTATAGCGCAATTCCGTGCTCCTTTTTTCTTTTTTTTTACCGAACCCGCGCAGATAAATGCTCCGAGTTGTCTTTCTTGCGAGCGTGTGCGCGCTCTGACCCATATATCAGCCAAGGGAGCACTTATACGTTCTTAAAATGAAAGTTTCTGAATTCTTGCCTGGCACAAATGAATTCTTAGAAGGTAATATTATCCCCGAGCGTTGTCAACGTCTCAACGTAACGTTAGTCGTGAATATCATGGCTTAACAAATGACTTCGTAGGAACTGATACACCAGTTTCAGTGTCAGTTATATTTATATTTATTTTATTTAAGTCAGAAAATGACGTTTCTGTGCCAATATGACTATTAAATATTTTATACAATTTATTTATATAAACACACTTGTTAATCAGAAGTTTGTTGTCTTCATTCCCTTTAATTAGGTTGTTTTATCAATTTTTATCATTTATTTTCCCTAGCAATATTTTTGTATCTTTACTGAGAAAAAACTTAATTCTATTATCATCGTGTACAGAAGCCATTCAATTTTCTCGTAATTTTTAAATAATTATATCCGATTCACAGTATCATAAAAATCATTTATATTCGACGCAATTCGTTCTAATTAAATATGTTGCAAACGCGAAGGAACTTTTAAAGGTTTAAGTGAAAGCAAAGCGGTATACGCTGGCAAGTAGAATAGGATTGTGCAGTCAGACAACGTCAATGGCAATACTGTGTATAGCAGAAAGAGAGATCCAACCTTGGAAGGAATACCGACTCGTATTGGGTCAGACATTTCAGTCGACTTTCCCAAGGTCTGCTGCAACGTAAGATTTACTCGATACCGTTAACATTCTACTTACTTATGGTGCCACGTTCCCCTTACAATACTTCCTTCGAAATCCATATTATATTTTCACGTATACCTTTTCGTTGCAATTAAAATTTTCATTATATTTACACTCATTTCCAAGTTATGTGCACCTTATAAACATCGTATTTAATGAATACAATCAATATGTTACTTTAGGAACAGTCTGACTTTTGATACATTTTTACCGAATTAAAAAACAAATCCTACGCACTGTCGAGAAAAAAATTCAAGTAGGTGCTGAAATTTTTCGGCGAAAACAAAATTTCAAATCGTTCTGGAAAATTTATTTTCGATCGTGGGGGTCAATTACAATCATTTTTGGTCAATAGACATACCCCCGAAATCCTACGCACTTTCAAGAAAAAAATTCTTTACCGAAAATGTAATATCTGACCATACCATTGAGATTTTCCACTGAAATTTCATGCATATCTTTAAAACACCATAACTTCTGAACGGATTGGAGGTTTTTAATGTTCCGAAAGGCAAACAACGCGTATTTTGGTGAAGAATATGCGGAAATTCTGAAAATATTCGAAAAGTTGATCCTTAACTCCGTAAAGTAAGGAAAACCCTATAAAAGTGGTTCAATTTTCAAACGACCATAACTCCTACAATAGTGAATATATTTCATTGAAATTTTGGGAGGAAGTAGAGCTCACGGATACCTACAAAAACGTACTAAACAAAATTTCCGTAGGACGTCAAATAAATTTATTAAAAATGATAAACGAATTTTTAAGAAAAGTCGATAGGATGCCTACATTTTTCGGCAAAATTGAAAAGTTTCAAATCACTCTGAAAAAATTATTTTCGATTGCGGAGGTCAATTACAATCATTTTTGGTCAACAGATATACCCCCGAAAGGCTACGTACTTTCGAGAAAAAAATTCTTTACTGTGCGGCCGGAAATGTTTCTATAATTTTTTAACCAAGCCTCAATCAACAAATTAGTATCCTTGATTTTCGTCTCATTTTGGCCTCTAAAATCCCCCATTAAAATTTTTCCCAGGAGTGTCTGAACACCCTGCATATATTTACATACAGTATTTTAATGGAAAATATACTGTTCATATATTTTATTTCAGAAATTCATACACCTTAGATTTCTTCCTACAGAAGGAAATGAACAATACATTTACACACAGTATTTTAACGAATTTCAAAAATTCATACAATTTGCCGAATAGAAGCTTAATAAATGATATGAAGAAACCTACGTCTACCTTAAGTAGAGGAACCAGAAATGTTCGAAACTTTCTCTGGCTTGTACGCATCTCGAACAAGAACCGAACTGCCGGGAAATAAACGCCGATCGCGATGAACGTTCCCCCGGAACACAATGTACCGGCAAAGCGTGCAAAGCTTCTTCGAGAAACGAGCGAGGATCTCGAGAACCGCCGATGGCGCGGTAGCTCGTTCTCGTGCGCCCTATTAATTACGAGGCAACGGCTCGCGTGATTCGTGCTATTTGCCCATCCAGACCTCCTCGTCCCGTTACCGGTTTTCTTAGCCAGGAGTCTCCGTTTTCTCTTTGAAACTCGGTGCATTCGAACGTACAAGCCCGCGGACCCGAGGCTCTACGCGGCCAAGGAAGACAGACTCGAATACGTCGAAGCGTCTCGCGTCTAATATCTTAGAAAAGTTTCGAGCTGCTCGTTCCGCGGACGACGGGGGTGGGGCGAGGAGGGATCAGAAAGAGAAACGTTCGCGTGCATGCACACGCGCACAGAGGTTGGACCAGACACCGGGAAAACGAGGCGGAATGGAGCGAAGAGTATGCTAAAGGGCGGTTTCGCAGGAGGCAGAGGGAAAACCAAGGAAGAGGTGAGTCGGCCCGGATGAGCCGTATCTTGGGGGATAAGTATCGAACCTGAAAATCGCGACCAAAAACCCGACTGGCGCAGCAACGTCATGCGGAAAACGACGAACTGGGTCGATGTCGAAGAGTTTCGCTGCAGTCGGGTGGTCCAATCGAGTATCTATCCACTCTTCCTTCCATCGTGCCCTTTCTTCCTTCCCCGCCCCCTCCGCCCTACCCCCCTTTCGAGCTCCGTCCTCGTTCATCCCGTATGTGGGGGATTCGAAACTCCGGAGCGACTGTTTTCCTCATCGCCGACGAAAACATGCTGCCCTTGTACTGTCGTCGAGACAAATACCGAGTGCACGGGCGGCCGGAGCCAGAAAGAGCGAGGAGGGTAGGGGTGGAGGTTAGGGGATTCGAGGAGGATCGGAAAGTTTTTCACTGTTCTTTTCGTTTATAATTTATGTTTCTCCGAGCACGGCTGAGACATTGTTATCGATTCCGTTACGTAACCGGGCGGCGTGGTTTTTGCGACTCTCTGGAACGCACTTAGCTATTTAAACGCCGGCTTTTGTTCGATCGTTGGAGTCGCGGTTCAGAGAAAGAGAGAGAGAGAGAGGAGAGAGAGAGCAGTTTGGTCAAAGGAGTCGGAAATACTCGCTATTGACACGGCTCGCGTGTGGAATTAGTAATTTACCGGGAACGGAACAAGTCCTCGACGAACGCGCTGATTTGTTTGTGTGTACACAGGCCTCACGGTAGAATCATTTCTTCCTAATTTGCTGTTTGGGGAGCGTATTACGTAGAGCTTTGAGTTCTATGTGTTTTCCTTTTCCGGGGCATCAATTCGTGCATGTAGCGTCGGGGATGTGTGTCTTGTTACGAATAAACAATATCATTTTACACTCCAGAGCTTCTGCAAGCCCGTCAGAATATCATATATTATGGCGCTACAAACTCTTATAGATCCTTAGAGTGGTACATATGAGCAGAATTTATAGTTGGGTGTTCCAATAGAGTCGAATTATTTTTTTTTATTTAGAAAGAGCGATTCTTTGGTACGTGTATGAAACATATAAAAGAAACACTAATTAATAAGGAAGATATAATGTCTTGCGTGAAATGTCCCCTTCCAATAGTTCAGCACTGGAATAAAACGATAGCATCTTGTACTATCATTAGTATACAACATTTTTAATTTAAAATTAAAATAAATTGGTTTATATAAGATTTGGATCGACACTAACAAACTTCTTACTATTGTCATAGATCGTACTGTTGTTTCTGTGCGGTTTTATTACGATGTCATGTTTGAAATGATAATTACAGCATTGTCAAAATCAATAAACACAAACGATGGAGCTAATCAGAAATAAAATACATACACGACGATCGTAGCAAACGAAATAACTCTAGAATCTATCAGCAAATTTATATATTATTGACATTTTATATATCATCAAGCTTCAAAAGAAGTGCCATTACTATCTACTTGCAAATTTCTAAAACTTAGTAGACTTAAAGTACCGGTAAGATTAGGGTTAATTGGACGTAAAATTCAATTGAGACATACGTGACACAAAATGTAGAGATTCCGAGATGCAGCGTGAGTGAAAAGGAAACAGCGTGACCTGCTCGCGCAGGATCGTAACGGTTTGGCATAACTCATCTGTCATAATCGCGAATCCCCCAATTAGGGGTGCACTGTTTAGCTTATCGTTTTACGCTGTCCTGTACAATTCCAATAGGGCGAAGCTCCGCGTAGCTGGCGTATAAACGGTGTGTTGACGTGTCTGCGAAGCTTCCGTGGCGCATGCCGTCCGATTGAGGCCCTGGAGGAAAGGGCGAGCCCCTCCTACGCCGTGATAACTCAGTTACGTTCCAATATCATGATTACACGTCATCCTTGGCAGTTGACGATCCCCAGAGTAATGATCATTGTGAAACGGTTGAGGCGGTCACGGGATCACGTCAGCCGTTTAAATTCTTGAACCGAGCGAGAATACTCTGACGTTCGTTCGCTAATCTTCACGGCCGTGGAAACATATTGCCGCTCGTTCCTGCTTTAATCTTGTGACGTAAAGCGGTCCGTGAAAGAATTCCGTGTTTTCAGATGCCGCGCCACTGCCGGGCAACTTTCCTCGTTCCCTGCACTTGGGACTGCAATAATTTAAAAAACACTTACGCGGAGTTTCATCATCATTCTTGGTTATTACGCACCGGTACGTTCCTACGCTTTCGTCGAAATACTTCCGGGAAAGTAACGTTCCGCGCGTTCGAGCCACCGGAATAAATTATTTAGACGTGTTGTTGATCCACGGAAGTGCACGTTCGTTAAAATCAAGGCTGGCGACCAACTATATTTACTGGAAGCGATTGTAACTAGGTGATCAATATCTTTTTTTTTATATCTATTTGAGGATGACAGGCCTTCTTGGGGAACTCTGTATTTTGTAAGAAAAATTAAACAATTACAGAAATTTTTATAAATGTTCGTAAAAATAAGCTCTTATGCAATCTAAAATTCTTTCTCAGTGAGATGTATGGTTGTAATTCCCCAGGTTTTATGAAACGTTTTTTCTTCAGAGGTAAAGAACCTGGCAACCTAGTTGCAACCTGGCAACTGTTTCATTGTGGAACTCTTTGTTTCTCGTGTGTTTGACTAGTGCCAAGAAAAGGTGATAATTGTTTGGTGAAACATTAGGAGAATATGAAGGCTCAGGGAGTATTTCCCATCCTAAAGCATAAATCTTCTCAAAAGTACGTTTTATAGCACAAGATCTTGTCACTTTGTTTCACCACTCGCATAAAATACTTGCGAACATTCCTTTGACACGTTGATCTCGAATTATATTTAAAATTATATCGATCACACTTGATTTTATTAACTGTTCATACAGAAATATTATGTGTTAAATGTCCGCCATCAATTTTCTTTTGTTGGCGTAGAACGTACTTTTCCAATAGGTAATTTTCGATATTCTCGCAAAAGTTTTAGAAACCTTGCCTTTTCTTCAGAGAACGTTTATCTACCGATTCAGCCCGACCTTGGCCACCGAGATGTTCAGCTACATTTACCACAAACTATACGGTGTCTTTTTATAAATGACTTCCTTCCATTCTTTGGGGCACACGAGGCGTTGAGGATAGTAAAGATGAGCTCAGTAAAGCAAAAACATTTTTCATAAGGTTGAACTCTACAAAAATGCAAATAGACAAAAGTACAATTACAAGAACTTTTTGTCAAGTTAAATGGAAAATGTTTAAACAGAATTTTTCTGTAATATCTTCATTGAGTTCATCCTTAACATCCTTTAACTTTCATAAAAGGTTAAACAAAACGCTCTGAGGTCTTTGAGTATTAACGAATTTTTATAGTAGTTTGTCATCACTAGACTGCGGATCTTTATGCAAATTCACATTTTTATTAATAGAATTAATGAAACGGAAGCTTCGCAGAGGGCTGTCTCAACCCCTAAATATAATAATTCGTATCTTACTTTAAGAATTTCTTATATTTTTGCATATTAAATGCATTCTGTAGTTTTTTGAGGATTAAAATTTCCCATAAATGCATAAACATCCGCAGTCTAGTCATCACCTTTTTAAAGCTTTTCGTCGAATAATCAATGTAACAAAAGAAAAATTTCTTCATTAATAAAAAAGTGATAGAAAATAGTCGAAGAAAATTAGACTAAAGAATGATAAGTCGCGAGGAATATGGTCTTTTCGTTGTCGGGAGCACATTTTCTTAGACGCTGTTATGCGTTCCTATTCAATTACGAGTTTGCGACGCAACAATAATTATCACCGACCGAAACAACCGTTGAAGCCTGTGATCGCGCAATTACAACGTCTCGGGTTCTCCAATTGCTTTTCACATCCGAGAAGGTTCAACGTTGATTTCGTGGATGCGCATTTCGGGTGACAGAACGAAGCACGCGCTGGTGCGGTTTTCCCGCCAAGTTCATTCAGCATCTTCGCGTTGGAAGTAAGCCAAATGCTGAATACACCAGCGCCTTCCTCGCTGTTCCTCGCGTAACTATTATCCCGGAATGGCAAGTTGATGTTGCCGTTGTTGCTAACACCGCCCCGCGTCGCTAGATTATAGAACAAGCAACACGGGCGCTAATAAGGTCGGGTCACGACCCTATTCTGCAATATTTCGCGACCAATTGCGCGCGACGTTGCCGGGAATAAGTGTGACAGCCAAATCCGGCCGGAGTTATTGGTCGCATTATTCCCTGTGAATTTCTCCTTCGCGGACGCTCGACTCCTGGACAAGGACGACACCGAGCATTTGTGAAAAAATTCTACCGGGCTGCTGTCGCGAGATAATACGGGCGAAAAGTAAAACGAACGTTTGAAACGTTCGTCGCTACCAGTTATCAACTGAAATTAAATTTCACCATCTCGAGATACGTTCATCTATCATCTCGTATAGGCAACGTTTCAATTTTTTAGTTTGAAGGTGTCTTGTTCTTTGACTGGGTTGGTTTCACCAACGTAATATTAATTTTTTCAATTTTTTTATTGGAATAGAAACGAGAGAATTTATTTAACGTAATTAGTAGATTGCAATGGGTGACATTTCTTTTCGTTCTGTTTTGGAACATATGAAAATCAATGTATGTTTGTCCATAGAAATTTTAGATTAAAATTGTCTAAATGAAGATGAAAGGAAACTAATTGAAAGAGAATCTGTACCTTTGAATTCCACCCACAAAGTAAAATTTTTACGTCGTTTGGTATATGAAAAATTATTACAGATATGGTGTAATATGTAACTTGCGAGTGTTTCAATAATTAAAATCGTTAGATATAAAGCTTATAGCATTAAACTAAATTGATATCGAATGTAATCGTAACAAGCCATTTATTATACGTATTAAACGATTTCAACCAACCGTTCGTGGGTATCTTCATAGCCATTAATATAGGATAATCTATATTAAAGAGAATAAATACAGAATGTTACGAAAAACGATTGGTTAAAAACGTTCGATGCGAATAACAAATGGCTCGTTACGACTATATTCGATATTATTGTAATAAAATTATTACTATATCTAGATTTACTGTATATTTCATTTTACTATGACAAGAAAAGTATCCTAATTTTTAAGCGTTGAATTGATACTGTAACAAGATTTCACGTTTTTTAAAGTCTGACCTTGCGTCTCCCTAAATTTTAAAAGAAAATAACCAACGGATCTCTTTTGTAAAATACTGTCAATTTAATTTGGAACTGCTGAAACACAATGTGTAAACTAATTGCGCAGTGTAAAGGGTAAATTGCGGTACACAGCGTTGCAAGCTTTAACATACTGCGGTCCGACGGAAAGCCGCTCAGCACATCGGCGTACGTGTGTTACTATTTGATCGAACACGCGATTCTGCCAAGAGATCTGTGAATTTATATATTATTCATTTACATATACATTATTTTCATTTTAATAAATTGTTTTTTCTATTCAAAATTTAACATACAATAAATTTTATTTTGATTTCGAGTGGGTACCATTGGTTTGTCACCCCCACTTTAGTAGAAGCTTGGGAATTATTTGCAGTAAAAGATAAAATATGGTACAAAATGTTCATAAGGCAACGTGCTACCATCGAGATGAGAGTGTGGATAGATGACACTCAAATTAATCAAATTCGGTTTTAATTTGCAACGCAGTTATTATCTGAATACTGGCGTTTCGATTCGTACAAGAGTCGTTCAGTAAATGAAAAAACGGCAAGTTTAAACACGAAATAAAATCGTTGTCATCGATTCATAATTTTTGTAATCGAGTCCATCCAGAAATAAAATTTTAGTTTATTTTATCAGGAATTTGTACAAGTCCACGAATTTAAATACATGTTTACATACAAATATGTTTCGTAACATCAATAAAAGTTAATTCAACATTATACATTCAAAATAAGCATATGAAAATTCGTAGTTTATACTATTCTACCTATACATAAAATTAGTTGAAATATATTTAATATTTTATTTATAATATTTTCGTTTCTTATACTTTGAAGAGTAAAAAATGTATGTTGTAATTGACCAAATACCAATAATAACATCAACAACAATTTTTATCGCGTGCTTTTGAGAATAATGTAACAAAGTGGAACGCGACAAGGAATTACGCGATTCTGATTTCCACGGAACCTGTATCCCTGAATCCTCGCCGCGTGCCGCGGGAACGAACGGGGATCGACGTGCGGGTGTGCGTAGCGTTCATAGTATTGGCAGCGAGCCAAGTCACGTTGCGGCTCAATGAAATCTTTCTAGGTTAGGTTAGCCCCTTCCTTCCGCGTTAAGCGTAGGATACGTTTACACCGACTTGCTGGACGCGAGAAAGAGAGGGAGAAAGAGAGAGCGAGGAAGCTGGCCCTTGGCCAGGGAGAGAGCTCGCCGAAGTGGTTGGCTTTGGGATCCGACGGAAGTAGTAGTGGCCAATATTGGTCAGACCGGAGGCTTCTTAAGCATAAGCTCGCGCTACTTCGAGCACCTAGCCCCGACGTTGCTGTTCGCTGGCAGCTGTCAATACGATATCAAATCGAGAAAACGGTCCCGCGTTCCTCTCGATCGCGACCACCCGAAATTCGAAATTCTGGACCCAGAAACGTTACAATAACGGGAATCGGATTTTTCAAGATTTCAGCCGCCTCGTTTCGCGGAAAACGGTTACGTATGTATCGCGGCTCGGCCCGGCAACGCCTCCGGATCCGCGCGAAGAAACACTTCATTCAATATCACGTCGTGGCAGGAATTCAGCTCGCGGACGCGTAACAAGTAGTCATGCACCGTTTCAGGCATCGGTACAGCGCGACTTGCGAGCGGAATCCCCTTTCGCCCCTGGCCCCCCTCGTCGCTCGCCGCTCGACCGTTTCTCCCTCCCGTCGGGTCTCCATCCCGCCGTCAAGCGAGCGTGGCGTGGCGAGGAGGAGCAGTCAGGCAGTCAGGTACTCCGCTGGCATTAAGTATTCCCGTTGGGTCGGCGTGGCGAGGAGGAGCACGGAACGGCGCGGCGGCGTGGCGTGCGTCGCGTCGCGTCGGTCGATGCTGGGGTGCTCGCGAGGGAAGGAAGGAAACGAGCGAGAAGGAGAACCGCGGCGGGTATCCCTCTCCCGACGTTCCACGTCGGTCCCTCTCCGTTAACGCGCCCCTCTTGGTCGCTCTCGCGAGCTTTCTCCGGCTAGAATCGCGAGGCGCTATCCCCCTCGAGCGACGGCAGCGCCCCGGGGGCGCCTGCGCGCCACGGAGGGGTAGCGGTTGCCCGATAGCGGCGAAACGTTTGGACGAGGGGTAAGGGGCCCCTCCCTGGTCTATCCCTCGCTCCTTCGGCGCGCACCCCACCACCGCGAGCCGCGCGGCTCCACTACCTTCCCTCGCTACGGCTCCACTGCCCGGGCCTCCACGGTCGCCCCATTCCGTTCTCGGCATCACAGCATACAGCATTGAACTCGACGCACGACGACAAGGAGCGCGACAACGACCACCTGCCTCTCTGTGCTCTACGGATTATCCGTCTGTCTCTCTCCCTCCCGTTTCGACCGACCGTTCGATCGTCGCGCTCTACCGCGAGAAGAGGACAGAACGAGGACAGTACCAGGATAGCGGCTGTTCCAGCGACCACCGAGAGTCACGCTTGTCCGTCAAGGCACACACGTCAGAGCGCCCGCGACGTCACCGGATCACGCCGCGCTGCACGTCCACGAGAACCACGAATACGGTACCGCGGTGTGTCGCTCGACGATTGTTTCTCGATTGTGTTACGGCTACAGAGATTGCTCCAGTTTCAGTGTCCACGATTACGCGACCAGTGTGTACCGCGCGCGAATGTAACCCGTTCGTCGACACGAGCAGCAATCTCGGTCTCAACGACCGACCGTGCATCCGACGATACGATCACCGTGCGTCGTCGTTGTTGTCGTCGTCGACAGTCGGTCGCTACGTCCACGTCCCTTGGAAGCGAAGTGGTTAGCCAGGAAATTATTAGCGCGTGTGCTGCGAAATATCGTGAGCCCGCGACACGAGATACCGTCGGTCCTCCCTAATCGTACGTCTTCTCCGCTGACGGAGATCACCCATAGCACGGCACTCGGTACTCGCGGCAGTACTGAGTGACCTGCAGCACCCGGCAGTCATCGAAAAGTGTACACGACGGCGGTCACCACGTACATCACGCCGTTCATCACCCCCGAGAAGGTACAGTGGTTACATTCAGATCTTTGATAACTAAATAACCGATCGTCCTGGAAGGATGTTGTGCGTCTCGGTGAACGTGTGGGTGTATCGACGTTCCTACGCTCGCATTTCCAACGTACCCGCGTACCCACGTATACGTGCGCGTGTGGGTATACGCGGAAGCATGTGTGTGGGTGGAGCTTGATCCTGGACGTCATCCGTCGGACGGGGACCGACTAACCCGGCTCGTTGGATCGTCCGTCTCGCTTTTCCATCGTTCTCTGTCGTTTCCTTATCTCTCGCGTCGTTTATTTCTCCCAGACAATGTGCAGTGACCGAAAAGTTTCGCACGGATGACGTTCGGGCGAAGCTTCTGCTTCCCCCGAGTTCTTGCGGAACTTCCGAAATCCTTAGCCCCGCTAACCGCCGTCTCCGACGGGACGGATCTCTGTCGCGCGACGTTGTTCGATTCCATCCTCCCCCTTTCCCTCCCCCGTTCTCGATATCTTTTCTTTTCACGCTGGTCTCCGGCAGCGAGTTTTCCCCATTGACGTTGACTGACGGTCCGACGAAGAAAGATTCTTCTCGGGGCAGTTTCTTGCGTCGAAACGGCGGGATAAAACCTCCGTCGGTGTTCCTTTCATCGGGACCCCGGGCTCTTTGAGAATCGCAGCCGTGCTGGTACGTCAAATCGGATGAAGGAATTATTAATGGAATTAATAAGTTGAGTGGTCCAGCGGACGATGGAGGGTAGAGTACTATTTCCTTTTCACCGGGAGAGCGCACTCTAGTTCCTTATTACGTTCCCCGCCCCACCAAGCAAACTTATTATCTTAAGTCCTTCGGCTCTCCAAGCGAAACGATAACGAGATCGTTACTTTCGAAGTTCCCGCCTCGCGGCCGCAGCCGCCGTTCGATAATTATTATTTTCCCCTTTCAACGGGTCAGTCGAGCGGAACCGAGTGTAGTTTTAAGACTTCTCCCGACGCGGAGCTATTCGAACGATCTCTCGCGCGAATGCTCCCCGGCCACGATGACCGCGCTATTTTTCTGGAACGTCTGTCCCGACGCTCGGTATCGCGATTTTAAATACGTTAACCTACTTTCTTTGTCGTTTGTTTCTTCTCCGCGTTTTTCCTCTGATCTCGAACCGTCAGGCTTCCATCCCTCTGTCGGACGACACCGAGAACCCGTTTCTCGAGTCGATTCCAATTTATTTCCCCGACGAAGATCGTTCCTCGGTTAAGGTACGCAATCCCGTCGACGAGATTTTTAATTAATCCCCCTGACGGTGCATTCGCCGACGGATGACGCGATCGCAACGACACATATATTAACCCATTGTGGAAGATGTCTGCGTATACTTTTACGTTCTTCGATGTACGTCGTGAAATTTACTGTAAATCTGTCGTCGCGAATCAACGAATTGATTTCTTTGGGCGGATGGAAAGTAGGGAAGAATCGTAATCAAAACGTGCTACTTCTGTGAATTTAACTTTTATTTATGCTGAAACTAAATGCTGTTATTTCGTGACGAGTGGGTCCAATGAAATGATGAAAGTATTGTTTCGTAGTGGAAATCGTATGATATTTATAAAATAGATTTTCGAGGTTAATTGGATTCGCACAGTAGTCGAGATGTTTATGGAAATGATCGAATACGCGTTCTAAGAATAATGGAGGAATGCACCGACCGCACTTCCGAACAGCTGCTTTCAATTCGTCTTTAGTTTGGAACTATTAGACATAACAGTTGTCCTTAATATAATCATTCGTCTACAAAGTATTTAGGTTAACGCGTTGCAAAATTCCACTAGCTCTTGG